>NC_139435.1:1080145-1680145 GCF_905368555.1 Meleagris gallopavo
CCGCCCCCCATCACCTCAAGCTCCTCTGCTAAGACCTTGCAGAATTCAACTGATTCCTGGATTCCAGCTCAGAAAAAAGGCAAGAACTGAATAAAAATCTTTTTGTGGGTTGTTTGTGTGTGTGTGTTTTGTTTGCTTCTTTGTTAATTTAGCACAAATCATCACTTGCATGAGCACAAGCTTAGCATACACATCTTCTGGCAATGCTCCTCCTCCTGCACATGGAGCTCCTCAGCCGCCCGCAGCGGGACGTTGTGAATCTCAAGCACCAATCAGAAAGATCACAGAATCATAGAATCACAGAATGGCCAGGGTTGGAAGAGACCTCAAGGATCATGAAGCTCCAACCCCCTGCCACATGCAGGGCCACCAACCTCCACATTTCACAGCAGTCCAGGCTGCCCAGGGCCCCATCCAACCTGGCCTTGAACACCTCCAGGGATGGACGGGGCATCCACAGCCTCTCTGGGCAGCCCATTCAAAGATGCTGGAAGCAATCTGTGTGCATCCCAAACATGCACTCACCGGGGCCCTCTCATTTCCTCACCTGACCTTCTCTGCTGCATTCAGTGGTTATTACCAGTGTCTCTTTTTTGGATCTAGGCGTGCGGTGTCCCGTGGCAGTTCCATGGTTAGAAGGGCTGCTCTAGACCCATCCTACTGGTGTTTTAGATGAAAGGTTTTAGAGGTTTTAAACACCTCTAAACTCGATCAGATCAGATGAACGGCTTTCAAAGCGCATCTGATGGTGGAACCTTTATTTTCACCCTATGTCAGATGCCAGACCTGTTCTTAGGTGACCCCGCATTGAAAGCTGCTTACAATAAAGCAAGCTGAATGAAATCAGCTGGCAATATCACATGAAGAGCAGTAAAAATGCACTTTCTTTTGTGTGGAACTGATGTGCTGACTACTCTGCAAAGGAAAAATTGTCCATAGATTGAATGTCTCATGGCTAAATACATCTTTCTGATGACAAACCTAAGTTGACAATTCTGTTAATAGGATTAGGTTCATTAAGGGACTGCTTTCTCTTATAAATCTATCCCAGATAGCATGGAGCTTTAGATTTTGCATTGAAAAGGAGGCCCTGCTCAGTCCTGAGTTTCATGCTTTCATTTACAATGTATGCTTGGTGGATGATACTGGCAATATTCAGAGGTCCTCTTCCAGGCTGTGCTATCTGAAATAACTTGCATTTTGCAGAATAAGGAATGCATTTGGGCTGAGTTATCACAAGTTGCAGCACAAAAAGTCAACTGCAGCCTGTGCTGCGTCCAAAGCAGCGCGGGCAGGAGGGCAATTGGGAATTTGCAATAAGAGGGGTGAGGCACTGGCACAGGTTGACCTTGAGATGTGGTGCCCCATCCCTGCAGACAGCCGAGGTCAGGCTGGATGGGATCTGAGCACTGCTGGAGTTGTGGGTGCCCCTGTGCACTGCAGGGAGTGGGACCTGATGGCCTTTAAGGGTCCCTTCCATTATCCTTATGCCATTGACAGTATCATTTTTGAGGGCTTAAACCCACGTCCTTGCAGAGCATGGTGAGGCTGTGGGGGAAATGCTATCCAGCAGCTGTCTCAGCCTCCAAAAAGGAAAACAAATCCTAAAAAAAAAAAAAAAGAAAAAAAAAGAAAAAAAAATCTAATGATATTTTACTGCTCATCCACTAATTAAAATGCTGGTGTTTAGAGATTTAAGCCTACAATCCAATCAACCACTTAAAATCTTGTACTTCCCTTTTTTACATAATTAATCCTCCTGTAATTAAAGTTGCCCTCAGGATATCTTTTCCTCTTTCTGTGCTTGTCACTCTGCTGAGCAGCTGCAGCCTGGAACAAGGAGCATTTTGCCACTTATGAATGTAGAGGAGCATGGTGTATCCTCCTCATACCCCAGGGATGCCACCAATCATGCTCAGAGCTCATGTACATCCACGTTTCTTGCAGGAATGGGAAGATCCACTATATCTGTCCATATCTACAGGCTGGATGGGCTTCTGGGCACCCAGTGGAGCTGCTGGTATCACTGTTCACTGCAGGGAGTAGCACAGTTGGCCACTGTAAACCCTTCCAACTCAAACCATGCTATGATTCTACAATTAATGCTTATTAACAGCAGAAGGAATAATGGTGGAGTCCACACTTTTACGGTTCTGTGCTTGCTGCCTTTCAGCAATCCTGTACAGGGTCACACAGCCTGCACCCCAAGATCCCTGGGTAGTGACAAAGAGATCAGAGCTTCAGAGGTCCTCCATTTGTGAAGACAGAAAACTGCACATCTTCGGATAGCTTGAAAAAACAAATGCCCTGACAGAGTCTGTGGATCTGAAATCATTTGCTGTATAGAACTGCATTCATTTCCCATTTGCTAATTACAGCCTTCTTCTATGTTGTACATTGTGAGGAAAGGGCAGCTGGAGGTGGCTGAAGTGAGGCTTTCTTCACAGAATTATTTCCCTTGCTTTTTTTTTTTTTTCCCCCCTCCTTTTTTCCCTTCCTCCCCCCCCCCTCATTTTTCCTTTTTCTTTCTTTCCCTTTCTTTCTTTTTTCTTCCCCCCCCTTTTTTTTTTCCTTTTTCCCCCAAATTTTTCCTTTCTTTTACTTCCTTTACTTTCTTCTTTTTCCCCCTTTCTCCCCTTTTTTAATTTTACTTTTTCTCTTTTTTCCTTTTTTTCCCTTTCTTGCCTTTCTTTTTTTCCTTTTTCCCCCTTTTCCCTTTTTTTCTCTTCTCTTCTCTTCTCTTCTCTTCTCTTTCTCTCTTCTCTTCTCTTCTCTTCTCTTCTCTTCTCTTCTCTTCTCTTCTCTTCTCTTCTCTTCTCTTCTCTTCTCTTCTCTTCTCTTCTTCTCTCTCTCTTCTCTTCTCTTCTCTTCTCTTCTCTTCTCTTCTCTTCTCTTCTCTTCTCTTCTCTTCTCTTCTCTTCTCTTCTCTTCTCTTCTCTTCTCTTCCTTCTCTTCTCTTCTCTTCTCTTCTCTTCTCTTCTCTTCTCTCTCTTCTCTCTCCTCTCCTCTCCCTTCCTCTCCTCTCCTCTCCTCTCCTCTCCTCTCCCTCTCCTCTCCTCTCCTCTCCTCTCCTCTCCTCTCCTCCTCCTCTCCTCTCCTCTCCTCTCCTCTCCTCTCCCTACCCTCTGCTCCCCATCTCCTCTCCTCTCCCCTACCCTCTGCTCCCCATCTCCTCTCCTCTCCTCTCCTCTCTCCCCATCTCCTCTCCTCTCCCTCTCCTCTCTCCCCCTACCCTCTGCTCCCCTCTCCTCTCCCTCCCCTACCCTCTGCTCCCCATCTCCTCTCCTCTCCTCCTCCCTCTCCTCTCCTCTGCTCCCATCTCCTCTCCTCCTCCCCATCTCCTCTCCTCTCCTCTCCCTCTCCTCTCCTCTCCTCTCTCTCCTCTCCTCTCCTCTCCTCTCCTCTCCTCTCCTCTCCTCTCCTCTCCTCTCCTCTCCTCTCCTCTCCTCTCCTCTCCTCTCCTCTCCCTCTTCCTCCTCCTACCTGTTTCAAAACATCCTGTCCTGCTCTCTGGGGATTACACTCCCCTCCCTTGGGAAGTCAATCAGCGACGTCCGCTCTGCAAAAACCTCTTTATTTCTCTTAGAGAAAAACGTCTTTTCCATCCCAGGTTACAAACGAGGGCTCCAGACTGCCTCAATACAGATGGCACTGCTTTCTCTAAGTCACGAGGCTGGTTCGCTGCTCAACCAAACGGCAGCTTCGCTTCACGTTGAGCTGTTTCTGCAGAGAAGAGCGATGCAGTTCTGCGGGCACGGCACCAGAGGGCTGCTGGGCGCTCAGGAACGGGCTCGGCATCTCCAACTCCGTCGGAAAAAAAGGAAAGGTGGTTTATAACTTGAATGTTTGGGCTCCTGTGGGTGAGACTGCGGAGAATTAGGACAGGAATCGAAATAAATGCCGTTTTCAGAGCAATGCTTGGTGAATGCGAGCAGTGCCACATCACGCTGCTGGAACGGAACAGCACCGAGGTCTCTCCTGTTATTCAGCAGACATCGTGGAGGCATTCTTCATAGCCGGACTTCCACTGATCTCAGGTGCTCCTATAACTCCTGCTCCAATCACGAGTTCCATCGGGCTCTTCCCCCCGACTCTCACAACCTCATCTCAGCCAGAGTAACACCTTGTTCTGCAGTTATGTGCAGGGAAACAAGGCGGATCGCCTCAATGTGAAGGGATATTTCTGCCAAACGAAAGGCAGTCAGCCCTTAATGAGGACAGCAGACACGAGGCCAAGCTGCCGAGAGATCCTGACCACTCGTTTTCTCACATTCCTTCCATAGTAAGGGTAAGAAACTACACAAAACATCTTCGCTGCCTTTGGCCAGGTGAGATTCTTCCCTCTGTTCAAAGAGGCAACAGCAAACCATTGGCACAAAGGTGCTTAATATTGCTGCTTAGGTTGACAGCAGTTTTTCACACACACAAAACAGCCCGTTTCTGTAGAAATATGTCATGGGGTATTTTTACTGCGTTAAAGTTCTGACATCAAAAAGCCCCCCACCTGTTTTAAAATAATACGTATGATTTTTTTTTTAATAATATCTTTTAGATATCTTTTCTTTCCAGAGAGAAAATGGCTTCACAAAGTTTTGTTTTAAATGGAATTGTAAAGTTTTCACTGAAAATATTGTAAGTAACTTAAAGAAGAAAAGAAAGAGAAAAAAAGAAGAAGAAAATAAGAAAAGGAAAATGAGAAGAAAAGAAAAAGAAGAAAGAGAAGGAAAGAAGAAGAAAATGAAAAGAAGAAAGGGGGAGAAAAGGGGGGGAAAAGAAGGAAAAAGGAAGAGAAGAAGAAAAGAAATGGCTCCTTTCAAACCACGCAGAGCATTACAACAGGAAGAAATGCTTGCAAAGTCTTTTCCTTTGGTAATTTTGGGCTGTGGATAGGCCTTGTAACACAACGAATCCCAGTGAAACCGGCATTCAGATGAAAGGGGGATCAGATAAAATTGCAGCATTTTTTTCAGGTAATCGATGGTCAGTGAAGGATGTAGCAAAGATTAGGACAGCAGCAGCCATCAGATGGCAGAGCCCATCCACGTAGCAGGATACAACCTTGCTTTTATCTCCCTGACTCCCTTACAGCACACCCCTATGGTGGGTGTTTCCCCTCGGTTTTTCTTCAAATTGGGTCACAGTGGGGCAGATGCCCACAGGTTTTGGGGTGTCTTGCTATTCCCTGCTGTGATAGCAGCCCTTGAGCCTTTATGAATGAAATACACTGGAGTATTAATAATTTGTTAACTGAGGATGTCTTGAATGTGTTGGACTCACTCTTGATAGTTAATTTCATTACTGCTGCTGAATTAGAGACTAAAAAGATGCATGGGTCGTTCTCACCCCTGGCTTGGGCCATCACCCCAATTAAGTGCCTCATCACAGAACAGGAGGGGCTGGGAAATGTGAGTCACAAACTAATATATTGTAATTACACAGAAACAAAAGCCAGGGTTTTAACTACCTGGGCTCCAAATTAACAAGGAGTATGGGCTCTTTGATCCCCTCACAGCAAGAAAGACATGGAGGCCCTGGAGTGGTCCTGAGAGGGGAATGGAGCTGAGAGGGGTCTGGGACACAGTGCTATGGGAGCAGCTGAGGGAATGGGATGGGTCGTTTTGGAGCAGAAGAGGCTCAGGGGAGACCACGTCGCTCCCTACAGCTCCTGAAAGGACGTTGTGATGGGGGGGAGGGGGGTTGGATTCTGCTCCTGTGACTAGCAATTGGATGAGAGGGAATGGCCTCAACTTGCACCAGGGGAGGTTCAGGTTGCATATTATATATTAAATTAAAGAGGAATACCTCTTCTTTGAAGGAGTGGTTGGGCACTGGAATGGGCTGCCCAGGGAGGTAGAGGAGTCACCAACCCTGGTGGTGTTCAAGGAACATGTAGATAAGGGACTAAGGAACACGATTTAGTGGTCAGTACTGGTGGTAGTTGGACGGTTGGACTTTGTGATCTTAGAGGTCTTTTCCAGCCCTGGTGATTCTATGATTTATATTCTTGAAATTCCATAGTGGTTCAGCACATGAGTACCTTTGTAGTTATGCACAACTGAGTCAGGAACACAGGACTTAAGTTAAACACATCCCAGTTCATCCTATTTGGAAGCAGGGTGATACAACAAGGGCATAAGACAGAGAAGTCTGTATCTTCATGTGATCAACGGACCAGCAAGTCCTGAACTGAGCTGACTGCAAGAAATGAAATGAGAAAAACACAGAGACTGCACAGATCACAAGGTCACGGCGTTATCTGCAAAGGGAGAAGCCAGGAAGATGAGGAAGATGAGCAATCAGAATGTGGAGTGGATAATGATGAAGTTCTCAGGAGGTTTGGATGGATGAGACTCGAGGTGCTGATCTCTTTGCACTGATGACAGTGTCCCCACATGGCTGCTTTGGGTGAGTGCTCTGTGTCGGAGCTAACAGTGCAGGGAGGTTTGAACAAAATGGAAAAGCAAAACCAAATGCCACAGACCTACTTGGGTTGATAGAGAGGGTTTCATTTCTGTGGCCCAGAGGAGAATCTCAGATTTTAGGGAGTCCCTAAGAGCATAGTATAGCATGGCTAAATGCTTACAGATAACGTGGAGATATTGCAGAAAGTGGAAAACAATGCCCTTTGTTTTTTTGGGGGGGAGTGAGGAAATAAAGAACGGGGGAATTGTTTCATATTTTTCTGTATTTCCAGAGGGAGCAGGAATGGGATTCCTCTCCTCTAACGAACAGCAAAAGCCAGGCACCTAGCCTGGTGTTAGCACCCTGGCTGCCTCTGCTGATGGAAACGTCCTGTGGAATACTTTACATCTCATCTGGCTTTTGGAAACAGCAGTATAACGGTTCCTTAATTAGTGCCTTCATGACACTCATGGTCTGACACACATCCATCATATCCCCTCACATCTGACGCTCCTGTGCCAAGGCTGTTTGGTATTTCATCACTTTTGCTGTTCTCTTATCATTATTTTGAGACAGATCAATTAAAACCGCATTACAACTTCAAGTTGCTAAAGACAGCTGCTGCCATCCAATGATGTTTTCTGGTTTTGCCATCTATTCCTTTCCTAATGATTCTTCAACCGCCTATTTCCCCTCCATGGCTCCACTGACGTTTCCAGCGACCCACCTGCGACGCCTTTGAGGCCATTTCCTGAGCAGCAGCAGTCCTTTTGGAGCCACTCGCCCACACCCCACAGAGACGGAGAGGCCTTTCCTTCCCTTCCCTTCCCTTCCACCCCACAGCAAGGCACTGCCCACATCACCAGCTCTCCCTCCAGTTCCTCATTGTGAGCTTTCTTTTCAACATCTTGAACAGCCATCGAACTCCTCCTTCGGCCAATTATGACATGAGGCAGCATGGATTTATGTCAGCATGTTGCTGCAGATCCTCTCTGCTGTGAGGACGGATCGCTCCCATACTTTCTGTCCTGGCTCTCTGATCTGGTCTGGGAGCCAGCAAAGCTCTGCTTGCTATTAGGAAACCTGCAGGTTTGTGCTTTGCCATTTCTGCTCTCTGTGCTTCGGTTTCCCTGGGAGTACTTTGCAGTGCCAGCAGTGTTAAAGAAGAAAAGGACTGGGGAGTCTGCTTCCACTTCTTGGAGGACATAGTTATAAATCAGTATTCTGAATTTTGGAGTGTGCAAGCTTAGAAGACTTTTCAGTGATTTTCCCTATTTGCTTTCAGGGTATTTTTGCATTGTTTTGTTTTTAAACCAGTGTTTGTTGCTGAGTTACAGCCATGCACACTGCTGGCAGGGGCTGGATCTGAGCGGAGATCCAGCTTGTCTGCTCTCCTATTTCAGACCTAACGTTACAGAGATAACTACAAGCATCTTCCCATTCCATTCATGTACTGAGTGGGAAAACTGAATCTAAAGCAGCGACCAGGCAGAAGAGAAGGCTCCAGGGAGACTTGAGAGTGGCCTTTCAGTATCTGAAGGGGGTATAGGAAAGGAGGCAGACTCTTTAACAGGGTCTGCTGTGACAGGACAGGGGAAGTGGTTTCGAACTGAAAGAGGAGAGATGTAGACTGGATACAAGGAAGAAGTCCTTTACAATAAGGGCAGTGAAGCCCTTGCACAGGCTGCACAGGGAGGTGGTGGTGCCCCATCCCTGCAGACAGCCGAGGTCAGGCTGGATGGGCTCTGAGCACTGCTGGAGCTGTGGGTCTCCCTGTGCACTGCAGGGAGTGGGACCTGATGGCCTTTAAGGGTCCCTTCCCACACAAACTGTTCTATGATGACTACAAGAAATGTCACCTGGGCCCTTTTGGGTCCCATACTGCAGTGGCATCCCACTGAGAAAGGCAGGAGCTGCTTCCAGGCTCTGTGACGCTGAGCTGTCTGTCCACACGCAGCCATTTGGGTTGAGACAGGGCTGTGAGCTGCACCTTACCTTGGGGAGTCGGTACTTCTCTCTCAGGTGAACCCTCAGACAGGCTCTTTCTGCCTTCTTTTGTGCAAACGCCGCATCTCTTTCCATCCTGGAAAATAAGAAGGGAAAAAAAGAATTTTCTTCAACATACTGATAAAATAGCTGTCCTTTACACTGAGGCAGCTGCTGGGCTACAGAAAGTTGGGTGCAGCAGTTACCCCTAAGGTTATCTAGCTTGCCCAAAGGCACAAAAGAAGCGATAACAACAAAGTGATGTCAGGGGGCTTAATCCCGAAATCAGTAGCTGAGGAACTGCTGGAGCTGGAAATTGGCCCTTAATAGCCCCGGGTGCCCTCTGCCAGCTCCAATTCCTCCCAGACTCTTCTGAACCCATTTATTGTCCCAAAACTTCCTATCACAGCACATGCCACTTTCTCCTCTATGGAAAAGAACTTCCTCTAGCTGTGATTTTATAAAATGCACTCGTTAAATTTGAGATTCTTGGTTAGATCACTTATATCTATTTGCACGCTGTGTGTCTTCAAAGATGTCTGATGACATGTGTACTTTATATTTTTAAGAAGGGATTATAAACAGGAGGGGAATCAACTCTTTGAAAGGGTAGATAGTGATAGGACAAGGGGGAATGATTTTTAGCTTAAGGAGAGAAGGTTTGGATTGGATATCAGGGGGAAGTTCTTTGCTATGAGAATGGTGAGGTGCTGGAACAGCTGCCCAGAGAGGCTGTGGATGCCCCGTCCATCCCTGGAGGTGTTCAAGGCCAGGTTGGATGGGGCCCTGGGCAGCCTGGGCTGCTATGAAATGTGGAGGATGGTGGCCCTGCATGTGGCAGGGAGTTGGAGATTCAGGATCCTTGAGGTCCCTTCCAACCCTGGTCATTCTATGAGATGATGTTGAATGTTCTTCCCCCTTGCCTTCTCCCCTTCTTCCTTTTTCATAGAAATTCTCAGCCAAAATTTGTTTTGTTCCAGCCAACATCCAAACAACTTGCAAGATGAAATGTTATTTATTTTCCCTCTCCTTCTGCAAATGAGTTTTTGGGTTTTTTTTTTTCCTTTCCGGTTCTTACTAACTGGAAGCCAACTTAAGCATCATTCAGCCAGAGATTAGGGAGATGGTTGTGAAGAGAAGGTTTGTATGCTAGTGGCCTGTTTTCCCATTCATTTTCAACCTTTCTCTTCCTCGGCCACTCCTCCACAGGAGCAGTCACTGGTCGTACAGCATTGGGAATGTCCCCTCTGGGACATCACATCCCTTCCAGTGACACCTATGAGATGTGACAAGGGGGGAATTCTCTGCTCGACCTGAGCTTTTCACTTGCTCTGATGTTGCTGGAAGACTTGGCAACCTTCCCCCATCACCCGGGTCCTGGTGTGCTGCAGGGTTTAATTATGGAATGCAAAGTGCTGCAGCTACAGGACTCAGGGATAGGGGCTGTTGCATGACAGCCAGGAGCAGGTGTGCAGCACTAACTGGTGGCTCCTTGCCCTTAATGCTGGAGGTTGTCAGCAGAAAGCACCTGTTTGCTCCTCTGAACTGCATGTTATCCTAAGAAACAGCAATCCCTGCCTTTCTGGTGAGTTTTGTTGCATTATAGAAATAAATGAATACATAAAAAGGCCAACAAAGCACAGAATCCTGGCCAACGCCAGGACATCCATGTATCAAAGGCCACGATTCCAGCGGAGCTCATCACCTCTCTGACCTCTCTTACATAACCCCTCAGCCTGGACTGTCCTCAGCAAACTGCTTCCTGAAAGTAATTCCCATCTTCCAAACTGAAGCACTCCTGCACTGACTCCTCAGCACATTTCTGTATGTGAAGACACACCACTCTGGTACAAATAATACTCTTTACAAGAGTTTTCCCCATCCCAGTGACCCTGGTTTGCTCCCCAGCCTCAGCAGAGAGCCCTGCTGATGACAAAAATGTGAAGCAAAAGATCCTGTATTTTATTCCAGATCAAATGATACCTGTTTGAGGTGATATGATAGAAAGGGCTGCTGCTAAATACAGACCTGGATACCTCGGATTCCATCGGTCATTAACCTTTCACCTATAATCATCTTACACAGAGGATTTACACAATCATTATGTAATTGATCATTAGAAGAACAGATGCATCTCAGATTTAAAAGTCAATTGTTTTCTCCATAATTATGCACTATTTGAACTCCCACATGCTAAAAGTCCTCTGATTTACTCCCGTTTTCATACAGAAAAAGAAGTAACATTTGTGGGATTTAACCAGTCGTGAAGCGCTGTTCGATTTAAGCTGATTTTACAGAAAGTAACAAAAAATGCAGCAAAAAAAAGGAACCATTTAACAACTTTCCTCTAGGTCAACATCACCCTTGTGGCACAGCACGCATTGCTTTTTCTACACCTGCCATGATCAACATGGATAAAGAGAAGTTTACTCTGCACAGTGTACTCTGCAGAGTTGTAGGAGAGCAAATCATGCCCCGTGAGAATTCATCCCTGCACCACAACCATCCTCACACCTATGGGAAAATGTGGTAGATAGAACAACCTCTGTTCAGGTTGGATCCAGCTGAGGAGAGGGCAGAGGGAGCAGAGGAGAGAGGGAGAGTCAGAGAATGAGGGGAAAAGGGCAAACACAGCGTTTTACCATCTGCAGTTGGCGAGCTGCTGTTTTGGAAAGCCTCTAGCAAAGATTGCCCTATTTAGAACAGAGGTGGAGGGGACAGCTGACGTTTGGGTTTTCTCTTGGGATCTCTCTACCTGCCCAAGGTCACGGAGACGCAGCCCCACGCTGCTAATAAGGGAACTGGTACTCACTTCTCCTCAACCATTTGCTTTTGGTACTCCTCATACTCCTCTCTGGTCATTCCTGCAGCAGCTGCTGGGTCGGAAGGAGTGCTTTCTTCTTTGCTTTCTTCTCCTCCACCTCCAAGCCCCAAATTCTTCACCTGGTTGCTCAGCATGCTTTTCATTAGGAAGGCCATCCTTAAGAAGAAAGGAGCTACAAGCAAACCACCACGGGAAAGCCAAAACCAACCAACGAACAAAAGAGTAATTTCCAAAATCAACAGTCGCAAGCAGGAGAGTTTCTACAGCCACAGCAGCTCCTCAGGGGCACAGTGCTAGTGAAACGTGAATGCCAAAACCAGTTTGTCAGCCATAATCTGGATTAAAGAGTGAACTCCTTAATATCTAGAGGCAGATGGTTCAGATTACACACACACACACACAAAAATCATTAGATGCAGCTACCTACTTTTTATATTAATACCTTAAGCTAATTATGGTTGAAAAAAGAAGAGTGTGCAATTGCACTTTGACTTCTTCCATCTTAAAACTCTCACTTTCCCAAGGACCGAGACATTCCCAGGAAGACAATGGATCTGAAATAAAATCCTGATCAAAACCAAACGACATTCTCCTGCTTCGTGCTGGTTTATTTCACTCTTCCCCATCCTTCACCATGACTGGTGCTGCCCACGATCCCTATTGGTTTGGATCTTAACTCTCAGTGAAGGAGAAATTAATCTGAGCTACAACACATCCTTCACATGGATTCTCTGTGCAGCCTCCTCATCTTTCCCAATTCTGCTCACATCATTAACCCTATGGCTCCATTCAGGTGAAGGTTTGCAGGATCTGCTACCTAGACCATAGATCATCTGGGGAAAAACATCACCTGCTAGGTCTCAGAAGTTCATGATTTGCGGTTTTGAATGTTTGCTTTTCTATGCCTGACTGCACATGGCTTAATGGAATATTCTCTAGTCTTGATTATCTAAATGGTTCTCTCAGCACTCTCATGATTTCACTGAGATGGGAGGATTCCAGTCTGCCTAATGCCTTAATCTGCATTAGAGCCTTTCTAATTAAAGCAGCCCTGTTACTATTTAAAAATGAAGGGAAAAAAAAGATAAAAAAAAAATAAACAGGACCTTCTGTAATCCTGGATTATTAATGATTAAATGAGAAACTTGGAATCTATTTTTCAGATAACGAGAAACTTGGAATCTATTTTTCAGATAGAGTTATCACGGCAGCAAGAACTCCAAATCACAACAAAATTACTCTGATAGACTACAGATAACAAGGAAGTATTTCATTCGTTTGCTTTAATCAAAATCGATTGATACTCATTATGCACTTTCAGGACTATGTATAAATGGGTCTCGTGAACTTGAGAACAGGCATTCTAACGTTAGGTTTGAAACTGAAGACAAAAGTGTTATAAAATGTACTGAAGTTACAAAGCAATGACTGTATCTTGCTGTTTACAAGGATCACTGACTTAATAAACTTACAGCCAGGTGCTTGTAAGTGCTGGCGTTGCTACTGTCTCAGATTTAAATCAATGCCCTTTACTTTCAGTTTAAATTCAATCAAGAAAAAAAGGTTCTGTTCCTGTGTTACCTGGTGGAACTGATTTGTGCATCCAAAGAACAGAGGCATCTCCAACATCAGAATAGACTCAGGAGTCCTGAAACAAGCAAATCAAAGTCCAAAGGCCCATGGAAAAGACAGCACAAAACCACTATAGATATGCAAGCATCCAAACAAGAGACTGTGCTCCCAAAACAGCAGCAGCAGCAAACTCTGACCACACAGCTCAGATATATCTGTGCATCTCTGAAAGGTCCTCTTCATTCCTCTGGAACAGCCTTTCATGCAGCAGTCTGAACACGAGGTCACCTATAAAGAGATAAATGGGATTTCTGAGTCTTTCTCAGCTTGAAGAGCTTCAATTAAAGATACATCTGTGTATCACTTTGCTCCTGGTTGAGGAAAGCCGATGGCAAATGAGATCGCTCATATTCTTGCAGGTTACTGCAAAGAGTCACTGGATAGGACAGTATAAATAAAAAAAAAAACAACCAGACATGCACACACAAACCATGAAGACTGACCAAGGAGACCGGCTAACTTGTTTTTGGGCTGTTGTACCCAAGAAACCAGACCAGAGCACCAAGACGAGGGCAGTTAAGGAACCTGGAGGAAGAGCTACAGGCATGTGTGCAACTTTCAGCTCAGAACAATTGGGTCGTTTGTTTAATCAAAGCAGCCAGCAAGTTACTTAATCCACCGTTAAGAAACTTCCAAGCTGGCATGCTACTTTTCACTTAACCTTAAACATCCAGCATCAGGCAGGGCTGAGCTGAGAACCTGAAGCTCCTCTGAATGCTCCTGTGGACTTCAGTGACACGTAACAGATTACAAGAAAGAAGTTTATTAAAAATATGCATCTTTATTCAAATAAGGTTATCTCTGAACTCCAACCCTCTGTTTACATCAGTCAGAAACAAACAACAGGAAATGTCAGCTGTGTGTTATGTTTTTTAAACAGTAGAAAGTCTTCAGTGTTACAGTAATTGATGTACTGATGACATTTTCTCCAAACAATCAACAAAGTAATTCACAAATGACTGAGATTTGCTAGAGAGATTCCGGTATGACCATTTATTTAATAAGCTTTAAGACAATGAGATCCCCTTGACACTGCCAAATATTTGCTACTTCAAATACTGTTATTTTCTTGGTCTCCTCTACATTGTCAAACATACTGGATTCCAAGTTGCCTTCATCTGTGAGTTCTGAAATTTCACTTGACAAAATGAAACGCCCTATCAGTGTTGAAAGAAAATTCTAGTAGCCCACCACAAGAAGAGGCCACACTGACAAATATTCTCAAAGTCCAAATTTGTTGCTATCACCTCAGGAACAGAAGGGACAAGGTTTGGGCTGGGTAACTGGGAGTTTTCCTTTGATCCAGTGAGTGGCGAGGCAATTACTGATGTTCCAGGGAGCGAAGACTGTGAAATGAAGCAAAGTTATCACTTTTAGGATGGTGCACTTCATACCTTCTGCTCACTAACACAAATGATCCCCAGATGCACACAGACACAGGTCAGATCTACTAGCAGCATCAACACACAAGCTGAGCCCCATACTGAGGATACAATTATGGATTCAAGTATGTTGCTAGCCTCTATCCCCAATTTTTTTTTTTTTTTTACAAGAAAAGACAACAGCATTGTTTGTCCAGCTTTGAAACAAAGTTGTAATTGGAGAAATTCACAGTAATAGGAAATGCAGGCTTCCTCCAACTGACACACTGGAGCTGTTCCTCATCATGCCAGATGGATGCACCTGACCTTTCAGAATACACTTGTTAGCCTTCCTGCCTTGCAAAGCCTGTATTCAGAGAGGGAGTTCACTCAGGTGTTGCACTGCGCAGGAAAGCTAGCAATTGACAAGAACAACACTATTTTCAGAGCAATTTAAGAAAATATATTCAGTTATAATAGCTTAGACTCAAGGCACCTGTAAATATTTGCTGGTGTTAGAACTGAACGGATAAATTCCTGTGCTGTTCTGGGTTCTCTGAAAAGGTTCTTTCATTGACTTGTCCTGCTTATCCAGTAAGATGAGCCTGAAGCAGTAGTTTCTCCAATTAGTACAGCAAAGTCTCAAATTTGGAAATGAATGTATAAAGCTGTATCATTTACAGCATGCTACATACTGTAAGTACATAAATAGGTGTGTAGGTAGTATCAATTTATTGGTACAGCACAAACACCCACTTTTGGAGCACTGTTTCAATAACAAAACATATTGCATAGATTTATCATGTCTTCAAATTGTCAGGCACAATGCTAGAGTGTTCTTCATTACAGTGAATTTGGCAGCAAGCACTGCACTCCAAGAGAACAGACTGTGGAACTGCAGGAGTATCATGCTAGATTACAGACACATTTTGCAGATTTTCAGACAGACTCATGGTTTAGAAGTGAAATATTCAGACACATCTGTGTGTTTTCATAGAATTGGAAGGAAAAACATAGAAATATCATCATTCTACACATAATTCAAAGACAAAGTTACCACAGGTAAGTAAACATGGCAAAACAAATTCATTTCACGATTCTAACTTGAGCTTTCTCATTTGTTTCACTCCTGAAGCAAAATGTTCATCTAATGAGCAGTATCAACAACATGTGACCAGCCTTATGCTCTTGATATTAAACTGAAAACTGACACACAATACTGCTTTTGCAATAGCTGCTGGGCTAACAAACATGCCTGAATCAACAGCTTGTGAAGAAAACCTTTCACAGTCAGTATGTGTAGTTCAGAATACTTGCCAGGTCAGTATTTAAATCAAAGCATCTGTATTTGATACATGGAAGACACAAGACAGCTTTATAACAATAAAGGCATATTCATCAATTAAACACACCCTTAACAAATTCAGATCGGAAGAGGTATCAAACTATGGCACCTTTCCTAAAAATGTTCCAAAAATTTCTAAAATTAGACTTGAAACTACAAAAAAATATATCTTTCAATACACCAGAAGAAACTACAGTATGCTTTCTCTCACTGCCTAAGAACAAAAGCCAGAATAAGGAGACAAACATCTGTTAGTTTGTCTCATGCAGCCTGCATTCTATTCCAGATATTACTAGTCTGTAAAAGGCCTCTCTTTGTGTCCATGCACTAAAGAGAACTTAAAATCTATACTTCATGAAGAGCTAAATTTCCAAAAATCGTTCTTAAGCTATTAGATCCAAATAATAAAGAAATGAAATGTTTATAACAAATTTCCACCAGAAAAAAAAATATATATAATTTTAGTGGGTTTTGTTTGTTTGTTTTTGTTGTTTTGTTTTTCATTTTATCTTGTTTTGGTTTTGGAAGGTTTTAGAGAGCAGTGGTTTTATTGTTTGTTGTTTTTTTTTCCTAATTTGATATGGATTCTCAGTGGCAAGTTTTCTGCACAGATCATCACTTTGCAAATTCTCATTATCAACAGCCGTCCAACAGGGGTATTCAAAATCCCTCCGCTGAAATTCTGACAAAATAGGAGGAATTCAGTGTTTGCCTTACAGCATTGATCAGAAATCTGACTGAAAACAGAGACCTGGGTAGGACCTGCAGTCTTCCCCTGCACAGCTTTCGCTCCGCTGCTCCCAGGTCTGTTTTAACTCTAGAATTGACAGCCTAAATAAGAACACATTTTGTTTGACAAAATTACATAATTCACAGTACTGAAGTATATCAAACACTAAATTTTCCCTCATGTACAGAACTGTGTGATTTTCTGTGCATACATACTGCTGTTATGTACGCACAAAAGGAAGAGGTCATCAAAAGAACTTTTTGGCTGCTGCTTCCTGTTGACTCCTGAAAGAAAAATCAGAAAAGTATTCATTAAGCCTGTTGGAAAACAAAACAACTAGCTACCTGGTTTAAACAAGTATTTATTTTGTTTTAGGACTAAAAGTATTCCTCCTCAACAGAAACTTAGGGAAATGGAGAACAAGTCACAGAATCACACAGAATGGCCAGGGTTGGAAGGGACCTCAAGGATTCTCCAACCCCCTGCCACATGCAGGGCCACCAACCTCCACATTTCACAGCAGCCCAGGCTGCCCAGGGCCCCATCCAACCTGGCCTTGAACACCTCCAGGATGGACGGGGCATCCACAGCCTCTCTGGGCAGCTGTTCCAGCACCTCACCATTCTCATAATAAAGAACTTCCCCCTGACATCCAACCTCAATCTTCCCTCCCTCAACTTCAAACCATTTCCCCTTGTCCTGCTGTTTATCTACCCTTGTAAAGGGTTGAGTCACATGGTAAAAAACTCATATCTTAAGTCATACAGTAAAAAGCAGAAATTTCCTCTATTCACAAAAATACATGAAGCATGGCTGCAGTTCCAATTCTGCATCACAGAAACAAATTCTGTGTAGAAAACAAACTGTGTATGGATCTTAAAAATAAATTCTCTAAAGCTTCTCAACATCTGATTTTCTTCTGCATGACAGGAAAGGAAACGTGCAATTAAGAATTGAGTAATAAGCTTGCTTGAAATGGGTATTCCTTTTCCCTCTGACACAGAATATTTCTGTTTTTCTCAATGGATTCTCAGTGGATCTATCATGGACAAAAGCTAGAATTACAGAGCATCAAGAAGAACTGAAGGAGACTTGCTCATTTAATCTGGGAAGCCATCTTCCCAGTGGATGCCATAACGTGACATACTTAAAAAATGTACTCTCTCCACTTTGTGGAGAAGCAGACACACAAACAAAAGTGCCACCAGCTATATTAGTGTCATATTAATAGCAGTTATCCTTCCACAGAGACAGCAAACTGCATTTTCTCTTTGAAGAGTACTGCAACTATCTTGGTCCCTTTATCTTGAGAGGAGTATGCAGCAGAGAAACAGGACAAACCAAACAAGTCCTTACACTTCATAGGTTTTCCTTTCCATCAATATTTAATTTGAACATTACAACGTCTCAGGGAGGAAGAGGAGAGCAGAGCAAACATTCCAATTTAAAAACAAACAAAAAAATCCCACATGACACTCAAAGCTCCATCAACAATCAATGACCCTTTATAATTAATACCATTAAGAAAAAGTTGACTGAGGAATTCGTCTAATTTTGTCAGAGCTGGTAGATACACGTAGTGAAAACTCAGATCACATCAGATTTTGTTAAGATATTAATAAACTTCAGTAAATCCAATAGAGGACCACAAGAATGGTCAGGAGCTGAAGCACAGGCCTCAGGAGGACAGGCCAGGGAAACTGGACTTCATGCTGGACAAAAGCAGCCTCAAGAGGCCTTGACACAGCTTTCCAGTGCCTGTGGAAAGCACCACACTGGAAAGTGTTAAAGAAACTAAGTTTTTTTAGGGAGATGCATATCATCAGACAGAGAGACAAATTGAAGCAAGGAAGGTTTCCACTAGATATACAAGAAGAAGGGAAACAAAGTAAGCCTCATTACACTAATGAAACACTGAAAAAGAGGTCCCAGAAGACTAGTGAGCTTAAGGTTTTGAAAGATCTGATCAGTGTAAACCCTAAATGACCTGGTCTGAATTCAGTGCTAACTCTGCTTTGAGCACAAGGCTGAACTAAAGACTTCCCAAGACTCTTCCAATCTGAATGACTGCTCTTATCACTGCAATTCCACTTCCTCTCAGAAGTTCTAAAATTACTTGCCCTGTTCGGCTTTAAAAAAATACATACTTACCTATACATGATATAAGCAACAAATAACACTGTTTGCACTGCTACAAATATGAAGAAGTGCATTGTAGATAAGCACGATGGAAATGGTGGCAAATCTGGACATTTCGGTTTCTCATTAGATGGCTAAAAAGACAAGAGAAGCAGTAGTTGAGAAAAGAGCCAACAGGATACACCATTAAAAGACTGCTAAATAAGATACAAAACAAGGCCTCTGTAACATGATCTAAAAATTAAATCACAAACAGAAAAATACAGACAAAAATGACAGCTACTCTGAGAGCAAGCTGAGTAACATTAATCTGAGGGTCAGAGGAGAAAGAATAAGTCTTTAGTAAATTATTGCAGAAATTAAAAAGCTTGCATGGGATCACAAGCTAATTCAGCTTAATTGTTACCCAGGCAAGACTAAAGGTGCTCCTGAATGCTAACACCGTCATCTTTCACACTTTGAGACCTTAAGTAGTGTTTGCCTAAGTTCTCCCTGATTAAACCTCTCCCTTCTGTGCTTAAGTTTAGAAGTCTCCTCCGCACACAGCTGTAAAGCAGTGGAACAAACCCAAAAAAGCACCTAGAAAAACTTAATTGCATGACCTTGTTTCCACAGGAATTAGAGTAAAAATCCTGTTCTTTGTGCAAAACTTTTCATCAAGACACAGATCATACAGTTGGGTCAGGGCAGTGCAGTTTTAGCAAAGCAGCTTAATGAAGGATTAATTGCTCTGTAAATTGCATGCTGGCTCATCCCAGTTTCTTACTAACAGCCAAATAAAGAAGTATTACAGTCATGCCTTACACTATCAGCACATAAATTACCATATTTCGTTGCACTAGATGCTCAATGTCCCTTTTCACTACGTGAAGGTGTTCTTTGATGTCATTGAAATGCTGTGTTGTTTCGTAGACTCCCACCGCAGAGCCAGGATGCTGAGCTCCACTGATCAACCTCAGAGTGTCAGCCATGGCATTTCTGGAGAGACAGACAACAAAACATCACTTAACACAACAGCTCTTATACAAACAGCGTTTATGCTGTAAATATTTTAGCCCATTAAGATTAGTTTAAAATACCTAACTGCTCCAAAATAAACATTTCTAGCTTCCAAGAATACCCATCAAGAGGTAATTCCTCAATCAAACCACCACATTAAATGCTTGATCCCACAGACAGTTTCAATTTGTACAGTGCAGCATCTCCTAAAGTTGTGCTGAAACAAAGATCTGGCAAATATTCTATTGCTAAACATCTGCTTTGCCTGACTGATGAAGTCCAAAACAAGCCTTTCATCCATGGCTCCCGCCAAGGCTTTAGGATAAACAGGGTATAATACAATCTTCGAAGAAAATCAAAGCTGTTTCAGAAAAATAAATAAATAAGAGCAGCCATGTAAGAAATAAAAATAAAGAAGAGGCTTTAGGGATAAGAAAAGATTTAGATACAACCTTGTTTCATGATTATCATTTATGCGAGAAACTCATTTCCCATACATACTGTCATAATACTTAATATTGCCTTCATGTGAATTAATTTTCCTGCTACAACAAATCAAATTAAATCCCTAAAAAGTTCAGGCTCCATAACTAGTTTACCTCAAACAAAACTAATCAATGAGAGAAAAATACTTAATCTCTAATCAATACATTTGCAGTTTTTTTGCCGGCTGTGATGTCTCTTTTCAGTTGCAAAGAGGATTATTCTACAGCTAAAATATTTATCATGTGAACGTTAATCTCTCCATTATTAACAGAATAACGAATCCAAATGTATGTCTTTGGATTCCTTTTTAATTCACTTATAACTTTACATTTTTGTGCAGATGAGAGCTTGTTTTGGTGACTCCAAGGTAAAGTCCTATCTCCCCGAACAGCAGTCAGCAATTCAATATTGAACAAAACCTGAATGTCATTGGGTAAATCAGTAACAATACATCATCTTAAGTGCTATGTATATATTATAGTGATTTTAAGCAGTTTGTATTTGATGGAAAACTCTAGGTTAAGCACCAAGACCTGTTTCATTAAGCATCTTCGTTAAAACGATGCCCATCTTTCAGCTTTCCATCAGTTGCTCTTCAAGACACAGAATCGAAAGAAATAATTAAAAACAATCATGAAAAAACCTTTAAAGGCATGACGCATATTCAAAGGCACTGTTACAGCTCTAAAAACTGTAAGCATAGACATATTTATTAGTTTACAACTGCAGTCTCACTGTGGTAGAAGCAGTAATTAGGCACGCTGCCTAATCACCTGTAGCTACAGACTAACTGAGAGTTGCATGCTGATTTAATCTACACCACAATATCAGTATCCTGCATACTTCCCATATTAACAACAAAAATTTCTCCTCACTTCCAGTAATGCCATACAGATTCCCTCTTTCTTGTTATGCTTCTGAAAACTCAATCCCACTTCCATCATATTAGGAAAAAAAAAGTTTCCCAGTTTTATTTCTGTTAATTCCAGGTAAAGCGCTGCACTGCAGACACCCAGATTTATGGAAAACTCTGTATTTACCTCAACAGCTTTGCTGCAATATTAGAAATTGTTATCAGGATGATTTAACAAAAGCAGCTGCTTGCTTCTACATGCCACTGCAAGCAGAACCAGGTGAAGCATCCTTCACTTCCTCTCATTCTACATGTCCAGCTTTGAATCAGTACTACTTATGTAGACAAAATGAATGCAAAAATAAATAAATAAATAAATAAATAAATAATCACCATCTGCCATGAATTAATTTAACACAGCCTGAGTAGCATTAGCACATAACCCAGGAATTATTTCATACTCTTATATTATCGTATAGATTAAAGTCGATTGGTTAACATTTACCTGTGCTTTGAATTAGTGCTGTAACAACTGATTTTAGAAATTCTCCACTGGAAGACTTCCTTAAGTGACCCATGCAAACCCCAACACTAACACTGTCTAATTAACGCTGACAGCAGCTCTGTCCATCCACATCCACAGCACTGTTATCTTCAGCCACTGCTCTCCGTGTAAAACAGAAGTGAGAGTGGCTGAGGACATCTCCCTCCCAGTACCACCATCCCTGTGCAATGAACACAGTCAGGCACAGCCACCGTCCCCTAGGCTGATCCACTTTCTCTGATCAAGCAAAATAACTTCCCTAAACAGACACGGCCTGTATCAAATTTAATTTACATGACTTTGGCATTGACAATATCATGCTATTAAGTTTCTACTGTATGAACATACAAGATTCTTCTGTAATCAGATGATTAAGAAATCCACAAATCTTGACAAGAGAATTACTTAGACCTTAAGTCCTTTTCCTCTGGGATGACCAGCAATGCAACAGCAGGCTGTTCATTTCTATCTGTAACATTCTTTTTTTTCTTTTTAATCTAAGAAAAATATTAAGATGGCGTTACACAAACTCATACCTAGTAAGCAGTCACTGAAAGGGCAGACTGCCAACGTTAACAAGAAAATCTAATTTGCTTCCAAGGTATAAAGATTTGTCAAGAATATTAACAAAAGCTTTCGTGGAAGAACAAGTGCAAAAAAAAAATGGAAGCACTAATCTTTATTCTACAAGAAGCTGACCTACTTAGATGAATTACAAGATCTGCCCCTGGACTAATACTGGAAAAAGCAAAAACAACGACGACGACAAAAACAACAAAGCAAAACAAAAAATCCACAGTTGCTCATGCACCACAATGTCCAGTTGTTGGAATGGTTTCTGTTTGGAAATTTTTAGAATTTTTTTCTTTATTTTTTTCCTTTTTTTCTTTTTTAAGCTGAAGATAATAAATGTTTTCACTACTATGAATGAAGTGTTAAACCAACTTTCATGCTCATTCATTGGACAACCTCCAGCAAGCTCATGTCTGCCTTGTACTACAGACTCTCCGAGCACCCAGGACTCCAGATGTGGTACCACTTGTGCTGAGCAAATAGAACTAACTCCCTTGGGTCACCAGCAATGCTCTACTGCAGCCCAGGGTGCTGCTGGTGGTCTTTGCCATACGGGCATACTGCTGTTCCACATCCAACTTCTTCTCCCCCAGAAGTCATGTTCAATTCTGTGAAGCTGCATTCCAGCTGATCAGTTCCCTGCCTGTACTGATGGGTGGAGTTACTGCTTCACAGCTGTAGGACTCTGTAGTAAAGGTCACTTCAAAAGTAATGACTCCTGTTTCTTTCCAGGGAAAGTACAACAGATACAAAGAGCATAACGACACCATTTGATACAGCAAATTCTAAACTGCAAAACACTTTTCCAACATGATCACCATCATTAGCTCTGCATTTTTGGTAACAGTAAACAAGAGCCTGCATACTGTGCCTATAAAAATCTAAACCAGAAGAGGTGACCCATGATTGCTACTGCTGAAACACACCACCTACCATCTCACTATGCTAACATTCACTCTTTGGTCTCTATAAACATTCAGCAACCACTGACCAAAGTGGTTCTTTCTTTCCTGAGTGGAAGAATTCAGTCCCATACCTTAGCTCCAAACACATTTCCAAGTCAGATGCCATTCTGTTGGACTGCCCCCCTGCTGCCATCTGTTGTGAGGTGACAACATGTAACAGAGTACAGGCAGGAAGCTTCAATCTCTACTGCCAGAGAACCACTATCCACCTCTGACCTCATGGACCAACATCATAACACAGGAGGTGTTTTTGGAGACTTTTGGAGTAGCCTTCATACTTGCCCATGCTGAATTTCATGAGGTTCCAGGGGGAATCTCATGAAATCCTTCTGGAATCTCACAACTCTAGGTCCTACTGAACCAGCCACTGAACCAACCAACTGCACAATCATTCCAGATATGCATTATCTGTAAAATTTCTGAGTATGCACCCAGTCCTACTGCCTGTATCATTAATAAAGATGCCTGAAGAGTACAAGCTCCACTATCGACCCCTGGGGTGCACCAACAGTGACTGGCAGGTTATCAAACTTGCCATTCTATGGGAAGAGATTGTTTTCAAAGGCACTGTACTTATCTAATTGCAGTGAAATCTCACAATAAATTGAAGCCCATTAGGAAGACTTAATCACCTTGCAGACACAAACTTTCTTTGTATTTATCACAGAAACGAAAACAGACACCACTAAGGAGTTAACATACAGAAATTTGAATTCTGTCAATATTTTCCCACTGAAACAATAAATATGATTTAAGAAGTGGGAAGTGTAAAATTCAGAACATATTTAGAAAGCACTCACTTCATTTCATTTACTTGTTTAATGACCTCTTCTTGAGTCTTCACAACTGTATCAATCTCCCGCTGGGAAACCTGTTGTAGAGTGAGGAGGGAATGGTGAGAAAAACAAATTAATGTACCTTGGAAAAAGTAACTGTGCTTTTTGAAGCTAGGCTGAGCTGCCAACTGTAGTGTATATTTTGAACATACCTGTCCTTGCTGACCTGAAACAGCCGCTCCTCTTTTAGCAATCTCCTCCGTGACTGCAGAAACATATCTCCTCTGCTCATCAAGAATCATGTCCAACTGCCTATTAAGCTGTTTGATTTCAAGATGAATTCGATTCTGTCCTTCAAAGATTTGCCTGAGCTCACGATCGCTTACAGTTTCAAAAGGATCATCAGCTGGCAAGAAAAAACAAAGCACAGGTAGCTGTTACACATATGCATTTCTAATTTGTTGGGTTGTGTCACTCTTGTACTGTTAAAGTTTCCATTTGAAATCAGTGGAGAAACTCTCCAAACCAATACTTGCTGAGAGCTGCAGGTGCATGTTACCAGCACTTAAAAAAAGGGCTATCCCAACACTCCCTGCAATCAGCTCATTCTGTCAGTATACCACAGCATCAGGCTGTTCTGAACATCCTTGAAAGCAAATATTTTCCTTGACAACTGAAAAACTGCTCAAATAACTTGCCTGGTTGTCCTTGCACATCAGGATGCTCCTTTTGAAACTCTTCTTTCTTTTTATCCAATTCTTGTTGAAAGTGTTCAAATTCTTCTTGATACTTCTCTTTATCTTTTTCAGGAATTTCTGCATCTGATGTGGGCTTTAATACATTACCAAAGTAAGAAGAAAGTAAGCAGAAGAGGATTTTAATGCTCTCTACCACCCATACATGACTCATTGAGCAGCAAACACTGTCTAGACTTCAGGTTTGATGACACGACACAATTAATGAAGCACACTAAAGCTGAAGTGAGGAACCAGACAAACTCATGGAAAATCCTAGCTTTTTCCTGAAAAGTATACTTTCTAAATCACAATCAAGGACTTTTACAAGGACAGATGCTGTCTAACAGTAGAGAAGTGTTCTACAGAAATGGGAAGTTGAAAGCAAAACCAGGTTATCTGCCCACTTTCCGAAGACAGTCTACTTTTTTTTAGTTTATTTGCATGTTTTGTTTTAGCATCACTATTTTTGTTCAGTCAGTGCTGTTTCAAGAGTTCTGGTTTCAAACATAAGTAAAATGCTACTGAAACATTGCAGTATTTATCTGATTTTTCCAAAACAGGCAACAGCACAGCTACATGCAAAAATTCTACATATGACTACATAGTGAATGCTATGATCATAGAATCACAGAATTACTCAGGTTGGAAGGGACCTCAAGGATCATCAACAATGATCTGATGATTAAACATACAATATACTAGAACATTTTACAAATTATGCACAAAAACACTTACTACTTCCTTCCCAGGCTCAGTCAACTGGAAGGTCAGGAAAGATAGGACATCATGGTCATCTGGATAACACAAAACCAAAAATCAACACTGTGAATTGACTCTGTCATGCATCATGAAACATCCTGCAACTTCCCAAGTCAACCCTGCACTTGCAAACGATCTTTACCTGAAAGTATCCTCCCACAGTCCTCCCAAAAGTTTATGCAGCAGTGACCGAGGCTGATTAACGCCCCTCTCAGGGCAAACTGAAGGTACTTCTGCTCTAGCTAGAAAAAGGCCTAAGCATATCAGAAATTTGGGAGCAGGAGGACATTAGTTACTTTATCATGATCCAAAATTGGTATAACTGATCAATGCTAGCAGTAGAATAAACGCTCTCTTGTAAGCCTTGCTAGTCTCCAAACTGTCTGCCATAATGCTTAACATTTACTACCTGCAAGTCCCCCCGTTGCTGCAGATATTCCAAAATATCCTTGTGATGGCAACACCATGTCTTCCACTTTAGCACAAAATTCATAATCTTCCTTATCTGGAGTAAATCCATTGTTAATTAATACCTACAAAGAAACACACCTATAGTTATTAACCACAAAAATCTACTTGTGCCAGCAGCTCTGCTTGAGGAATATCTGCATTTGAGTTTATAGTAATGGTCACAGTTGCAACTTATCAGATAAACCCGTAGCTGATACCAGAATCCAAAGACTATTTAATCTCTGGAGTTTCGACTAGGGAAATGCATAAGCTGATTCAAAGTTCAACATGAACAAAATTCCACATTTTCTATTCATCACTCCTAAGGACATACTGTACAGAAATCATTTTTATATTAAAATATATTCATCTCAGTTACAAGAAGCAGCACAACAAATTAATATATGGAAATATTCATCCAGATCTAAAAATATTAACTCTAGTTCCTGAAATTCCTGACCTAGAGATCAATAAAGGTTAGACTCTCAAGTACAAATCCCATTAAGATTCTGGGCAACACATATTTGGTGCAGCCTAGTAGAGTCACCCTTATTTGTTCTTCAGTTAATCAAAGCTTAGAGAGATTCTTTTTCTCCACAGATGCATTTGCAGAACTGTTAAGGTTAGCAGCACCACTTGGGTCAGAAGTTCCTAGATAAAGCATTAGGAATCAGGCACATTAAAGAAGAGAGCTGCGTCAGAGTCCAAAATTTAATTTTCACTCAAGACAAATGCATAGCCTTTAACATTACCACACAGTACAAGGTCCACTTTCCTCTAGGTGCCCTCATGTTTATTTTGTGGAGAAACTTTTACTAAATGACAGATGCGTGCTTTAACTGGCTAATAGTACAAATAGTGTCTGAACTACAATAGTAACTTCTTCAAAGAAAAAACAACTTCATGGTTGTCTCAAACCAGCACATTTGTAGTTTTCTCTTCTGACCTCTAAGGAGGTGCTCACAACCATCTGAATAGTACTTCAAAAGTCTTGAGCACTTCCTTACACCAAAGTCTTCTTCAACATTCTAAGATGTACTACTTCTTGGAGATAGGAAGCCTTAAGCAGCAAATTTAAGTGTGCTGCCAAAGAGCTTTTTTTTTTAATCACATTTCAGTAATCTTCAACAGCTGGAAAACCCTCCACAGCTCAACAATCAGCTTGAGCAACACTGTCCAAGTTCAACACCTGCTCAACCACTCGGAAGATGAGGCACATATGCTGGGATACGGGGCAGGTAGGAGGACACTACTGTAACTGACCTCTAAGAAACACCAGAAAAATCAGGAATAGTTGCTGAGTCAGCTCAGGATGCACTGTAAGAACTTGTATAGTATTTGAACATAGGGCACCTCATTCCAGCTCCTGAGTTACTAAACTCAACATTTAACACAGGAGGTGTCGAAAAAATAACAACCATCTCACACTTAAAAAGCTGAGAAACATGAGTAATTGTTATTTCAGAGTACTTACAGTCAGTGTTTTTTGGTAGTATGTGATTTTTGCTCGAACAGGATAGGGCTTATTACGAAAGTCCCTCTGACAGGAGGCCAATGCTTGTGTGGAACCATCACTACGCAAGAAGACAACTTGCATAAGACTGTATCTTATGATTTATCAACTAATGCAAAAAAGCATCAAAGAACTAGAACCATCAGACTATTTTTTCAAAACATGAACGCCATAGCAAAATATATTTCCATTGTATTGTGGGCTCAATGGTGCTAGATATTTTATACAGAATAGTACAGATGGAAAACAGTAATGGGGAACTTGTTTGCTTTAAGTCATTCCCACACTCATCAATTAACTATAGTCTGGACCAGTCCCAGTTAAGCTAAATTGTTCTCAGAAAACCCAAAAATATGTTAATTTCACCAGCAACCACCAGAAATCAAAACCAAACATATCAATTTATGAGCAATTCGTTTTCAGCTAGTCAGTCCTTTCAGTTATTAGCCGTGTGTGGAACACATCTACAAGCAATGAAGAGGTAAAAAGTGTGCACATCCATTCATTCGAGCTCATCCATCCCCAAGCCCACATACCACTTCAATATCCATTGCCTGTTCCTGTGCTCTTACTGCCAAAACAGCATTTTAACAAATAGAAAAACCCAAACACAGGATGAAAGATGGAAAAAGAAGTTTCATAATAAAAGAAACCTTAAAAACATTTCTCAAAGACTTCCATGCAACATCTCATCATTCAAAAGAAAACATTCACGACGAAGCCAAGGCTGAAAATAAACTTACTTCTGATGGTCATACAGAAGCTTTCCATCATTGCTCACAACAACCACGCCAGGATTGTTTTTCTAAGAAATAAACAAAAAAACCCAACAACTATCAAACAAATGAAACAGTTCAAAATGAAATACATGCAACCTCACTGACAGGCTTTCAATGATCAAACACATAGACTAAAAAACATTAGCTGGTTTTATTCTGATTTCATCTTGATGTATAGAAAGCAAGATGTCTGAGGTATTGTGTCACACTGCACACTTTACAAGAGACTGCCACACTCTTTGTGCTGCTGGGAGAGGGAAAAAAGGCTTTTTGGCTATTCTACCAATCAGCATCATTTCACAAACATAAATGTAAAATCTGCAGACAGAAGAAATGTATATGTAGCAAACATACTGATTTTAAAAAGCACAGATGACTAGTACATCTGACTCTGGCTTGGAAAAACATCCCAACAGACAGCACGCTGGCATCTCTCTGACCTCACCAGTCATTAAAAAGACCACAGCAGCAGCTATCTGTCAGAGACAAAACCATCTGCTAAACACATCCCTGGTTATTCAGACCAACAGAAAAATGAGAACAAGCTGAAGTAAGAGCGAAACAGATTTAGTGTTCTGCCAGTTGAGTTTCGAAAGTTAACCATTCTTTTTATAGGAACACAAGATTGCAGAGATAATCTTCCCTTCAGTGCTTACATTCAACATCTCCAGAAGGAATATACTGCCCAACTGGACAGACTCATAGTTCTATAGAAAAGATGACAAGCCTTGTATTTCAGGAGTTCAAGAAAAACCCAATGCCCAATTCACAGCGTGGGGGAGGGTAGTCCTTTAAGAAATTTCCATAAGATATCAGCACAGCTAAAGTAAGCGATTGCTTTACTTCAGCACTGTATATTGTGGCAACAACAGAACTGCAACCAACACCAAGGGATACATCAATTTTTACTCCTCAGCCATTGTGCCTGGTTAGATGGATTGCTTCAAATCAGTATTATTTACACCCTCTGTACAATCCAAATACTTCAATGTCATCTTCCAACAGATAGATTTAGTGTAGCAATGGTAGTTCCGCATCAATTCAGAACAGTACCAAGAAGAATTTCCCTACTGAGTTGGAAGAAAGCAGTAGGCTATCATTAAAAAAAGAAAAACAACTTTCACAACTCCAGGATTTAAGATGTGTCAGACCAACACAGGCATGGCAAAGGCTTTTGTTTCAACTGGTTGTCATCATTTTCTTAAAAACAGATAAATTCATATCACGCAGACTAAACTCATGACTGGAGACGCAGTTCTGAAGTCCTGGCAAACAGCACTGTTTACATGCAGCTTTGGACAGATGGCACTTTTACCCAGCCACGCTATGCTGGGGTCTGTGTCCCTGACAGCAGTCAGAAAAGGGAGGGAAAAAAAAGAAAGGATTTCAAAATTCTTAGCAGGTTGAACAATATTCCACTGCTAATCTTTTTAAGATGGGAAATATGAATGCCACCCTCAGCCTGTCAACTTCTATGTATGTTGTCTGTATTTTAAAATGTATCTGTGGGGAAAAAAAGCAAACAGAACACCCTAAATTGTTATACCTACAAAAACAGCGCTAGAACACTGGGAAAAAAAAGAAAAAAAAGACAAAGTGGTAACAGAAGAAAGCAAAGCAGACAAACTGTTTTATTTCTGAGGATTTTGGGTAGGAAAAACGCAAAGCACTGCCGTCCTCACTGCCACTGACTTTTTGCTGTTAACCACTCATGTCAGATTTGTTCCAAGAGAAAGAGCATTTCCAAGGAAAGACATGGAAATGTGTTTCCACATGGCATATTTTGTACAATACGCTGCTTCCAAAGCATAAATCTTCAGATTTATCAGCATTTTGAACTGCATATGGAAATCCCCAACTTCAGCTTCTACGTGTTCAAATCATTTCCCCTCCAAAGCTAACAGATAAACCAAAACTCAGTAGTCCAGTTATGAGTTATGTTTCTGCTTTCTAGCTTGAACCCCTTCCCCACTCCTCAACCCTCCCCAAAAGAGCATATGGAAAAGGTCTAGATTAAATTGTATTAGAGAAATATGATTGTTTTAATGCAGCCCTTTAAGTAAGAGGTGGGGGGAAATAGGAAAATGACGTGCTATTTTTTTTCTACAAAGCTGTGAGTGCCAAACAAGCAGGAAATTAAATTTATCTTTACTAGTAGAGTTTGCTTCCAACCAACCTTTCCATCATTGTCAAAGGAATCAAAGAAAATTCCAACACCATTCCACTTGTCAGCCGCCCCAAACACGGGACCTTCCATGCCTTGCTCCTCCGTAAACCAGATTGCCTGTTACAGAAAGGAAGGAAGAACTGTAAGCCTACAGCCATTTTTCTGAGTATGTCTCTTTCTTACATCAGATCAAACTTAATACCAGCCCATCGGCTCCAATGCGGCCTCTGCCTGTAACTCGAAAGGTCACTTCGACTTCCCAATATTCAAATATTGACTTGTTCTTGGTCCACACCGATCCCTTCTGGCTCTTCAAAGACGTTGTTATACGAATCTGATCCGCGCTCGGTATGGCGTCTGGAAGGGAAAGGAACAAATGTTTTAGGTAAGCACTCAGTTAAGGAGGAAAAGAAAAATGAAAAGAACCTAAAAGCAACAAAACATGAGAACAGAAAGGATCGTTACTTTTAGCAGGGTCATTACTACTGCTTTTCAAAGCGTTTTACCATCTGTTTGGTACAACAACATGCACCTGAAAGAGAAGATTGATCTGATGGCTAAAATACGAATATAATTTTTTTTGAAGTTTTTTGCTAAGACGTGTTGCATTTTTTGCTGGTTTTAACACAAATCACACAAACTGACAGCCTCCCCCTCTGCTCGGTGGCTTAAAGAAAGGATAGGAAGGAAGCAAGGCAGGCAGCTCATCCCCAGAGCGCTGCCCTTTTGACACGTGTAGCACAACGCCACATAACCGTGAGTCACAACTCAGCACCCAGGGAGCGGGCCCGGATCAAATTCACAAAAATAAAGGCAGGAAAAAAAAAAAAAAGGTAGAAAGAACGACTTCAGCGACAGCAAAACAGGGCCGAGCTGCGCGCCCGGCAGCGCTGCAGGGGCAGCCCCCGCCGCCCGTAGTGACACATCAGCACCGCGCACGGGGACGGACCGGGGCTCCGCACCGCCGCCGGGAGGGGGGACCGCCGCCACATGGCGCCACACGGCACCGCACCGCCCGCAACCCGCTCCCCCGCCACTTACTGCCCGTGTGCGCCCAGAACGGCACCGTCCCGTCCGCCTGCACCAGGTGCGGCCCTTTGAAGCTGTACTTGTACTCGAAGCGGCGGTGCGGACCCGCCGAGCCTTCCACCGCCGCCGCCCGCCCGAGGGCCAACAGCAGCCCGGCCACCACAGCTGCCGCCAGCCCGCCCCGCTGCGCGCGCGCCGCCATCTTGCACCGTGCTGCGGGACGGCGCGCGCCGCCAACAGGGCGCCACACGATTGGCCGAGCGAGGGGGCGGGGCCAAGGGCACAGCAGGTGGGCCTCCAGCCGGAGAGGGCGGGGCTTCCGGGCGGCTACGATTCCGCTTCCGCCTCTGCCTGACGAGGCGTGGGGCGGTACCTTCAGCATTTCTTCTTTGGGGATGGATGGGGTTAGAGCTGCCCGTGTTAGCTGGGAAAGGTGCATTCTTCATTAGGCGAGGCGTAAACGCTGCTGGGTTGATGTGTGATAGAGAAGTGTTTCTGAGATGAACGTTGGAGGAATTTAAATATCTTTTGTGTTCTTGATAAGTGTTCTTGATAAGCTGAGAAGGAAGTGCTATAATAATAACAGCGGTTATATAATATTCCTCAGTAGCATCAGGCTGTGTCCTGGCTACTGATGTTTTAAGGGAATTGGGGAATTAAGGGGAATCTTATGGGAATAGGGGAAATGAAGGGAATAGGGGATATGAAGGGAATTGGGTCTTTCTTCCTCAACAGAACTCAGCTCCATAAAGATCTAGAAGGGGATTCATAGAATTATCGACTCTTTGAGTTGGAAGGGGCCTCTGAGGCCATCTAGTCCATCTCCCCTGCAGTGCACAGGGACACCACAGCTCCATCAGGTTGCCCAGGGCCTGATCCAGCCTGGCCTTGAAGGTCTCCAGGGATGGAGCATCCTGCTGATAGAATCTAGAACATTCTGGCATAGAATGTGCAACAATTATTTCAGGGGGGTAAAACGTCATAAGTGTCAGAGATGTGAATAGAGCAGCATGAAGCCCTGCCCTGTACATACCTTGTGCCTGGCAGTAAAATAACCAAGCCACACTGAAAGGACAAAAGGCCAAAAGCACCAGCCTTGAAACAAATCTCTTTATTACGCCCACACATAGGCATATCTGAATTCCAGAGCTTAAAGGCACAAGTGTGGAACAATTCACAACTTAAAGACAACAAATACAGGACTGCAGAACTTCATGATATTACATTAAGTTTTTTTCACAGAATCATAGAATTGCAAGGTTGGAAACGACCTGCAAGATCATCTAGTCCAACCGCCTTCCCATCACCATTGCTACCACAAGCACTAAACCACATCTCGTAGCTCCTCCAGACACCTCTTGAACACTGCCAGGGATGGTGACTCCATGGGCAGCCATTCCAGTGCCTGACCACTCTCTGGGAGAAAAAGTTCTTCCTTATGTCTAACCTAAACCTCCTCTGGTACAACTTGTGGCCATTTCCTCGGGTCCTGTTTGTTGCCTGGGAGAAGAGGCCAAACCCCTCCTCGTCACAGCCTCCCTTCAGGAAGTTGAAGAGTGCAATGAGGTCTCCCCTGAGCCTCGTCTTCTCCAGACTAAATAATCCCAGCTCCCTCAGCTGCTCCTCTTAAGACTTGTGCTCAAGTACTGGTGGCTAAAAGAGAACATTATGCAGCTGCTTTTGCATATACCATCACTGCAGTCAACTTGTGTGTTTGACTGATTATGCCCCTTTGTTTTATATAGTAATTCATAGTTATTTCATAATTGTTGCAGAACATGTGAAACTCCAGACTGCTTCACAGCAATCTGTAGTCAGGGAATAGGATTTCCCAGATCACCATATGGGTATTTCTTAATTACCACACTGTCAAAAAGGAAAACTCCACTTCATTTGTATAATCACGCTGTTCTGAAAGTTCCTCTACACTGCATTAACTGCCACAGTTCAGCTTCTCTTTTCCCTTGGTTGAAGAAAATGAAATAATCAAACTATGCACATACATGTGTAGGCACACAAGTTTGCAGATACATACACATAAATGTATACTTTAGATATATGTTGACCAAGTGGCATAAACTTCAGGGGCATCAAATTTCAAAACATTTTATTCAAAAGAATAGTGAATGACCCATTTTCTTGATAGCTTCCCTTTGTGGCCTTTGCTTTTACACTGTGAAATCAGTGCTGCAGCACCAGGGAGGTTTGGTTAATGCCTTAAGGTTTGGATCCTTTCATGTGAACATGTGTATACCAATATTGCTATTCTGGGAGGGCCCCATCAGAGCAAACTGCTGGAAAAGTCTTCATGAAAAGCCATGCTGGTTGCAAAATCTACTGTTGAGATCACTGTGGTCTCAGTTATAACTTCTATCCCAGAAAACATCCTTATTGCTGAAGTTCTTTAGTTCTACAAATGCACATTGTGCTTCGCAGAATGTTAACATGAGCTTATTTATCATTGTAACAGCTCTGCAAAAGTGTTGACATCTAAGTTTTTCTACAGAAAGCATAGTGCTATGCATAGTGTATACCGGCACAAAGGACTCTCACTGATACATGTGACAGCAAGAACTGTCAGTAAACTTTGCAAGTTTTCTTACACTTCAGAATTGCACATACATGGCAAAGTAATTTAGTAAGCAGTAATTTAGTTGAGGACACAACCAGAATGTGTTTGTCACAGAATCACAGACATAATGAAGTGAGCAAGTGTCTTTTCATATCATAGAATCATAGAATGGCCTGGGTTGAAAAAGACTACAGTGCTCATCTAGTTCCAACCCCTGCTATGTGCAGGGTCGCCAATCACCAAACCAGGCTGCCCAGAGCCACATCCAGCCTGGCCTTGAATGCCTGCAGGGATGGGGCATCCACAACCTCCTTGGACAACCTGTTCCAGTGCCTCACCACCTTCTGTGTGAAAAACTTCCTCCGAATATCCAACCCAAACCTCCCATCTCAGTTTAGGACCATTCCCCCTTGTCCTATCACTATCCACCCTCACAAACAGCCATTCCCCCTCCTGTTTATACGCTCCCTTCAAGTACTGGAAGGCCACATGAGGTCTCCCTGGAGCCTTCTCTTCTCCAAGCTAAACAAGCCCTTTCCTCATAGGAGAGCTGCTCCAGCCCTCTGATATCTCAGTGCCCTCCTCTGGATCCACTCCAAGAGCTCCACGTCCTTCCTGTGCTGGGGGCCCCAGGCCTGGACACAGTGCTGCAGATGGGGCCTCACAAAAGCCGAGTAGAGGGGGACGATCACCTCCCTCTCCGTGCTGGCCACCCCATTTTTAATGCAGCACAGAACACAGTTGGCCTTCCGTGCTGGAAGCGCAAACTGCTGGCTCATGTTCAGCTTCTTGTCTACCGGGACCCAGAAGTTCTTCTCAGACCCCCAAGTTTTTCTTAAATGGATACTAAAAGACATCAAAGTGTACCTTAAAAGTACCATTTTCCTCATATAAATGATAGAGAAGGCAAGGTGTGTGGTAGACGTCTCTATCACGTGTGCCTTCATTTAATCTGACATTCACATCATATGGCTTGGTAGCTGATCTTCCTCTCTTCACCCTCTTTCAGCACCATTACCTGTTTCTCTCTTGCTTATTGCACTAGAGCAGTCAGGAAAATGCTTCTCAACATCATCTGTATTTGTTCAAACACAAAAGGAATCTTTTTAATCCATTATATGAGCCTTTAGATTACTTTAAAGAAGTCAGAGACATTCCAACAACCATATTTTAATCATGTACCAGCTTTCCAAAAGGGAATCTCAGTTTACAGATGCCTACATTTGAAGACGTTACAAAGCATGCACGTTTCAGTTCTCTCTGCCACTGGCTATGGTAATGACTGAAAATGATGTGAGTGGTCCCAGTGAGCTTTTTATGCATAGCTGTGCAAAAGCAGAACAGATATTGCTACGGTTATTTACAATTTTCTAGAAAAAAAAAGAAAATCACAGACCGCATTTTTATATGAGCATTGCTCTCGTGGCACTTTCTGGCTTTTCAAACAGTGTAAAGTTTTTTTCTACCCAGTCCAAAAACAGAAACAACTCCCTAAGCATTACATAATCAAAAAGCAGTGCTTAGAACAGCACTTAGAACAGCACAAAACTAAGGCTTTAAGTGTTCAGAATAAGGAGTGTCATGAACAATCAGTTTTTCTCTACTTACCCCATACACACTTCCATCAACTTTCTTGGCCCTATTCTATCTAGAAGAAGAAAGTCTGTCAGCTTCTTAGGCCTGGCTTCTAACTGTAAGTCTGTTTCTAGAGAGACCTGGGCAGGCTGCGGGAATGGGCCATCAGAATTTCCTAAAGTTCAACAAAGGGAAATGCAAAGTCCTTCATCTGGGGTGGAACACACACACCAGGAGAGGCTGGGGAGCAACCAGGTGGAAGGCAGCCCTGCTGTCAATGACTTCAGGTCCTGGTGGACAACAAATTGGTTGTAGAACAGCAACAGCTCCCTTGAAGCTAAGGTGTCCAACAGCACCCTAACAGAAGAGCATCACTAGCATGTCAGAGGAGATGATTCTTTCTCTCTAACATCTAAATAATAACAATCTTTATTCTCTCCCTAGTCTAAGCAGGGTAGTGCTCTTGCAATCTGTGGCTTGCACATCCTTCCTTATGCATAAGTTAGATCACTAGCAGACTCCTTAAACACCAGAGGAAAAGAGTTCTTCAGACTAAAAACTGTCAAAATGCGATTATTAGCATTAATTACGACACTAACACATTTAATTTCCAGCAACCTTCTGGCATCAATACTTAGTAGCCACATAAAAAAATACTGTGCACGTGCTTCCAGTAAGATCTGTTGATTTTTTTTTCTATTATTACTATTAGTTGTTGTTGACTCAAAAAAAGCAGTAAAAGAAAGCAGTGACCCTAGTTGCATGTTTTAGAAAACAGAAATATTCCATGGTCTGTGGTCTGTTTCAGCCTTGAAACAAAGCAAAAGTTCCAGCCCTCTGGGCAAGCCTGCTCTGGTACTTGGAAAGGTTATAATGGTACTAGAGGAGCTGACCAGAAGGAGTGTGTACTCCAGTTTCAGAGAAGTTTCTTAGTGCAAACTGCTGACAAAGCTACATTTGGAATTATATGCTGGGCTACAAACTGGAGCAGCTGACGTGCCAGCACGCAGCCCTTGCTGCTCCCTGCTGAGGCAGTAGTGATCACAGAAGGCCCGGAGAAAGCATGTAATGCCCCATGAAATGCCCAGAGCTTACCTGCCATACCCTGCAGAATAAGAGACCCCACTGGCAGGGTCTGTTAGTCGCCAGGAAACCCGCAGAAGTCTCTTTTTGTGATGAGTTAATTGCCAGACTGGCTAACTGAAGGATCTTGCTGTCTGCCTTCCTAGGTCCCTCAAGCACTCTTTGTTTTGTTACTCTTTCTTTTTCAAACTAATTTGCTCCACTTTGCCATAGGGAACTGAAAAGCTCTTCCAGACTGAACTAAACTTACACTGAAACTATTCTTATACGCCTACTGACCTTTTGTTAGGATCCTGAAATGGAATATGCCATAGGCTACAAGGCATTATGGTATGACTACTTTCTGTTGTTTTTCTAAGCTAGAGAATCAAAAGGATATAAAGCAAAGAAATAAACAAAGAATGCAGGTATCTTAAGAGCAGCCGGACACGATTTCAAGTGTTTTTTTTTCCCCCTCTTCAAATTAATTATCTTAATTCCTGGTAGTGATGTCAATCCTACAGTACAAGAGGATCAGTATTTAAGAAGGGCTCTCTTATTCAGATACCTTCATTCCCCTGTTGGTTTTTCTGTGAGAGAAACCAGTCACAGCTTGCTGCAGCATTGTAGCCTAGCACTTAAAAAGATTATTTGTATGTAGCATATTCTTCCTTTTTACACTTTCCTGGTCCAGTCTACACAAGGGGATAGCAGAGGATGTGACACTTTGCTGGTTCTTTTACATGTTCTCACTGGACTGAGAGAGAACAGTAATTGTCTTTCCTTTGTCCCCAGGGGAATCCGTGTCACCAGACCCTGTGCTTTCCATTCATTTATTTATGTATTTAGCCTCTTTTCCTATGGTGGCCATGAGGTTCCTGTAATCAGTGTGAAAGTCTGGCTCACACTTCTGAACCCTTCTCCAAGGAAGGCAGTGGTACCAAGAAGGTCCCTGGCTTTTCCCTAATGTTGTATGGGGAACTTGAAGGCAGAGGGAAATCACTGAATGTCAGCGTACAATCAACGAATATACAGATGGTACAGTATATTCAGGAGCTTGGCTGATGTAATTATTATATTGGAGTAGGAAAAGAAAGACACTCACCCTATCCTGGGCTCACAAAACAGATTCTGGTGGAGCAGATCTCCAGAAGAGATCCTTCCCCACTGGCAGTCAGCTCTTAAGAGGGTCTAGGAGAGGTGCAGCCAGGCTCCATCCCTTTCTGCAGCACAGGTGATTTGCCTTCACCTGTGCTCCTGTGGCTGACTCACTGCTCGTCTCAGGTGATCAAACAGAGGTTCAGGCCATGATTCAGCAGCCCCATACAGTCAGCAACCTTGTTTTCCATCCTCATAGTTTGAATGCAGAAACTAAAAGAAGGGAAGCATGGATTTCTTAAGAAAACGCTTTCTTTTTTACAGTGTGTGTGTGAAGTACATACTTAATATCTCTTTTTTATTTTAGAAAGCATCTTGAAATTCTGTACTTCTGTGAAAACCAGAACTTTTGGGAGAAGTGCTCAAAATGCTGGGAAAGCAAGCTATCCCTTCAAGCTGTTCTGACTACATGAGCTCAGTGCCGAGCTCACAGAGTTCCTTCCTGCTAAGGAAACAAAAATCACTCCTTAATTGTTAGAACTTCCTTCAGTACAATCCTGCAAATAATACGTGGATTCAAACACAGAAAAGAAAGAAAATGAAAAAAATATATAATGAAGTCATGGTGCTGCCTTTCTAAAAAGTAATGAGGAAAACACTGCTTATCGTGCTAGTGACAAAATTCTGAAAAATGCTGTCTTGTACTGAGAAATTCAGAGCAGGAAGGTAGGTGAGCTTATCTGCATGATGTGTGCCTTTTCTTGCAACTTCCATTTATCCCACTGGTGAAAGAAAGGTGTGCTGTCAGAAAACAGAAGCAATATTTTTACAGACCAACTTTGTGTTGTCTCTGTGAGGACATGCAGAAGTACTAAAGTCACTTTTTGTATGAAGAATATCTTAAAATGTACAGTCATCTTAAAGAGATAATTAATATTTTGACCCTCTTTTGTTGTTCCCTCACTTCCCCTGTGACAGCCTTGGGGATTCTCCTGTGTTATTTCTTTTAGTTCAGGAATCCACGGATGAAGCGTGTTACTTAATTTCGATGACCGTGTTAATTATAGAAGACAAGCAGTTACTGAATCTTGCACCATAATTAATCAACCTGATATTTACTTACTACATTGTTCATACCAGATTAAGCTGTAGCTAGACAAGCAGGACAAGGAAAGTGAGTGACAGAAGCATTATCATGGCACACTGCCTCCTATTGGGAAAGTTCATCTTCCTTCTGAAAGAGACGCCTTCAGGGATCATGTAATTTGAATTCCCTGTGAATTTAGTGTCATCTTAGCTTGACCAGCTCTGGAAGAACATATTAACCTCCCCTTGTGATTTTCAGAAAACCATTCTAATTTAGCAAGTAATTAAGGGTCACATGTAGGATAAGGAGCTGGATAAGCTTGGATTACGCACAGGAAGCTTTGTCTCCAGGGCAACCCGAGCAGAGGGCTGCTGGAGCTGGGGTGGGAGGGCAGGCAGAGCTTCCACCCCGCGAATCGGTGCGAGGAGCAAACGCCTGCAGAACTGGTCATCACTGGGATGCCGGGCAGAAAGCAGCAGCCAGCGGGAGCCTTCTGCCGAGCGAGGTCAAGAGAAGTCCAAAACAATGACGCTTGGCAAAGCCTGCGTTTTTTTAAAGCCGAAATTGCTTCAGTCGTCATCGAGGGATTTTGCTGCGCTCTCACTGTGAGGCTGCCAGCGTCCGTGTAACTGTGGCTGCTAACGCACACATCCGTGGGCCCTGCTGGGCCGCAGCGATGCCAGCCAGGCAGCCCGGGCTGCACACCGTGCTCAGGTGTAACACTGCGCTCAGGGAGCTCTCCTCACACAGCAAGCATGCAGAGTTAACGTCACCGGCAGGGCCAGGAGATCCCAGCTACTTGGCTGGACACTTTCACTTGGGAGCTATGAACGGAAAGCAATGCTTTTCTTTTCCCTCCGGAGAAATCATCAGATTTATGGTTTAAAACTAAGCCCTCTAACTTCAGACCTCTATCTTCTCACCTTCTTTTATTTCTATTAGAATAGCAGGCCCGTGCCTGTGATCACTGTGTACCACGTCCTTCAGAGCCACACAACCCCCCTTCTTGAACACTCCATGGATGCTGCTCCCACTGCTTCCCCAGGCAGCCTGCTCCAACCTCACCGCTCTTTCTGAGAAGAACATTTTCCTAATATCCAACCTAAATAGGAGTGGCCTGTTAGACATGAAATGCCTTCTCAGTTCATTTGTACCCTATTGATTTCTTATGATCTCTAAGAGAAACAACCACGGTGTTTTCCAAAGCTTTCTTTAGAACAAACAAGTGCCCTCTGCAATCAGGTGACATTGTCATACGATGTATTTTAACAGTTGGGGCATCCTTGCATCTTGAATGCAAGTACACCTAACTTTATAGCATGCATTTTGGAAATGCTCATTCACTGTGGATGTAGAAATGATGTTTGATTTCACCTTCCCTTTGCACAGAGGCATGCTGTTCTGCATCAGACCACCGCTACAGGCAGGGGGGAATTTGCACACTCTATTCTCTCTGATATATACTGTAGAACCTGCCATAAAAAGCCAGTTGTGCTGGAGGTAATTGTTAAAAAGGGTAAAGGTCTTTAAAAAAAGCACTGGGTTTAAATAATTGCAGATAGAATTCATGCAAAACATTACAGGGAATGTTGTATTTGTTGCAACTGCTGAGCACATAAAGAGAATGTTGACAAGGCTGTAGTACCTGCACGAACAATTTTGGGAGCAGCCTCCATGCCCTGAGCAGGATAGGTCACTCTCAGAATCCCTTCATTTCTGCCTGCTTCCTGTGATAAGCCTTGCTTTGCTTTATTCTTCAAATTTCACAGTTCCAACTAAAAGAATCACAATACTGTCTTACTTATTTTTCATGAAGTTTAAAGGACTTGAGCAGTGTTGTGATACTTTGTTTGCATGTGAAAATGCCTTACAGACTGACTAGGGACAAAGAAGAACAAAGAAGGTTCTTTCTCTGGTTATTTTAATTGTGAAGAATAAAAAAGTATTCTTTTATTCTTACGAAAGTAAAAAGTAACTATAAAATACTTAATGAACTATAATAAAGTTCATCTGGAAAACCCAACATTCACATTATGTTTTTGAATCTCCTGGCCTGGACTAACATCAAAGCCCCTGGAATAGTGTATCCTGGTTCAAACATTATGGTGAGGCCATTTTATTCCAGAAAGGATTCTGTGGTGTTGCTCTTAGCTGCACGTCTCCCACACAGTGCTGTGATGCATACTGCCCTATTACACGTGACTGCTGAGTGAGCCCACAGAAAGCTTTCAGATGTGCCAAAAACCACTTGGAGGTTCACTGGTAGTATTTTTTCTTGGTGTGAAACAAATAAAAATATCCTGCCTGACTGAACACAGCTCAGGCTGCAAAGTAATGTTGGTACTTATCTTCTTATTCATATTGGTGGTTTTAGGCAGTCTCAGAATCCCAGCCCCACTGAAACACTGAGACTTCAAGAAAGCATTTAGCCTAACCTGATTCGCAGTTCAGCACCTGATCCAACAATGTACCAGCCAAAACTTTACCAAGGGTAACAAACGAAGCCTGGGGTTAATTTAGATATTTCTGTTTAAGAGGTGGGAAACACGCAGATAAGGTTATGATGAGGCTTTGTAGCTTCCACAGTGGGTATCAGATACTCTTCAGCAAGCCCTTGACTTCCAAAATGATTGCAGGATTTTTCAGCACTTCTGTTGAGAAAATATTGTTAATGACACAGAAAAAAAAAATTCCAAAAAACTAAGCAAATACTTTACACTGTTCAGAAACATTTAGGTTCCTGTTTACTCAAATTCTCACAGTAAACAGGAGGCTAGTTAACAAAGGTACAGAGATGAGATAAAGGCAAAGCACATCTTTCTCAGACACCAGTTCAGGGATGCTATCCCAGATTTAGAAAATAAATAAATAAATAAATAAAGGAGGAGACATCATTTGCAAATTACTATTCCCAGAGCAAGACTAAACCTTAGAAATAATAATTAGTCATCAACTATGACCTGCTTAGTAGAAGAGGCTATATTTCAAAAAAGATGCATAAATTGGGTGGCTAAATCCACAGACACAAGAATTAATGAAGTGCCGAGGGCTTAGCATGTTTCAAAAGTCAAATGACTTAACCTAAGTGTGGCCTAAAGCTGCAGAAATCCCACGGTGGTAATTAATTATAATTTTAGCTTTCATAAACATCTGCTGGAAACTGGTGGGTGCATCTCACCACACAAGAATCCTTTTTTGGTCACCAGAAGGCAAGTGGAGTGGCACTGCAGTTCAACCCCAGTTATACTCTCCTCCCTTTGTGCTCTATTCAGTTTTAGAATTGCAAAGTAGCAACATTCAGTCAGCTCTTCCTTGATTCCACTGAGCATTTTAAATACTGAGCAGAACTGATTTGGAAACATCTGAACTGCTTTGAGCACTAGAAGTCATCAAATTTAGAATTTTCAAAAGCAAATGACCTGAAATTAATCATGAAAAACACAGAGGCATCCCCAGCTTTGGACTTCTGGCAACTGGAGCTGGTGTGATCCTCATCACAGCACAACAGGAATCACCCACTGCTCTCATTGCTGTTTCTCTTCCACTTAGTGAGCCCTTTTCACCTGTCAGGTGTCCAGCCCAACTATTTATCTCACCTCTGCTACGTTTCTGTTATCTCATTTATGTTGCTTAGCCTCTCTGCCTTCTCCATTGTATTTGTCTGCCTCCTGACAACTGACCTTCCTTCAGCAGCTGGGCATGTTTTTAGTTACTTCATTGTTTCTCTAATGCAATATAGCTGTTAATTGTAATGGATAGGATAATTTAAAAAATGATCAGTCCCTAAATCACTTTCAGCATTAGAATGTGCACTGCACGCTTTTGCTCTTATGTGCAAGCAGGAAGGAATTCCTGTATGGAATGTCAGCAATGTTGGTACCCAAAGGGATAACTTGTCAGACAAAAGCTCTGCTCAGTTTAGTTTCACTAAGACTACTGCCTGAAGCAGAAGCAACACTCAAGAGTTCAGAGGAAAACATATGCTCATACTCTAAGACATGCTGACAGCATCCTGATCACTGGACTGACAGATGGGATCCAGGACCGAGGATGTTTCGGTTCCCAGCAGCAGCAAGCCCACTGTTACAGCACTGGGTCACTGCAGGAGGGTTCCAGAGCTTTCCTTTCACTCACCCAGCTCTCCTCTGCTGCTGGCATTCCCTGCAGGCATTACTGATGGCAGTGGCTGTGGGAAAGTGTTTTTTTTTTCTAGAGCAGGTGCTGTTCCATTGTATTGGGAATATGAAGGGACAGCTGAGAAATCCCTTTGGAGGTCAGAGATAAGAGATTTATCATCAGTTGGAGCCAGGAGACACTAGTTTGGATTCACGCATGATCTGACCTGAAAGTACCCCAAGCAACAAGTTTCAGCAGAAACAGAAAGATACTTCTGCATTAGCAGGTGCAACATTAATGAGAAATGTGATTTTTACCATGTGACATCTGCTACGTGCACTTTGCAGCCACTGACGTGCACTTTGCTCACCACTTCCAGAGGAAAAGATAAGGCTTCCAGACCCAAATCCACTGAAAGGGGGGGTGGGTCAAGGCACTTTAGACTTCTCATTAGCAAAAGGTGAGATATGCCGTCCTATAGGCTGAGGTAAGTGGCTTCTACATTTCTTGCTCCTCTGGTGTAGTAGGGCTGCATTTGTCATCTGTATGTATCCCTAAGGCTGATGAAGCAGCATCCAGAGCAATCAAGCTATCACCTTGTAGGGTTGGGAACACCAGGAGCTGGGGAAATACCCCAGCCTGCTTGTCTTTGCTTCTTAAGAATAGGATCACCTTCCGAAAATGAAGATAATTTCTATTTAAATTGGCCACGTTGTGCACCAATTTGTGGCCATGCTCATTAGGAAGGGAGGGGGTCCGGGAAGCACTTTGCCTAATAGCAGTAAGGCAAAAAGTGAACTGGAGGAGGAAATGGAAAGAGGGCAGAATATGTTTAAGGATTACATCTTGGCACGCACAGCATGTGATTTTACAACCCAAGTCACACTGGCTAGGGGTAAATCAGCAGCTATTAATCCCATGGGAAACAAAGGAAACCCAAGGTACTACCTCCTGCAAGGATTCTGTGAGAACTCAGCAGGTAACCGTGATGAGAGTGCAGATCTCTGCAGGCACAATTATACCTACCATGGAAAACACATGAAGATTTTTCAGTGCGTAAATCGGGGGCAGGTGGAAGATAAGATATTTGTTCAATTAAACTTAAAGGGAACCAAAAGATTTTTTAGCTCCGCATCTTTTTGGACCTCCTAAAGCAAAGAGCTGTGCTTTGCTGAGCTGCCATAGATGCAGAGCTCCGGGAACAAATGGTGAGAGGAATTAATCCTAACTTCATCCAGTTTCTTTCTTTCCAGCCTCTAAGAAACCCCTGGTTTTCATGACAACAGAAAGAAAAGCAAGTGCCCATGCATAAGAGTGAACAGAATCCTATTTAGAAAGTGAATAGGAGTACAAATTACCCAGCATAAACACAGAACCAAGTAACTGTCTGTTTGCAAACTAATTGGTTTTTCTAACTATGGTTATGTATACAGGCAAAAAAAAAAAAAAAAAGATGAAAGGGGAGACCTTGACTGTTATTTTATCTTCAGCATAAGTAGGCCATCTGAGTTGTTTTAATAAGGGATGTATCGTGTTCCTGAACTGACCATATGTTTTATAGTTTTAATTACTTCTACCACTTTTTTTTTTTCCCCTTTTTTTTCCCAGAGGGATTTTGAAGGGTTTAGAGACTGTGAAAGGGGGGAGAGGAGTTGGCAATGTCAGTATCACATCCTCTGCTGGAGTTCATATCTCAATGTAGGGTTTTACCACACAGCAGTGAAAGTGCTGCCTAAAAAGAACAATCCACAGATCACGGAGGTATGCAAAATCTACCTTCTAAATGAATCTTTTTAATATAATAAAACCTTAGCCATATCTAACTCTCTTTTCCAAACAAGACTTCCTTCCACTCCAATGAAATCTAAGCAAATTGTATTTAGGTCTTTTCCTAATACAGGATAGCAGACATCAGTTAACATTCAGTCTAATTACGATATCATGTTTAATAATGTCATATTCAAGGCCAGGCTGAGTGGGGCCCTGTGCAGCCTGACCTGGTGGGGGCAACCAGCCCATGGCAGGGGTTGGAACTGGACGACCTTTAGGGTCCTTGGAGGGGAGCTTATGGATGGACCCAGCCATTCTATGAATCTGTTCTATTTACTGTGTGACTTTATGACAACTGCTTGTGTTTAAAATCTTACAGTCAGCAAGTACAGAATTTGAAGTGCTGCATGAAAGTCCTTTTTTGTTATTTAGGTTCATGTATTTTTGTGACAGGCAAAAACTGGGAGAACCAAGCAGTGCAGAAGCTCGGCTGTACTTCAGTTAAATAAGTGTTTTACACACTTGACAGAATTTTTATTCAAGATAAACATACTTAGAGCTGCCCAGGGAAGTCCCCCTTCCTTGAGGGGAGGTCTAAGAGATGCCTGGCTATAGCAGTAAGGGGGACAGTCTGATGTCAGGTTGATAGTTGGACTTGATGAGCTTGAAGGTCTTTACCAACCCGGACGGTTCTGCGATGGGCCAACTTCTTCCTCGAGCCCCAAAGGCATCACATGTATGTAAAAAACACAGCCGGATGGATACTGAAAGATCATTCTGTGATCCTTCTACGTCTGTGTAGATGACATACAAGCAGGCTCAGACACGGCAGAAGATGGTGCTCACCGTGTGCGTTTGCAGCATCGCGTTCAGTAAACCTGCAGGATTGCTACTGCTGGGCAACGTCAGCAACAGAGCAGATAGATTCTTCGTATTCTTTCTTAGCATAAACCTGTCAGCCCTCCCCAAACAAAACAAAGTCTCCCGGAGAGAGGCGCCCATCGGGTGCCTGCCATGAGCCGGGCTCTGCCGTGCCTGGCGCTGCCCCTTTTCTCACAACCCTCTCGTTGACATTTACCTAAATTCGGCCCTGTCCCTTCACGTGCTCGTTTATTCCGACAGGAAGGCTTGCCTATACATGGCGGTGGGGCTGCTTGAGGTCTGTGGGGTGCTAAGCCCTCATTAACTCCACTCACGCTGTCTTACTCTGCTTGCCAGTGCTTAAGCAGTGCTTTTTTTAAAAAGCAACCAATTAGCACCTCATCAGCTCCAATTAGAGGAGACAAAAGCAGTGTAAAGATAACTCAATGAGAGGGGGTGGCACAACATCATGTAATCTTTTAAGACAGCAGTGAGCATTCACTGGGCGAGCTGCGCTGGGCCTATTCACCTTTTTTACTTCCCTCTGGATGCATTTAAGTCTTTTTTTGCTGGGAAGCCGGGCCTCCCAGGAGTCCCAGAGTCTCTCATTCAGGGCTACCTGTTTACAGCTCACCGAACAGAAGGACCTAAACAATCCTATATTGTACGCCTGTTGCTTCCTTAAACTTAGGCCTCCACAATGGCATGTTTTCAGAAGCTGGGCAGAGTAAGTTAAAGGCTGGCTTTATACTCATTAAGTGTTCTCCTTGTACTGTCTTCTAATTACATGGCAGGGCAACAATGTATTTTTTTTCTTCAATGGAGTTCTTTGGAGCAGTTAATTTGGTGCCTATACTAAATGCTCCAAAACATTAATTAGTGTGGAAGGAACCCTAATTTCCTCGGTGGCTTTCCTCTCCATTTACTTCCCTTGTTTTCACATAGGCTTGGATGAGCCTCTATAATGAAATTACCTCATTAATGCCTTTATTCTTGCAGAATAACTCATTCAAGATCTACCATTTAGTTTTAATTTAATGCTGTCAAAAGCAAAAGGTGCATTCATGTCTTTGATTAGTGCTTTTTTTCCCCCTTCTCTAAAGAGTGGACAGATTTAAATTGTTAAGATGGCAAGTAGTGAGTTATAATTGGATACAAGCAGCACTTCAGTGAATATTAAATGCTTTCAAAGCCTGGTCTATGTGGTCTGCTGACTATTAACTGTGTCCAGTGAGTAATTTGGTGGGTTTTGAATTAACGGCACCTTAGCCACTGTGAAGCAAATTAAGTTTAATTTTGTTTATAAAAAACAATGAAGCTGCATTTATCAACATGACGGTCAGTCGTAACAGAGTTCAGTTTTTCCCATTGTCCTGTACTGACCTCATGGCTTGGTTACTTTTGCTAACACAGGGTCTCATCCTGTACGTCTGGATGGAGACCTATTTATGGATGGCCAACAAGACGGAGCCTTTCACTTGCAAGAACAACTGGGTTCTTAACACCGTCGGGAAGAAACCACTCCATCCACGCATGACCACGTTTTACCCTTCCTCCACACCTGTGCAATACTTCCCAGCCACCAGACTCTTAACATTTTACAGAGATGGGGAAAACTTCACCCAGAGCAGAACTGAGTAACAAAAAGAAAGAAGTAATGGAAAACTGCTGTTGCAGCATGGAAAAAGCAACAACAACAACAAAAGAATGCATTTCCACAGCAACGATTTCCTGTACACAAAATGCACTGAGGTTTATACAGGAGGTGGCGTGCAGTGGTCGTCCTGCATCTGCACCAGCAGCCTGTACCCTGCATTGCTGCAGTGCAGCCTGCCCTCCCTCTGCCTTCAGCCTTGTGCCAAAGGGGTCATGGCTAAGGGCAGAAGTGTGACGATGCTAATGTTGTCTCTGCTCTTCTGGGTTATGAGAAGCTGGATCTCAGGCTACTGAGGGCTTCCATTAACTGTAGTAGATTTAAATTTTGTCCTTATTTTATTTTTAAATAAACAGTTTATGTATTGATAAACATTGTTTCTCCAATGATGAGGATTACCAGTTTGTTTTATCCCAGGAAGGAATGTATGAGAATTCTTGAGCAAATAGAAGTCTTTGGGTTTTTGGACTAGTGATGTTTCCAAAATACTGGGCTTTCTCTGTGAAGCACACAAGGGAAGTACAGCATCTTTAGGGAGACATTTTTTTTCTTCAGTTAGGATTTGGTGTAAAATTTCAGTCTGGCTTTAATTACAGCTCTCCTTCAAGGCTTAAAATACGACAATACTTTAATCCTCACTTTTACAGATATGAGTAATTCCTGCTGCAGGTTTTTGGTTCACTGGCAGGAACACTCAGGTTTAGATATTTCCCTGTTATCTGACTTTTAATTCTGGGTTTCAGCTGGGCTGCATGAGAGCCCTCTCCTAATACATGGTGTTTTTATGCATGTATGCTTTTCCAGTTCATAGTGCCTGAGACAGAGCAAGCAATACAACCTTGGAGAGTATACACAGCTTGCTGCACAGAGTGGCATTAGAGTGTACAGTTTGAAGTATAAAACCTGAAGAAGAAGGCAGCAAAGAGTTTGGGGAACCAGTTCTGATACAGTCTTGTGTGCACTGTCCATTGCCAGCTCTGTGGTGTGCCAGATCTCTTATAAATTGCTATTTATCATGATTCAAGAGTTGTGCAGTGTTAGTGGCAGGTCCAAAGTGAAACTAGTTCTCTGGCATTGGCTTATTTTGCAGTAAGAACATGCCATGAATTCCTGTTCCTCTTCTAGGTCAGCTCAGAATGGTGGGGATGGTTTAAGAAAAGCTAGTTTCAGTCCAGTCATTGTGCAGATAGTAAATGTTCCTCTGAGTCACATGAAGGCCCCAGTCCAGGTATTTTTTCTCAGTGTAATATATCCTGCCAAATTTGTGTGTTTCTGAACATCCAGCAGCATTCTCTCATGGGTTTCCATTAGTCCAGTGACCGAAGCACTTGCTCAAGAAGCAAGATAGCTTGTCCAATTCTCTTTTAATCTGTAGGAAGTTTGCACATTTCAAATCACCACACCATATCTTTCTAGGAGAAAGGATAAGAAATGATTCTGACCATTCACTTACTGCCTTTTGAAGCAGGGCATTGTGCAGAAAGTCAGAGAAGGCAGATACGACTCTTCATCTGGGAGCTGTTTTGTCTCTGCTCCAAGAATAGTTCCCATATTTCATGTTTGTGTGAAATACAGTGCTAAAGGCAGGGGTTGGGAGCCTTTTCTACAAGGTTCATGTATTCCTGTAGGATACCATGATTGTAGGAGTCAACCGAAGAGCTTGGCTTCTCCCTCTGGTCCAGGGAGTACAAGACGGAGAGAGCAGCTCAGGAGCTTGTTCACCAAATGAGATAATTGCAGATGGCAAATCAGCAAACCCAGCAATACAACTGCATGGCTACAGATAGTGGCTCTGTGAAAATGTGGGCTTAGTATGAGTGCTGATCCCAAGCCTTATTTGCTGCAGCTTAAAGACAATGTAGGATGTGCATAGATGTAACCTCTGATGGGTGCCTATAAGACAGGCACAGGAAAGGAAGCGTAGGTATGATCAGCAGGAATCACAACTGAAAAACACTGAAGTGACATACCATTTCATTCCTCAGCAGGTATGCAGCAAAAACAAACAGCAGAACCTGTGTCTGCAGAGCAGATGCAAGAAGAGAAGCGAGGGAACGGTGTACAAAGGGCAGAAGGCTGGCAGAGCTGTTGGGATGGGCAAAGGGGTTCTCCAGGGAAGCCCGTGCTGCGCTAAGAAAGAAGGACAGCAGGGTTGGCCTGGTTCTATCCTTGCTGGCCCACAGCGAGCACCTTGAGGCAGCAGAACGGGCAGTGCTCCACTGCGCGGATGTGTCACGTTTGGCAGCTCCTTTGCAGCTGCCATGTGTTTGCAACTTTGGATTGTGGGGCAAAGCAATGCTGCATGTGAAGGAACTGAGATGGACTAAAAGCTTCGATAGGTTACTTTCAAATCCCCTGATGAAATTCTTTATACTGTGCCCTCCTGTTTCTAGTTCTGATGTGCAGGAGGAAGCAGAAAGAGAAGCAGAGAAGGACGAGGTGAGATGAAAGGGTCTCAGCCACTGATGGAATGAATTGCTCGTCTGTTCTTGAGTTGGAGACAGCATAAAGCAACTTTAGGAAAACTCACACAGCCGAGGAGCGCATCTTTGCTATCCGTTTTCATGGAGTATTCTTAGCATTGGCAATAAGTTGCAAACTGGAGAATTAACCACGCGGTGACAAATGATTGCCAGAGCTGATAGATTCCAGGCGCCGTTCGCGAAACTGATGCGGCCGTGCAGAGACTGCGGTGCAAGAGCGCCCCCTGTTGCTCCAGTGAGACTTGTAAGAGCTCTGCGGGAATCGTTCACTGCAGAGGGGCTTCACAGCGATGAAAGGTGGAAAAAATGGCACGTAAGTGGGAGGCTGACAGAGCCGGGAGGGTGTGTGGCAAAGCAGTAGAACAGCACAACGAGAACCAAGAGGCATGTGCATCCATAGAGCAGAACCTCTTGTTATTCTGGCAAAAACGCGGCTGTAAGGTCGTGCATTACTCAGGCATAGTGAGGAGTCTGAGAAGAGGTGGAAAACTTTTGCCCCATCACGTAAGAACAAGAGAAATTCCACCATGAAGTAATGTGTCTGTCTGCAACCCACACCCTGCTCCCTGCAGCATGAGAATAGTCTTACTTAGGCAGACGTAAGTACCTCTCTCTGCCTTCCACTTAGCAGGACACCTTTGAAAGGCTTCTAACAGCAGATAAAGTCCTGCTTTGGCAAAATCTTTCCTCCTGTTTGCTGGAACCCTGGGCATCATCTACGCTGCATACTTCAGAGAGATTTTATTTCTGCACGTCATCCCTGCACTGTTGAATTCCTTCCGATGACCTGGGGCTATGACGAACACCTGGTTAAGTCTTTTATTCAGTTTGATCAAAGGAGCACTGACACTGCCAAGCATTTAGCTGAATGAGTGCTTCGCTATGAATAGCACAGATATTTGGACTCAAGTGTATGTTAGCAGCCATCAATTGAAATCTTCATAATGAAGGCCTGTGGGAACTAAAGGTGGATGAAAGAAGAGGAAAAGATGCTTTATAAGGCTAGGTTAGGATATAAAGACTTGCATCTTGTAAGCAGGTCAGCTGTTCCACACAGAGCCAGCAGCGTGCAGACACTGGAATTCTGCCTCGTCCCCCCATCACCAACAATAAGGTGGTTATGGTGAATGCAGGCTGAAATTCACGTCACATACAGCTGAATGTCGCATAGTCATCCAGGACTGCGTAGGCTGAGTGAGGGCAGGAGAAGAAAGCTAGCGATTAATGCAATACTGTGATGGGGAGGGTTTGCATACTACCCAGGTCTATAGATTATGTACCGGCACACGAAATATAGAGGGGTTATTAGAGGCAGCGAGTGAAAGCAACTGTTCTTCTGACAGCAACAGCAGTCAGTGGAAACTAGCAAGCAATAAGATGATGGTTCCTGCTTTGAAAATACTCAATGCATATTGCTTTCAAAGATATGCATCAGGGAAGCAGAGCAACACTAATGAAGAAAACACGCAGCAAAAAGCTATCTGATTGAGCTGCCACATGGACTTATCACTTTGAGATAAAATGGGGCTTTCTCCACCTGCTGTAATGTCTATCCGTGCTTTGAGTTTATGGAGACAAAGTTTTTATCACAGAACCTAACAGGGAACCATAGTCAAAGCTTAGGAAAAATGCTATAAAAGTAGAATCATCCAGTGATCTTAGTAGTCTGATTTATTGTAGGAGAATCTCCTGAGATCTAGCAACTTGAAGAGCAGCTGTTTGACCCATATTGTTGATTTCAGTCAAATTGTTTAAGGGAGAATGAACAGAAGGGTCTTAGGAAGTGTAGGGACAAGAAAGGAGAGTTTAGGGAGAGAGGGAGAAAGAGAGGGAAAACATAAGTGCACTGAGTGACCCAAGTTGTGAAGGGTGATTTGTTTGCACATATGAAGATCTGAGTGGGGATAATGCATACCTACAACCATGCCACTGGAGCAGACTGATCAGCTCTTCCCCATCCAGAGTTCATGGCTGTGAGAACAAAAACCACTGGGGAATGCAGCACTGTGCTTGGCAACATAAAACACAGGCGTTCTCACTGATGTATTGTGGTAACTGCTTACAGTTTTCACTAGAAGGGATGCAGATATACTCCACGTTTGTAATTATGGTCAGTAACAGAAGGCTCACTTTTCCCATCATAAGAAATATAGCTTCACCTGTAATCTGATTAATGACTGACAATTTGGTTTACCTATAGAGACCTCTAGTTCTTAACTGAACCCTCCAACCATGGCAATTCACCTGCAGAACATTTTATTTAAAGAGGTTCTGTATGCAGTTTTTGTGCATATGGCAAAGAAAAGATGAAAAAAATACATAGCATATAACTAGAAATATCTATTTGGCTGCAAGGCAGTACTGAACTTTCTGTGCTACTGAGTAAAGACAAAAAGAGTAAAGGTAGTTAAGACTTCTGTTTGCAGCACCCATTCTAGAGCATCTCTCAGTAGTGGCTTAAATGTTTTGGCTGATATTAAGGGCCCTGGGTGCTGTTCTGCAGAGGAAAAGCTGCGATCCCTGGCTGCACAGTAGTAGTGAGTTTGGAGTGAACAGCCAAAAAGACAATCCAGTAAATTTACTGTAGAAATGGGTATCTCGTTAGCCAGTGGTCTCCAGGGCATTCTGGATGAGTCTCTGGAGATCTCCATGGGAACCTGAGATATCTCTGATACGGTATTTCAGGGCAGAAGCAAGAAACCATGCTGAAGGACAAAGCCACTAATTGATGTCCTAAGTCTGTTTACATATGTACCTCAGAAAGGTATAAACAGCTACTCACTTTCAGCCAAAAACAAACCTCTGTACAAAATCACAGAATCACAGAATGGCTTAGGTGGGAGGGAAGCTTAAATATCACCTCGTTCCAACCCCCCCGCCATGGGTTTGTTGCTAACCATCAGCTCAGGCTGCCCAGGCCTCCATCCAACCTGTCCTTGGATGTCTCCAGAGAGAGGGCATCCACAGACTCGATGGGCAGCCTTTGCCAGCTCTTGACGCTCTCTGAGCAAAAAATGTCTTCCTAACACCTCAGCTAAATCTCCCCTCTTCTAGTTTAAAGCCATTCCCACTTGTCCTATCACAATCAGACTGTATAAGAAGTCAGTCCCCCTCCTGCTTGTAAGCTCCCTTCAGTACTGAATGCTGCAGTGAGATCTCCCCCGAGCCTTCTATTCTCCAGGTTAAAGAAGCCCAACTCCCTCAACCTTTCTTCACAGGAGATAGAAAAAGGCCCCTCTGCGGATCTGGACATGCAGGGGCCTCACATGTGTTGCTCTGCACACTCCAGACTCCTTAATGTGGATTATCTCTGGTGTGAAATGCTTGCTGCACTGATTAACCCTGCTGCTGGGGATGGCTGGTAGCACCATGTATATGGATGTAGTTCTACACACACATACCCACACGTATATATACAGACACATACAGGTAAAGGATCAGCTTGCTTCACTACCTGGAATTCAGTAGTAACTTCTAACGTACATATGCTACAGCACCTGAGACCACACTCAATAGCTCTGGGATGTGTACAGCTTCTCCTAGAGCTTGCTGCAGGGCCCTGAGAGACCTCTGTGTCACAACAGAGAGCCTTGGAGTCCATGTTAGGGTCCCCTGGCGTTCTGGGGACTGTTGTAGGGTGCCCTAAAGTACACTGGGACCCTTGGGAGACTTCTTGGGAAATCTAAGAAGGCTATTTGCTGCCCTGAAATGTGAGAGGGGATTGAAGTGGTGGGATCTGATTAACAGGGAGATGATTTCCCTGGCAAAGTTCCCTATGTGCACTTAAAGAGTTCACTGAGAGGTCTCTGCAGTGCTCTACAGCACACTGTGGAGCTGATGGGCACATGGGGTCGGGTGGCCTGTCATGTCCCATGGAAATGCACAGAAGAGTGTGGGGACAATAAAGGACCCTGGGGTTCGTAGGGGGAGAGAGAGGAGATGCAAGGAACTGATGTGGGTGTTGTCAGTAAGAAGACTTGCTTGGACAGAAGAGCAGGGAGACGTGATGGGAGCATGCAGTGCGGGCAATATGCTATCCAACGTCAGCGTTTCTGATGAGGTTATGTGGTGTGGTTGAGCTTGTAAGTTTAAAACTGATTCGTTCGTCTTTCTTAGAAGCACTTACCAAGAAGCGTTTTAAGAATACAGAGAGGAGTTAACTGGAAGGACCTTCTGGGCAGTAGGGGTGCTGCAGCCTACCTGCCGCTCATAGGGCCTCGGCTGCAGCATCAGCATGGGAAGAAAAGCACAAGGCCGAAGGCTCACTGGGTGCAGAACGGGACATCGCTGGCGGGCCCGGAGCTCTTCCGAAAGAGGTAACTCAAGGGTCCGCACGACGCGCACCGCGCCGCCACGTAGCTGCGACCCACCGCAACGGGAAGTAAACATAGCGACTTCCTGCAGGCCTGCGCTAGGCTCCGGGTTCCAGCAGGCTCTATGGCCGTCGGTCCTCCACGTGAATCGCGCACGCTGCTAAACCGTAGTGGAGGTCAGCACTGCACATGCGCAGCGGCTCTCTGCTGCTCCCTGCTGACTGCGATGCGGCACTGCACGTACAGGATCGGCGGCACCTGCGCGTTGCCGTGCGCATGCGTAGTAAACTAAGGAGGCCCTGTTCAAGAGAGCTCAGCGTGCTGCTAGCGTGCAGCTGTTCCTGCAGAAAGACGCTACTTCCGCGTTACCGAGCGCATGCGTTTCACTTTCTGGAGGACTGACCGGCGACGTACGCGGTCGCTACAATCAGACGCTACTTCCGGGAACACAGGTGCACGTGTACCAGCGCCTGGCGAATCTATTACCATAGAGATAGCCGGCTGGAAAGTCGGAGTGACAAGGAACAGCGCTCTTGTGTTCCACCACAACGCACATTCCGTGGTCTTAAACATAAGTACAAGACCCAAGCCAATCACATACCTGCTACCCTCCTCCTTGCCCCTTACCACCTTGGCATCTCGAGCCCTCTCCAAGGTCAGAGCGGGAAGTAGTATCGGGACCAATAGCTCTGGACGGCCTTTCCCCGTAGACTCTATGCTGTCTTTTCTCTCTTTCTCCATTTGCGCTCCAGACCGAGCCCTGAGACCAGACCGCTTTGCTCCCATCTGTCCCCCCTCCGCGCCCGGTGGAAGCTGATTGGCTGAGCGCAGCGGTAGATTTGCATGTGCCCGCCCCACCGCCGGCAGTGCTGAACTGCGCCACCTTCCGGATACAGTGCGGTACTGCAGCGAGGCTCTGAGACGATTCACGATCAGCTCCAAGCCTGGAATTGGTTACTAACTGCAGAGATTCTTAGTCACAGCATTTCAGTTTGCAAATTAAAATTTATAAACTCGTTTTTCGCTGAGCTTCCATGTCAAGTATACTGAAGAGCTGATCAGTATGTTTATTTCTGTATGACGAAACTTGTATACCATCCAGACCTTACAGAAAAATACATTGGATGGAGAAATGCATTACAGTTCAGCACAGCACTTACAGCACAGGAAACCCCGCAGGTGAGTTGCAGGACGAGGTGTTTTTTCACATCAATCCCTGTATTTTATTCAGACTCGTTAAGAGATGTGGATGCAAAATGACACAGATTGTGGCAAAATGAAAGAGGCGTCACTGCTGCAAGACATTCTGTAGATTGGATTAGAATGCTGAGATTGTGTTTGTTTTAGACAAGGCACACAGCAAAAAAAAAAAGCCACCCAAAGATTGCTTTGTTTTCCTTTAGCTGTAGTGAGAATTGCAAACAAAGCAATTTCTGTAATGATGGTTATGTGCAGTGCTGCACTCTGTTGCACAGGAGTCCTTCACATTGAGAACTCTGCTTGGAACATTTCCTCACACTTCCTTCACTGGCAATTGGAGAAGATGCAGAGCTCCCTTTCTCAGCAGAAGCAGAATGATAAACAGGAGTGAATGCTGGCAATGAGATACTGCTTATTGAATACTTTTCCATTTTTTACACATCTGTACACTATGCCTTTGGTTAACAGGAAAATGCTATAACAGTTAGAGTAATATTCCATTGTGGTTAGAGAAAGAACTGTGACAGGAACACTTTAGAAGAAACAGTGATTTTTGGTTAAAAATGGGAATGAAACACACATTTCAGTATTTATATATTAGAAACAATCTATTTCTAAATTACATCTAGAAGTGAACATTAGGTATTATGGTCTCAGCACTGAATGGAGCTAATGACATTCAACACAGCAAAGTGCAAGGTTTTACACTTGGTCTGGAGGAATCCAAGGCTGTGCAGACTGGAAGGAACAGTCCTTGAGAGCAGTCCTGCAGAGGAGGGCCTGGGGGTTCTGATGGATGAAAACCTTAACGTGAACTGGCAGTGTGCTCTTACAGCTCGGAAAGCAAATGGGATCCTGGGCTCCATCAGCAGAGGGGTGGCCAGCAGGGACAGGGAGGTGATTGTCCCTCTCTGCTCTGCTCTTGTGAGGCCCCATCTGCAGTACTGTGTCCAGGTCTGGAGCCCCTAGTGCAAGAAAGACAGAGAGCTGTTGGAGAGGGTCCAGAGGAGAGCCACAGAGATGATCAGGGGACTGCAGCACCTCCCCTACGAAGACAGGCTGAGGGAGCTGGGCTTGTTCAGCCTGGAGAAAAGAAGGCTGCGGGGTGACCACATTGCAGCCTTTCAGTACCTAAAGGGAGCCTACAAACAGGAGGGGAGTCAGCTCTTTGAAAGGGGAGATAACTGCAGGACAAGGGGAAATGGTTTGAAGTTGAGGGAGGGAAGATTGAGGTTGGATGTCAGGGGGAAGTTCTTTACAGAGAGAGTGGTGAGGTGCTGGAATAGCTGCCCAGAGAGGCTGTGGATGCCCCATCCATCCCTGGAGGTGTTCGAGGCCAGGTTGGATGGGGCCCTGGGCAGCCTAGGCTGGTATTGAATGTGGAGGTTGGTGGCCCTGCATGTGGCAGGGGGTTGGAGATTCGTGATCCTTGAGGTCCCTTCCAACCCTGGCCATTCTGTGACTCCGTGGGCTGACATGATCAGAGGTAAGCTGGTGGCAAAATGGGAAAATATGAAGTATCTTTTTCTTTATTCCTATCCCCACTTTTCCTTAAGGTTATTATGTGTCACTGCACCCCGATTCATGAAATCAATGGAATTACAAGCAAAACAGTAGATTTTTCTTTTAATAAAAAATGCTCATTTTCCTAGGATAAACCTCAAATAAATGTTTTAATTCTGAAATTCTTTAGCTGAAGCCATGCGGCAATACACATAATCAAGTGTTTCTACCCATCCAACTTTTTGTGGCAGCCAGAACTGCTCTGCCAGCACTTTTTACTCACACAGATACCACCTCTCCTCGAACAACAGAGCTTCGAGTGGCATTCCGGGGGGAGGATTCCCCACCCAAAAAAGGGGCGAAGCACAGGGAAGCCGTCTGGAGATCCCTGCAGCTTTCTGTGGCGGCTGTGGGGATAGAGGCGGCTGACAGAAGCCCGAAACCACTCCACCGCCCGCCTGTGCTCCCAAACGCCCCGCAGGCCGCTCCGCCTGTGGCCTACTCCACGGCCGTTGCTAGGCAACGCGCTGCAAGCCGCCGTTACCTCACAGCCGATTCGCCCCTGGGCTCGGGCGGCCGGCGAGAAAGGAAAGAAATTAAATCAGATTTAAATAAAATCGAAAACGAATAAGTAAAATCAGATTTAAAGCGGCGGCCGTGCGTCAATCAATCAGTGCCTCCCTCGCTCGCAGCGTGACGAATGTGCGGAGGGGCGGGGCGGGTGGCGACGGCGGCAGAGCAGAACGGCGCAGACCATGGCGCTGCTGAGAGGTGAGGATTCCGCTGGTGCCGTTCGGCACCCTTCGGCTCTTCTCGGCGCCTTTCGACACTTTCCGGCCCTTCTCGGCCTCTTTCGGCCTCTCTCGGCTCTTGTCGGGCGGCTCCCCGCCGTCTGTGGGACCCTCGGCGCGGCCCGAGGGTCCCGGTGTGGGCAACCTGGGGCGCGGGCCTGGGAGCGTCTGTGTGGTAGTTTCTGCCCGTGGACGCAGTGACAGCTGAGCGGCTTCGGGAAGCTCAGTCAGCTCCTGAGGCGGTTTGCGTGGGCGTTTCGGCGGAGCTGCGCGGAGCTGTGGGCGTCGGTGGTCGCCTCTCTGTGCGCTCAGCTGCCGGCACCGCACTGGTCTTCCCTCTTCGCTCCTCACAGGGCTGCTTTTAGCTGCTTACAGGCCCGGAACGATCCCTCTACCCCGGGAGTAACAGTTGCATAGAGATCTGCAACGTCTGCCTTTGCTTTTGGAATCCACCCACTTGCAAGCATGCCTGCAGGGCTGCTGGAACGAGACGAACTTTGAGGTCCCTCCCAACCCAAACCCATTCTGTGATCCAGGTCAGGCAGCGAGTGCTTAAACCAGCATCCAGATATTTTCCCCGTTGAGTTTTTGATTCCTCCTGCAGCATCTGTAGGAGCTGTCTCCCATCATCCAAAATTGGAGTAATTCCACTCCGAGCCCTATTGTGATTGGTTCAGTTTGGCATAACTTGGAATTAATTCTATGGAGCTGCCCCATAGCAGCTGGGAGATGCAGGCAGTGGGGCTGAAAGAGAAGTTTGTAAAACAAAGGCTGAAGTGCAAAGTCCCCAACCCCAGTCTGTTTGTAAAGTCATGCAGTGTGATTCAGCAGATAGTGCAGATATCCTGCTGGTCAAAAGGAGAGAAAATTCTGCTGACTTGGTCAGGACCCTCTGCTGGCAGCAGCTGTGCGGGCCCAATTGTGGAGGAAATGGGCAGGAGTCAGTGGAGTGGTGGACCAGAGGCACAGTCAAGGCTGTGCTGCTGGGAGAGCAGGCTCAGGAACATCAACAAGCCTTTAGAACAGGGTTTGAATTATGGTTAAATGAGTGAAAACCAACAGTGGATATAGCAGGCAGCCTCATTTTGCTCCAGTGTGTGCATGTAGGTTGTAGTGTTTGTTCTAAGCCTGCAGCGCTGCCTTTGTTCCTTTTTGACCTCTAAACATAGAGGGACTTCTTCAGAGATACATGTTTTAGTGGCTACTCTTAAAAGCCTGAGGAGTGGGCTTTTTGGATGCATTATCTTTTAGGTCACTTCCAAGCCAAGTCATTCTGTGGTTCTGTAATCATACTTACTTCTTGCAGGAAATAAATGCTGTGTCTTACAGTTTTTGAATAGACAGCATATCAACGCTTTAAGAGAGCAGTAGTGCTCTTAGAAAAGACTTATTTTTAGGGCCTCCTCAGTACTGTAGAAATAGGATGGGTAGCATCTAGGTGTGAGGGATCATTTTATTTTCCTATTTTTATGGTTTAAAAATCCACGTCGTTTTTCACATTCTTCCTCATCCTTGAAACTTCAAGGATAAGGACCTTGCTTAGTCTGCGCTAGGGGATTTCCCAAATCATCTTCTGAGCATAACTATTGCAGTGCTAGGACTTGTCAGTGCAGCAAGACTGCCCTTCAGCAGTTTGGAAAGTCCTTTCCTGAAGAGCATGCGATCTGGGATCTGAATGTATGAGAGAGGGAGGAGCACCCTGACTCTGACAAAAGAGTGAAAAAGGCAATGGATGAGAAACCTTGGAAGCAATCAGAGCACTGTTCACCAGCAGCTTAATAAGCAGACATTTCCATTTGCAATTCTTCTTCTATCTGCGTGTATCTCTCCTGCATTACTTAAAATACCAGCAGGCATTCCGGGGCAGCTGCAGGTGGGCGTGTGAGCTCTGTTGTTCAACTAGGGGAAAGTTCAGAGCCTGCTCCCACTTGTGCTGGCACACGGCACGGAGCTGTTGTGAGCAGAAGGTGTCCTGGCTGAGGCAGAGCTTTGCTTGAGCTGAAATCCCCTTGGGGTCCCTCTGGTCAAGCATTGACAACAGCACAACAACAGATTATTTCATAGGTGTGTCCACTGCAGGATCTTAGAGATGTTCCTTTCCTGCCTGTAGAACACTTATTAATGTTTGATGCAGTGTGTCTTCTCCATAGCCAAACTATCTCCTTTTTCCAAACCTTTTCTTGGAAAAGTGATACTCCTGGAGTCTTCCCAGGTTTTCCTTCTGACCATTAATTGTGGCATATTTCCCCCACCTGAAGTATTGCTGCATCCTGCATCACTTGTCTTGAACTGCTTGGGTTCTTGCAAATTTAGGATGTTACTCAGTTGAGGATAATTTCCTCATTTTCTCCCCAGTACACTGTTTATCTGTACAATTTTTTTAACATATTCATTCTTTTTGGTATCTCATATATATCTCTGTTATCTCATAGAAAGGAACATAAGGCAGACCAGCTGTTCCCTGTTCTGTCCAGCTGCATAATTCTTGCTTCTCTTGCAGGTGTATTCATCGTCGCAGCAAAGCGGACTCCTTTTGGCACCTATGGAGGACTGCTGAAGGGCTTGTCAGCCACTGACCTGACAGAGCATGCTGCTCGGGCTGCGCTGGCTGCTGGCAAGGTCCCTCCTGAGATCATTGACAGTGTGATCGTTGGCAATGTCATGCAGGTTGGTAGCATGGAAATCTTGCTGGTGGGTGAATATTTCAGTCATCTCCTTCACTGTGATGCCATAGATAGTTACCTCTGCTTTGCAGCCAAGAATAAACCATAGGGGTGCAGATGGAATGGGCGAGTAGCATTCACAGTGTAGTGTTTCCTGTTCATGTCTAAGGGACATACCCTGCATGATTTGGGACATTACTGGGAGCAAGGCTTAGCTTTCTGTTTTTAGGACCACAGATAAAGTTTTAAGTAGGAGAGGCTGATCTCTGCAACCATACAGATTAATGTAGTGGCTAGTTGCTAATCCCCAGCATGTTTTTCCTGTTTTCATGCCTTGAGCTGGAATGAAATCTCGTTGTTAGAACAGGCCAGTGTGCAATTAGAACATCACACTTAAAACGTTTCATAGTTCAGTGACTACAAAGCAGCAGTTGTATCTGCATTTTTCACACTTTTGGGTTTTTTTTCCTCTGTCAATCTAAGCAATTCTAATTTACCTTGAACTAACTGCTGCTTCCTGGTCAGAATCTGGTCTTATGTTAGTCTTTTGTGTGTATGCTGGAAAATAAGCAAGAAGAGAAAACACAAGACCTTTGAAGCTGGTGACTTCAGAGCTTTATGACTGTGGGACCATTTTTGCCATGAAGTCTTTTATGTCACAGTCCCTGCATGTACAGACATTAGTCCTTTTTGATAATATGAGTTTATCTTTTTGAAGTGAATCAGAACTTTTCTTACAACTAGCAGGATTTCTGTTGAATATCCACCTGTCTTCTGCCAGTAATTTTATCACAACATTTTGACTTCTGATCAAAACTTTTACTTTCAAGAAGAATGAGTATAATACAACCTACTATTTGTTCTGCCTGCAGAGCTCTCCAGATGCTATTTACATTGCAAGACACGTTGGTTTACGTGTGGGAGTCCCTGTCCCAGTTCCGGCCCTCACTGTCAACAGGCTCTGTGGCTCTGGTTTCCAGTCCATTGCTAATGGATGCCAGGTACTAAGATCTTTTCTGCCTGTATTTCTAGATTAGTTGTAACTCTTATGGCATCTTTAATGAGAGATGTGTAGAAGCATGTACTGTGTGTTTGAGATGAGTCTTACTACGGGTTTCTAGCTACCACTGGTAGAGGCTTCACACTGCACGTGCATGGTTGTGTGCAAGAGTTCAGCCTCCGCAGTGCCATTTTTAATGGCTGGTTTTAAAAATGGTCATTGTAGCTATTTTGAGTTCAATGTGAGGAATGCAACAAGTGTTAACCAGTGAGATAGAGTTCAGCTGTACAGTGGTTGTATTCTGTGATCCTGTTGGCGTGAATTAAAATTACTGGGCGTCAGAACCACAGATGAGGGCTTTTATCTTTTGCCCATTGTTTATATTCCCACCTAGTTGGCTATGTAAGCAGCAATCTGTGCTTTTCAAGTGTTTCTTCCTTCAAAGACCCAAACTCTTTCATGGGTATGATAATTTATAGCAGCTAGGTGAATCATTTAAAGAATTTCTTAGTGGTCAGATTGTCTGTTTGCAGTTTAGGACTTCCAGGCTCTGCAGACTGTAGCAGTGATGAATTAGTGTGTGGTTAGGGTTTCTTTTGGCAGTTTACTTGGCTAATGTTCTCTAAAACTTTTTCTTTTGAAGTTTCTTTGGTTTTGTGGTAGGGATATTTAAAACCAAGCCAAAACAAAACCACATGTTCAAACAGCTGTTAACGTAACCATACAACCATAGAGATGCCATCAGGTTCTCAGTCCTGTCACGTAGGTGAACCCAAATTCTCTTCCTCTTCACTGGTACGTCCATTCCTTGTTGACGGGTGAAGGGAGGAATGTGTGAGACAGAGACAGACCCCAATCCTTATGGAATGGTAAACCTTTTTGTAAATATATGCAAGCATGAGTTCATTCTGTGTGGCTTCATATATAGCAATGTATTTCCGTAAAACAGTTGTCATTACCTTACTACCTTACAACCTTACAAAAGCAGCAAGTTACATCCTAGGTCTTTGGATTTATTGTCTATTTTTTTGTTGTTGTTAACAGGAAATTTGCCTTAATGACTCAGAAGTGGTTCTGTGTGGTGGAGCTGAAAGCATGAGCCAGGCACCTTACGCAGTTCGAAACATCCGATTTGGAACCAGATTAGGAGCAGAACTCAAGGTCTGATACTTGTTATAAATTTGTTTTGTAAATAAAGTTGTTTACAGAGGAACATATGCTGCCAGACATATAAACACTACACTCTTGGAAGTGAAATCATTGCATATTAAGTCCAGATTTAGATGTCCAAAGGGTATACCCAGTATTCAAACATCACCAAAATTGTAGGTTCACAGTTTTATTAAGAATGCCAATTTTCTCCCATTTCTAAAACAATGCTTGAATTCCTCTTCCAAGATAAGTGTGTTAGTAAACTCTTAGAGCCAAAATTCATTTGGTGCATTCCATCAAAGTACTGTCTATAATGTAAAGGCTCCTCTCAAACTTCTCAGGGCCATGTGTGAATGGAAAGAACTACTGTAGGGCCTGGTGTAAACTAGAACAGCAAACGAGAAACTTGCATACTGCTTTGTGGTGTATTTGTTCTAATTTATGTACCTACAGTATCTGTAGGTGACTTGGGTTAATTTTACAAGGTGACTTTAGTTCTCAAGAGGCTGGTGGAATAATTAGGAATTAACAATAATAAATTTTAATATTGCTCAACTTTAACATGTTCTTTAAATAACGTTCCTTGCAGTTGGAAGACACATTGTGGGAAGGTCTAACTGACACGTATGTTAAAATCCCGATGGCAATTACAGCTGAAAATCTGGCTGCAAAACACAACATCACGCGAGAGGACTGCGACCGATACGCATTGAAAACACAACAGAGATGCAAAGCTGGTGAGTAAATGTAGGAATTGAAGTATTTTATTTGAGGCCAGTTTCAAATCTTGTTTTTAGCAGCAATTCAAATTATTTTTAAGTTTTATGTAGCTCGTGCATGTTAACATCATTTGTCTTTTGATTTGAAGAGACTCTAATTCATGCTTTACTTTGCTCTGGATAGAAAGAGCCTGCTCTAGCAGGGTTGATTTGGAATATACTGAACAGTTAGAGCAAACAGAATCTCAAGATGTATCTGAACGGGGAACATTTGTTCAGGACCTGCATTTAAACTGTTTGCTGGACACGTTATATATGGCCAAAGCCATAATTCAGGGATGTTCCATTACTGCAGCTGATTGTTAGTGTAAATAGGATTGTAGGGTAAAGGAAAGTAGGATGTGTAGTGGTCCTTGTGGATTTCAACATACGTTGCAACCCACAAGAAGAAAAGATCTAAGCATACTATTAGATTCTAATAATGTTGATTTTAACAGCTGCTACTCTTGAAAACAGACTTGATATTTTTTTTAATGTGAGTAGGAGTGCTGTTTTTATTCTTCTTTGCTGATCTAAATGAATTCCTGGAGCCTTCACTATAAACTGTGCCACTGAAGAGACTTTTGCTTATTTCTTGTTTTATGTATGATGTATAAGACTCCAGGTTGCTGGTTTTATTTCTGTTTGTGCATTCACATTAAGGAGACAGTCCTATGGCTACTCTGGAAAGAAAAGAATGTTGTAAAACTTGTTAAAAATGCCAGGGGCCAAACAACATCAAATGTGGCAGTTTCTGAGAGTTGGAGCTTCTTGCTCTCTGATAAGCTCTAGTGTTGCAGAATAAAGTAACAGTACATGAATGTATACGAAAAATAAATCTAGTGGTTTTTAAGGAGGGGGAAAAAGTGTAGTTATTTAAACTTGAAACAACACATCAATATTGGAGACTTTCTTTGGAGAAGTTTTGGAGTGTGTTTGTACAGTCTTTGTTGTGTTCTGAAAACTAAACAGTAAGCCCCCATATGGCTTATTTAAACAAAATAAAGTATAAACAGCACTGTCTCTGAAGTTGTAGCTTGGACAGATCAAAAGCTGTGGGCACATGGAAATGGGATTATTGGTCATGCCGGGCAGTCATCTCCTGCTATTTTTGTAAGAGACCTTTTATTTTCTTCTTTGTGGTTTCAGCTCAAGATGCTGGTCATTTTAATGCTGAGATGGCACCAATTGAAGTGAAAACAAAAAAAGGGAAAGAAAGTATGCAAAAGGACGAGCACCCAAAACCCCAGACCACTATAGAACAGCTGGCAAAACTCCCACCCGTCTTTAAAAAGGATGGGACAGTCACTGCTGGGAATGCTTCAGTGAGTACGTCATGGCCTTGGATTATGATGGTGTCACTTTCAATGCTCTCCTAATCTGCTGTCCTTGTATTATCATGCATTTTCTCATTGGGTGTGCTGCTGATTGTCTTTGTGGCACAATTAGTATTCTTTATAGTCCAAACCACGTTTTGCTTTTGCTCAGAGCAGACTGAGAGCTTAGCAGTATGTCAGTAGAGACAGTTCCTCTTCCAGACATTATCTTAATTCATTGATTAATGTTCTTTGGGCCAGAATGATTGTTGTAATCATATAGTTCAAATTCCAGTTTAAAATAGATCATAACCACAGTATGTGTCTGTAATGTATCTTTTATAATTATACATCCATTATCTAATATTAATAGGGTCCCTGCAAATATACAGAATTATGTTTCCAATATAAGGGAGACTTAAGTAGAAAAAAATTTACTTTTCTGACATTAAAACAAACATTAAAATCAATCACCTAATCATCTATTTGACCTTCATAGTCCACAGAGTAGTGAAAGATCACGGTATGTTTTGAATAAACACCCATACAGCAGTTTATTACATTTTAACAGCAGTGTCATGGACTCAGGCTTTTTGTTGAGAGATATTTTTAGTTTAAAATGTGATTATTTTTTTTTTCTTGTTTATACTTTCTTCACTGAAGTACTTTTCTCTGTTGTTACAAGGGGGTGTGTGATGGAGCTGGTGCAGTCATCATTGCCAGTGAATCAGCTCTTAAAAAGCACAGCCTCACTCCTCTGGCAAGAGTAGTTGCCTACCACTCATCTGGCTGTGACCCTTCCATAATGGGCATTGGTAAGTTGCAAGAAAATGCATTTTCTTTTACAGCACTAAGCAGAGTTAAACTCTTCTTCTGTTGGGCATTTTAGGGAGTATGTGCCATGCCTGACCTAGCACCAAACTACAGTCCACTTTTTCCCCACTGCACCACTTTTTCCCCACTTTTTACTCTGACTGTTAGTAAGTCAAGAAAATAGGTATGCTCTCATTTAAAACAAACAAATAAACAAAAAACTGACAGATTTTATCCTGAAGATTCCCATTAATGTTTAATTACGAGTTGTTTTGCTGAAGGAGTACTGGCTTTGTCTACCCCTTTCACTATTTACTCCATTGCTTAAGTTAAGACTAGGTTCCAACATTAGATATTATTCTGGTAAGCCCACTAATCATTTTTTCCTAGTCTCACATTTTATGTTTTCTAATCAAGTAAGCTGTTAATGCAAACAACCTTCAAAGCTGATTCAGACATGCCAGGGTTTTCCCTTCTGTTGGGTTTGCAGACAGCATTGTACCCCACCATTACTTTTCCTTTCTGCTGTTTTCTCCAGAGAACTCATTGTTGCCTGGTTTCATGTGTCAGTACAAATGCAAATGAAGCATTGTCAGATTTGCTTTCTTGCTCAGGCTATCTGACTAAGCCAACCTTCAAAGCAAATGCAGAGGGAGGGTTTCTTTTGCTAGGCTTCATGGAGTCATTGTGCTTTGTAAACCAGACCATTGTTTGCAGGTCAGGCAACTGTTTTAGCCTGTTTAAAAACTTCATAAATCATAGGGAGGAATGTTTCAGTCCTTAACTCCACAGCAACTGAAAAAAAACAGATGAGATTCATAGACATGACAGCAACAGATCTGAGAACAGAGGAGCTCAGATGGAGCAACTGCCCTTTCACATACTGATAGTGTTGGGCAGACAATGTCTAAGTGATAGAATTCATTATTTAGAAAAAGAGGCTGGGGAGGGAAGTCCCCTTGGCTGTCATTGATGGTCTTTGTATTGTCCACAGGAGACCTTCCCATTACTTTCGTACATAACGAGCATACTAAAATCAGTCTATAAAGAGAAACATTTAGGGTCTGGTATTAAGCCTAAGCCTTTCTAATGATCCACTGAGCTTTGACCTGAGCCCTTTCTTCTTTTAATGTTTCTATCTCTTGGCTCATTTACTCATTTTATTGTTTTTTATTCTTTGAGCTGTGTGGTGTCAGCATCATTTCTTGGTAGTGAGACGCTCAAGTCATGTTTTATGATCGTTTCTGTTCATCTAGCCATCAGCTCCCATCTGATTTTGTAATCTTTGACCTACAGGCACATATCTAAACAGCCCTTTCAAATTCTCTTTGAATATCTCTTTCCTTGGGTAGCTGTGCTTTGAGATTAGTCTCCCCTACTGACTTATATCGGGTTGTAGCTTTCTTCTAGAGGCAGTTTTATTGCCAAATTCTGTAATATTATCCAAAAAAATCCTATTTGTTTTTGTTGTTCAGTTGGCTGTTTCAGTCTGGGCCTGAGGCACTGTTTTTGCTATGTGGTGTATTTTATTTTATTTTAATTAAAAAAAAATATATATTCTTTAAGTAGAAGTTTTATAGTTTTACGATCAACACGAAAACATCAATACCCATAACTAAACACCAGACCTCTAAACGTGTGTCTTTTTATATGTATCTGGAGGCTGCAAGTGGTGAGCAAAGAATAAGCTGAAGCCAGGAGTACTGGAGAGGAGTTGCCTCAAAGTGGTCTTGAGGTCTTTTGTCTAGTCTTCTTGACTTGAAGCTTATGTGTGTCTAACAGTGTAGCAGTTCAGCAGTAATGGCACTTCTTGCTTTCCTCAGCAGTTTGTGGATGAGGCTGCCACGTAGTTTTTAGATTTTTCAGTTCTTTTACCACAATAGTAGAGCAGGTGAGTGACATATCCAGAGTCCACTGCCTTTGCAGGGACTTATGAGAGGCAGTCTGATGAGACTTTATGAAGCTATCGTATGTGTAGCATGTTTATAGGGCTTTATTTATTTTTCATTTAACTATGTGTAACATTTTCCAAACAGGTCCTGTTCCTGCAATTACTGAGGTTCTGAAGAAAGCAGGACTGACTTTGAAGGACATGGATTTGGTAGAGGTAAGAGTCTTCAATATGGACAATGGGGTTGCTGGTCTTTTTAGGAGGAACGCTACACTCAGTGTGTTTCCATTTACCAGAGGGTAGGTGTTCATGCATGCCTGCAGCCCACCTGTCCTTGCTTGTCTATCTGACCTTTGTCTAGTTTGTTTCAGCCACGCAGTTACATGGTCATAACTAAAGTTGCAGACATGTGAAGACTGAAAGTGACTTGATAGCATTCTGCAGGAAAAAAGCTACAACACGAGGCTGTTCTGTTGGCTGTAGGTCATAAACACGGGCATTAGAACTCTTTTTTTTAATAAAGTGTAGTACATATTTGCTTTGTATCAAGTATGCCAGAAGGATGTGAATTTGTTTCATTGACATGATGATTTATATGTTATCTGAATACATGTCAAAAGACAATGTTAAGTACTTTTTCAATCAACATGCCTTGGAGAAGCGCATCTCATTTAATCTTGTGTGCACACTGCTGAAAGCTTTTGTGGGAAGTCTGTGTAAGCAGTTGTATCATTTCTCCCATGTTTCAGGTGAATGAGGCATTTGCACCTCAGTATCTGGCTGTTGAAAAAGTGTTGGGCCTGGACCCTGAAAAAACCAACGTCAATGGAGGTGCCATTGCTGTGGGTCACCCTTTGGGCGCTTCAGGATCGCGAATCACAGCTCACCTGGTTCATGAATTAAGGTACGTTCATGACTTACAGCTGCTGGTAGTGAATGCAGCACGGCTGTATTTAGACCTGCAAAGGAGTTTTAACACAGATACTGTGCGGCTAAAAATCTTCCAGTCCACTGAGCTTGTTATCACCTTTCTCCTTTAGACCGTTTCCAGAAATTTTGATTGTTTTAGTATGCTTAGCATAATTTTAGCCTGAATTTTCCAATTTTTTTCTTTCTCTTTCCCCCTTCTATTATCTTCAGAGCGGAGATCCCTGAATGGGATCTCTGGGCAGCCTGGTCTGCTGATGGCAACCCTGCATGTGGCAGGGGGGTTGAAACTAGATGATCATTATGGTCCTTTTCAACCCAGGCCATTCTATGATTCTGTGATTCATCCTATGAGTATTTTGCTGGTTCTTACAACAATCACAATACAAGAACTCAGCCATAAAGTCTCAATTTGCAACTTGCAAAAAAAAAATGTTTGCTTGTGGCTATAGAAAAAGGAGCTTTTAAAAACTCCCATGGCAGTAAAATTTTACTTGAATTATGCCCTTTTTAGTATATGAGTTAAAGCAATAAGTATCCTGTATGGTATTCCTTGCCATTTAGTACATCTAAGAACAATATGATGTACCATCTTTTAAAAGGTCCAAGACCCAGACCTAGAACTCTTTGTTTTTTCTACAGAAATACTTCAACAGCAGTGGAGGCTTTGTGAGATTTTTCTAAAAAAAGAAGAAGGTACACATTCCAAAACCTCATCATTAGTAGTACCTTTGAAATGTTAATATCTAGTTTCTGTTTATAAAATCAGGACCACTGTTGCTATGGCTTTATGAATACAAGTCATTTTTGCTGTTACTTTTTCGGTACAGGCGTCGTGGTGGGAAATACGCAGTCGGGTCAGCTTGCATTGGAGGTGGACAAGGTATTGCTCTTCTCATCGAGAACACAGCTTGAGACGTTCTGGAGCTGGCAGTGTTGCCTGAATTACCAGTTCTCTGAAAAACTTAGGCTTTTCTGATGGTAAATCATCACTGTAATCCCTTCACATACAACCATTCCTGCAAGGTAAAGGAGTGGCTGAGAGGCCTGAATTCTAAACAAGAAGATTCAGTAACGTCTAATACCAATATAATTTCACACTGGTGAAGTATTTTCTAAAAGCGTCTTTTCAATCAAGTTTAATGTACTGCTGTAGGCAAAATTCTTATCATTTTCTGAGGAAATTGCCTGTCAAACTTTCACCAAATCTGCCTTAAATAGCAATGCAGCTTTTTAAGCAAGTACTGCTTCAGCTTTTCTAATTTCAGCTGCTGTCTGGCACACGTGCCTCTTTTATCATCAGGAAGTGTAAAAATGTAATTGGAGACCATCTGAAGTATGTGTTAATTGTAGATTGATGGCTCCAAATTGTACTCTGCTATTTTGCAAGGCAAAAGAAAACGAGAAGTTGAAATTTTTTTTGTGCCTCTCAAGAGAACAATAAATTGAATGGATAAAAAGAGTGTCGTATTTGTTTCTTCTAGAAGTAAACCACTGTTATTCTTGGTACATCAGTGTTTACTATTGGAAATGCTACTTTCCCTGGCTGCAGTCACTGGCAGTTACTGAGCACTTTCTAGAAAACTCTAGCAAATCTGCCAGCCTGCCAAGAAGGTGATGCTGCATCTAGCAGTGGTGTTAGATGTCGCTGTGTACCTACTGCAGACCATTTCGTAACTTCCTCTGATAATATCACATAGCTCATCTCTTGAGCAACCTCATGTGGGGCTGTTTTCAACTCATCTGAGAATTCCACATATGAGCAAGTTCCCTCAGCTCTCACAGGCAGCAGAGTTCACATTGTGAATTATGTTGGACATGTGTATTTGAAGTGAGATCTTTTCTGAATGTAGTCTCTGAAGTCCTCTTGGCTCACTTTGCAGTGGAGCAATTTGCAGCTTGCTCAGCTAGAGTCACAGAACAGAATCATTAAGGTGGGAGAAGATCAAGATCATCTAGTCCAACCACCAGTCCATCTACATAGGTGTCCACACTGGATGCTCACAGTGAGTTGGGCAGATCCCTTGTCAGAGACAGAACATGCTTCTCTGTAGTGTCTTCTGTGCTACATAGGCTAAAATAGTAGCAAAGATTTCACTTTCTTTTTTCCTCAGCCTGCTGTTGAAATTTTGCTTATCTATGAATTCTTACTGCCCTGAGCTGTGAGGATTGTGAAAGAAGGGAGGCCATTCAAAACCAGACTGTCTAGATTAACTGGGAATTCAGGTTGAGGCAGCTTGTTAGAATGGATGGATAACTGTTGAAATACACTCATCACAATTCCTAGCATTCCCTATGGGTTTGGTGTCTTTAATGGCAATAGTGCAGTCTATATGGATTAAAAACCTAGCTGCTATAAGGCAGCAAACCACAAGTTCATTGAACACAGTTTCTTTTTTTCCTCTCTCTACTGTATTTCAATAAGTTAGGGTTACTGGGGTTTCATTATTCAAGATTAAGTTGCCACATGGATTTTATAAATCAGGATTCATGACTCCTTCCATAGTAACTAGCTTTTCGTACCTTTCTGACTGTGGATTATAACTGAACTCTTATTTTCAGAGATCTAGCCAATTTTTCCAAGGTTTCTTCTCTGTATAGTACCAGTTGCTTCAGAGCTCATCACTCTGTAGATATAGCCCATATTCAGGCTGGATGGGGCTGTGAACATCTTGGTGTGGTGGGAGGTGTCCCTCCCTATAGCAAGGGGATTGGAACTAGATGACCTTAAAGGTCTCTTCCAACCCAAACCATTCTATGATTCTGTACAGTAGAGAATGATCCCCTTCACCTGCTTTATTTTGCACGTAATTTCTAATTCCCATCTTTCATCACTCAAGAATTTGAAATCCACACATAGTTCTTCTGGGAGAGTTGTACTTGCTCATTCTGAATAATGTGTTTTCTGCAAAACTCATCATGATATTCACTCCTTTTTCTGGACAACTTATGTTGTCAGCACAGATCACTGTTCACCCTGCCAGAAGCCTTATTTTGCTGCGTAAGTCGATGATTTATTTGCACATCATTCCATCTTTATTCTTTTCATTTCCTGTAAGATCCTCTAACGAAGGGCTTTGTCAAACCAAAGTCAAATCCTTTCCCATGAGGTTATGGGAGTATGTTGCACTTCCAAACAGCAGAAAGGCAGTTACATCTGATCCTTGCACACTTTTCAAAGTATGCTGTTTCCCAGCTACAGCAATAACGAAACTGTTCTCTTGCCTATGGGAATTGAAGAGATCTTACTGACAGCAATCTGGATTAGGGGAATTTTGTAGTGTCCGAGAAGAAGCAGATTTGGAAGAAATGTGTTAGATATTAGGGGAAACATTTATGTTGATTGTAACAACTGTATACTTTTTTTTTTTCTTTCTTTTTAGGCTCTGGAGTATTCATCATTTTTGTGTGATTAGTCTGCATGATACAGTATAGCAAAAACATGGATTTTTTTTATCTTTCTCAAAAAGCGTGGGTAAAGGAAGGACTTGTAGCAAGCACTCATTGATCCTGGATGCTGTGCAGAATTTCGATGCAGATGCAGCTCTCTGCCACTCGGTGGTGCATTTTGGACACTGTAGAGATCTCGATGGATTGCTGAGGCATTCGTCCTCCATAGAGGAGCAATGCTTTTCTTGCAAGTCCAGGTTAATGTTGAAAGAGAATAACCCAAACTTTCAGGTCCAGGTTCTCCTGGGTTTTAAAGAGGCAGGTGCCATGATGCCAGCACTTCTTGATTTTGAGTGAATTAGATAGTATTTGCTTTAGAGTGAGTTCTGGCTGTGATTTGAGACTTATTTAACGTGATGATAACTGAAGTGCCATACCTGGCCCAAGCAGAAGAGAAGAGGAGATCATATGTTTCCTGTGTCCTGAAAAAACGGTGTTAAAACTTGTTCTTGTGTAAGAGAGAGGGAGAAGGTGTGGAGACTTGGTGCAGGCAGCTGGAGGGAGATCAGTGGGGAAGTGAATCCTTCTGGGAGATCACAAGCTCAGGGTTTAATGACAAGGGTACTATTTCCCTCTTCTATTATGAAACAGTTCTAACAATACTGCTGAGGGAAGTACTTTCACATGAAAATCTGAATTGAAATGAATAGGTAGATGGGACCATGAGTTAATTTTGAATTTCGCTTGCGTTTGTTGTTCTTAATGTTTCAATAGATGAATATTTCTTGTGGAAGAATGGGAATGAAGAAGAGAAAAGGTACCGTTTTTAACACATTTAAGGCTGCCATTTGATAACAAGTAGTAATGCCAGGTCAGAATGCAGTAGCCTTAGAATTGCAGGGTGGTTCAGTGTAAACTCAAATAGCTAATCCACAAACATGTGCAAATGCCAGCATGATACCTTCATCCTGGCAGGTGCTATGGCACAGCAGCTACTGTTTATCCTTAAGCGTTTGTGCTTGTACAGTGGTCCAGCAGAAGAAGGGCTGTGTGTTCACACCCTACCTGGACTGAAGTTGTTTGCTGGGAGAGCAGGAGTTACCCAAATCTGGCATGAATGATTGTGAAAGCACAGCTTTGATCTCTTGGAAAATCAGTGTGACGATGAGCTGCTGCACAGAGGTTGAAAGTGACAAGCTACTATACCATATATGTGGAGAGATTATCTAAACTAGAGGTACCTAAACTTGACATCAACAACAGGCAGACCAAACTCCTGTCCCTCGGTGTAGAGGTGGGTGCTGTAGGTTAACTCTGGAAGAGGGCTGAGCACCATGCTCTCACTCACTTGCACCCCAGTTGCTCTTCCTTAGGAGTAAGAAAGGAAGAGGAAAGACCAAACACATTGTGGGTTGATATAAAAATTGCTTAATAAGCAAAGGAGAAGTGGAAGAAGAATGAAAGAAAACAATCAGTCACCACCTCCCATGGTAGAGTGAAGTCCAGACAGCTCCTGAGCTAAGGACCAGCCTCCCTAAACTCCTTTCTCTCCATTTTGTTGCTGAGTATGGAGCTTGGAAACTCCATATGAGTGCATCTCAAAGGAGGACTCACTCAGGGTGTGCTGTTCTGAGATTTTAACACAGGCAGCAAGCTGGAGTTCCAAATTTTTATAGCTAAGATTCTTCTGCAAGTACTCTGTCCAAACATGTTTTATTGGTGTTCAGTGAAAATCTACTTCTCTCATCTTCTCTATCAGTATATTTATTGTAGCTGTTGTCAGGGAGAAAAAAAAATCTGAATCCCTTCCTTACAAATATTTATCTCTGGCATAAGATGCTGCACTGAGATCCCCACATGATAAATTCACTGTTTTATTTGTTGAGTTTGTAAGAATGTTTTACAACACAGTGTTTACATCCGCTGCTGTGGTTATTTATAAACATAAATTCTTCTTCAGGTCTTAGAAAGGGTTTTGCAAGGGATAGAAAATGTGACAAGCAGAAGACAGTGTAATTTAAACAGAGAAAGCTGTAAGTAAGAGATGGCAGAGTGCTGAGAAGTCGGATTTATTGGACATTTGGTCATTAAATTAACCATTATACAAATAGCACAGTCATGAGGCTGAACTTGACAAAGCTGGGCACAGCTCTGTGGCCCTGCCTGGGCAGGGTGGGAACCAGAGGGATCTTGAGGTCTTACCCACCCCAACCATGGTGTACTTCTGTGATCTATAAGGTTCTCATGAACTTTGTGTTCCTTCACCTTTCATCTTGCACAAGCTGGTGCTCCCGTAAAATGCCTTCCTGCTATCTCAATTTGGACTCTGTCGATGTCTCCCATGCAGGGTTGGTTTCTCTTTGGCCATCAGTGGCTGCCACTGAATGCTCTTGGAAAACTCCAATTGCAGGCCCAAAAATAGCAGCTGTCACACCTGAAGAATCTGTGGCATGCTGCTACCACCTGTGTGGTTTCAGTCTGGATCACTGGTGTTGGGGTGGGAAGGGTTGGACTGTGGCCCTCTTGGGAAGGAAGAAGTGTTGGTGACTCCATCAGAATGTACTTTCCCACCTCAACGTAATTTTCAGGGGCTAACAATAGGAGAACTTCTGTGTCAGGAGATTCTCTTATTCACTTTGGTGTTGTGAGTGGGCCCCTACTGTCAGAATCCAGTGTATTTTAGCTGCTGTTTCAAAAAAGTAATTAATCAACATCTGAATTTCACATTCATGGCCCTAATCTCATTTTCCATTCCAGCCTTTAAGCTCCTCCTGGCACTAGGATTGCTGGATGCCTGTTTCCCAATGACAGAGCAATTGAGGATTGCTGCTGAGGTTGGCCAACAGCAGGCTGCGGGTGGGAGCTGGGTGGCGTGATCCAACACCTGATGCTCACATCACTCCCAAGCAGTACCACCAGCTGCTGATCCCTGGTGATAAATGGATTCAGGTGATGGAAGGAGGTACTTGAGGCCCAGGATCCTTTCCTCCCAGAGTAAGAGACGTGGCTGTTGTCATGCTAAAAGACTGCAGGTTTAACAGTGAGTGAGCAAACTCTTAATTTTGTACAGCTGCTTGGTTCATGCTAACCTGCTGCTTGAGCTCTTCTGTTCATAGCACAACCATTGTGTGCTGTAGTCTGAGTGCCAGATGAGGTAAGGCATGGTTATAGTGCTCTGTGCTACACTCACAAAGGCTGATGAAGAAGTGAATGTTCTCAGCACTTGCTGAGCAAATACATTTGTGCTGTCTGCTGTTTGTCCTGAGGGAAACTTCGTTTCTTACGTAAATTTATTATTTTTGAGGCTGGTTGAGGCCAGGACAAGGGTCAGCGTGGTACATTTTGAAGTGACCACCAGCTATTTTGATATTAATGAAATCCCTTAGGTCAACAGCCTTTATAAATATTCGTGAAGTTTTTCAAGGTGTTTGCTCAGCTGTTAGAAAACTTGCAACTGAAATCCTCTTTGTCTCATTTTATTTATAAGATTGGGGTTGAAAAACAGAAGGAGAGCTCTAATGGTAGTGACTATGTTAGGTATTTTGTGTGGTTTTTAGGGCTGTTTGTTGCAGCTCTGAGGGTTTGATGTCACAAATATGGCTGCTTGGTTGTATTCTCCAAGTTCTCTTTGTGCTGAGGAGTGAAGGAATGTCCTCTCCACCCATTTCTTCTCCCAACAGCTGGATGATGGCAGCACACAAGCACACACATGGAATAGTTTGCTAAATGTGATGGGACTCATCCAGCCTCAGCCCAAGGGTTACGTAGGAGGAGTGCAGCTTAATGGCAGAATAAGGGAACTTTACAAAGGGCTTTGAAGGCCAGTTGACCAACGAATGGGCAGCCTCCTTATCCTCAGAGATGATGGTCATTGCAGTGTACTTTTGGATGCAAGCTCTCTCAGCCTTCTGGGTCCCTGTGGGTTGGACTTAAACCTGCTCATCCCCAAGAGTACAGATAAATAAAGCACAAATTATCCTTCCTGAGAAACTGGAGAGAGAAAGGTTATTGCTCTCCTGGGAGATACAGAATTACACTACAGCTACAGGTAGTCTACCCTCTCTGGTGTGTGATAACTAAAGTCAGTCAGAGCGAACAGAACCCAATGAGTTGTGATTTAGCACAGCATAGCCTTTCAGAAGGTGCTGGCTGTGTAATGTTCTCAAGGTTTTGACAGTGTGACTTGGACAAACCGTTTCCCAGATAAGAGAATTCTCCTGTTGTTTATTTTGGCCCAGATTTGGGCTTAATCTCTGGGCTTACTCAGCAGCAAACTTTCTAACAGCTGCTGAGCACTGGTTATACCTGCTCCCCCGTCTCTGCTTGGCCACCACCTATAGATCCTTTGCATGACAGCTTGTGGGGTGCTGCTCAGCTCTGGGCCTGTTGCCTTCAGCCACGTAGAGCATAAAGGGGAGATCAAGATGTGCTGTAGTACTTTTGTGACCAGAGTTCTGTGCGGTGATGTGGCAAAGATGAAATCTCAGTTTTATCTCCTTGAGTGGTCACTGGAGCTACTCTTAAGAAGTAGAAGTGAGGGTGATCCTTCTTAAAAGGGCTCCAGCATTTCTTCCTACAAAGATGTGGGATCAGTGTTGGGCTGAAATTTGCCTCAGGCTTTGCTGATGTTCCCATGGGCTGGCAGAGAGCAGAAGGGCTCTGCTGTGTGACCAGATAGAAAACTGCCCTTGGATGAAGCCACCGCCACATAAAGACTGGGGATGGGGACAACTGGCAAATGAAGCTTATTGGCTGTGTCTTTGCACTTGGTCTGTCTTTCTACTTGTTCCAGTGGGATTGGGATCTGGGTAATTTGGGGTAATTGGATGCTTGCTGGGACTTTGGTAGAAGTTTGTTGTCAACCATGAGATGTTTTTATGTTGGTGCTTAGTTTGTATGGGTTACACCAGCAGTTTTGCAGGCTTTATTTCCACTTTCCTGGACCTCAAAAAGTGAGAGTGAGGATGATAGGTGTGCTTTTAGGGACAGCACTACTGCAAGCTGGAGGACTGCAAGGCAGTGCTGCAGGCAACAGCCGTGAGAAGTCTGGTGCAAAATAAGGCTGGATATATACATAGGTTGGATATTAGGAAGAATTTATCCTCTGAAAGAGTGGTGATGCAGTGGCACAGGCTGCCCAGGGAGGTGGTGGAGCCACTGTCCCTGAAGGTGCTCAGGAGCTGTGGGGTTGTGGCACATGGTACACGGTCAGTGGGCATGGTGGGGTGGGTTGGGGATACTGGGATACAGCCTTAATGAGTCTATGATTCTAAGGTGATAGAGAATTTTTACTCTTTGAAAAATAGCATTTAGAAACTTGTTTAAATTTCTCTAGAGGAGCTTAGAGCTCACATTGGGAACACCATTAACCACCATTTAACCACAGTTATGATGCCATTTATTTCAGCCTTCATTTGTGCTACGGTAGTCCATGTTTATAGTTAACTTCAAATCTTAGAGAAGGAAACGTGGATATGGCAAAGAAAAAGGCATGTCAAGCTCGTAGGATTTTATAGATCTCCCCAGTACCACAAAGTTTCTCTAGCAAGTTGTCTGTAATGCTTTAGGCATCAAAGAAAAACGTGCCACTGCCAGCTCCTCCCAGCTGGCCCCATCAGGCAGTGACACACCAAAATGACACATCAACCAGGAGCAGGAATTTTTGTGGTCTGCACCTCCCAGAAGACTGTACTGTGGGATCGGTGTCTGGTTGGGATCTTCTCCATGTCTGGGTCAAGAATCCTGCTCAGCCTCCTTGCAACATTCAGCCAGTTCAGTGAGCCGTCACTGTCAGTATCGTTTAAGTTCTCATTAAATTGCATTTTTGAACTTAAAACAAAGGATTTCCCTTCATGCTGTTGGTTGCTTTGCACCAAGCTCCATCTGAGTTGGGAAATTCAGCGCTGCTCTCGTAATACAGCTTCCACTTGTCTGCAATTACAACGTGACCCGTGCAGCAGCGGGAAGTACTGGTCTTGTAAAATGGGTGAAGGAGAAACAAAACAATAAGGAAACACACAGAGAAGGTCTGGAGGCTGAACAACACCCCCGGAAGGTGCGGGAGGATGGGAGCAGTGCCACGCATTGTGCAGCTGAGGTCAGCCCCAGCGGAGCTGCTGCGTTACGCAGCCCCACATTTGGGATGTGTGTTGGGTGTGCTCATCCCTCGCCTCCCTCCGGCATCGGAGATTGGCTGCTGAGGAGTCAGCCCATGTCTTGCTAGAGGGAAACTTGAGACCCGCCAAGCCCACATGTACACAGTCAGATGAATGGCAGCACTCAGCGGCAGCCAGCAACGGCCCTTCCCACATTTCATCAGGGCAGTGCTTTCTGTCAGAGCTTTGTTTCTCAATGAAACATGTAAAATCAGCTTGTGTGGAGCTGGCAGGGCACGTGGAAAACCGGTGTCTGCTTGAGTTTTATTATTATCTTATTATTTTTAAAAATAATTTTAATCTAATGAGCTCCTTCCTGTCCTCTGCTTGCTGTGTACCTTGCCCGGACAGCTGGGTGAAGAATAAGTGGCACTGATAAAAGGCAAAAGGCATCCACACATCCCAACCCCATGGGCAGCAGCAGGAGGGGAGATTAGCCCCTGTCCAGAGCTACCCTGGGACTTCTCCAGGGACTCGGCACACTCTGACTGAGGCCATGCATTCAGGGTTGCGTGCTGAGGATGGGATTTCCCTGCTCCAATTTCAACCCCTGCTAAAGTTTGGCACCTGAGTGCTTTCTACAGAGGGAAAGAGAAACCCCCGCAAGGCACTTCCTTTAATCTGTGTTAGAAAAGAAAGCAAGATGACTGTCATCCGTTGATGGCCATTTTTTTACACAGCTTGTGCTGGGGGAAATGGGTCCCTTTGCACCTGCCACTTGCAGAATGCAGATGCTGTTGAATGCAGGCTGGGGCCACGGGATGAGCCATGCTGGGCTGCAGCCACCTGTCCTGCTCTTGTGTTGTTCTAGGGGAGGTTTTGGAAGTGTGAAGTTCTAGAGTGGGGGGAAAAAAAGAAGAGCTTCCTGGGAGTTTTTCGGTATTGCATCTTACTTCTGCGAAGTTGTATCTTCCAGGATTTGGTGTGACCCATTTCCATATTCTGCTGTCTCCTCTGCAAATCCCAAAACACAAGGCAGAAGACCAGCGATGTGCAGTACATTTCTATATCTATATAGAATCTCTCTCTCTCTATATATATATATCTACCTGTATATAGAATATCTGCATCTATATAGTATCTATAAGCAGGGATAATCAACACATCCCACTGGAGATTCTGCCCAGACCTGTGGGTGCCCCATCCTTGGAGGCCATGGATGGGCCCTGGGCAGTTTGAGCTGGGGGGCAACCAGCCCATGGCAGGGGTGTGGCTGGGGGGGCTGTGAGGACCCTTCCAACCCAACCATTCCATGGTTCTATGGAAACACCCTGTAAGTCTATTAGAAGACAAGAATGTTATGCATCATCACAGTTGGTCTCGGTGATCCTTTTGGGTCCCTCCCAACTGGAATACTACGATTCCAGTTCCAGCAACTTTCTCAGCTCAAGCCAGCATCTGTATCTCTGAGAGCAGCTGTGATTTCTTTCTGCCCAGCAGTGTTCTTGCCATCACTGTTTATTCAAAAAAAAGGCAATGATTGGTGAAACGTAAGGGAGCTTTTGCACACAGAAGTGTTGCAACTGGCAGTGTATATACCACACAATGTTTCTGGAAATTTGAGTACAAAATGCTTGTGCTGAGCTGCCAAATGATGCACGAAGTCTCTTTGTTCCAAGAAATTAAGAGAAAAGAAAGACCTTTCTCCCTCTGGACTTTCAGGAAGGGATTATTGGAAGAAAAAATTTAAGAAATTATGCTACAGAGATGTAGCAAAAAAGTACCCAGCTCTACCATCATCTCTAACCAGCTTTTGTTTTATGTATATGAAGTCGCATCCATTGCTTTGTTATGGAAACACTTTTTAATCTCTTCATGGAAGTGAAAGGTATTTTGTTAGGACAAGTAGTGAGTCCATCAACAGGTTCCAAAGTGTTGACCAAGATTCCAGAACATATTGCCTCCTTCTGCCACAAAAAGCTTTTGGGTTCCTAAATAAATAACTGGATTTTGTTTTTTTTTTAAAGCACTTAGTGAGTCCAATAAATTACATATTTAGTATTGCAATGTGTTACTTGAAATACAACCACGTACTTACAAACATGTGATCTCCAATCGCTTCTTGAGTGTGGCTAGTGACTTCTTATGTGTGCTGTTTTCTAATGGAAATAATTGAATTTTGCAAACGATTGGTAGTTAGGCAAGATCTGGAAGAAATCCTGAAATCACAAAAAGAAAGGATCTTTTGAGCATTGTGCTTGAACCAGGAGGTGTGGAGCAGAGCTCGGTATTGATGGCAAAGGGAGAAGAAAGCTGTGGGGTGTTGGGTGATGCTGGTGGGGTGAGAGTGATGAGGTCTATGAGAGTACTGAGGAATTTGATTTTTAGTTGTGTGGGTAGACATGTGGAACTCCTGAGTATGAGCACTTGGAGATGAAAGAAGTACTGGTGAATAAAGAGGAAGGAAGGAAAATATCCTGGAGATTGCTAGACGCAAAGTGGAAAAGTGGTGTTGATGTTTTGGTATTGGATGATCTTTGAGATGCCTTGCAACCCAAGCCATTCTGTCATTCTGTGATGATGAGGTGGTCCTGGGTGCCTTGTGCTTAGATTTGTGTCACCAGAGCAGCACTTCTGTGTGAGGAAAGGATGAGAACATTATAGAGTAACAGAAAGTTGCATGGCATTGGGTCTCATGGGAATGCGTGTGCTCTAATCCTAAAAAACTCTCACGTAAGATGAAACTGAGCCTGAACAAGACAACTCAAGTAGAGCAAATTCAAATAGAAGATAAATAGATAGGTTTTGTGAGTGCCAATCCCCAAAGCTTCTTCTGGAAACCAGAAATCATTCTGGGCTCTTTCCCATTCACTCATTAATGGGAACAATCCCACATATCAGTCTTCATTGCTGCCTTTGAGGCATGAAACAAGGCCATGAATAACACAGGAATGAAAATTATCCCCACTTCTCCCAGCCATACAGCTGTACGTTGCAATCATATGTCTGAAGGAAGAAGTTGCTGCTTGTACCGAGACACTTTCATTTTCCTAATCAGATCTGAGTTTTGGCGCGTAGGCTGCTTCAGTGTCGCTCAAAGCTGAATCTTGTCATTTGGGTCAGAAATTTCTTTGTGGCAGACAAGAGCAGTGGTTGTCTTTGGTTTCATAGAATCACTGAAGTTGGGGAAGACCTCTAAGATCATTGAATCCAGCCGTCAACCCAATCCTCTCCATGCCCAGTAACCTTGTTCCTAAGTAGAATCACAGAATCATTCAGGTTGACAAAGACCTCTCTAAGACCATCAAATCCAACCATAACTCATCCCCACCATGCCCACTACATCAGGACCTGCCCTCCTCCATTCTTGCTGTCTCTTAACTCCACAAAAAGAGTACATCAAGTTCCTGGAAGCAGGCTCTGTTCATGTGGAAAATATGTATGCAAATATGTAAGTAATGAAGGAAATAGTATGTAAAAATATTGCAACTGGCAGAGCCTCTTGGCTTCCTGAGATCAGCCCCTGTTTCTCATAGGCTCTGAGATCATGGAGCTACATTTATAGTTGTAATATTTTCTTCTGGCTTTAGTAACCACTCTAAGGTGTGTTTGGTCTTGCCAAAGCCTTTCTAGGGCTTAGACATCTTGCAGGATGGCGCGGAATGTGCACTAAGCCTCAGCATAGGCTAGGACTTGCACTTCTCTTGTACCAGCTGAACCTGCTCATGCAGTGTGCTCCCTGGAGGCCAGATTCCCACATATGGCAATGAGCATCTCCAGAGCACTGCTGTTGTGATGGAGCTGTGTCAGGAGTACTCTTGGGAGGCTGAAAATACCAATTGTGATTTGTCAATGCAGGGTGATTTCCTAGTGCAAATGTAGGGGCTGAGTCACTGTGTGGAATTATTTCATGCAGCTGCAGGAGAAAAAAGGCTGTGCTCTGCACTTCCCCTTGAGAACTACTTTGTAGAGAGGTGGGTTTTTTTTGTTTTTTTTTTTCTTTAAAGTAGGATGCGCTCTGGACTCCACCAAAACTATTATTCCTTCTGCTGTTAATAAGTGTTGATCATAGAATCATTTGAGTTGGACCTTTAAAGGAAATCTGGTCCCACTCTCTGCAGTAAATAGGGACATCCTCAGCTCCATCAGTGCTCAGAGCCCATCTAGCCTGACCTTGGGTGTCTGCCCGGATGGGGTGCCATCACCTCTCTGGGCAGCTTGTGCCAATTGATGGGGAACCCCAAGAGAGTGAGATCATTTGGCACCCTGAATGTGAGATTTCTTTCATTCATTTGCCATTGACCTATATGTTGCCATCCAAAGGCATTGCAGCTAATAGATGAGAGAAAGAACTGAGTGCCCAGGGAGGCTGCACAGCCTCCATCCTTGGAGACACTTGGGACTCAACTGATAAAGCTCTGAGCAGCCTGATGTGACCTGGCTTCACGCAAGGGCTTGGACAGGAGTCTTCCCATTAGAACCTCAGTTTCTGTCCTATAAGCCTAATGTGGAGATTGCCAGATGAATTTAGTAATTTGCTGTGGATATTTTCCTGGTTAACGTCTGCCCATGTTGGATTTGTATGCTTTTAATTTCATAGAGTCATAGAATGGTTTGGATTGGAAAAGACCTTTAGTATCATCTAGTTCCAACACCCTGCTATAGGCAGAGAAACCTCTCACCTCCCAGGTATTTCCTGTACCTTGCCCAAAAGAGATGATGAACCATTCCTTTCCACATTGCAGCTGGGAAACCTGATTTCTTGTGGTTCTGTGTCTTGAAGTGGATTGAGTTTGGTGCTTAAGGAAGTATGAGCTCTGATTGAAAGCTTTCTGGTGGTCAGAGCACTTTGGTTTGCATCTCTCCAATATTTAACAGGATATGGACTCGCAGATTCATCTGAGTGGATATACCTACAGAGAATCTTTTTCTCTCTTTTTTTCCCCAGCACAAATGTTCAGAAATCCTATAGACAAATTAGCTCTTTGAGATCATTCTTTGTGCAGTTTGCTCAGAACCTAAACTCTGCTGAAACGCCATCTGAGAAGGGAACGTCTGAGAATGGGACCATGAAGGTGTCAGATGGGCATGTGATAAGGATAGCTCTTCTGGTTACAAACTTTGCAAACACCTTTTCTGGGAGGAAGGAATATGCACTGTGATAAGAATAGGGGGGCCAAGATGTGATGGAAGAGAGAGGGTCCTGGAACTGCTCATCTACATTCACACAAAGCATGTTGGAAAGCTGCAGGCGGCCCCCAGATCTTTTGGATCCTCTTTGAAAACGTGACCCTTATTCAGATTTGTATGTGAGAGTTCCTCTGCAGATTTCTGATGTTATGTTTCTTCCTGTCAGGAAGGCAAATCATAACGTGGCTTGTGACTGCACAAAGTGGGAAGGATCTTCTTGATGAAGAACAAGATCAAAAAACAAGAGCAGTGTTTTGTACGAGGCTCTGCATGCCCTTTGGCCTCTGATCCTCCTCCCCCTCTGTCTGCTCTTCTTTCTTTCCTTTGCTTTCTTCTTTGCTGCCTTTAAGCACTGGAATTTGCTACTAAAAGCAAAAAGTGGCTGTGTTTAATGCAACAGGGGATGTGCAGAACAAAATCCCTCTCTGCTTTTCCCTCTGGTGGCTCTGCTGATGCCTTCTGCTGTGGCACTAAAACACCATAGCACAAATGGCTGTGTTCTGTCTCAGACCACGAGTGCAAAATTTCCACGTCCCTCCATTAAACCCTGATTTCTGTCTTTATTGAAAGGGTTGACTCAAGCATGGGACAAATCCTGCAGAAAAATCTGGTGCCTCTTAGAGGTCACAAGTAGAGTTGTTGTCTTGCAAAATATCTGCTGGGCAGGTTGTGATGGAAGAATGCATCTCGTGTTATGCACAAATGTGTGCTTGGTTGTGCTCTGACTGCTGCTGCTCATAGAAGTCTGTACCTGCTGATGGGTGTAAGGGTCTGAGAAGTAACCTGCCCCATTTACATACATTAAAGTAAGTGTTTGAACAAAGAGTCCTGTGTCCTGGCTAATTCTTCATGCGGCGCCCTGAAATACCATCAAGGAGAAGATTGGCCTCACCAAGGAGAGGTCATGACTACAAAGGAGCAGAGGCAAGGGAGAAGGAGTGAGCATGACGAGGTTTTTCTGAGGGTACAGATCGGTGTGTTGGACCCTCCACGCTTCCCACGCTCTTTTTGTTGCATTTCTGAAAGAAATATGGTGTTAGGAGGCTGTGCGAGCTGGCCTGGAGCAGAGGTGGCACGAGCAATACTTCTTGTAGGGACACTCCAATCCCTACAAAATGCTCTGAGCTGAGAGAAATAAGCTAGAAAACTAAGGGAAATTGTTATAATCGCGTTGCAATGATACCTGGATCTCACATACAACATTCAGGTTGAATATTAGGAACAATTTCTAGAGCAACCTGGCAGGGGGTTGCAGCTAGGTGATCTTAAAGGTCCCTTCCAAACCAAACCATTCTATCTGTGATTCTTCTCCAAAGAGCAGTGGCACAGGCTGCCCAGAGACATGGCGGAGTCACCATCCCTGGAGATGTTCAAGAACCGTGGAGGTGTGGAAGATGGGGATGCGGTTACTCAGCATGGTGGCATGGACTGCGGCTGGACGTGATGGCCTTTTCCAATCTTAATGATTCTGTGATTCTAATTCTAGAAGTTTCAACCTCCCACCAGCAGCTGCCTGATGCTGCCTTCTGGGCCCTGAAGACTTTGCTGTCTGTTCACCCTCGCTCCAGGCAGATCACCCACAGGCCTTGCTGGAGTGTCTATGGAGATGCTTCAAAGCCAGACCACGACACTGCTCTACCTGCAGACCAGATCCCCAGGAAGTTCTCTGTGCCTGGCAGTGAGACCGAGCTGAGCTCTGAGCACCTCCAAACTAACTCCATTGTCACACTTGCTTCTCCAAGGACTGAACCTGCATTGGGCGGGACTTTTCCCTTTGGTTTTACGGATTATATCAGGTTTTATTGTGAGCATAATGACCAGAAACCAACAGTCACTAACACCTCTCAGAGCAGGTGTTGGCTCTACAAGGAGGACATGACTCAGCAACATCTGCAGAGCAAATAAATATATGGATCTCCTAATGAAGGTGTGTGTGATGGGAGCGATAAGGGCTCCCATCCTGTCCCGTCCAACATATCCGACCTGTGAGCTCCCCCCATTCTGCTGAGCTGTGACTGAAGGCCAGAAGAAGAGTGCCCAAACCAGAAGCAGGGCCCCGTAGGGGGATTTTTTCATTCTCTCTGCTTTTACTTGCAGTTGTGCTCAAGTTCTGGTGTGGGTTTGGCTCTTCCGTTATGAATCCCACCGACTTTTGTTCAAGTTTTCCTAGGAAAAAGAAGAGTTGGTCTGAGTCAATGGAGAGAGCTGAGACTGCCCTGAGCCTCCGTGGGCTGGGTTTGTGTAATAGCTGCTGTCCTGACAAAGAAACCATCTGTGTGTCTTACTGCTCTTTCGATCACTGCTTCCACATTCAGTGCTGGTGCATGGAAAAACTCATCATCTCATAAAGCAGCTGGCTGGAGAATGCAGCTGGCAGGCTGTGGTAGAGAGCAGTGTCCAGCGTGCATCATGTCTTGGCATGTCCAGCTCAGTGCTTCTAGCTGCCTTGGGAGCTTTCCCAAAATATTTGCTTTTTATGAAATAAAACCACTGCTTCCATTGTAGCACATCTCTCCACAATGATCTCTCTGAAGTTAACTGGGCTGAGGGCAGCAGCAGGCAGACAGCTGTACCTGGTGGTGGTGAAGCCACTGCGGTCAGGATGGAATCCAGACTGTGCTTTCCTTCCCCACAATGATTGCTACTATCTGTCTTCTGCAAACTTCCATGAATAGCGATGAGCTGACAGCAAAATTCCTGGAGAAGGCTTCTAGGAAAGTCAGCTGTGCATGCTAGCTCTGCACCTCACTTCCTTTTTTATCAGCTCCTAAGCAAGCACTTGAATTTCAGGGCTCAGGAGCTGCACCGTGGCATCTCCTGCTCAGGATGATGGTGATGGGGGGATGCTGGCCAGGATTCAAGGCCGTGAAACGTGCTCTGGATGCCTTGCAGCAGTGCATCCCGGCATTGCCCAACTGCTGACCGCACGTTGGTGACTGTAATCACAACAATTTGTAGGCACGTTTGTCTTCTGCAACATTGGATGACAAGGAGCCCGACAGGATAGGGACTGACCTTAATGTCATGATGGTCAAATTAGTATGTTTGTTTTCATTTAGGTCTGGTTATTTTTAGTCTGTTAACAGATGATGTCTGCTACTATGGAGTAATTAAGAATTTTCTCCAGTTTGTGAGTAAGTTGGGAAAACATCCATTTGCGTGCTATGAGCTCCACTGAACTCTCCATTAATGCAATGATTTTTAATGCCATTTGGGGAATGAAATGGATGTTTGCAAGAGATGTCAGTATTGGATTGTAGTTTGCAAATAGTGATGTCGTCACTGCTCACTGGGAAGCTGTAGGCATTGTGCAAATGCAAAATGGAAAAAACAATGATATGAGTGATTTTTTCCTTGTGTTACAAAGTTCAGTGTGAATGGACTGTTGTGCCTGAAGCCGATAGCTGGAAAAGAGGCAGCCTTTCATTCTCTATCCATCCATCCATCCATCCTGGGTCTTCCTGCTCCTCCAGCACCAGCTTCTTTCTAGTGCTGTTTGCAGAAAAGAGATCAACTCAGTAGAGATGTCTGGGAACAAATGCAGAATCATAGAGTCACTAAAGGTGGACAAGACCTCTGAGATCATCAAGTCCAACCATCAACCCATCCCCAACATACCCACTCACAGAGTCATAGAATCACTGGAGAAGAGCTCTAAGGTCATCAAGTCCATCAGTTCATCCCCACCACTGAGAATCGCTGACGTTAGAAGAGACCTCCAAGATCATTAAGATAACCTGCACAATACACCAGGATACTGAAGGCCTTTGAAAAGCACATAAACCCGAGGTTGTGCTTTTAAGTAAGATTTTAGTCTGCTTGAGTAGTGTATTCCTGGAATAAACTGGGGAGAGAATTATCCATGAAAGAAGGAGGGTTGCCTGATGTCATCCAGCAGCCTCATTTAGCCAAACCCCTGGGGACGTGTAATTGGGAGATAAAATAATCGAGTCCATAGCTTCATGGCGGGCTGTCAGTGAGTGGCCATGTTCCACACAGACATCCAAGAAGTTTCCTTTAATGTGTGAGCCAATGCTCAGCCTGGGGAGGGCAGGCTGTGGTGCTGCTTTGGCTTTTATTACGCTTTGGAAAAGTGGTTTATGAATGCACTGACTTCTCACGCATGCTTTGCTCTGAGCTTTCTAACAAGGCCTTTGGTGTAAATGTGTTATTGAAATGAATTGGTCCAGAATTCTTTGGCTGATTCATCTTGGGCTGAAATGGTGACCTGAGTGATGACCAGAACAGGAGCCCCGGTCCTGCTGGGCTGTGAGTGCCCGTGGATGAATGAACATAGAAAGGAGGCACCCCTCTGAGCTCATGGACGTGGTGAGCTTGGGAAACAGGTGCTTGGGAAGGAAGTGAAATCGATGCGTCTCTTCTCCCTGTAATTGAGACTGTCAAGCTTTAACTAGCAAAATCATCGGCTAATTTATTTTCTGAAAGGCAAACATCCTTCTTGCATGCAGCCTCACTCCCAAATTCTGCACCACCTGTCTCCATGGATGGAGGGAGGGTGGAGAGGATGTGTGTGGAGGCACTAAGAAGCTTTCAGGCTGGTTATTAAACCTGAATTGCTCTGTGCTGCACACACACGGTGCTCTCCTCCAAAATGCAGTTTGCTCTGCAGCAGCTGAGCCCATCACCCCTGCCCTGGGCTGGAATTTGACACTGCTGTCGAGTTTGACATTTCCTGGTTCCTTGTAATTGGGGAATGCTCTCCTGCCTGCTTTCCTGAGAGGAGGGGCATATATCTGAAAGCACAAATCACAGTGTCATCTCTTCCGTGAGTCTCTCATCTGCCCCATGGCTTACAGGTGCAGATCTGACATTGGTCTGAGCGGTGCTGAGCCACACAGCACCCACACGTCTCAGCTTTCAGCTGTATGAATCTCTTGCAAAGCCAGTGTCTGACTCCAGAAGTGTTCCTAAACTCCATTCATCCCTATCTGTGCTGCACTCATCACCGGCGCTCCTCTCCAGCTCAGACAAATCTCCTGAGCAGGACCCTGTGCTAATTCAAAACAGATTGAGCCTTTTCATCAAAACCTTTTTCTTTAAGCACACCGTGGCCAATCTGGACACTTAATACATTTGAAGAGAATTGCATTTTTTTTTTTTTCCCCCAGCCTTGCAGATAGTCTTACCCTATAAAATATATGGGCCATAAAATAGGAAGTGCATCGCACCGAGGGGAATTTCTGCAATTTTCCAGGCGGGGTTCGGCGTTTGTTGCGGGGTTGCTGAGGGATGAATGGGCATTTCGGAGTACGGGGCATGAGCTCGGGTGACACCGGTGTGGGGTTACTGCGGGTCGGTGACCTGCAATTACTGCGGAGGGAACACCTCAGCCCTCTCTTCCAATGGGAGCGGGACTTTTACGGGGCGAAATCAGGAGAGCTGGGCGACCAATGAGCGCTGCTCTAGGAGTGAGTCACATTCCTGAAGACTTTTAAGTTTGCGGTCTGGCAGATGCTGGGAAATGATTAAACCCACATAAAAGAGCGTTATTACTACAGCGCCTATGGTGCTGTGCTGCTTCAGCCCGTGTGCAGCTGAAGATGGGGCAGTGCCTACCGGGCTGAGGGAGTAGTAAAGAAAAGGTGGGGATAAAAATGACTTAGCATGCTGGAAACGCAAACTGCTGCCCTAGGTGACATACAGGGCTGTGAGCGCTCCGTGGGCTCTGCACTGCTAGCATGAAATTCCCAGGTGCTACAAACCAGAGCTGCAGTGCTTGCAGGAGGATTTCCCCTTAGCTCTGTGCACAGGGCTGTCCCATCCCCGAGTCCTGTCCCCATCTGCCCACCACGTCAACCCCCAAGAGCTTGGTTGGTTTGCTGAAGCATTGCCCACCTCTGTGTGACGGCCCTGGCTAAACGCTTCTTGTCTGCTGGTGGCCTCAGGGACCAATTAACCAAAGAGAAATCTGACTTACATCGCTTTTCTCTTGGTTTGGGATGATTTGTCAAGATTTTTCACGTTAAGCCACTCTTTGAGTTTCTGTTTTTGGGAGACTTCTGTTAAAGGAAATGTTTCTCATTATCAGCTGCGAGGTTGCCAGACCTGGGGAGTATTTCTGCTTTGTGTTAATCTTGTCCCTCCTGCTGTGCATGACACATCCTAGTCTGATGGCCCTACTTTATCCCCAGATAAATAGAAGGACCCACACAGTGTTGAGGTGGGAGATGCCTCCCTGGAAGATGTCTCTTGGGAAAAATGCCTGCTTGGGAACATTTCCCAGCAGAATCTGCTCAAAGCCTTGTCAGTGGAAAAAACAAGGGGCTGCAGCACAGATCTGACCAATAGCTTCTAGTTGGATCTTCAGATAGACCTAATGCAGACACCCGGAAGATAGGAAGTGCCCACAGAGCTGTCAGCAGGGCTGTGATTTTTCACTTTCATAGCCTACGACCCTCAAATATCCATTAATTTTGCCTAATGCAGCTGTGTATCCCCTGATTCCATATGGGTTTCTGGTTTGATGCTAGGAAAAGTTTATTCTCTGAAAGAGTGGTCGGGCGCTGGCACAGCTGCCCAGGGAGATGATGGGCTCACCATCCCTGGAGGCGTACCAGAACCATGGAGATGTGGCACTTGGGGACATGGTCAGTGGGCATGGTGGGGTGGATTGGGGTTGGGCTTGGGGATCTTGCAGGGCTTTTCCAACTGTCATGATTCTGTGATTTGAGCTCACTTGTCCAGCCTTAAACAATTCTGTGATTCTATGACCTGAATTCACCGTTGCAGGCTAAGAGGCATGAGAGATTGTCATCAGACACTTGGCCCATGCACACATGCACAAGTATGAGTCAAGTTACCTGCATTTTCTCGTGCTGCTCTGCAGGGAGATGTAATTGCTTCCCAGCTGTGCAGTTGCATCCTTCTCTGGCAGAGGATGAAAGCCTCATTCTACTGCCCATGGACAAACAACTCCTGGACAAAATGAATCCAAATACGCACACTGCTCATCTTCAGCAGGTAACTAGTGATAGGACAAGTGGGAATGGCCCTAAGTTGTGTTGGGGAACTTCAGGTCGGTTATTAGGAACAATTTCTTCTCTGAAAGAGTGGTGATGCAGTGGCACAGGCTGCACAGGGAGGTGGGAGAGTCCCCGACCCAGTAAGTGCTCAGAAACCACGGAGATGTGGCACTTGGGATGTGATCAGTGGGCATGGTGGGGTGGATTGAGGTTGGGTTTGGGGATGTTGGAGGCCTTCTCCAACCTTCATGATTCTATAATTCTTTGATTCAAGAAGCAACAGTAGCTGTGGGGAAGCTTATCACAGCACAAAGAAAACCCATCCCAGAAGGCTTTATCAAATTAAATTCTGGAAAGCTGTGTTTGTTTTCATCAAATCTACACTTCTTCAGGCCGAGAGAATTTTCTTGCTACAGTGACATTCCCAGGGCTTCATCTTTTGAGAAGGTTTTAGAGCACTCACTCTTTGGGGGGATTTTTGCAGAGTTAACTCAGCGGATATGTGCCTGCAATGCACGGACAGAGGAGGCTTTCAGCATGGGCTGAGGCACTTCTCGTTTCCTAGAAATGATAAATGGGGAATTTAGCTGGCTGCCATCAGCGGCTGCTTTTTAATGAAACCCTCAGTGCAAGCTCACATCAGTACAACACTAGAAACCTCTGAGGAGGCCTGGTTTATTAATGCTGGTTTTGGGGGCAGCCATTTCCTAGGGAAATAAACCTTGCAACATAGACTTCAAAAGAGAAGCAGAAAATTGTTTCCCAGTAGTTCCTTCTTTTTTCTCTATGGAAAAATACAGCATACACAGAAATACAGTTGTATATAACATAATTTGTGTAGCAGTGCCCAGAAGTTCTGGAGCCCGTTGCATGAGTTCATGCGTGGAGAGCATTGGTTGTAGGGGGATTTTATAGAAATCACTCTGGGCTCTGGAAGCAAAAATCTCTTCAACACAGATGCCTAGAGAGTGGAGAAAGCTCAGGCAGGGGCAGAAGCCAGCTCTGCAGACTCCCTGTCATTTCCTTATTGGAAAATCAGTCCACCTCACAGCCTGAAGCTCTGTGTGAGGGTTAGTTGCAGAACCAGACTACACCAGAAGACAGAAGGGCTTTCAGACAAGACCAGCCTCCCAAAGGGAATAAACCAGATCTTAATTCTGAACAGCCAGAGCTTGCGTATTCAGGAATGCCAGGTGAATTCAGACATGAAAGTCCAAATTAGCAACTGTAGGAAACCCCAGGTCTCGAGTTCCTCGTGACCTTTGCTGTCAACCCAATGTCACTTCTCTGGCCACTGCAGTAATCCATGCAGTTGCAATTCATATTGAGGATGATCCCAAATGCAGCTGCAGGAGAAGCTCTCCCTTGGTCTCTACAGCACAGCAGAGGTGTTTGATGGGAGCAGTGGAAGAGTGAGGATGCTCTGATTTCATTCCATTCTGTATTTCTGTACCATTCTGCTCCAGGTGTGCAAGACTCAGCTGGAGCACAAACTCACCGCTTGGCTTTGATTTTGGTTTAAATGGCACAAAGAAGACGTGCAATGGAAACAGATATCTTTTCTGCTCTTTGATGCCTAGGAAATGGTTGTGGAGTAGAATGGGGCGCATTTCTAGCTTGGAAAGGAATACCATGGTGCTGATGCTTTTCAGTACATAAAGCTGTAACGTGCGCATGTGGTTTCCATGTGGAACTGAAAGTTGTGTCTCCTCTGGGAGAGGAAGACTGCAGCCCCATGCAAAACAGCAGTTCAGTAATTTTGTACCTTCTCTGTTGGACAAAAATGAAACTGGTTTTGAAAGTCCCCCAGACTATTACTTAGCTATAATTAGACTTCCAGAGAATACTGAGTATGAAAAATCACACCTTTTACTCAATTAGTAATTCTCTTACAACTGACTCATTCATGTAACTGCAACAAAATGCATCGTAGGGACTGCTGGAAGTTGAGATAGCAAGTGATGAAGTTATCTGACAGTGGATATTGCAGGTGGAGTTCTGCAGACCATGGAGTGATTTTGAAAGGAACTTATGAAATCTCAGTGTTCTCAGTGACATTGTGTGTCCTTGAGCCCAGAAATGATGAGGGAAAAATTACTGCCCTGAGATGTAGAGCACTTGAAAACCAAGGGATGTTTCTGGACAGTAAGTAAGGAACAGACACATCAGGAAGTGGCATGCTACATCCAAAGTTACGTGTAAAACTGCAAAGAATGCAGCTTTTTTTTGACCATATGATAAATTAGGGCTTTTCTCAGGCAGTTGCCCAACTTGGCTTGGTGTAGCTGGAAGAACTAGTACATGTGTTGGATGGTCTGTGTCGAGACAGATGGCAATGGAGAATGTCCAGGTAGAGATGAGCAATAGTGTTGTTCCTGCTGAGCACTGTGCAGGTATTAGGTGATCACTGCACGTTTTTCAGAGTCTGTGGGTTCATGCACGGGTCTGGCTATATTGCTCCAGGTCAGAGAGCTTTCCTGAGATTTTGGTCACTCTTGACATTTTTCCTCCTCCTCATGACCAAGTTGGCATCTGACCCAAACCTGGTCTGAAGGGGTTGAATCTGGGGAGTCTTTAAGGTCCCTTCCAACACAAACAATTCTGTGGCTCCTTTCCTCTCAGGACAGTGCTTTGTGGAGGCAGAGCTGGGTCACTGCCTCCCCTTAACCCAGTTGGAAGGGTCACCACACCCAGGAAGAACACCTCGTTGTGTCTCTTGTGCTCACCAGCCACACCGTGAGACAAGGCAGGCAGATGAAAGAGTGCATCAGGCTTAAAGCAGAGATTTGGAATAAACGAAGAAAGTAAAAGATAAAACAAAAAAAAAAAAGTCTTCTGGAGATTATCTTTAATTACAGAGATTATCCTTAGCTGGTTCAGCACACTGGCTGACACTTGCAGCTCTATCTCCTGCAAAGAAGCAGCTGGAATCATTCTCCGTTCCCATTAACTCTTAGAGGTTAACACCACCCTCCCTTGTTTCCATTAACGGATTTTGAATATTTGTTTCATCTCATTCCCACCTCTTCCACTTTCCTTTGGAAGAGGCAAAAGACCAGGAGCAGAATTGGTGACCCTTCCAATCAGTGAGCCCCAACTCAATGTTCCTAGCTGTGTCTTTTCAATAAAGCTCTTTGCCTTGTCCTCTGTGACCAAGCAGGGAGGTGGCCGTGGGTTTGGGAGAGGTGAAATCGTGTCCTTTTGCTGCCCACTGTGAACTTTTGCATCTTACTTAGAAATTCAGTGACTGTTGGCTGCTCTTCCTTTTTTTTTTTCAGCCAAAGATGCATTGGTAAAATTGTTTCTTGGGAATATCCTTCTCTAGCTGAGCTAACTGCTCTTTTTCCTTTTTATTTTTCTGTATAAGATCTATATGGCAATTGTCGTGGTGAAATGAGGTGCTTAGAACGAGCAAAATATTTATCTCTGTTGCTCTCTTAAGCATTCCTAGAGCTCAGACAAAGCTCTGGGCTAACTTTCCAAGCCACCTGTGGGACTGTTTTCTGTGATGCTGCAGAAGTCCATGGCACCTTACTGGGGCTCTATGCAAGGAAACCAAGGAAAGTCAGTGCACTGCCAACAGGTGTTCCTGCACACAGAGCCTCCATGGAAAAAAAAGCAAGAGGCCCAGGAAATAATAAAAGTAGGAAATGCTGTGGCCAGAGGGCTCAGATCCATTATGTTAGAAATTAACAGAGATGTGAAAACCTCCATCCACGTCTGTGGTTCCTAAGTGATGGTTTATAGTCGAGCAAACTAGTGCTGAAGTCTATTAACCAGTGGAGTCTGTTGAACTTCTGTCACTTTTTTTGAAAATTTGCTTTTCTTTTTTTGTGTTTTGCTTTCCAGTACTTCTCTGCACTCCGTGATGAGTAATGATGTCGGTGTTCAGAAGAAATCCAATCTTGTTCTCCCGTGACATCTCCATAGCTTGCAAAATAGATGCAGCAGCCAAAGAACTAAGGCACTGAGTAGACTCCCTTTAATAGAGAGTAATGAGGCTTAGGATGGAAAATAAGTGCTGGTTATGTGGGCAAATACCAGCACGGAAATAGAAGTGCCTGGGATATCTTCCTGGTAATTCCCACGTGCATCTGCTCCCGTTGCCTTTGCATCCAACAGCAAGTGAGCTCTTGGTGGCTGTGTGCTGAGCACCATGCATTCCTCCTATCATCTGAAGAGGAGCATGTTTACACCACCTGAATTTCCCAAAAGCTTTCCTGCTTGCTGGGATCTGCTCAGCATCCAGAGCCATTCTTGCACTGTGCAAGCTTCATTCTTTCCTTCTGCCATCCATTATCTTGTATGTGCATTGCTGCCTTCATGCTTTGCCTCCCAGTACCATTTACATAAGAGTAAAATTAACAGCTTGAGTAATTATGAATAAGTCCCATTAGACGAAGCAGCCTTGAGGCTGAATGTAGGAAGCTGGAACGTCTGGTGCTGCAAATCTTCAGCACACTGAGCTTCAGGAAAAGATCATTTTTCTCTTTTTTGGGCCTCACAGAAGTACCAAGGGGTTTAGGAGCCCAAATCGCACTGATGCTGGTGGGGACACAGAGGAGACTTGGAGAGCAAATATTTGAAGTCCCATGCTGGTGTCTGGGCAAGCATCCTCTCTATGATGGACACCATGAAGGGCACATGATAAGAAGTGACGTGGTCCCACATTGCACCAGGAGACATCCAGATTGGGTATTAGGGTATTAGGAAGGTATTAGGAACAAAGAGTGGTCAGGCACCAGGACAGGGACCAGAGAAACAGGGGAGTCTCCATCCCTGGAGCTGTTCAATGGTGCACTTGGGAACACAGTCAGTGGGCATGGTGGGGATGGGTTGGGGTGGACCTGGACATTGTGGAGGTCTTTTCCAGCCTTAATGATTCTATGGAACTATGATTCTATGCAGTCTGAGCTCGGGCTGGTATTTCCAAGATACAGGTTTGCACTGCTGCGTTTAGGGAGGAGAGTGCTGAGCCGAGTCCAGGACAACAGCTGTTCTTAGTAAAAACAATGATTGCTTTTACTGGGAAAAAACTGCTCACTGGCAGCAGGAACAGTGTTGAACTTGAGTCAAAACTGCAGGTTCTGTCTCCTAACAGCCACAGTAGAAGAAATCTTAAAAGGACAGCCTGCAGGAAGCTCCTGTTGCCATCTCGGTGGTCTGGTGGAAATGAAGGAGTCTGGTTAATTTCTCTTTGCATACATTTACATGCATATTAGTGTAAAAGCAGCTTGCTTTTTTTGCAGTTTAAAGAACGTCAAAATACATGCAAAAGAAGGAGGGTATCACTGCAACCCTGTGAGAACCATAGCTGTGCTGGGGGAACTTCTGTACACGTGGAGCACTCACAGAGGCACCAGCAGAGCACCAGGTTCCAATTTCAGCCAAAGACAGAGACCCTCAGGGCCTTCATTCCAATTTTCCTTCCACACCATAAAATTGCTGCGGCACATCTCCCAGCCTTTACGCGTGGAAAAGGTCTGGTTCTGGAATTGTGCACTTCCCACTAGAAATGACTTTTGCAGCCAGCTGGTTTGCAGCGTTGCAAAGTGTGTGAGATGATACATTCTGAGAGCTCAGCTCTCCCTGCACCACAGCACCCACTTCCATTTCATGTTTCAATTCAGAGCCCCAGTGATCTTCCCCTCCTTCCCAGTTTCTTTCTGTTGCCACTCCACTGCCTTCAGTACCAGGTTCCTCCAGTACCGAATTCTCCTCTTCTATTTTGGCTTCCTAACAAGCGGCCATTTGTCTGCTGTCAATCCTTTGGCTTATTTTACGTTGTTTTCCCTGCAAAAATAATTTTATGAAAAGTTGCAGTGCTGCAGATACTGAAAGGTCATGGGAACCTCTTGCTAAGATTAGTGCAATGCCTTATCAATAGCTGCAAGTGGTGTTAGCGTTTTAAAAGGAGTACTGTGTGAGCATTAAAAGACATTTTTTTTCCCAAGTGCTCATTGAAAAGCACTTTTATCCCATTCCCAGGGCTGGGCACTAACTGGAGCTCCATCACTATGGGCTGATGTTTTCTATTCAGGGCCTCACAGAGAATGCATTGTTCAGAGGAGAACTGAGCTGCAGAGGTTGGGACAATTTCATAAGCATGATGTTATGGCAAAGGTGTCTGCACGGAGCCTTTGGGTGGATGAAAACCCTACAGTGTGGTCTGCTGAGCAAATGGGTGCTACGCTGTGCAGCTCTAAGAATGGAAAAAAAAAGGAAAAAAAAAAAAACCCACACTCATCTCGTTTTTTTCTTTTTTCCCTCAACTCATGGAGTCTTTGCAGAGAGAGGGATGGGAGCTGGGACTGCACCTGTAGGACCTTGTGGCTGCCCTTGGCCTCTTCCGAACCCTTCTCCCAAACAAGCGCATTCCTCCTGGTACTGAGCTCCCCTAAGGGCTCTGCTGGCATGTAGGGTCTCTCTCACACTTGCTCAGCTCTTGGGAAGAAGAGGAGAAATGGACTTGGAGGAACGATGGGGAGGGATTAAAGCACCAGGCAGTTTCTGAGAACTGCTCCACGGTGACGACAAATATCCTGACACAGCTGGAGGGAGACAAAGCCGTCCCCCGAGCGCGACCGGGGCTGGCTGGCACAGCAGGAGGGACCAGATGGGATTCTTAAAGGTTTTTCTTTCTCTGAAAAAGACAGACAGTGCTTCAGAGAATCCCCCTTACCGAGTGATGCTTCCCTCTGAAAACTGACTCACTGTGCCAAAGGCTCTTCAACAAAGAAACGTTATCCAGTTCCTCTTTATTTTCCCCCATGATCCCCAGTAAGCCATATTTGGCCAAAGCACGCCATTAAGAAGGGCACTGTCTGGAGCAGAAGACATCACGAAATGCAGATCTACCGTCTCCCATGGCACCTCTTCCATGAGGGCAATCAGAGACTTTGCCGAGAGGCGCTTTATTCTCAATTTGTGTGGATGGGCTTCAGCTGCTGCGGTCCCATCAGCACCCACTGACTTTTTCTCCCAGTCCAAGCTCTTACACTTAATGATCGGACTCTGAAGCACTATGGCATGGGAGGACGTGGTTAGTGGTCATGGTGGGGATGGGTTGGGGTTGGATATGGGGATTTTGGTGGGGATGGATTGGGGATGTGGGGATCGTGGGCATCTTTTCCAACCACAATGATTCTGTGATTCTATGACCCCATTGCTCCCAGCCTTTCACCGTCCCTGCAAATTCTGCCCTCCATCCCTTCAGCTAAAACCTTCCAGGACACGTTTTCCCACTGCAGATCCCAACTCTAAGTGCAACTTTCCATCCAGCTCGGTGAAGTTGGGATTTGTCCGAATATATTTGGCTGCAGGATCTCCATCATCCCATGCATTTGCCCTGCCCTCTATGATAACGGCTACTGTGCCAATGCTAACATTGCCCACAGGCTTTATCAGTAGCACTGTGTGGGTGTATTTCTGGCTCGTAGATCAACGAGCATTGCGGTATTCCCCACCTAAAAAAAAAATACCCAAGTTGCTTCCAAATTCCAAAGCCATGAAAACCTTTCTCTGCATGGAAAGGAGGGATAATGCTGCATGAAGGAAATTCTTTCAAGTTTGAAACTTTCATTGTTCCACCCCAAAATGTGGTGTGATGCTCCTGCAAATGCTCAGGTGCTGTAGTGGGGGCTGTCCTGTCAGCAGAGCGTTTTCTCCTCCAGCAGTTGGGTGTTGACAGTGCAATATCTTTGGGTGGAGGATGATAGGACGTAACAACACGCAGCAAGTGTTTTATTTGTTTTTAATATACACCCTCAATGAAGCTATTGTGAGGCATGTGACTGCTTAAAGTGTGCAGCTGGAATTTCATTCTTAATTCTGTGCAAAGAAATTAGGAAAGCATTTGCGATGTGGGAGATTTTGCTGAGTTCTGCTTGCTTGTTTTTTTTTTTTTTAATTTCCTCATCCAGAATGGATAAGGGGATACAGCAAAATGAAGAAAAATTAAAAGGACATAAAGACTATGATTAATCCAAATATTTTTTCCACGGAAAATAGAGGCAAATTGACAGGTGTTGATAAAGAGGCTGACATTATATCTCCAAGGTCATCCTTTGTCTGCTGATAATCTCATTGTTCCCTAGGGCAGCCCCACCCAAGCATCAGCTCCATGCCAGCTCACTGTGTGATAGCATCCTTCCTCACCAAACCCAACCTCAACCCACCTCACCATGCTCAGTGACCATATCCCCAAGTGCCACCTCTCCACCATTGAACACCTCCAGGGACAGTGACTCTACCACCACCTGAGCAGCAGGTGCAGGTGTCTGAACACTCTTTGGAGAAGAAGTAGCTCCTAATACCCAACTTGGATCTCCCCTGGTGCAACAGGAGGCCATCACCTCTCATGCCTAGATATGTGTATTAGCATCTCTATGTGTGGTTGAGGATGAGCTCCCATATTCACCAAAAACACAAATGACTTTTTCATACAGAGAGTGGTGAGGCACTGGAACAGGTTGCCCAAGGAGGCTGTGGATGCCCCATCCCTGCAGGCATCCAAGGCCAGGCTGGATGTGGCTCTGGGCAGCCTGGTCTGCTGGTTGGCGACCTGCACACAGCAGGGGGTTTGGAACCGGATGAGCATCGTGCTCCTTTTCAACCCAGGCCATTCTAGGATTCTATGATTCTATGATTCTCAGTCTACTCATCAGCTGGGACATAACGCACAGCAGCCCTGGCTGCTCCTGCCCCAGGTACCCGTCCCCCCCATCCCATCCCCATCGCTGCTGCAGGAGTGGTTGAGCTGCCATGGAGCAGCTGCTCAACAGCTGCAGCTTATGTCTCGCAAATGAAAGAAATCCCAAATCTGTGTGAAATTTCCAGGGGTTTAACAGCTGTTGCTTGAGCCAGGCTGTCTGTGCCATGTATATGGGGACGCTGGAGCAGGACGGGCAGCTGGGAGCTGTAATTCCTACAGCCGCTTCATTTTAATCTGCTTTTAGTCATGTCAGAGCCTTTTGAGTGAAAACTTGAGAACGAAGAGGACTTTGGATTGCTTTTCCTCCCCTTTCTCACCAGACCCCACGACTGCAGTGTGAGCTGAAGTCTGTCTCAAGGGATTTATTTCTGGGGAGGCTTTTTGGTGGGATTCATCTCCACTGGCTTCTGGATGTCTGAGCAGGTCGTCCTAAACGTTCAGTGCTGTAAATGGGGAGGGCAGCCCAGCAAAGAGCAGTTCAGTTGAATTTGTTGTAGGAAAAGACTTGCTTTCTTTCCCCTGCTCTGAGGTTACCTTTTTTTGGCTAGCACCCCATTTGTGCTGCATCTTCTGGGAAGGCAGTGGTGTCCCACAGAGACGAGGAGGAGAAGAGACACTAAAAATCAGGAAATCAGATGTGTGCTTTGTAAGACCCACGCAGTTGTTTGCCAAAGGACCTGGGAGGTGTTTGGGATAACTGCATGCTAAGGGCTGCGGTGTGACCAAAGGTTGGCCGTGTTTGCCTGAGAAGAGGATGGGTTCTATGCCCAGAATGTAGCGGGGAGAAGTCTGGGTCACTGGAAGGGCTTCGTTACCTCAGTCAACAACGAAGTGCAGGATAACATCTGTGGTGTTGCTGGATTTATTCTAACAACACCCGGTACAAAGGCTTCCTTCTGTTTCCCAGGGTTTGGCATTTTCTCTGCATTTATAAAAATAAAACAACCCACTGATTCTTAAAACCAACTCTGCATTCTGTCTTCTACTGAAATGGCATTTGTGCCACGAGTCCTTGATTTGCTCTTCGTTCTCTGAACCCTCGTGTGAATTCAGGTTAACCAAAAACCAGAGTGATTTTTAGCTGTGCGGAGCACTGCTGTCAGCACAGGGGATGGATATGGTGGTACCACAAAGTAAAACTCAAACAGCACAGGCCGGGGAGGTCCTGTCCTCCCAGCACTGGGTTTTCATTGGAATTTCTCTGCTTTGTTTCTTGCCAAATGAGTCTCCTTCATCATAATGGTAGGACAAGAGGTGATGGCCTCCAGTTGAGCTGGGGGAGGGAGGGGAAGGGCTCAGGTCTGATACTAGGAACGATGTCTTCTCCAAATGAGCAGCCAAGCATTGGCACAGGCTGCACAGAGAGATGGAGGAGTCCTGTCGCTGGAGGTGTTCCAGAACCATGGAGGTGTGGTCATGGTAGGGGTGGGGTGGGTTTTGGCTTTGGGCTGTTGGTGGTATTCTTCAAGCTTAATGATTCTTTGAATCTATGGTAACATCAGATATTGTAATCATGATCAGTGTTAAAGGATCCTCTCTTTCAGGAAGAGGTTCTCCTGCAATGAAGCAGTGGGCAGGTCATTGCTCATGGTTGCTGTGATTGAAATTGTAACTCAAGACGTGGTTTGAGAGCAAGATCAAAATGTGTGTCCCAAAAAACCTTGGCACACAAAAACTTCTCCTTGGCATGGTCACTCAACACTGCCCCAGGTCTCCTGCTCCCATGGCGTGGCCATCTTTGTCCCACCCCATCTCCAGACAGTCCCATTTGGGGACATGGAGTGTGATGCCACCCACTGCAGCACGGGACAAGGCAAGGTGACATATTTGCTCCTTCCCTCCCCTGTTACTGTGCTGGAGCAGAGGCTGGAGGCGGTCAGGGAATTCAAAGCAGAAGCTGTCAGCCTGGGATGGGCGATGGGTTGTTTTTGTTGTGTTGTTTTAAACAGCCTCTGTGAGCAACTGTTGTATGCGAGGGGTAGGAAGGGGGGGTTGCCATGGCAAAGTAGGATTTGCTGGGAATGAATAGCTTTCTTTTTCTCCCATGAAATGAATGGGTTGCTAAGACCTCCCTGCATATGAAGATTGTAGGTGCTACACTCGGTGGAAGAAACATGAACAATATCCCCCCAGCTTTACGTTATACACAGCCCTCTTAATACAACTCAATCTTATTACACAAAAAATGTGATCTCAAGTGTAGATTGAGAGAGACAAAATGTTCTCAGTGGGATCTATCCATGCTTCTTCCCCAGTCCCCTCCAACAACAGGGATTAGCGGCAATGTTTGCACTGACTGTAACTGGGACATAAAGACCATGCTTCATTTCTTCCCATTCAGCTAATTCTTTACATTGCAGACACTACAGGATCCATTTATGTTTTTTCTTTTGTGAAAGTAGGTTGGGGTGGGAGGGGGGTGGGGGAGAATTCTGCCGAGGAAACTGTTGGCCTCGCCGAAGAAAAGCATCTTTTCTTTGGGGATAAAAGAAGCCGCGGTCTGCATCTGAGGCAATGGCATTTGCAGGCAGTGCTGCTTCTAGATGGAAGCTGGAATGTACTTGCAAAGAATGGCAAATTTTGAGAAACAGAGTGATTTAAACTGGTAGATTGGACTTCCCGTCTCATGGTCCTTGGCTGTTTTAGTAAACGGGAGAGTTTGCTCCCAGTGCTGACCCACGCCCATGTTGGGTATACTGGATATATTGCCCATATTGTGCTTTTCTAAAGCATCAGTTCTAAGTATAGGTTTTTTTGGGAAACTTTTGGGAAGCACTACATGACCATGCGGAAAGGTCTGGCCAGGACCCCAGGGAAAATACTTTGACCAGTTGTGTTCTCACCAATAGGTGCCCACTGACAATATTCACGTTTTCTTCCCAGTAGGGAAACAAAACAAAACAAAACAAAACAAAAACATTTCCAGAAGCTGTGAACATATTTGTGGGAGATGGAATTTGTGCAAAGAGGCTGGAAGATAAACTTGGCTCTGCGCAGCAGAGCTATGCCACAATCTCCACCTGTCCTGGGAGGGTCAGTGGGGCAATGTCATCGGGAGCATCTTCGTCAGGTCCCTCTTCTGGAGATGGGGATGAGAGAAAGGACAGCTAATGCCATCAGAACAGCTCACTGAGGGTTAAGACAAGGTTACCGAGCAAAAGAGAAAGGTTATGGGATGGAGAAGGAATCCACAAATCTTTCTGATGCGGAGGCCTTTTGCCACAGGCGGTGTTGGGACATGGAGACCCATCTCTGCCTCGAGGTCTCTCATTCCTCACTGCTGAATACAGTAGAAAGAGCTACAGAGCAAACCGTGGAGCTTCTACATATTGATTGGGGTGGATAATTTCTTTATTTAATTGCAAACTTCCAGTCTCAGAGAGGAAAAGAATGCAGTGTGGGCACACCTCTTGTCATCACAGTTTGAAATTTCGTCATCACTGCTACAGATCGTAACCCATGCAAAGATTAACCAGGATTTGTGCAGGCAAGAGAGAGGAAAACTGACCTAAAATCACACTTATCTATTATTTCAGGACTTCTCTCAAAGAATGTGTCTTGGGCTGATAATCCCAGGTTGTCGGTGTTGAGATCTACAGAAAATGTGTGAGAGAAGAGAGAAGGAAAGTAGCTGCTGGTTTGCAAGGAAGAAAGCAACAGGATTTCCATAGGGCCCAACCTGAAAACTGAACACCTCTGAATGTTTCAGATGAAGAAGGCAGATGGAGAGCAGAAAATATCCAAGGATAAGGTTGGAGAAATCTGGGGTTGAGGATCCTGGTGAGGATTTCCATCCTGGGAGGTTCCTAAGATGGACACAGGAGGTGGGAATTGGGTCTGGATGCCCAGATGGGGACATGTACCAGCATCTCCACTTGTGGTTGTGGTCTGAGCTGCCATCAGAGATCTGATCCAGAGGTCTCACCCCAGTTACGGGACTGAGCCCCAAAGCCAGAGCTGTCCTGGTGAGCTTCCCTAGCAACGAGTGATGTGTTTTTAATAGTTTAAATGATGTTATTTTTCAAAATAAAAGTATACTGGCACTTTTGAAGGAAGCCTGTTCATCCTGACGAATTCATCTGACGTTCATAAAAAGGAACAGAGGAAATCTGTTGCTGGATTCAGAGCTGTTAGCCCACCCCTCACAGCCCTCTGCTGGGTGAATGACTTACATCTTTAAGCTTGAAGGATTCAGAGTGAGAGCTGCACTTTGTTTCTGTGGGATTACCACTGACTGAACTCACTGCTTTTTTATTAGGAGGCTGAAACAAAGACCGTTTCAGTCCATTACTGTCAGACACGAGTGATGCTCTGCGCTTGCAAAAAATTTATTTCAAAATACAGTGTCACCGATGTCACTTCCCTCTTGCTCCATCTGTGTATGCAGGGATCAAACCTCTCAGCTTTTTCTGGAACAAAAATTTGTCCTCTTTGTGTGAATTTAAGGTGAGGTCAGCGTGCATCTGTTAATATCTGTATCACCTTCACCTTCACAGAATCACAGAATCACAGAATTGTAGGGGTTGGAAGGGACCTCTAGAGATCATCGAGACCAACCCCCCTGCCAAAGCAGGTTCCCTACACCAGGTCGCACAGGTAGGCGTCCAGGCGAGATTGAATATCTCCAGAGAAGGAGACTCCACAACCTCCCTGGGCAGCCTGTTCCAGTGCTCCGTCACCTCACCGTGAAGAAGTTCTTACGCACATTCGTGTGAAACTTCCGATGCTGCAGCTGATGTCCGTTTCCCCTCGTCCTGTCTCCACGTACCACTGAAAAGAGACTGGCCTCACCGCTATGGCCGCCACACCTCAGATATTTATAAACCTGGATCAGGTCCCCTCTCAGTCTTCTTTTCTCAAGGCTAAACAGACCCAGTTCACTCAGCCTTTCTTCATAGGGGAGATGCTCCAGGCCCTTCACCATCTTTGTGGCCCTCCGCTGGACTCTTTCCAAGAGATCCCTGTCTTTTTGGTACTGGGGAGCCCAGAACTGGACACAGTACTCCAGATGAGGCCTCGCCAGGGCAGAGTAGAGGGGGAGGATCACCTCCCTCGACCTGCTGGACACTCTCTTCTTAATGCACCCCAGAATGCCATTGGCCTTTTTGGCCACGAGGGCACACTGCTGGCTCATGGCCAACCTGTCGTCCACCAGGACGCCCAGGTCCCTCTCTGCAGAGCTCCTCTCCAGCAGCTCATCCCCCAGCCTGTAGTGGTGCATGCAATTATTCCTCCCTAGGTGTAAGACCCTACACTTGCTTTTGTTGAACCTCATCCGGTTTCTTACTGCCCAGCTCTCCAGCCTGTCCAGGTCTCGCTGAATGGCAGCACAGCCTTCAGGCGTGTCAGCCAATCCTCCCAGCTTCGTATCATCAGCAAACTTGCTGAGGGTGGCCACTATCCCCTCATCAAGGTCATTGATGAAGATGTTGAACAAGACCGGACCCAGCACAGACCCCTGGGGGACACCACTGGTCACAGGTCTCCAGCCAGACTCTGCACCACCAATGACGACCCTCTGCGCTCTGCCAGTCAGCCAGTTCTCAACCCACCTCACTGTCCACTCGTCTATCCCACACTTCCTCAGCTTTGTTATAAGGATGTCGTGGGAGACAGTATCAAATGCCTTTCTAAAATCAAGGTAGATTACATCTACCGCTCTTCCCCCATCCACCCAGCATGTGACAGCATCATAGAAGGCCACCAGGTTGGTCGAGCCCCCTTGGTGAACCCATGCTGACTACTCCTGATAACCTCCTTTTCTCCCAGTTGTCTGGAGATGGTATCCAGCACAAGCTGTTCCATCACCTTTCCAGGGACAGAGGTGAGGCTGACAGGTCTATAATTACCCGGATCTTCCTTCTTGCCCTCTTTGAAGACCGGAGTGACATTGGCTATCCTCCAGTCTTCAGGGACCTCCCCTGTTATCCAAGACCTCTCAAAAATGATGGAGAGCGGTTCGGCAATGACCTCCGCCAGCTCCCTCAGCATACGTGGATGCACCCCAATCAGGTCCCATGGACTTGTGGACCTTAGTACTGCCTAGGTGTTCACACACGTCCTCTTTCCTGACTAAAGGGAAGTCTCCCATTCCCCAGACCCTCTCACTAACCTCCAGGGTGTGGGATTCCTGAGGGAGAGCCTTTTCACTGAAGACAGAAGTAAAGAAGGCATTCAGCGTCTCTGCCTTCTCAGCATCCCCCGTTACCAGAACCCCCCCCTCACTTAGTAAGGGGCCCACATCCTCTCTAGTTTTCCTTTTGCTGTTAACATTCTTGAAGAAGCCTTTTTTATTATCCTTTATCACTTTAGCCAGATTCAATTCCAGACAGGCTTTAGCCTTCCTCGTCGCATCCCTGCAGGCCCTGACTATATTCCTATATTGTTCCCAAGTGGTCAGACCCTTTTTCCACATTTCATGGACCTTCTTCTTTCCTTTGAGCTTGTGCATGAGCTCCTTGCTCATCCACACAGGTCTCCTGCCACCTTTTCTTGATTTCTTGCTCACAGGAATGCACCTTGGTGATAGGATGATTGTAAGGACGTGACAGATGTAACATAGCAAAAAGGAAGTTTTGCTGTGCCATAACTAGAATTCTCAGATTGGAAACACTGACTCCACATGGTTTTTTGGTGTTTTAGTATTTTATCCATGCCAGAAAATCACTCAGGCCCCGCATCTACTGAACATGCTTAAACACTATTCTGAATCTTCACCAGATCACAGTGTAACTTAACCCAATCTCTGTGCTCTGTGTTGGATGCATTTCTAGAACCACGGTGAGACAGGACTGATCCATGCTTAAAAACCAAGAAGGAAGAAGAGATGACTTGGACATTAGGAATGGATCTGAACTGCCAGATGCTCTTCAAAGATGCACAGGAGATCAGAAACCCTCTGGACTTTCAGTTGCAAAAGCAGTGCACATCACACTACGTTGCACAATTGGAACAAGTGAGAGACGTGGGACAGACGAGAATCTTTTCACTGACTGTGATCAGTATGAGAATGTCTCTGGAGTGGAGCTGAAGCAGGACTTCAGGTCTCATTTGTCTGAAGAGCCCAGACAGGCAGCTGGCAATTAGCTCCAGATATATCACCTCCACTATCAACCTCTTGGTTGTTAGAGCTTTTGCTTTCCTCTCACAGCTTAATGTCCCCATCATGATGAAGCTGCTGTGGATCCCTGTGAGAACTTGGCCAGAAGAGGGAACACATGGATAATTAATTGTCTCTATCACCAATTGCTGGAATGCTCTTAACTAACATGAACTGGGGCCTTCTCAGAGCCCACAAATAACTGCTGGGTCCCACATCCAGAGTCTGATGTCAGCTCAGAGCAACTCTCCTCTCCCTCCAGTGCCATTTGTCTGCAGGTGTTCCTTGTCACCTCCAGAATTAGCAGAGGATGAAGCTCACCTGCAGTGGGAAGCCCTGTTGGGTTGCTTCAGAACACATCTGCAATAAGCCACTAAATCCTTCCCAGCAGGGGACATGCAGCTTTATTTCAGAAATCCAAGAACAATCAGAAAACTCTGGAAATAAAGGAGAGGGGAGGGGAGAGGAGGGGACGGGAGGGGACAGGAAGGAAAGGGGAGGGAAAGGGAAGGGAAAGGGAGGGGGAGGGGAAGGGGAGGGGGAAGGGAGAGGGAGAGGGAGAGGGAGAGGGAGGGAGGAGGAAGGGAGAGGGAGAGGGAGAGGGAGAGGGAGAGGGAGGGAGGGGGAAGGGAAGGGAAGGGAAGGGAAGGGAAGGGAAGGGAAGGGAAGGGAAGGGAAGGGAAGGGAAGGGAAGGGAAGGGAAGGGAAGGGAAGGGAAGGGAAGGGAAGGGGAAAGGAAGGGGAAGGCGAGGCAAGGCGAGGCAAGGCGAGGAAGATGTGACCAGCTCTGGGCACTGAGCTTGGGTGGACCACAGGATGTAAGAACCACCTTGTGGTAATACCACTGCTCAATTTCACCAGCATTGCACTGGGTTCTGCGCAGATGGCTTCTCAGAAGGGCCACAGGAACAGAGTGCCATCACCTCTCCTGCTAATTAGCCCATCGGCTAGTTGGTAATGAGCTGGGGTGCCTCCTCCCAGCATATTGTACCAAGGCAGGCAGCGGGCTTGGGTGCAGCAGTTGGGTTGGTGGTGGAGTGGTGGTGTCTTCAAACCATACGGTGGTTTAGGAGATGGACCATCACCTTTATTTCCAGATGAAACACCCACTTTGAAAACTGGTGTCTCAAGTACCAGATGTGTCTCAGAAGTGTTTCCTTTCCAGAAGTGTCCTACAACTGTAGCTGTTGGAGTGGTAACAGAATGGGGATGGGTAATGGTTTAGAAAACAAGTTATGGTAAGGAAGGAATATGAAAATTCAAAGGACTGTTCTTAGTTTTAAATGAATTTTTGGGGAGAATAATTTTAACTATTTAATATGAACACTTACCACCTTCAGACCTGTAGTTCATTTGTCACAGTTTCCCTTTATCATTTAAAGTAAATCTCACTGTCAGTTGAAATGCATTTGGAATACATCTGTATCATTTTATTTCTGGAATCAATTCATGGAACGATGTACACACTGTTAAAATGAATATCCCTTGAAGCTCCATGTTACTAGAATCGTAACTCGATGAATTTTTCCAACTCGATGTATTTACAAAAGCAGATTTCTCTTTTCATTGGACTGGGAATGAAGACACCGAGTTCCATAGCTAAAAGCTGGGACTTTCTGAAGGTGAAACATGAGATCACTTCCTCACTTGGGGTCCCGGGAGCACTGCATGTTACTGAGTCTTTGCATCCAAACAATCCTTCTCTGAATATTCGGGGAGTGAAGGCACGCCTTGCCTGAAATCCTTTTCATGTTTTTCCTGTTTGGCAGTGCAGTGTCATTAGATACAAATTCTACTGACGATGTAGAAATCTTTGATCTATGTTGTGCAGGTGAGATTTGTCTCGCCATCTCAGCTGGGTACTGAAGAAGGAAAGAATTCAGTGAGCGTTTTTAATCCCAACTTCTCTGTACTGCTAGAGAGGGGGAACTTAAGGAAGGGATCAGCCCATTTGTCTGCATGGGTGCTTGGTTAGTTTTTCTTTGTGGGTTCTTTTTTTTTTCTTTTTCTTTTTTTGTATTATTATTCTTATTTATAATTATTTGTTCAATCGTTTGGCTTCAGTAGGGACAAACTCTCTTCTTTAAAGCACATATCTTTAAGAACTCAGCATTGGAAGGGACCCGTAAGGGTCACTGAGTCCAACTTGGGATAGCCTATGATTCTAACCCACCCTTGCTCTCTATTTCCCATCTCTACAAAGGGATAAGAGTGGAATTTCTTGAAGATATTTGATATCCTGCAATGAAATGTATTGCTGAACAAACCAGATTGGGTGTAATGCTGGAGGAGATGGGCAGTGAGACAACACCTTGAGGCGCAGAAAACACAGGAGTGAGAAGGTATTGGGGTCAGGATGCCCCCAAAACACAAAAAACACATTGCTGTGTGATTTTTTGATTAATCAACTTAACTTCCCACCGGTGAAACCACGTGTGGTTTCCTGTTTTCATTATCAGGCTCTTCACTGTTTGACAAGGATGTTCTCAGAGGCAGAATAAAGCCTATGGGTCCTCCTGCTACCTTCATCCTGCATGGGTGCTCCCAGTCTGTGGTATGGGCTCTGCAAAAGGGTTTTGTGTCCAATTGAGAAATGAGCAGCTCTGCATGGGAAAAGAAGGGATGAAGATAACTGCTTTTAGGCTTCTGTTGTCATAAAGTCAAGCAAAATTTGGCAGTGTGTGCAGTTTCATTGTTGATACCCCATGCTCCATAGCTGGAGACCATCACTGATTTATGATGTCGCATAAAGCCACAAGTGCCAAAGCAGACAAAACAGGAAGCAACAAGTTTTACAAACAGAACAAGCATTAAGAAATTGCTGCATGCTGTCAAGCCTTACAAAACGATAACGCTTCCCCAGAATTGTGGAGGAAACAAGAATGAAAAGTTTCCCACTGGAAAACACGGTTATTCTGAGCGTCTAAGATTATTTCTAACTTTTTTTCTGTTATTTCTATTTCTGATTAAGCATCCTGATTCTTAACAATCTGTGGGCCAACTTTTCCCAAAGATGATTCTGCAGGGAGAAATCAATCCTGTGTTTTCCCCCAACCCCAAGTCATACCCAGCCTTGGCACAACCACGCCAAATGGAATGGGTATTTGCATCCCCCCCGTATGCTTCAATTTCCTAGAATTCAAAGTTATCTGCCAATTCAAATGCATGAGGGAAAGGGAGTTGCTCCTAACAGCCCATCTGCACAGACTCTGCTGGAGTGAAGGACAGCACTGCGGTGTGTTCTTGGCTGTGGGGTTGGCTTTGCAGAAGTGTGTTCTCCCTCCAGACTCAAGAAGAAATGTGATTATGGGTAAGCACAGGCAGAAAAGAGCCTCCACCGGTGCTGCAGAGCTGATAACGGGAGTGTTAACCAAGTCTTACAGATAGGAGTTGGGTGCTGGGAAATGTCCCCAGAACCCATAAAGGCAATGGGGGATGGCGTGTTTGGGTCACCCACTCACTCCCAGCTCCGACACCTGGCCAGCTTTTCCCAGAACACCTTCTCAAATTGCACTGATATCACAAAGGGCCGCCCAATGACCTTCCGTGCTAAGCTTTTAGAGATAAAACTCTGCTTTTCAGCTCCTTTTGTTGATGATGAAAACTTCCCTTTTTTTTTAAGGGCCGAGCCCTGGAGGTCAGCAAGGATGAGCTCATTGCTGTCATGTTTCCTGAAAGTCTCCTTAAGTTATAGAAGGAGGTTTATTGTATGAAAGACAAAAAAGTTCACCCCATACAAGCCTTTGGGGAGCACTTATTGCAGTATGAGCCAATAGAGCCACGCTACAGCAGAGCTCAGCTGCACATCCTGCAGATGACTGTGGCACAAAATTGGGGTTTTCTAGCTTTCTCTAGATGCAAGACAGTCTCCTGAGCACACCTCAGGCTGCCACGTGCATCCCACAGGATGCAATCTGGTTTAAAGCTATCTCCAAAATCAGATTGCTGAGTGGCCTGCTGGCTTTGTAAGCAATCAGTGCGCATTTGTGTTTGCTGTGATCTCATCCTCAAACTGTGCATGAGTTGAAGATGAATGCAAAAAATAGATGGAATTAATTATCAAGGCTCTTCAAACATTCTTCTACTTCTTCCTTGGGAATCAAAATGTGCAAGCAGCGCCAGGTGAGAAAAGCTGCTACTGTTTGGGCTCCAAAGTTTGTGTGAAAGATCTGTGCCATTTCCTGCAGCAGTATTCAGCTGAATGCACTTGGAAATGCTTTCATTTTTCTGTTCTCCTGCTCAGCAACAGTAAATACAGCCCTCTCTTTCACAAAAGTGACTCAATCAATAGTGACCTATCCATAAACACTTTTGCCTGGAATAGACATGTTATTCTTGGTATCTCCATCCACTTGAGCTACAACAAGATGATGTGGTGGGAATGTCATCCTGGTCACCCAAGATCGGGCGTGATGGGCTCTGAGCACCCTGATGGAGCTGCAGGTGTTCTTGTTCAGGGGAATGGCATCAGATAGCCTTTAAGGGTTCCTTCCAGCTCAAACCTTGTAGGACTTTGTGCTCAGGATCTGCCTTGAGCATCTGCAGCTTGAAATTGCTCTCTATTGAGAAAAGAAGGCAGCAGTAGAAATAGAAAGTGTCTCCATCCACGTATTTTCCTCTTTTTTTCCTACAGGGAATCATCAAACATTTCTGTGCTGTCCTATTCTCTGCTCCTGTCTTCCTTCTCTGCGCTGAAAGGATGAACTGGATTTAAATGTCCACCTGTATGAGATGCTCAATGATTAGGATGAGAGCTGATGGACTCATGTTGCACCAGGGGAGTTCAAGTTGGGTATTGGGAACAATTTCTTCTCCGAAGAGCGGTGATGCAGTGGCATAGCTGCTCAGGTTGGTGGGGGAGCTCCCATCCCTGGAGGTGTTCCAGAGCTGTGGAAATGTGGCACATGGGGACGTGGTCATAGGGCATGGTGGAGTGGGTTGGGGTTGGGCTTGGGGATCTTGGAAGTCTCTTCTATCTAGCCTTAATGGTTCTGTCATTCTATGGTCATTAAGTGGCATTTTCCTGCTGCACACAAACCAAGCTCCTGCATGTTGCTAAGAAGAATCTCTCTGGGCATTTTCAGCTTTTCTAAGAAACCGAAATGTAAAAGGTTGCTGTTTGTCACTGCCAGTAAACGACAACAGGAACACCTGAGGAGTGGGAAAGAAAATGTGGTTTAGTTTCACAGAAAGACAAATTCGAGGAAACAGAAGAACAACAACAGAAAGTTGGCTGTAGCTTTAGAAACTCCACCTAACTCCCTAGAGCAGGGGGCTTCTGTGGGGTTTTCTCTCCATCCAGAATGGGGCTCCCAGCAAAAAACTGCACAGCTCCAGGAGTGTCAGGGAGAGTGTTACCGGCCAGCTTTGCCTCTGGCAGCAGTTTGCATTATTGTGGCTTCTCTTAGATGTGAGCTGCAGAACACAGATAGCAGGACATGGATGAAATTGGGGTCAGCGCTGGTAAAAATTGGAAGTGTGTCTATCCTGCAGCTTCTCAGCTGTAAGGCTGCAGACATTTCCTGCTGGAGATGCAGAAAAATCCTAACTTCATGTCCAGATTTTATTTAAAGCAAAAGAAAAGCCACAATCAAAACCAAACTACAAGGTGTGCAGCTTGGGGATGCTCTCATGCGTTGAATCACAGAATCATGAAGAGTGGAAAAGACCTCCAAGATCCCACGGTGTCCCAGGTATGACTGCCTTACTTCATTGCTGCAAAGTGTAATTAGGGGATTTGGAAGAGAGAATCTTAGAATCAAGAAGTTTGGAGAAGATCTCCAAGACTTCCAAAACGCAGTCCCACCCCAACCCACCATGCCCACTGGCCATGTCCCCAAGTGCCACATCTCCACAGTTCATGAACACCTCCAGGGAATTCTGGAGTAAGTAAGGACTCTGATACAAGCTGAAGGTGTGGTTCTTCACCTGGGTCCTCCAGCGCTTTGGATTTGATTGTTTTGGTTTTTAATCAAAATACCACAGGTACAGGTGTGGTCCTTGTCTGGCAGCAGGATCAGAGAAGACAAGCCATGTGCAGTGGGTGTCCTTCACCTCCCAGCACATGGTTATGAGATGCTCAAAGGCACAACAGTGCTTTGACTTGGATGAGAACTGAAAGCTGTTCCAGGAACACCCTGGGAATGAAACACTCAGAAAAGATTAAATTTTTCCCAGCTTTTGCTGACACTGACTGGGAAATGAAAGGAAGCTATGAAAAATGTGAGCACTAATGTAAATAAGGACAACTGCTCAGATAAGTTGCAGCTGGAAGCAGAGTGGCTTTGTGGCTGGCCAAGGAAAAGCTCTGTGCAGCTGAGAGAGCAGTCAGAATAGTGATAAGCACAAATTAAACCATCTCAAGTGCTGCCTGTTTATCTCCACTGACTGCAGGAATACTCTGACTGAGCCTCGGATGTCAGACTTTCGGCAGACAGAGATGAGGTGGCTCCGACCTGGCGGCCTGTGGAACATTCATTTCTGTGTCCCCATCCTCCATCCTGCCCAGGGGCTCAGAGCCATGTCACAGCCACGTCACCCGGTCCGGGGGTGTCATTCTGGGGGCTCTTTCCCAGAGGATGCTGGATTACACTTGTGGTGTCAGGATGCCAAGGTTCTGTTTGAACCGATGACTCTTCCTCACCACAACGGGGAATTCTGCTAAGCTTGAAGCAACCATGCCCTGAACACTCAGACGTCACCATAATGAACTGTTTTCTAATTTTGGGTTGTTTCAGAGGGGCTGACTCATTCCTTTTCAATGCCTGGGACCTACGAGTCCTCTTTCTGCTTGGTTTGTTCAGATTTGAATCCGGGCACTGCACATGTAGCAGCGCAGAGACAAAAGCCAGACAGCCAAGGACATGCAAATGGGCTGCCTAAACTCTGTCCTTTGCAGGAGCTGTGCTGGAGGCTCAGCTGCCATTGTGGTGGCTGTGGCTCTGTCTGTGGGTGCATCTCATTCTTCTGGGCTGTAGCTGCACCTGAGCACGTTGTGTGGATGCGTGTCTCTCCGCATCTGGACGGGAATTGCAGCAATTCCCACCCAGATGCTTTTAGGGCTCAGATTTCAGCCTTTTCTCTGATCCAAATCATATTTCTGTCTGCTTGTTCCTGTCCTTTTCTAAGTGATCCCGCAGGTGATGGATGGGGTCAGACCTGGAGCAATTGGAGTCCATGAGTAACAGCAGGCTGTGTCACGTTGGGAGAACAGGAAGAGAAGAGGTCAGCCTAGTTTTACTCTGTGAATATTGCATATTTTGTAATCTTTCTGTAATCATGCTTGGTGAATGGAGTTACATCCAGCTGGCAACTGGTAAAGGGTGGTGTTCCCCTGGGGGTCAGTACTGGAGCCCGTCCTGCTTAATACCTATATTGATGATTTGGAGGAGGGATTTGAGTACACCCTCAGTAAGTTTGCAGAAAATGCCAAGTTGGGAGGAAGTGTCAATCTTCCTGGGGGTAGGAAGGCCCTACAGAATTGATTTGGACAGGCTGGATCAATGGGCTGAGACCAGTGTGATGAAATTCAACAAGACCAAGTGCTGGCTCCTGCACTTTGGCCACAATAGGCCGCAACAGGCCCATGCAGTGCTACAGGCTGGGGGCAGAGCAGCTGGAAGGCTGCATGGAGGAGATGGACCAGGGGTTGTCATAGTGATAGGACAAGAAGCCAGGGCATTAAGTTTTTCCAGGAGAGGTTCAGGTTGGATATTAGGAACAATTTCTTCTTCCATGAGTGGTGATGCAGTGGCACAGGTTGCACAGGGAGGTGATGGAGTCCCATCCATGGAGGTGTTCAAAACCTGTGGAGGTGTGGCATGTGTGGACATGGTCAGAGGGCATGGTAGGGGTGGATTGAGGTTGGGTTTTGGGATCTTGGATGTCTTCTCCAACCTTCATGATTCTAAGATTCTCTCTTCCAAAGCCCATAATTATGCTCTGCAGCTATGAAATAAGACAGTCATGTGTGGGACACTTGGTTCTGACTCAGTGCCCCTCAGGAAGCTGCCTGGACACTTTCATGACGGAAGATTTTCTTTGTTGAAGCATGATCTTCAGCCATGATTTATCCCAGGTGGCCAGCTGAGTAATTCAGTCAAACAGTGCAGAAGTTCCTCCTGCTGCTTTGGCTGGAACTGGGGATTTTCCTGCCCCAACACCCTGCTGGACAGGTGCTCTGTATCATCTGGTAATAGCTGCGTTTCAGCACATGGATCAAGCAGATTTCATGGAAAGCCCAAGAATTGCTTTCAAGCTCAGCTCATGTGACGTGAAGAGCTGACTCCCCGTGCAGTGAGCACTCACATTATTAAAGCACATTTCAGGGTGGGCCCCCTCTGACTGCCAAATACCACTCTATCAAAAATGCAAAGGAGATGGGCTGGGTGGTGGGAGGGTGTATGGGGGGGCTTTTGAGATCTTTTATTGCAAATTATGGTGCATTTAGCCTAACCCACAGTAAGCAAAAGTAGGTAATGTCACGGATGAAGTGGGCTGGTAGGCTCACAACCACTGCCAAGAGCTTTTTATGGATTTAGTTGGTTTATGTTGCCACCTGCAAAATACTCCCAGCCTGGCATCTATTTTCTTCTGATGATGTCTTGATGCTGTGAAATAAGACTTGATGATCTAAAAGGATTTCTCCATCTTTAGTGATTCTGTGATTCTAAGAATGATTGCAAGTGGTGGTGGTGTGATATCCAGTGGGCAGCTTTGCTGGGTTCATTGGCTTTGAAGCCCCAAATGGCACACACGTAGCAAAGCAGAATTTGGGAATCAAGTAGGAATTAAAGCTCTGTTTCCCTGTGTGACCAGAGTGTGTCCAGCTGAGGACATGTCTCCCTGGACCAGGTGCAATTTCTCTGGCTCTTGCTTCTCAGTGTGGGGGAAGGAGGTTACCATCCCATTACCAGGACTTGCTATGTGGAGCTGGGAATCCTGGGTGCAGAGCCCACAGGCACATCACCTCCCTCATAGGAGCAGGCAGACAGAGTTTCACTTCTGGGGGCAGGGAGGGGTCACAGACACCCTGCAATACTCCAAAACCATTACTTTTTCCCTTCCTCCTGTTGATTCTTTAAGCTCAGTGAATTTATTTTCCTACAAGGGCTCTTTTCTCTTAAAAAGGAATATTTTCTCATATTAAAACCTCTCCTAGACTACTAATACCCATCTCCTCCCAGCGCTGCACTCAGCAGCAAGAGAAACAAAAAGGCGGTCCTCCGAAATCTAGAGGGAAGGAATTCTTACTTGCAGAGTGCTACAGAATCATCCTTGGGTGTGAGATCCTACTGAAAGCCAGTTGAAACAGGCAGGATTGTTTTCATTTCCCCAAAACAAAGTGTCCAGATTAGACAAAACAGCCTGATGAGAGATAGCAGCTTGTTAATCAACAATTAAAGGTGGGCTGGGCTCCTTGAAGGGATGGGGATCCAAGGCTGGGTTATGTGAATATTCAGGTAGGGGTAGCACTGCTTTCTATAGATTTCAGCTGCCTTTGGGAGCTGAAGGGAGTGTTATTTTGGAAATAAAACTTTCTGCCATGTCACTACCCCTGGGGCCCCAGCTCTCCTCTCCATTAGGCGAGAGAGCAATTAACATATTGCATTGTTTCTATCGCTCTGCTTTGCATCACTGCTCCAGCCTGCATCAGGGAGTGTGCTCCCCCTGAAAAGACCTTTCTCAGTCTCTGCCTCGGCACTTTTCTGTAGGATCTCTGTCTGCATGGGGAGAGACAGCAGCTGCTGGCAGCAGGGAAGTCGGCGGTGTCAGTGTGCAGCAAGCAACTGACATTGTGTTGTCTCCCTGGGATTTCATGGAAACAACACCACCAGGCATGGCTACACCTGCACACATGTCCTTTTCTGGGGCCATGATCAATAACGGCTGGGGGAAGCCACGTCCTTTTCCCTTTTCAGGCTATTTCTGCAGCTGTGTCCTCCTGGAGTCTGCAGGGAGCACCACAGGGCGCTTGCACCAGAGATGTGCAGTGCTGCCCTACAGGTTTCTAATCCTATTACAGCCTGTTGACATCAGTACACCCATCCATGATTATCCCCAGCTTCATTAGGTGCTCAGAGAAAAAGGACTTTCTTTTCAGGTTGGATATTAGGAACAATTTCTTCTCCAAAGAGCAGTAATGCACTGGCACAGGGAGGGGGAGTCCCTGTCCCTGGAGGTGTTCCAGTACCGTGGAGATGTGGCACTTGGGGTCATGTCACTGGGCATGGTGGGACAGGGTTAGGGTTGAGCTTGGTGATATTGGAGGACTTTTCCAACCTTCATGATTCTGTTCTTCTATTCAGACTGATTGTTTTATTTGTTGCCTTTCTTTGCTTGGGGCAATTTGGGCATCGAAATAGTTTCTGTAATGATCTTCTTGAAACTGCCCAAAAACACACAGTTGTACCTCAGTTTCTGCAGATGTGCCTTCTACTAACATGTAGATACCAACTATATGCAATCCTTTACTCCTGGGAATAGTTGCAGCACCTAACTTTCTTTTCAGGCAGTACCTTTGTTTTCTCTGGTCTGCTGACAGCCATAAAACCCTATATGCTGCCAGGCATTTCCCAACACTTCCCTAAAGCCAGAGCCTGTCTACAGTGGAGACGCATTTCTCTAAGCCAAGCTTGGCCATCTTCATTTTGAATGTCCAAATAGAGAATCTCTACCTGACAGAAGCTTTCAGTCATCCCCAGTGTACAGCAGACGTGGAAAGTTCATACTGAGGCTTCATGTAGGGAAGATCATAGGGATCATGACGGGAAAAAGAATCCAGCATGAGCAGGATTCAGAAGGTCTGGAGCTGTTCATGTCAGTGAGGAGGTCTGGCAAAAGGCATGAAATGCTGAGAAGCAGAGAGGGTTCTATTTGTGTGGAGATTAATGGGAACTGAAGTTGCAAGTACCAACAGGAGCCTTCTCCAAGGTGTGTTTACTGCTCATTGACCCATGCTGCTATGCATAAGCAAAGCACAGCCAGACGTAGGGTTACTTCGTTCCTTGGGGTTTGTCATTTCTTTCCTTGGAGACAAATAACTAACTATGGGAAGTCAATTTTGTGGAGGAAAAAAGGGCAAGATTATGAAATAGCTATGCAGTGTATGTGGGACACCAGAACTGCACAGTGATTTGCATCACGCCTTGCACAGAACATCCTACTGTTCTCTCTGGATGCCAAAATGAGACTATTAAAGTCGTGATGAGAAATTATAAACAAATGGAGGAAGAGGAAACAACAGAAGGTTTCTCGGTGCTGGTGTATGACATGCTGGTAAGGATGAGTGCCACACAGCACTGAGGTGCAGTCTCAGCAGAGCTGAGCGCAGGAGATGATCACCTCCTGCTCCTGCTGGCCGCACTGCTGACACAACCAGGATGCTGTTGGCCTTCCTGACCACCAGGGCACACTGCTGGCTCATGGCCGAGCTGCTGCCCACCAGAACCCTCAAGTCCTTTCTCCACAGAGCTCCTCTGCAGCAGGTCAACCCCTAACCTGGACTGATGCATGGGGTTATTCCTCCCCAGGTGTAGGGCTCTTGTCAAACCTCATCTTATTCCTCCCTGCACAGCTCTCCAGTCTGTCCAGGTCCTGATAAATGGCAGCACGGCCCTCTGGTGCCTCAGCCACTCCTCCCAGCCTCGTATCATCAGCAAACTCGCTGAGGGTGGACTCTATGCCTTCATCCAGGTCACTGATGAAGACGTTGAACGAGACCAGGCCCAGCACGGACCCCTGGTGAGCTCTGCTATGACAGCCTCCCCACAGGCGGTGCCGATCACAGCCCTGTGAGCTCTGCCAGCCCTCAGCTCTCAGTCCACCTCACTGCCCACCCATCCGTTGCACAATTCCCAAGTTTCATAACAAGCATGCTGTGGGAGATGGTGTCAAATACCTTGGTGAAGTCAAGGTACACAACATCCATTGCTCTCCCCCTGTCTACCCAGTCAGTGATGCCATCATAGAAGGCTATCAGACTGGTCAAACATGAGTTCCCCTTGGTGAATCCATGTTTGCTACTTCTCCTCCATGCAGCCTTCCAGCTGCTCTGCCCCCAGCCTGTAGCGTTGCATAGGGCTGTTGTGGCCAAAGTGCAGGAGCCAGCACTTGGTTTTGTTGAATTTCATCACATTGGCCTCAGCCCATTGACCAGATCATTCTGTAGGGCCTTCCTACCCCCAGGAAGATTGACACTCCCTCTCAACTTGGTGTCATCTGCAGACTTCCTGACGGTGCACTCAGTCTTCTTCTCCATATCATCATTAAATATATTAAATAGGGCCATCCCAGTACTGACCCCTGGGGACTCATTAAATTCCTCAGGATTTTTGTGGGATAAAGATAAAAGCCAAAGATGATGGGATTTAGGAATATGGCTGCACAACTGTTTGGCTTCATGCTGGATTTGAAGCTGGCTCCTCAGTATAGTATTTCTTAGTTCATATGTTTTTCTGAGGTCTTGATTTAAAAAAAAAACAACAACCCCAAGCCCCTGTATACAACTGTAGTGTTGCAAGCTCATGGGTTTCTTTCACAAGTCATGCAATTTGCTGTGATACTTCTCTAAAGTTCGATTTCTCATGCTTGTAAGGAATTCAGCTTTCATTAAATAAATAAACAAAGTTTCTGAACATCTTGACTGTGAGCAAAATAAAACCTTGAGAAATGTGTCCAGAGTATAACCCAGCCCTGGAGAAGAGATCGATCCTTGTGTTCTCCCTGCAAAAGGGATCAGATAGAGCCTCCCAATTGCCAGTGTGGATTTGAGAGAGGAAGAGCTCAGCCATGGCAACTTGTGGAATGTAGCATAGCTAAGGAAGGGAAGACTGATTGATTAGTTATGTCTTTTCTCATGTCTGCCTGGCAGTTCACAGGCTGAAGATGCTCAATGCGTTGAAGGATTGACAGCCTAGAGCCTTTTCTACCTCCTGAGATGTAACGGAGGTGTAGGAAGGGCAAAGATTTTGGCACTCTCCAAAATTCCCTATCCACTGCTCTGCTGAAGCAGGGGATCAGGATTTGTGGTGTCTCATCATGGTACATGGTGAATAAAGGATTTCCTGTGAAGACTGGTAACTTCTTAGGAATTGAGAGAGGAATTTGGAGCCATTCCTTACCCAGTCCTTTCACCCTGAAAGTGCTGATGTTATTAATTGAGAAAATACATCATGGGTAATCTATTCTCAATCATAGAGCGTAATGGTGATGGAGTCCTGCCACATGTAGGTGTGTGCAGCCTCCCAGCAAATTTCTGCAGTGCAGAAGGGAATGTGAATAATTTTCCAGGTATGTTTTGCAGAATGAGTAAGCAGGAGGTTAACTGATGCAGGGGGCAGCTGTGATCCCATTGCATCTGCTCCTGAGATATTCCAGCCCCACGGACTCTGAGCAGTGTTATGCCAAATTCCTTCTTCAGCTGAAATAACTCAGCTGAGCTCTCTCCTCATAATGAGCCCTTTATTCTAGACTAATGGGCAGTGAATCTCTGTCCTATGTGAATTTCAGAACTGAGAAAGGAAAAGGAAAGGACTGACTCATTTCCATTCTGGCTACTACGTTGATGACATTTCTGGAATGAGAAAACTGCTGTACTTTTACATCACGATTGCTTGTTTTTGAGACTGCTTCTCTGGCGGCCGTGTAGAAATTGGAGATTAAATGCACTCAGTGCTTCACAGACATGGGAAGGCACAGCCTTTCTCTTTGAAGAACTGATTTAGAGATCCAGATTTGGCACGATGTAACAGAGTGATTAAAATGGCCTAATTATAGCTGGGGGAAAGGCCTACGTACAATGAATGGACAAACTCATCCATCACACCACTATTGACTTTTGTGTTCCACTTAGTGAAATTACCATTTGCTGTGATATCGGGAAACCTTCCGGTTAGGTTGAGCCATCGTGTTCACCTGCAGATTAGCAGCCAAACACACCCATACCTGTTCTGCTTTGTTAGAGACTGGAACTTGAAGAGCTATTTTAAAGAGAGTTTTAGAACTCGGAGTGATTAAATCCAACAAATGATAGCTATGTTTCTGTTGGCGTGAAATTGGAGCTATGTGTTGGGGATAAGGGGGGATTAGCAGCCCAGCAGTGATTCTCCATCTCTTCTGTTCTTTAATCCAACTCTTAATGTAGTTCTGGGAGCTACACTTGGGGCCCTGGAACAAGTCTGATTCCATGCAGCCCTCCAGAGCAGCCTCTAAACTGTTTGTAGTTCAGCTCATGTTTGGATTCGATCCACTGTAGAAGAGCCACACAAGGAGATCTGATCTAATTTTAAACTTTCTGAGAGCTTTTCAAGACTTTGACAGAGATCCCCATTGGGAGTCGAAGTACGGGGAGTAAAACATGTACATGAGCCCCACAGCCAAATAATAGGATCCGATCAGGGACGGCCATCGTGACATAAACACAGATGCGCCTCAACAATTAAGTATTCATGGGGACTGCTTATGTCTGTCTGATCATTTGTGCAGTCCCTAGAGGACTCTGCAAAGGCAGCCAAGCAAGGCAAAGCAGAGGCATCTGGCTCAGCTGACTGAGAGCTACTTGCAGTGGTCTCAGAAACACGAGGAGAAGATGAGTGCCCATCAGGAAGACCAGCTGATGGGGGTCAGGTGGAAAAGAGCTGCTGGTGGTTTTGATACAGAACAGGTGGTTATTATCATTATTATCACTTGTAAGAAGAGGTGATGCTCAGAGTCCTGCCGGACAAGTCATCCATGCAACAAAAATCTCTATCCCGACAACATGCAGTCTGAGTTGTAGAAAAAGGCAACAGATTGGGAGTGCCAAAGACATAGAAAACACCTCTAGGCACAGCAGTAGGGAGAAACTCACATCTGCCAACTGCTGAATCCCCTTAGCAAGGATTTTCCCTTAGCAGCTGTATCCAAAAGGCTTTTATCAGTCCATGTTATTTTTCCTCTTCCTTTATTTTCTCCCCCTCACTCTCACTCTCACTCAGTATTTTCTCCTTTTTCTGATGTTCAACAATTTCATGGTTTCCCTTTATTTCCCCAGCCCCTATTATTATATATTTCCAGAACTGGATGACAATGGCAATAAGAGATGGAAGAATTACTATCCCAATTAGTGTTTACTAAACCCCTGAACTTCTACTGAGAGCACATTTTGCAGTATGAATCCATTCCAAGTAAAACCAGAGAGTACAGTAAAACACAGGGAGTGAGGCTGTTCCCTTGCCCAGTTCTGCAAGTTCATGACATTTGGAGCATTCTGGATCTCAGATGCTGATCCAAACCTTGCGATGCAGTCACCCCAGGGTGCATTTCCAAGCATTTAGGCAAGATGTTTCAAATGCCGAGGATATAACACGAGGGACCACGTTTAGGAAAGGCTCAGACAGCAAGTGGACAAATCTAGGCTGCTCCTTTTAGGGTGCACCAGTTGCAGAGCTGGGAGCTCTGAAAAGGGCACGGATTTTGAACCTGCCAGGCTTTGAGCTCCTGCAGGGCTGTGGCTCCCAGTGTGTTATCCCAACAAATGTAGTGGGCCTCAGAGACATGGCTGGAAATGGGAATTCTACCTTTCTCCACCAGAAGTCTGCTGGCACAGCTTTTATTTATTTATTGTAAACTCGGGTAAGTGGTCTTTGTGTGTCAGTGTGCTGCTGGCCAGGCTCCAGGACGGCATTTATTGGGTTTCTGCTAGTGTTAGTTGTGTATGGTTCCACATTTGGGAGGAAAAAGCCTTCCTCCTGTGACACAGCAGCAGCCTCTGTGCTCTCTGCTCAAGTACTGCTTATTGGAACAGATCTTCAAAAGTCTGATTTTGAGTCTCATTCAAATCCCCAAGGAGAGGCACCTGAAGGTTTGATTCTTCAATCCTGTTGCATGCAACCCTTGGCAATTTTGTACTCCTTTCAAGACCCAGAGCCTTATTTTGGTGCCTGAATAACTTTTTGTAGCTGAATTTGACATCATTGTTAGCTTTTCCATGTGCCTGTGTGTCTAATGAACCAATGACTCTTATCCCCAGCACATATCCATTATTTCAGTCATTTGACATCTGAAATAAATGTTTTATATCTCCATGTACTGTGTGTCACACCTCTCGGACCAACCTTTTCAGCTCAGTGCTTGACTTCTTTCCATCATAGCAACGCAAGGACATATCCAAGTCAATATAACTATATTTAGGACCACGGTAATGCTTTATTTTGAAACCTTTGACTCACTGCCTTGCTACATTCTGTTATTGCTGAGGTTTTCATGCATGTCATCCGCATCCAGCTTTTGCCGTTGTCCTTGATCAACCCCACATTCCGGGGGCAACCTCTGGGCCATGTCTTGCTGGAACTGCTTGAGATGGCCCTATTTCATAATCCTCCCCATTTCTGAACCCAGATTCAAAACAGTCTATTTCCTACCACGTGCTTTGTTCCTACTGTTTATTTTTTTTGACATTTATATCTACCCTATCCATCTTGGTTACCTTTTTAGTGGGGTTCAGCCCTGTTTTTATAGTCTATCACTTTGTCTTTTCTCAGCTTCTCCAAACCCCATTCCTCCTTATCTTCACTAAGCAAAGGAGGTTGCCAGTCCTTCAACAAGCTGCTCAGGTTCAGATCAGTTTGTTGTTTTTTTTTTTTTGTTTTTTTTTTTTCCCATCTTTGAGGCTGATGGTTGATGTGTTTCAGTGCTGAGTGGTTGTCACAAACTGTATTACCTTGGAAAATGAACCAAATGTTAAGGAGGTTGGACTTGGAGATCTTGGAGCTTGGACCATTTCTCCGAGGTATCTTTCACATGGGAAACTGAAATTTCCATCTCTATCTAATGATGCATTGATGAGAAATGCTGCTCAAAAACAAAACCTCCACAGCCCTGGGAGGAAAAGGTATTTGACCACCATCTTCTCTGTAAGTGTAGAACGTTTCATTTCAGTGGGGATCCTTCAGTTTGCAAACAGAAGAACAAGAAGCCTAAAAATAAAGGGTTAGGAAAATCTCACGTTCCCAGTTGCTTGTCTTGCTTTTCCACTGAACTGTGATGGTCAGACCTTGTGGGTTCTGGAACCGGTTTTGTGTCAATTCTTCCCCTTACAAATTCTCAGCAAACATTCTGTCAGTGCTCACAAGTTTTTCGTGCCAATGGTGATTTGGAGTCTAGGTATGAAAATAGCTGAGACCCTGAGGCTGATCATAGAATCAAAGAATGGTTGGGTTAGGAAGGAATTTAAAGATCATCCAGTTCCAATCCCCTGCAGGCAGGGAAGCTGCCCATGAGAAGGTGATACTCCTAAGCCCACAAAAACTCTATTGCTAACATATCTTCAGGTAGGACATCTTATGTCATGAACGCTATACTAACAGAGCAAGAATATAGTGGTGGCCACCTACCAGGTAGATTGCATCTAAGATTTCATGCCTTAAGATGAGGAAATTCCCAACACCTGTTCCAGCTTTCAGCTCTGACTAACACAGAAAAAAAAATTCTTTCCCTCTGCATGCATGCCTCATGCTTCCTATCGTACATGGGGCAGTAACACAGAAGTTGAGAAACTGGGTTTCTGAGTTTTGGATTGCAGGCTCTTAGCTATGGAGAGAAGGTCGGGTTAGCCTTGATGTTCTGCTGAACGAGAAGAAACTGATCCTCCAGTGATGTGTAGCAGCCTTCCTCTTCTAACACCACAGAAGCAGGAGCTCTGGCTTCACTTCTATGATGAATAAGTTGCTTTATAAGCAGCATATTTGGTTTTGACAATGTGATCTCCTCATAGCATAATGATGGTTGAAAAAGACCTATAAGGCCATCAAGCCCAACCCCAGGTTGCCCCCACCATGCCCACTGGCCATGTTCCCAAGAGCCATATCTCCATGGTTCTTGGACACCTCCAGGGATTTGGACTCTGCCACTTCCTTGTGCAACATGTGGCAGTGCATCACCATTCTTTGGAAGAAAAAATTGTTCCTAACTTCCAGCCTGGTGCAGCTGGTCCACCCTCTCCTGGTGCAACTTGAGACCGTTTCCTCTTGTCCTGTCATGATTAATTAATAATTAACAAAGGCCGCATCATCACTTCTACTCAGAGAAGACACCGAGCTCTGCAGGATGTCAGGTGTAGAAAAGACCAGGCTCTGGAGGTGGGAATTCCTTCAGCTCTGAGCTAATGCTCCCATGAAAACCTGCAGCCATGCTCTTGGAAGGAGAGGTGGATGTGGGGCTGATGTCCTTGGAGCTGTCAGTGTGTGCCAAGTGAGGTGGTAAACAACACTGAGCTGCCCGTCCTGCTAAGCCATGCATCAAGTAAATTCCCTGGGAATGGGACTAGGGGCTCGCTTCTAATGCAAATTGCTGTTCATCCCTGAGGTTCACAGCTTCACGTGCACACACCGCCATTCTTCCAGCCCTGAAAGCCAGACAAGACTTAAACGAGTAATAAAGTACCTAATTAGACTTTGACCTCCTGCTGAAATGGGTCGGTGTGTGAGTGCTGGTGTGTGTGTGTGTGTGTGTGTGTTTTGCTCTTCTTGCTGAATTTCTCCCTCCGGTAACTTGCTGTCTAAATGGTGTGGGTCTGTCCGTCACGGTCTGCTGCATCTTGGCTGGGTTCCACCTGGCAGCGTTTTGGCTGAGCCCTTCAGACAAACAGTCCCTCTGTATGGGCTGCCTTGCTTTCTGCTAGGCAGTGAGCAGCTGAAGGACCTGGAATCACGGCAGCGGTGAGAGGAGGGGAGGTCTGCACCATCGCCCACCATATGCCATGAGTGTGGGTTGATCTCGTTCCAGTGCTCTGCACCAGCACAATCCTTGTCATGAGAAAATGGTACTGGAAGCTTCAGCAAATCCCACAGTGGCTCTTTCAGAAAAGAAGCTGCTTGGTAGGTCTAAGCAGAGAGAACAGTTGGATATGGGAAGGTGTCAAGCTTTTAAGGCAAGAATCCCTGAGTGTGTCCAACTTCTGCCTTTCACCCAAAACCCAGAGAACTTTGGGAAACCTGGCAAACAATTTCCTCCTGGTGTTCATCAGTGAATGACTGTTGGCAGAGCACCATTAAAAAGGGCAGATATGGCATTGAGTGACACGGCTAGTAGGGATGGTGGAGATGGACTGATGTTCTTAGTGGTCTTTTACAACCAGAGAGGCTGTGGATGCCCCGTCCATCCCTGGAGGTGTTCAAGGCCAGGTTGGATGGGGCCCTGGGCAGCCTGGTCGGTATTAAATGTGGAGGTTGGTGGCCCTGCATGTGGCAGGGGGGTTGGAGATTCATGATCCTTGAGGTATCTTCCAACCCTGACCATTCTGTGAGCCTCGATGACTTAGTGAGTCTATTTTTTGAGGAAGATGTGCTCAACATGCAGCCTTCTTCCACCCATGGCTCTGCATGCCATCAGGGTGCTGAGCTCATCCTCCAACCTGGAAGGGGGTTTCCTATATTTTTCTAAAGAGCTTTAAGTGTTTCAGTGTGTTCTTTTAGTGTTATTTGGGATCTTCAGGAAGGGGAATGACTGTTTATGAGAGTGGATAATGTTAGGACAAGGGGGAATGGTTTTAAACTGAGACGGAAGGTTTAGGTTAGATATTTTCAGGAATTTTTTTACTCAGAGGGTGGTGATACACTGGAACAGGTTGTCCAAGGAGGTTGTGGATGCCCCATCCCTGGAGGCATTCAAGGCCAGGCTGGATGTGGCTCTGGGCAGCCTGGTCTGCTGGTTGGTGACCCTGCACATAGCAGGGGGTTGGAACTTGATGAGTATTGTGGTCTTTTTCAACCCAGAAATTTATTATCAGGAGCTATTGATGGGGTTTGGCTGATTTCCCCTCATTTTTTTCCTATACTTTTGTTTCCCATCTTATACTTTGTACTGTTGTTTTGTGCAGTATGGCTCCTGGGGAAGTCTGTTATTCGGTGGCTCCATGCACAGCACCTGGCAAAATGGGATTTTGATCAATTTTGAAGTGAAGCTCTACCATCTTTCCCACACCAGCTAGGGCTCTTAGAACAAATTCTGCTTTATGATGCAAGGTAATCTACAGCCTTTCCTTTATCTTCTCTTAACGACAAGCAGCGGGAATATTCACGAATAAAGAAAAACAGACAAAATGAATGGACCCTTCCAGAAACAAATGGGCTTCATATGGAGTTAATTCTTATTTTGCTATTGCACACACTGTAGTATTTTGCTCTCTGTTAATGCGTCTCTCTCCCAACCAGCAAAAGATTTTGCAAAGATGCAGCTGAACATGGAGTTAGACCCATGGTCTGTAAACACTTCAGCTAAGATTAAAGGTGCTCCTTTACACTCCTGGAGTGCTTTTGTAAGGTTTCCAGATGAGAGAGATCCGGATAATCCTTCAACTTGGTCAAGGAAAAGACTGCATTGCAGAGCCAGGCTCTGCGTGCTTTGCTTCTCTCCCATTTACTGCATTCTTTCAGTGCAGAACAGTCTGCTGCTTGAGCTGAGGACTGCTGGTCATGCCTGCAGACAATTTGCCAACAGCAGTGTGCAAGGTGGACAAGGAAACGGGAAAATGTCTTTTTCTTATGAAGCTTCAGCAAGCTTGGTCATGGCCTGGGACAGCACGAATTTCATAGTTTCACCTGCTGAAGATTTTGGGTGTTTGGGAACAAGCACATGAGGAAGTGCTGGGTCATCAAGGGCTTAGCATGGAGTACTCCAGCTTGGCTGGGCTGAAGGGATATTCTACGCTGCAAATCACTGTGATATATACACCCAGATAGAGGCAATGGTTTAGAAATGAATCAGTGAGCCAGTTCGAGGGTGGTTTGACACGTTATGATGTCAGCAGCTGTTACATGAGCTCCTCCTTGCCAAGGGGCAGATCTCCGCCAGAACAATCCTATTTTATTCCTTAAGGAAATTGTGGCTCCACTTGATAAGGGCAATATATTGATGCAAGATGCTTTGACTTTGGAAAGGTCTCTTTGTAGTACTGTATATGGAAACCAATAAAGATTTTGGTGCTATTCCCCATGTCCATTAAGACAGGACTATGATGGGATGATTTGGAGGAGCCTGGGTTGAAAACACCAAAAGATCTTAGAATCACAGATTGGAGAAGACCTCCAAGATCCCCAAGCCCAAACCACCCCACCGTGCCCACTGACCACGTCCCCAGGTACCACATCTCCATGGTTCTGGAACACCTCCAAGGGACTCCACCACCTCCCTGGGCAGCCTGTGCCACCGCGTCACTGCTCTTTGGGAGGAAAATTGTTCCTAATATCCAGTTACTGGAATAGTCAATTCTAGAGCTGTGTATAGGGATGACTAGACCTGACATTCCATGGGGCACTGATAGTTTAGGCAAAATGCATGAGGCTGTAAACAGAGGTTGGGTTGAGACAAAGAAAATGGGTAGGGAAAAGCTTTATCACGCTGTGTTTGAGAAGCTTGATAAATTATTGGATAAATAAGATGATTAATTATGTGGTGATTACACTGTGTACAAGAGTCATTTGACTGTTTTCACAGTGAAAGAAAGTCACAGTGGAGAAAGCCCTAATTAGTAAATACGCTTATTGTCTGGGTAAAGGGACACACACTCACCAGTAGTTGCTATGTTGCCTGCAGTTAATGGGAAGTCGTTAGGTGTTTGATTCTTGGCTCAGACAGCCCCAGGAAGTGCTGGATGTTTAAATTTCTTTATGGAGGTCAGTCCATAAAAAAACACTTTTCTTTCTTTTTTTTTTTTTTTTTTTTTCCCAGAGCAAAAACACAACTGGAAATTATTTGGCAAGGGGAAAATCCTATCTGAGGAGGAAGTGGTACATACCTGTTCAGTCCATTATATGAGTTCTGATTCATTAGATAAACATTTTTAAGGGTATTTCGGTATATAATAACATGAACTTTTCTGAAACAAGTCCCAAAATGCTACTGTGGCCTTGAGGCACTTTGTTAAAAGTATACATATTAGTTCTGCTCAATTAAATTCTTCCATTTGGTTTCATGTAAAAGATATCTTGATTTTCAGTAGCCCATGAGCAAAAATTTCTCATGTAAGCATACTAATGCACAGTCTCTGTAGTTATTAGGTCTACAAATTTTTAAGGAAAACATCTCAAGCATCACTAAATGAGGTGATATTTTTCGGTCATTGGCCACAAGAGGAGTTAGATCTATTCATAATAAGTTGTTCCCCTCCTTTCTTTTACCACTCTTCGTCTTTTTTCCATTTTTCATTGGGAACACAGGGCTTACTCTTCCATATTTCCTAAGTCACATGCATTCAGATGTCTTTGTATCCCCAACCCTCGCCTTGGCCTCCTTCATCTCCTCACCCAGAAGTTTGGAGCCAGCTGGAACAAGTTCCCTTGGATATTCCTGCTTTGTCTCAAGAGATCCTTGGCTGTCAGCAGGACCTCAACACAGTGGGATGTGCCAACCCAGTGTGGTGTGACACCAACCCAGCATGGTGGGAAGTGCCAATCCAACGTGGTAGGATGTGTAAACCCAATGTCATGGGACATGCCAACCCAACATGGTGGGATGTGCCAGCCCAATGTGGTGGGACATGCCAATTCAATGGAGTGGGACACCAACACAGTGTGGTGGGACATCAGCCCAAAGTGGTGGGAAGCACCAACCCAGTGTGGTGGAACATGCCAACGTAACAGGGTGAGACATCCCGACCGAACATGTTGGGACACCAACCCAACATGGTGAGATGTGCCAGTCCAACAAGGTGGGATATGCCAACCCAACATGGTAGGATACCAACCCAGCATGGTGGGAAGCATTCCCACAAGAAGCTCTCAGCACTCAGAGGTTTTTTATTTACTTCTCTAGAAAAAAACTAGGGTGCTCTGAGACAAAAAATCCTGCGTATGTAGAAACTCCTGTTCAAAACCTGTGTTTCTTGTCTCTTGAAGTGAAAGCATCAACCACAAGGTCCATAAAAATGCCAAGTTCTGGTGGGAGTGCTCACAAACATGCTGGAGAACTGGTCTGGGGCCTAGATATGGCATGGCCTCCTCTGCCTTAGCAAAGGGCTTTTATGCAAGAGCTGTAACCATTTGAGGTTTATTTTTTGGGTCTTTGAAGAACAAGGGGCATGATAGCCGCAAATGGTGAATACAAAGCAGGGTCAGCCAAAGTCCTTCACTAAGGGACAGGCCCTGAACAACTTCAGATGCTGAGGGAAGTGCTCTAACATAGTGCCTGTAACAATACTTCTGATTTTTTTATTCAGGGTCCCAAATGTGGTCTTATTGCAAAAGTCTTTTTTCAGGCTCCTTTGTTACCACTGGAATTCCTGTGCAGTTGGAAAGAAAGTGAGCAGGGTAAAAGATGAAACTAACTTTCCTTATTCTTCCTCATCTTTTTTGCAATCCCATCCACATTCAGATGATGAACAGAAGGTGTCAATGGTCTATGGAAAATTACCCAGCTCTTGGTTGCAGTCTGGCTTCTCTTTGGCTTGACATGCCATCTGATATCAAGTAGCCCCTTTGATGTGGTGCACCCAAACCTGAATGTTCCCAAACTGGAGACACCTGGGAAGTGCATCCCTCAGCTGTTACACAAGAAGTCTGTTCATAGATTACAGAGTCACAAAAGCATTAAGGTTGGAGAAGACCTCCAAGATCCCCAAGTCCAACCCCAATCCACCCCCACCATGCCCACTGCCCATGTCCCTAAGTGCCACATCTCCATGGTTCTTGAATACCTCCCAGGACAAGGAGTCTACCACCTCCCTGGGCAGACTATGCCAATGCCTGTCTGCTCTTTGGAGAAGACGTTTTTTCTAATATCCAGCCTGAGATGAGTGAAACATGCTGGTTTTACTTCAGTAGCTAATCGGAAGCTGCCCTGGATCTTTAGGGGATTCATAAGGGCCCTCAGCACTAATGTTCTGACGTGTTTCCTCAAGGGTGAAAATAACATGCAGAGTGGAGCAGATTGTATATAGTAGCTGGGAATTCAGAGCTGTCACTTGGTCACTCAACGTCAATGGCTATTTCTTTTGCAGAATTTAGTGAAGTAGGAGCTCTGCTAATGTCCTGCAATGGAAAAGGGCAGTGGTTGCCAAATAACTTGTCCTTTTCTCACCCTTGGTCAACGCTGATCCTTGACATCACATTTGGGATATGTTTTTCTGTTTATTCTAACTTGTGCTTGCACACAGCTATGTCCAGGATTGCCACTTCGGTAACTGTGATCACACTTGGTAAGATATCCCTTGATGGCCTTCACATGGCTTTGCAAAGTTGTCCTGTGCTTGCTGTGGGTCTGCAATGCGATGTCAGACTTCCAGCTCTAAGAAACCGCAGCCTCAAGAGGAGGCCAGCATACATGCTTGTCTTTACACAGATTTCACTCTTAAATTGCCATCAGCCAGGCTGGGGTGCAGGTGGCACCCATTCCTGCCTCCCAAGCTTTGCACAGCTGCTCACCTCTAAGCCTGAGCATCTTCACCTGCAGTTGTGAACCAAAGGTGCAGTGAGAACAGGGGTACGGGAGTGCTGTGAGGAACCTGCACACCTGGGTAGGCTTCAGGCATCCTTTTGGGAACAGAGACAAGAACCTCAGAGCCCACTTCCAGCAGCTCTCTGAGGGGTTGGTAGGACACTCGATACGTCTGGGCTGGGCCATGACCTTCATGCTGTCCTCAGGGGTCTGTGCTGATGGCCAACCTTGGATGAACTTTTCTGCTCTGTGTCATAACCAGAGCCCCTTCTTGCGGTTGGCCAACCAGCCAAAATATCCTATCTGTGATTGCTTCAGCATCATCCCCGGGGATTCTGAAGAGTCAACAGGAGTCTAGTAAGCAGGAGGGATGTGCTAGGGGTGTGTTTTGCAATAGGTCAGCCCTAATTGCTGTGGGTACGGAGAACATCTGCAGTCTAACAGTGCTGGGGGCTTTCTGTTGGCTTCTGGAACATTCCTTTGGATCTTCCTGCTGCAGGGTGTAGGATCTGTTCAGGTGGAAGCTACGGGATGTTAGAGGGAAAACAGCATCCCTGTTTGGTGGAGCAACAGAATGCTGCTGGAGCTGCTGTAGGGAGGGCAATTGGTGGAATTAGGAAAACACTTTTTTACTTTTTTTTTTTTTTAATAAAAAAGGGTTTTTAATGGGAGTTAAAAGCTGATTCAGCAAAAGTAGAGGAAAACAACACAGCGGGAATTTGAGAAACAGTTTCTGTTTGTGGAACAACGCACAGCTTTGTTCAGAGCAGAGATTATGCAGGAATAAAATAATAAATAAAAGGCTCTGAATGGGGCTGACAGGCTGTGTCTCCTGAAAGATGCTGAATTAATCAGGGGAATAAATCATCCTCGGTTTACAAACAAGAAGCGCACTCGTACTCCCACCTTGCAAGGTGTAAATCAGCACTGCTCCTCCTGACACTGAGCAGCTGTCTGCAGTCTCTTGTGCAAGACAGGGACTGATGCAAAGCAGGAGCTGCAGGTTGCTTCATGCTGACTGCAAAATCTAATGAAGCGGATGGGAGGAAGATGAGGAGGAGCTCAGGTTTTTGGCTGCAATGCCGTTTTGCTTGGCTCAGCGCTGTGCTGTTGAGTTGTTGTTCAGTGAGGTGTTGGTGTTTGCATCCCATGAAGGCTGAGTCACAGAATCATGTAACCATCAAGGCTGAAGAAGACTTTCAAGAGCTCCAAGCCTAATCCCAGCCCATCCTCACCATGCCCATTGACCATGACCCTAAATAGAACCATAGGATTGCTAGAGTTGGAGAATACTACCAAGATCCCCAAGCCCAACCCAAACCCATCCCCATCATAGCCACTGACAATGTCCTTAAATAGAACCATTGAGACATTAATGTTGGAAAATACCTCTAAGATCCCCAGGCCCAAGCCTAATCCACCCCACCACGCTCACTGACCATGTCCCTCAGTGCCACGTCTCTGTGGTTCTTGAACACCTCCAGGGATGGGGATCCCACCACCTCCCTGTGCATCCTGTGCCACTGCATCACTGCTCTTTGGGAGAAGAAATTGTTCCTAACGTTAAGCCACATGGAAGTATGAGTAGGAGCACCAGCACAGCTGACACTCATAGAAAGGGCTGAGCCCCTGCAGATGTCTGGCAGCAGGAGCAGCAGCTGCAGAAACACAGATGTAGGTCCTCTTTCCAGATAAGAGGAAAATTATGCAGAATTAACTCAAATGGTTGTCTTTACATGTTTTTTAGAAACTAACGATGGACAACAGAGCTTGGCTTTGGCTCCACTTAGGTATATAGAATGTGATTTGATTTCCCAATGTCTTCATTAAAATATTTGATGAAGCATACTATTTTGATATAAGAGTGGAAATTTTGAGGGAGGGGGTAATTTTCTCCTGTCCCAGTTATTTCCAGTATTGGCAATTATGATTTTGATGTGATAATGAAGTAAATACTAACTCTATTTGATTTTGTCCTTCTATTTAGTAATGTGTAATGGGACTTAAAGAATATGTATATATATATATGTATATATATATATATATATATGTTGGTTTTTTGTTTGTTTGTTTGTTTGTTTCTCATTTTCTTTCTTGTTCCTTTGACAGCACTTCACTTACACAGTCAGACTCATTGCTTCTCCCACATATCCCACAGGTTTTCCCCTGTCATTTCTCATAGCCTTACAGCAGGGAAGAGGGAACATCTCTGAGGAGCACAGATGCCCTACTACAGAGCAGCAGAAGTTAATTGAGTATCTTGGATGAAAATGAAAAACCAGATCTTCTCTTGGCTCTGCCTTGCAAAGATGCAAAAGATATCAAGTTCATCGTGTCCTGTTAAGTAGCTGTTGGCTAGGACACAGAATCAGCTGAGGTCAGTGCTTTGATGTTGTTACTGGAGCTGCATGGGAGCACTGTGTAGCTTGGACTTCAGACAGGGAGTGAGGCCAGGAGCTGGGAAAGACAGGAGGAAGAAATATGAAAAAAATACAGATATACATTTAATTTTTCTAAACTTACACCTTTTGCACCCAGTTCCACAGAGTGCACTTTTCACCCAGCCATCTCAGCACCGCACTGGCTTCTGTTCCTGTCCCACGCCAACATCCTTCCGGGGGTTGAAACCTACCACATCCCTGGTGAAGTCCAAGGAAAAACTCCTACAGATGTCAAAGGGAACCCAGGTGGGCCCTACCTGCCCCATCCTTGGAGTTTACTCACATATGCAGCTTTGCTGGCTGTGCCCAGGTGGGTGAACTCATGCCAAGGCAGCTCAGTGGCCTTCCTGAGATCGCAGAGCAGCTAGCATGTCCTTGATTTCCAAAGAACCATTAAGACTGGAAATAGCTCCAAGGTCATCAGTTCAACTGTCAATCCGTCCCCACCATCACCACTAAGCCATGTCTCTACACAGAATCACAGAATCGTTTCAGATGGAAAAGACCCTTCTGAGACCATCAAGTCCAGCTGCCAGCCCACCACCACAATGCCCACTCACAGAGTCATAGAATCATTCAGGTTGGAAAGAATGTCTAAGATCACCAAGTATAATCACAGACCCATTTCAGGTTCTGAAATACAGGAATTTGAAGCATTGTAATCCAACTGATACTTTGAGATCTGCCTTTGGAAGTTCTCTCTAATTCGGTTGGAATGAGATGACTGGTTGGCACTGGATCACTGCTGGGGTCCCTTCCAACCTCAATGCACAGGTGCACAAGTGCACAAGTGTACCAGCTTTTCTGAAGTGTTTCTTCTTGGGTTAAGCAAAGAACAGACAAATCTGGCTGTTTCACAGAGGTCTGCAGAGCGAGGATCTTCTTCTCATTAACATCTGCAGATTTTATGACATGGGAGGAAGAGAAGTTCCAGGGTATTTTAGTGAAGCTGAAGTGGCTTTCCTCATGGTAGTTTGGTGGGGTACATCTGTGTTCAGCCAAAAGCAGGATATAGAAAGACACATGGAAATGAGCAAAAACTCAACCAGATTGGCCTTAAGGTTTGGTCCAAATCTTGTGTCGTGTCTTGGTTTGCCTGTTTGCAATAATCAGGACTGCTGGAGAAGTGGAACAACATGGCTTGAAAATCCCTGCTTTATTGGTCTCTTTTCTTCATTTTCCCATCTTATTGCAAGCCATGTCGGAAGAAAGGGATTCTGAACGCTTGCACTTTGTGTCCTCTTTGCACAGTTTACCATAAACTTCTTAAAGCTTCTTGCAACAGCTGTGAAACAACCTAGGGCAGAGATAGGAAAACAATAACCCAGCAATAAAAGTGATCTGATTTTAGCCTTAAACGTGGGTCAGCTCTGGGTCACGCTGCTTCACCCATCCCTCCAAACCCTCCCAATACTTCACAGGGATTTACAAAGGTTGCCGCGTCCTTTGTGCTCACTGCTGGGCTGGATAGGATCGCAGGGAAGTCAATGAGCTGTATAATTTATGTTGGAATGCCGACATTGAGCAGAGCAGGCATAGAATTACAACCTGATAGTGCTGTCGGAGGAGTGGGATCTTGGGTTTTTTGGATGGTCGATGTCATCTTTGGGTTGAGGCTACCTTGGGGGGAAGGCTGACCTGGCAGAGTGGGGCTGCCCCATTATCTCAGCACAGGGAACCAACAGGAAATGTGCTGTTCCCGTTCCCAAAAGGGCTGGCAGGTCTTTCTCTTCCCCAGCACAGCTATTGCATTGCATTTATTCAACCCCAGTTTTCGTAGCTTGGAAACTGCCTCTGTGAGGCAGCCTCTTGCAGTAGGGACTTTGCTGAGCAGTTTGTGATGTGGGGCTGACAGCACCCAAAGGGTGTAGTTACAACTAGTAGTGCAATTTTTGAATGCACTTTGCTTTCAGTTTGCCTTAAGAAGTAGCGATGCTCAGAGAGTACCTGGTGCAATAGGGCACAGTCTGGGGCAGTGCTGGTGGGGCTGTAAAGCATTCCTGGGGCCAAGCGCATCATCGCTCTGGAGACCTGACCCTTGAGGGAACCCAGCTGCAGGGCTGAATGGAGGAGAGTCCTAAAAGCACTGAGGGAAGGGGAAACATGCAAGTACAGAACTTGGCCCACTGCCCCCTGCACCCATCCCAGATTTAACTGGCACACACTGAAACTCCAAACTGGAAGAGATGTGCAGGGATGGATGTTGGTGTGTGCTGGGCTGTGTGGTGTTAGCTCTGAAATGCAGAGCAGGAGGAATAGATCCATAGGAGCATTCAGTTGGAAACCTAGATTCCTAGGTTTCCATCCCCACTGCTCATGTCCCCACGTGGCACATCTGTATGGTTCTTGAACACCTCCAGGGACGGTGAGCCCACCACCTTCCCTACACAGCCTGAGCCACTGCCTCACCACTCTTCCCAAAAAGAAGTGTCTCCTAATAACCAGCCTAAACCTCCCCAGTGCAATTTGAGGCCATCGCCTCACATCCTAAACCCCTCATTCTTGCAGTCAATGTCTGCTTTAGTTTTCATAGGAAAAGGTTAACCAAATAACTTCATGTAAATCTCCCACAGCTTAGGGATATTTACTTAATTTGCAGAGTCTTTCTGCTGGAGCTGTGCCACCAGCTTCAGTCGGGGCTGGGCAGAGCACCACGAGAGATTTCCTTAAGCTGGATGGTGTGCCAGCTGTTAGAAAGACTGAGGAAACCAGTGTTCACGTTCTGCTGTTCTGGGAAAGCCCACGATAGGTTAATAATGAGACTTCACTGATTCATACAGAGCTCTTTATTTTCATCTCAAGGCTTATAAAAACTGGAACTCAGAACCAAAACTCTTTAAAACTTTACATATGTACAGCATGAGAAATAAATAATGTTTAAAGTCATACAAAAACCAGAATATACAAACAGTTTTGAAACCACTCCATATATGGCAGGGTTACAAGTCTCGGCTACTTTCCAAAGGCTTCAATCATTAAAGCCTTTGCACAAAACCATGAAATAAAAAAGATCCCCAAGTGTGCTTTGGTCGGATTGAAGCTCTACACAAACTCAGAACCTCAAAGGATGCACTCCATCTTCAGAACTCAGTGCACCACACGGCAGCACCACTTCCTGAGGTTGTCTCGCTGCATGCCAAAAGTTCAGAGTTGTTGCACCAACTATCCTCCCAAAACTTAGAAAACTAACAAGTTTTACCTCTGATACAACCCATTCTGCTGCAGCCAGTGGGACCAGCTGTGGAGTGCCAAGCTCAGAGCAAAGCCACGATCATCTGGCACCAGGAATACAAGCAAGGTGTGGTGGCAATGAAGATGGGCTGTTGGCTCAGTTTAATGCTTTGCATGGAAATAAGATCTTAACTATGCACTGGTACTACAGCAGCACTGGAGCAGAGGCAGACATTCTCAGTAGTTACAAGGACAAGTGCAAAGCTCTCCTGGAACAGTCCAGTTCCGTTACCTTCCTCCTGTGCTGGGCAGCTGCCATTTGCCTCTCACAAAGATTAATTAACATGGACTGTTGAGCAAGGACTGAGGAACAGAGGACTGAGGAGAAAGGAGCAGCTGCCACTTTCTACATTATGCCACAGGGACAGGGAGGACGGAGAGCTGCTTGGCACGCAGTGATGCACAGATCTCAGCATCAGCCAGGCACAGAGCAGGTTTAAGGCAAGCAGAGGACAACCTGAACATAAGTAGCACGGTGCTTATCCCCACTCCTCCCTACACACGCCCACACAGAGTGTGAGCTGGTCTCACCTTCTCCAGCCCATAGTGCTCCTACAGTAGATGCCACCTGGTTCCTGGCATCACTATATCCAGCAGTTCATATGATTCTCTTCTCAGCTCCACTGGTGGCAGACCAGGACATCATTGCTGAGGTCTGGAGCTCCGGAGGTCTCCTCTGTAGACATGGTTAATGGGAGCAGGAAAGTCAGGGCAAGGCTAAATGCATCTCCCAGGCAGTCAGGGGAAGTTGTAGTTATTCTGGGTCCAGGACCACGGTCCATCAGCTGCTCCCCAGTTTCTTGCATCTGATCCAAAGTATTTTGTCCTGCAAAGATATTTGCTTTAAGTGCTACCAAGGTTTTTTTTGCCAGAGCATCTTCCCATCGTCATAGTCTTCATGCATCCAGCTTGCTCCATTGTGAGTTCCAGGGAGATCTTCAGAGTGTGTTTGAGACAGATCTGGGAAGAGCAGCAAGGAGAAAATACTTCATTAAATGCAGAAGTCAAAAGGAATATCAAAGAATTCCTAAGAATCTCTGGGACAATGGGAAGTAGGTCACAAAGTACAGGCTGGTATTTTCATAGAATCATTAAGGTCGAACTATCAACCCACCACCACCGTGCCCTGTCCATCACCATTCTATCCAAAAAAAAAAAAAAAAAAAAAAAAAGGAAAAAACTCAACTACCTTCCCAGCAGCCATTCAGTGGGAACCTGAAGCAGACATTACACATAATGAACAGGCTGCAAAGAAATTGCAGGTCTTGTCTTTAGGCTCTGCCTGTTCAGATTCACTTGATGATGCTTACAGACTGAAATTTCAAGCAGGGAGCTGTCATCTCCCAGTAACTTGGCAGGAACAGAGAACTGAAGAGCAAGCAGTTGCTCAGTTTCTGGAAGGAAAGACTATTTCCTGGAAACCATCATGCTTTGGAGATCAGAGCTGCTCCTCTGCCTCATGCAAAAGCTGTTCTCCACCAGCAAAAGCAGGAAGACATCTGCCAGCACTTCTTTTATGGGGTTATTGAGAAGCACATCAAAAAAGGCTTGTTGCAGGAGCATTTACAGAGCAACAAGTTTTTGCACAGGGGTTTCATTCACATGATTGTTTGCTACTGTGTGTAGCAGCCTGCTAGCTTCTGCCAGACCTGGGCCAGCACCAGCAAGCATTTATCAGCTGATTTCAACCAGGAAGGTTGTGCAAAGGGCTCTGCTAGCCCTAACAAGCACTAGGTCTCCAGATGAGAAACAACAAAGGATTAAGTTTACAGAATGAGATTTGTGAGGCTGGGCTTTGTCTTCAGGAAGCTGTCATTTGGTTAAACGAATGGGGATTGATTCAAAGCATGGTTCAAGGCAGCCTGGAGCAATCAGGCTGTCACTGCTGGGACCAGGCTTGCCAGCAGTCATGCTCTGAGGACAGATCCTGGTGAGTGGGATGTCCCCAGGGGTCAAGGCAGGACAGGCACGCTCTGCAATAGCTGAGCTGCCACTGCTGAGCCAGGGGAGATAGATGGAGATGAATCATAGAATAGAATCATAGAATCTATAGAGTTGGAAGGCACCTCTGAAGGACATGTAGTCCAACTCCCCTGCAATGCACAGGGACCTACCACAGGTAGGTCAGGTTGCCCAGGGCCTGATCCAGCCTCACTCTGAAAGACTCCAGAGATGGGACATCAACCACATCTCTAGCAACCTGTTCCCATGCCTCAACAGAAGTGGTGGGAGTCAGTGCTGTAACACCATGGTAATCCTCAGCTGTGCCTCACCGATGCACTAAGCCAAATTTAACCAAGACATTTCTCTGCAGCTAAGGCTGAAGTGATCTTTTAGGTAATGTTTTCCACCTCCAGCATTCCTCTGCTTTATAGGGCAGCAGTCTTTAATAGGAGCATCTAATAAGCTTTCACTACTGCAAGGATTCTGGACTCATCCCCAAGTGCCCACACACAGCACACAGGATTTTGACCAGCTGACTTCCCTACCTTCTTTTCCATTCATCTGTGCACTTCACAAACCAGAGCTCTTTGCCAGGAAATATGCTGGTTAGCTGGGAGTCTTCCACGCAGAAAGCAAACCTGGGAGGAAGAACTGGGAGTCAATGAAAGCTCTTGCTGTCTAAAGTTTAACAAACAAGATGTAATATGGATTAAAACATTCTAGGACATGCTGTTTGGTTTGATATCCTCTGTGGAGCATCTTGGTCCATCATTACTTTGCCAAGTGGCTGATGCAGTGCTTTCTGTCCTATTGTAAAATTGCACTTGTGGATCTTTTTCTTTACCTCCCCTTCGTTTCACAGGTTCCAGAAAGCAGGATGAGAACACCTTGCAGATGGCAAGAGAAGCTTATTTAAAGCTGATCAGTGTGAGAAAGCTGTCAGCATCAACTGCTTTTGACAGATCTGGGTTATCTTCAGAGCAAGAAGACAGGATTTGGGTGTGCTATGCTTCCAATCTGGCATACAGCTCCATGTAATTGTACAGTTCCAGAGATCTCATAAGGAGCAGTATAGTGCTTAAGTTGGTGCTACCATATTACCAGCTGCAGTTTTACACAAGCTTATGCCAGATCAGCATGTTATCATGCAATAAAGAGCCCTGCCTACACTTTGGGTATGTGTTCTTGACACTGTCAGAACTTTAATCCTTCAAGTATCAAGGTTTAAAACCACCTTAAAGTAGGCTGATTCAGTCCTCAGAGGGAGGCAGGACTATTCCAGCATCTAAATAAAGCAGAAGAACCTCAGATCTGATCTGCAGTGACTGGTTCTGCTTCAGGCTTGGTTCGTAGCCTCATGCTGCGAGTAACCTCCTCCTACACCATGAAGATGCGGGAGGTGGTAGCACTAAAAACGGGACAGTTTAGGCTAAATTCACATCCTTTGCCCTTTCCTTGCTGGATTCTGAATATTGCTCCTTTTGGCTGAGCCAGCTCAGGTGCTGTCCAACACCACCATTACCTCTGCTGCGTCTCCCCAGATTTCACACGTATCCGTCGGATGTGCAGCTCCTGGGAGGACTTGGCAGGCCGGTACCAGTAGCTCCTTAGCTCCTTCCACAGATCGTACCACGACTGAGTTGCTCCCTCCCAGGTGAGCTTTATTTTTTGAAGATCACCCATGTCTTCTTCAGTATAGACCAGGAAAGTGTTGGTAGCATTAAGGCCAATTTGCTCGAGCCTGGAAGACAAGCAAAGACTCAGTGTTTCCTCATGGAAGCCTGCCAGATGCTTGCTCATTTAAACAGAGCCTTTGCAGCTCAGCAAGTCCTTCACATTGAGTTGCCACCAGTTAATTACTGATTGTACTCAAGAAAGTGTTCAATCAACTCATCATGGATTTGGCTCAGCCACCTTTCCATGGCTTAAGGGTGAACGTCATGCCTTGTCTCCTTCTGGAGAGGCTAAAGGAGGTCAACAACACATCCAGAGATACAAAGGCCTGGAGGCTGCCCAGTGGAATAAAGCAAAAACAGAGCATTCAGCGATGAGCCACAAAGACCAACATGTAAAGAACTGGGCACAAATCACTTTCCAAGCAATTTGATGTAATTAAGTTACCAGATGAAATACTGAATTGTGATCAAGTAGGTCTGCTAGACTCAGTTGTACTGCCATTGTTACCAGAGGAAAAAGAATAATGCCACCTGGCCTAGCCCCAGTCACCTTGCTATCTAGATGAGCACAGCAGGCAGCTTACTTACACTTCTAAAGAGAGGGGCTCAGATTCCCCGTTGGTGCCATGGAGGGTGACAGAGAAGGTGGGGTCAACCTCCCCCAGGCTCTTGTAGCTGAAGACATGCATCTTCATCTGATAGTGGTAGACTGGAGAGAAACAAAGAGTATATAGTAAAAGCAAAAAAAAACAAAACCCAAAGAAACCAAATTGCATTGTGGCTTGGGTTGGAAGGGACCTTGAAGATCATAGAACTGTAGAACCATATAATGGTTGGGTTGGAAGGAACCTTAAAGCCCATGTAGTCCCAACCCATGCTACGGGCTGGCTGTCCCACCACCAACTCAGGCTGCACCACCTATGGCCTTGGGCACCTCCAGGGATGCAGCCCTCACACTTCTTACTGCTGCCCTGCATGGAGGTGACGCTCCTCACCTACCTCTAGATCTCCCCCTACTACTGAATTTAAGGGGCACCTGAGACCCACTTCTAGAAATCAGACCACGTTCTTTTAAGAAGCATACCTTTGAATGGCATGTCAGCTCTGGTTTTTAGGTACATCTTGCTGTTCCTTTTGTGCCGTGTCCTCCTGGCGTTGTAGCCAATGCCGCTGCAGCGGTTCTTGCGGCAGCTCAGGCAGATGCCCTTCTTGAAGCGACTGGAATCAGTACATTGAAACGCGAAGCTTTGTTTATCCTGGTTCACGAGGGAGTCCACAAACAGGTGCACAGACCGCTCGTGTTCACACTTAACAACTTCACCAATTGCTAGAGGAGCAGAGTTGCAAGGGATACATTTGGTTTGAGTATTTGTCACCTCGGTAGGTGTTAAGACAGCGAGCAACAGTGTTTTGCAGCCCAGCATGGGGCAGGGTGGAAAAAATTGGTGTTTTTTTTTCCTCAAACAGAAGCAATTCGAGAGGTTAGTGCAAAACATTGGGAGAGGATGAGTCATGTGTTGGCTCCCTTTATGGAGGAGATCAAAAGACAACCTTAGGTTATGATCAGGTGTTAGAGGGACAACATGCTTCTTCAGATCTACAAGCAGGTCTAGCTCCTAGCAATTAACTCCAAGAGCACAGATACAGTTAAGAAAAAATGGTTTTCTCTGTTCTTGTATGTCAACCCAAGGAGCATACCCTGATAAGCAGCAATAGAAGTTGTGAACTTACTGCCATAGGCAATGGCTCCCAGGACATCGCTCAGTCCGCAGCCAGGCTGGAAGTCCCCTCCATTGGGGTAGATATCAACATGGCCCACAGGCATCTGGATCCCAATGCTGACACCCAGTGTTTCCCTCGTATAGGTGTGAAGGACATCCACAAAAGCAGCATCATCAGGGGAAAGGCGCCTGCTAGGGTCCACTCCTTCAAACATGGGGCCAGCAGGGTCCAAGCCTGGGTTGGAGACAGCACAAAGGGCTAGGTAAGGAACTGGGGTGTTTGATACAGAATGGGTTATTTCCTACAAAACTGGAGAGAACTTGCTGCTGAGAGCCCTCCTAATCCAGGTGCTACACAGTCCCTGCTTCACTGCAAGTGTTGACCCTTCGGAGCTCTTCCCCATCATCTCACTAAGTTGTTTTGTTACTGAGACCATGGAGATGAGCTCCAAAGGGACAACATTAGCTCACTCACTGAAGTTGTGCACCTGAGCCATTCCCCAACTTTGGCAGTTTTACCAGTACAGATATTTATTGCCAGGCTCTGAGGAATTCTCACTGTCACATTTAAACATTTAAAGCTTTCCCTTCTACCATGTCCTAGGTTCTCCCTTGTTGAAATCAGCTTTTCTCCAGAAGTACTCTATGCTCTCAGAAGGAGGGGTTGCTGGTTTTGACCAAACACCCCATGGGACAAACTGCACCCAAGAGCTATATGAGCTTTGATCACAGAAACAATGCCACTCAGAGGCTTAGGATTTGGACAGTAACAGCATGAGCTGGACTTCTGCTGAACTCATATGCAATTTCAAATACATTCAAGATCAGGTCCTCAGATTTTTCATTGATTCTCCAGCTCTTACCTGCAGTTCAAAGTAAAGATGCTCTCTCACTGGAAGAGACAATGCTGCCCCATGTAGGGAACTTCTCATTTCTGACTCAGCAAGCCCAAAGCACTACAGCAGCAGAGGGAATGATGCTCTATGGGGAAGCTCACTACTGTAGAGTAAATTGTGAGAGACTGCTTCAGGAGCCACTCACCTGTGATTCTGCCTATTTTCCCATGGACGTGGTTACCAGCAAAGCCAGCAACATGAGCACCGAGGCTGTACCCGATCAAATGGACATTCTCCAGCTTAAAGAGAGGGATCTCCTGTAAGGGGAAGAAGAGAACACTTAATAATTTGCCCCTGTCTTTCAGGATATGTGGCTTTGCCTCCATCTGCAGGACTACAAAATCCAATTTTAAGAACAGAGAAGAGGGAGGGGGCAGACAAGCATGGTTGGTGCTTTCTTTCACTAAGATAAGCACCAGCTGAATGGGGTGGGTGATGCTTGTGGCACACAGCTTTCACCCATATAGGATGTTCTGTATTGAACTATCTGATGCAGCCTTGCATGGAGAGCTGGCAGCAGACTTCCATCTGGATTTTGCTCAGAACTCACTAGTGCAAGCAACCTGCAAAGCAGCATCTCCCATGTAAGCAAAGCACGGTGCAAAGGAGCACAGTCCTTCAGCTGTGAGCCCTTTCTCCACCTGGCCTTAGGGTTGGGGTTACATCAGTGTCTTCCCCAGTTGCTGGCAAACACACAACATGACAACAGAGGACATTACCTGCAACCAGTCGAGCAGCCTCGCTATGCTCTTCCCAACAACCTGTGTGTTGTTCACTGCATCGGTGTAGAGTTGGTGAGCAAGAGAAAGCCAATCCACCACCACCACATTGGCATCCTTCTCCCTCTCCTGCAGGGCTGAGACCAAGCTGCCCAGCCAGGTCTCAAACATGCCACTCATCTGGAAGGATATTTGAACATTAGCTTCTGGAGCACCCCAATCACACACTCACATTTTCACAGCAAATGCATGCTCCTGTGCAAATCCCAGTGCACCAAGCTAATGGTGTAAGAGAAACAGGTTTTGGCACTTGGGCTGCAATGAGCTGCCACGCCTGTAAAGACAGGAAGGAGAGGCACCAGCTCCTTGCATCTTATCGCTCTTTCCTCAAGAGCCTCAGCAATTCTGATGGATTGTAAAATTATTCTCTAGCAAACTGCAGTGCCATGGCAAAACTGGTTAAGTCCCCAGCTGGGATATGAAATGCAGAAGCAGCTTAATGAAGTCTGCCTGCCTTCTGTCCTTGGAGAGCCAGAAGCATATGGCACAATTGTGGATAAGAAATAAGAATACAGAATCATAGAATGGCTTAGGTTGGAAGAGTCATAAAATATCTGAGGACCATAGAATCATTAAGGTTGGAAAAGACCTCCAGTCCCACCATGCCCACTGACCATGTCCCCAAGTGCCACATCTCCACAGTTCTTGGACCCTTCCAGCCATGGACCCGTTGGGGTTGGAAAGGTCCTCGAAGATCACAGAAGCATGGAACGTGTTTGCTTGGAATGGTCCATACAGAACACAACACCCTGCTCCAGCCCTGTGCCATGGGAAGCCCACACCTCCATCAAGTGTCACTTTTACAATGGGCATTTGGTCACACTTCAAGGAACAAACCTCAGGTTCCGCTGCCTGTGCTCACCTTGCAGAGGCACGGAGTGATGCAGAACAGGTGCAATTGTTAAGTTCAGCAACTGCAGTATTCTTAAGTTCGGTGAAGCTGCACCGGTGCAGCACTCCCCACAGACTGCAGCGCTCAGCAGCTGCCCCAAACCTCCCGATCACAGCCCCTGCTCCTGATATCCCCCGCTCACCGTCCACCCGTGGATGATGAGGAAGGTCCTGGCCGTCGCGTTGAAGCCACACTCCTCCAGCCTCCGTTCGCTTCCCAGTTCCAGCGCACAGCCCTCATCCTCGGCGTCGGCCGACCGCCGGAGCTCGAACTTCACCCGCAGCCGCGGGGTAGGGGGCGCGCTGGGGGCACCTGCGAGCACGGAGCGGCGGCTCAGCGGGATGATACAGCGCGAGGGGACCTCCCGCCGTACCCCCAACCCCGTACCTACCTGTGGTCCCCGCGGCGAGGCAGGCGCCCAGCCCGGCGCACAGCAGTACCAGCACCGCCCGGCTCATGGCGCTCCGCGGGCGCATCGCCGCCGCCGCTTTAAGACCCCGCGCGAGGCGGAGCTCATGGCCCGATGGGGCGGGGCTTGAGCTAAGCGCGCCGCTCATTGGGCACGCCCTCCTTGGCGTCACGGGCGGAGCCAATGAGAGTGCGGGGGGGAGGCGGGATCAGGCGCTGGGCGGGGCTTGCGGGAAGCGGCGTGGGGAGCGTGCACGTGGGTAATGCGGCGGGTGGGCGAGCGGGGCAGCGCTGCGGCTCCATCCTCGGCAATGGGGGTGGGCAGCAAAGGGCAGCACCGCTCACCCCGCTTTTCATTACCTACATTTTTATTATCTATATTGTTACCGACGTTTCAATCCGTAGGGATCCATAGGGCTCATTACTGATCCTTACACTCTGCCCCGCTGTCTCTCGGCCATGCTCCGGTGCACGTGGCTTTGCAGGTCCCTTCTTCTTCCCATTTCCTCTGTTACTCCTCTGTGTCGCGGCAGAAAGGAAGGAGTGTGTTGTGCTGCAGGAAAATGAAGGTGGGGAAGGTTTTCCAAAGAGAAACGGAGTAATAGTGCTCTGAGGACGGGGGCACTTTAGCCCTCTCTGGTAGATAGTGATGCAGAGAAGCACCGGGATCGAGCTGTAGGTGTCCCCTCTCATTGCAGGGAGACAACCGCATGGTCTTAAAGGTCTCTTCCTCAGACCATTCCATGATTCTGTAACCTGGCTTCTGTGAGTCTGCTCTGACGGAGGAGAACTCGTGTGCTCAAGCCAGAGGTAAAGCTCATTGTTTTAGGTGAGATACTCAGCATCAAGGAGTGATTATTGCTCATCTGTAAATTCTTAGTTCCATAAGAGTGTCTTACACAACTCTTCCTGTCTGGTTATCTGATTCCATTCCTTTCCCCAGTGAAAGGGAGTGGGATTTGCAGAGAGAAGAATTGCTCCAATTATTTTTTGAAGTTATAAAACAGCTTTTCTTTTCTATTATAAACCACGGCTCAGGCAGTAGGATGTAATGCGATTGGTGTTAGCTTCCCTCTTGGCTCCTTTCCTCGTCTCTTTCTCTGATGCCAGGAGAAGCAGGGCTGCAGAACAACCTGACCCGGGACCGGGCAGCAAGGACCTATCCCATGGACGGTGGCACCCGAAGGCCCTGGGAAAGTGACATCCCATGGTCACCCCTGTATCCCACCCAGTCCCTATATCCTACCCTATTCCTACATCTCACACTGCCCCTATAAACTTTCCTGCACCTATACGTGACACAGTTTCTGCTGTGGGTGTTTCTGTTCTGTGAGCATCACAGCAGGGTGCAAGAGCAGCCTTGTGCTTTTGTTTCTCAGCCATTCCTTTCCCCTTTCCTCTCCCAAGCTTTTCAAACACCCCATGAATGTTCTTTAAAGGGTCCGGCGCTTCCCACCCCTTGGTAGGGACGAGGCTGATCTCCATCAGGTTATGAAATCAGCTCACATGTGGCGTTACTCACTGTCATTGAGCTCTCTTTGTTGGAGGAGCCCCCGCTCCTACCCCTAAGCTGATTTCTTAGGGCCACACCATTCAAACCCCCCAGCCCCATGTAGTAAAAATCACTGGGGGGAGAATCAATGGCAGCCAGCAAGCCACTCTACTGCTTGACTATTAATGGTCCTGCTAGCTGCAAATTTACTTTACCACAAAGTCCCCAGCATGTAATCCTTCGATGAATGCCTTTGATTGTGAGGGAATATTTACAGCTGACCCTGCCAGCAGCCTGCAGACCTGCACGGGGCCTCCTGGCCCACAGTAAATCCGCTGGCATCTGTTGCTGGGTTCTTATCGAGCACATGCTCTGTGCCTGCAGTGTTTGGGCTGTAGCCCTGGCAGACACGGTGGGTCTTGAGGAGTAAATCCCCACATTCCTCCTCGATGCTAAGTCTTGCTCATGTTGTCAGCCAGTTGGGAATGGCTCGTACCTGCCTCCAGCCATTCCCTTGAGGGTCTTTGATCCCAGCCATTCCCTATGGCACATCCCATTGATTCTAGCAACTTCTCCACAGCACGTTCCCATTTATCCCAGACACTCCCCTATGGCACATCCCCATTGATCCCAGTCCTTCCCCATGGCACATCCTCATTGATTCTAGCCACTTCCCTGTGACATGTCCTCAAATCCCAGCCACTTCCCCATGGCACATTCCCATTCCTGCTACTGGACACTACTTCCCCATGACCAAACTTCTTGGCCACTTGCAGTACTTGCTGAGCAAGGGTGGGTTGGAATTGGACAGGATGATCTTGGTGGTGTTTTCCAACCGTAGTTATCCTATCATTTCGGTTTTAGAATTAGGTGGAATTTCTCTCTTCTCATGCCTTTCCCAACCACTTATTTTCCATCCAAGCCATATGAATGCTAAGCGTGTTTGGGCTTGAGCAGGCTTTGGATCCATGCCCATTGGCAGTACAGAGGGGCTGTGTGTGGCCAAGGGAGACGTTTCCTCCTTTATGAGGTCTTCTTTTTGGTGGGGGGTTGGAGGAATAGCTCAGAGCATCCTGCAGAGCTGAGCACCCAGTGCTGCACCTGCCTTGATGCTCCTGCAAAAGAGGTTCCCCAAGCTTCCCAGTGCCTACCAGAAAGAAAAGGGGCTAGTTAGTAAAACCAATTGGTTTCTTACTTTTGCAAAGCCCAGTAGAAACAACTTTCATTCTCAGCATCATTACTGCTAAGTCACACCCCACCTTTACTGTTGCACATTCCCAATTTCTTTTTTGCTGGAGTGACAACTTGTGAACATTATCCCTCTACTTGTGGTCCTGGCTGATGTTTGAGAAATTTTTTGACAGTGTTTTCTGTGATTCCTACTGGAAGGGAGTGGCTGGTACAGTAAATCACCAAAGAGGCTGCACACACGATCTCTTGTTTTGCAGAAGCAGTGAGACAAACCAATTTTGGGGCAGAGAAGCAAGCAGTACCAAGGCTAGGGTACCTACCACTTGCTCTTCATGTTGTGCTCTTCCCTTCTGAACCTTTTGCTGCCTGGATGGTAGCAGCATTTAGCAGTGCGTGAGATGGAAAAACCCTGAGCCACAGATACGTAGCGTATCCCGCTTTCTTCTCATACCAATAATATTATTCACGTTGTTTTTTATCAGCTTGTACATTTTGCTGTAAGAACCCATCCTCAAGCCCAGTATTACTCATCAATGAAAAGTTAACAGCACCTACCCCATGCTTTTGCAGCATGTGCAATAGGGGATGAATGAGATGTCCATGTGCAATAGGAATGCAGGGATGAATGAGATGTCCTTGCATGTGCTGCTCGCCACAGGGCTCTGCTTCCCCCTCCAGCCGTTTACTCCTAATTGCCCAACTTCTCCCATTTATTATGTTTGTGGAGCATGTGGATCTTATTAGGAAAAATGAATGGCTCTGTAATTAATTAAGAAAAGCTCAGGGCACTCCATCGTGCTTTGTCTTGGTGCTCCTGACTGTAATGTATTGATGATATCCACCCCGGCCCAAGGCCAGCAGACAGACAAAGCCATAGCCAAAACAGGGGCTGTGCCTCCAGCCTGATGGAGTCACAGGGTGGTGGGACTGAGATATGCTATCCAGGCTGCCTGCCACTGCCATGCTCTGTGCTTCTGACCCATCATATGACCTTCCCAAGCAGCAGCGTGTGATGAGGCCATGGAGAAAAACTCACTTGGAAAGGATGGAGGGGGAGGGCGGCTCAGCTGTGAGATTAGGGAGCATGGACAGATAGGGAAGGCTGTGAATGAATGGGCATGAGGCATGAGTGGTGGAAAAGGGGAGGGGGAAGCAGGGGCTGGAATTGAGGAGGGAGGAATAGCTCAGATGTGACATTTAGGATCAAAGTGGGGATAGCTGAGCATTGCAGGAAGGAAAACAGTGCTGTTGTCAGAGCAGAAAGTTGGGAAATCTGTGGCAATATGAATGAGAAGGAAGGAATGCAGAAATACACATCAACATGATAACTGGGGATGCTGGAGGGGTTGCTGAGGACATTATCAGGGTTTGGGGAGAAGGGAAGACAGGTTTAAGGCAGCAGCTCTGAGCATGAATCTGCCTGCTGTCTGAAACTGTTGTGGAGGTAACATCCATCCTCCCCTCCGAGGGCTTGGGTGGATCTTACCCTAGGTCAGAATGGAGAAGGCTGCAGGGATGGGTGACAAATATGAGTCCTGCTTGTGAGGGCAGCTCCTGCCCTGGTGCTGCCCAAAAAAAAGACTCAGCTGTTGTCCATCAGCTGGTCCAGAGGAGCTCTGTATGAAAGAGAATGAGCAGAGAACAGAGGAGAATACGTTGGTTGGGAGAAGCAACCAAAGAGCAGATAGAAGATGCAAGAATGGATGGAGTTGGAGGCTGTACAGAATACACAGCTTCAGAAGTGCTGAACAGGACTCAGAGATCACAGAAAGCTGAGGTTGAAAGTGGGCATGGCCCAGAGGAGCTCCCCTGCTCAAATAGGGTCAGTATAGCTGATCACCCAGGACACGATTCAGTTGTTCTTTGGGTATCTGCAAGGATGGAGGCTTCTCAGCCTCTCCAGGCTACCTGTTCCAGTGTTCTACTATCCCCGTTGAAAAAAAATATGTATATATATTCTCTCATGTTCAAACAGAATTTTCCCTATTTTAATTTATGCCACAACTTCGGGCACAGCCTGTGGGCAATCTTGCTGATTTCAGGGATATTAAATTAAAGCCAAAAACAAGCAGTCACAGCCCCAAACAACATGCGTAAACGCTTTGCTGGCAAGGGACGCACTGAACAAACACCACCTTCAACAACAACGTTATTCCATCACGTTGGAGTTTGCTTTCCTTGTGATTCCCCTCTCTGGGCTTGCAAAGGGTGGATGAACTCATTTCTCTGGGACAATACGCCAACAATTGCTGAGCCTGACAGTGTCACTGATTGGTACAGTGTCATTGATTGCTGTGTGTGTCTTGGCCACGCTCATGGCCCATCACCAGCAGTACAGGGACAGAGGCCACTGCGTCACACTTCAGCAGCAGTGACGGTGGAGACAGGCATTCTGCTGTCATGACACCATGCTCCACTGTTTCCTCACCCCTGAACTGGGCACGGTGTATACACGGCAGAAATAAGCAGACGGTGCAGCTGAGCTGTCTTCATAAAGAGGTTTCTGTTTAAGGAACTTTTGGCCTCCCATTGAATCATCTCTTCTTTGAAATCTTTGAAACTGACATCTACAAATAAGATGGACACTGTAACTGCTGCAGAACAAAGTCCTGCTGCACGGGGTTGTCCTCCTGATGGCGGTAAGGCCATGCTGTGGAGATGCATTTGCTTTCATTTACATGACCACAGCTCCTGCTCCTCAGTAAGCAAATGTTCTGGACATTATTACTGAGTCTGAGAGTGATAGGACAAGGTGGAATTGTTTAAAACTCCAAGAGGGGAGATATAGGTGAGATGGGAAGAGGAAATTGTTTATCCAGGGGCTGGCCAGGAGGAAAAAGGTGCAGGCAGTCGAGAAAGACTGGAAAGTTTTCCATGTCTCCAGTTCCAGCATTCAGGCTGCTTTCAATTTTGTCTTCAGGTTTTTCTGCTTAACCATTCAGCAACCCAATTGTACATAATTTTGTGAACGACAGCTAACATCTCCACATAACCCTTCAACACCAAAATCTGCAGCTGTAAAAGAAATGCCAAGAAGGTTACAAGTCTGAGGAATTAGCTTCCATTTCTGTGCAAAGAACAGGTCAGAAAACCCTCTTACGGCACAGGGGCACATGGTGGGTTTTAGTGAGCTGGAGTTAAGCTCAACCAATCAGCCCCCATGGAGCAATCTGTCACAGGGCTGTTAGCAAAGCCTCTCCTGCACTATTTGGTAATTTGGCATGTCCCCTGGCTGGAAGCAATCTGTTTGGCACGGCAGTGCCATATCTCTGGCTCCAACTCTGCCAGTCTTGGAGCTCACCTCCCCCTTTGGCCAGAAGGGATGTGGCTGATATGGGAGGTGAGAGATTGTTGATTAGGATGACATTTGGCTTGGTAGTTCCTGTAGGGCTGATAAGGCTGCTTGTTTATTCACAGCTAACTCCACAGTGGGATTTCTGTGATATTACACCGTTGTACCCACGTGCTCTCTGCCGGCTGCTCCATGGCAGGTCAGTGGGTGCCACACAAGAGGTGTGAAGCCAACGCATCACATTGCTGAAGACCTGCAGCAGGACAGGAGAGAGCATTTGTTTCATGCAAGAGCCTCGTGGTTAGGACACGGCTTTGAATCCTCTCAAGGGAAGGCAACCCAATGTGGGTCTCTCACATCCTGGAAATGCTCCGTGGCTGCTGGGCTCTACTCCGCTCTGCAGCTGACCTTCCCGGTGGAATGCTTCCAAAGCACAAAGCAGAGGAACAGTTGGATCTGTGCACTGAACACCTCCTGAGCAAGGCTGAGTCCCCAGGGCTGGGTGGTATAAACGGGAGAGCTGAGAGGGATGGCACCAGGGGGAGTTTAAGGTTAAATCCTATGGGGTTTCAGTTCCAGGAGGATTAGGAGACAGCTGCTCCCAATTCAGGAGTTTCAAGGAACATGATTTTGGACTTAAGTGCTTAATTTTTGCTCACTTTGATTACATCTGGAAATATTATCATTCCACACAAAACTGAATCTGCAAGAAAGCATTGGAACTAATCTCTGAGGCTTTATTTTATTTTTTCCATTTGCATTGCTCCTCAAAGTCATGGGACCCCAGAGAGAACGCTTTCTCATGTCTGTTTATTTTTCTCCATTAATACACCACTGAGGCATGTTGTTATGTGTGTTTTGACAGTGCAGATCCTCCTTCACATTACCACCGTGGTTGTGTGCACTGAGGTGCTGAGCAGCTTCTGATTCCATGGATGGAAGTGCTAACTGGTGAAAACCATTCCACACCAAAAACAAGCATGTTCTCGAGAGCATGAGCTACTAAATGTTTCCTTCCTTCCTTCCTTCCTTCCTTCCTTCCTTCCTTCCTTCCTTCCTTCCTTCCTTCCTCCCTTCCTTCCTTCCTTCCTTCCTTCCTTCCTTCCTTCCTTCCTTCCTTCCTTCCTTCCTTCCTTCCCCCCTTCCTTTCTTCCCCCCTTCCTTTCTTCCTTCCCCCCTTCCTTCCTTCCTTCCCCCCTTCCTTCCTTCCCCCCTTCCTTCCTTCCTTCCCCCCTTCCTTTCTTCCTCCCTTCCTTCCCTTCCCCCCTTCCTTCCTTCTTTCCCCCCTTTCTTCCCCCCTTCCTTCCCTTTCTTCCCCCCTTCCTTCCTTCTTTCCCCCCTTCCTTCCCCCCTTCCTTCCTTCTTTCCCCCTTCCTTCCCTCCTTCCTTCTTTCTCCCCTTTCTTTCTCCCTTTCTTCCCTCCTCCCTCCCTTCCCACTCACAAGGACCTTGTGTATAAAACAAACGGCTAATATCTGCATGTGTTCCAGCAGTGCTGTAAGTTTTCCCTTATTGTAGGCTGGTGCTTGATAAGTTGCTTAGAGACATGCAGACAAGCTTCCCCTTTGACAGCAAAGGGAAAGGCACCTTTTAAGGCAGGTGAATGGAAAGCTGCAGTTACAATTACAGCTCTACAGTTTCCATCCATGTAAATATTTGTGATAGTTCAAATATTTTCCTCTTCCCATCTGGGTGAAATCCTAGCTTCAAAGCTTTGGGGTTTATTAGCACCAAACAAGAGATCTAGAAATAGCTCAGCAGTCATTTTATATGGACAGCAGTTCTTGATCTGCTCTGCTTCCTCTAAATGCAGAGTTGGACCTTTCTCACACCACGAGGTGTCTGGACACAGACTAATGGCCATGCAGGTGTTTTCCCCACTCAAGCTTTTCTTGCTGGTCGTTTTGTTGTAACTAGGTACAACCTTCAGGAGATACTCAATTTCCCAAAGCAGTCTAAAATGACAAACATCTTTTCTGTTAATAAGTAAATCTTTGACTTACCTATTTTTAACACTGCTTCAGTTTTTAACACCGCTATCTTTCCTAAGAAATAAAGAAGTATCTCCTGGATACTCTTTATCCTCATCCTGGATTGCCACCTAGCTGCAGCATTTGGACTTGCTGCTGGCTTCATGGCTGCAAACAGCGCTGGCCTTGAGCTGATGTTTCACCGTGGCTTTCTTGGCCCCAACAACCGTCTTTCCTGCACAGAAAGAAATCTGCCATGGCTACTTCATAATTCCTCCAGTCACACATCTCATAAAATATAGTGACACAAACTACCCACAAATCTCTTTAAGGAGATCAGAGGGCTGGAGCAGCTCTCCTGTGAGGAAAGGTTGAGGGAACTGGGCTTGTTTGGCTTGGAGAAGGGAAGCTCCAGGGAGACCTCATGTGGCCTTTCAGTACTTGAAGGGAGCGTATAAACAGGAGGAGGAACGGCTGTTTGTGAGGGTGGATTGATTTGCGGAATCAAACCCTTTGTTTACCCTTCATCCCCTAACTCAATCCCCCCTTTTTCTTGAACCTAGCAAATTCTTTTGCTAGATTACTCCATTCGGGAAGAGGGAAATTTTGAAATAACTCCCACTTTCTTGTGAACTGCATTCAGTCAACTGGGGCAAAACTCATCCTGGGTCCTTCAAGGCCTACTATACTTCTCAATTTCTTTCTTTCATTACAATCCCTGTTTCTAGATACTTTCCAAGCCCCCCTCATTTAATTTGTCTGGGTCCCTTACTTCAACTCCTTTTACCTGTATTCTATCGGGAAAAAATATTCTTGCTCAGACTAGCAAAAGACCTTCAGAGGTATAAACAGGTTAAAGGTTGTAACTATTCATGCCAGACAGACCCTCTTGACATGATCATGAGACGTCTAGCTTGTACACCTGGCATGGGTGTCAGCAGATGCTATAAAGACCATTGGCAAGCGCTGCCAAAACTGAGGTGGCTTAGTGGAGGCGAGTGGCAAGGAGCTATGGGTTCGTGTGTGACAAAGGAGAAGACGGATTGCCAATTGACAGAAGAACCCATCGATTATACATGGAACCCGCTTTACATTGCCCCGACTGGGAGCTGACAGAGGAGCCGACCTGCGCAGGAGGTGAGCGCCAACATGGAGCTGCATCTCGCGCGGGAATGGTTCCATGGCAAGCTGGGGGCAGGGCACGGTGAGCAGCACATTGCTGAGCGGCTGCTGACGGAGCGCTGTGCCAAGATGGAGGCCCCTGATGGCTCCTTCATCAGGGAAAGCGAGAGTTATGTTGGGGACTACGTTCTGTCCTTCTGGCACAGTGAGAAAGTGCGGCATTACCGCATGCACTGGTGACATGACGCTAACAGTCACAAGTTCTTTTTGACTGACACCCAAGTGTTTGACAGCCATTCTGTGATTTGACCATCTCAATTAGCCATTGGGATCAATCACACTTTGCACTTAGGAGGGGTATCTTTGGCAACAAAGCTTTCATCGTTTTATTTTGACATCTCAGGCCGAGCTGTGGAGCTCCACGAGAAGACAGATCCTCTCGTAGTCGGACCTCCACTCCCAACCCTGAAGCAGGGAGCGCCACGCGCCTTCTTACATCTTATCCACCCCCCCCATCGGTCCCGCCCTCCCCTCCCCCCGAACTCTCGCGAGAGCTGAGGCACTCCCCGCCCTCTCCCGGTCCCGCCCTTCCTCTTCCGCCGCCGCTCCGAGGTGGGCAGCTGTGGCGGACTGGGGGGCTGCTGCAATCCGGTCTCATCCCGCCCCATCCCGCCGGGGGATGCCATGGGGAGGCGTGGAGGGATGTGGGGTCGTTCGGTGCCCTCGGTACTGGTGGGGTTGGCGATGGCGGGGGGACCGCGGGGCCGCAGAGGGCCGTGGGGCCGCAGAGGGCCTTGGCTGCGGTGATGACTCTCTTAGGACACCTTTGAATTGAGTTATGAAAAGAAATGTGACCTCTGAGCAGCTCCTCGGAGCCGGGCTCAGCGGTAAGGTGCACAGTTCGCCTTTTGCCTGCCTTACGGTGTTTGTCACCTTTTTTTTCCTGCAGCTGAGCTCCAAAGATGGTGCGCTACTCGCTGGATCCGGAGAACCCCACCAAGTGTGAGTGCTGCTCCGTGTGCATTTCCATAGGGCTGCAGCGGGGTGTCCGTCTCATGCCTTTTGCCTTTTCTTTTTGCAGCATGCAAGTCCAGGGGCTCCAACTTGCGTGTGCACTTCAAGGTACGTGGTGCGGGTATGATGTTCATTTTTGAAAGAAACGGCTTTTTTTAGTGTGGTTGATGTAGGTTATGGCCTGTGTGACTCCACATCATTGTAATGTTCCAGAGGTGTTGACTTTGCTGTCTTTTAACAACAGCACACTGAATGCGGAGCGCCTAAAGCACTGATACCTTATCATTGCTGTTTTTAATTCTTTGCCTCTTTTCCTCTTTTTAATTCCCTTATTTATATTAGCATTAGGTTTTCTAGCTTGTATTTGTAGCTGTATTCTTGTTAGAGCTTTCTGTGAGATTCCATATCAGACACAGAATCACAGAATGGCCAGGGTTGGAAGGGACATCAAGGATCATGAATCTCCAACCCCCTGCCACATGCAGGACCACCAACCTCCACATTTAAGACCAGCCCAGGCTACCCTGGGCCCCATCCAACCTGGCCTTGAACACCTCCAGGGATGGACGGGGCATCCACAGCCTCTCTGGGCAGCTGTTCCAGCACCTCACCACTCTCTGTAAAGAACTTCCCCCTGACATCCAACCTCAATCTTCCCTCCCTCAACTTCAAACCATTTCCCCTTGTCCTGCAGTTATCTCCCCTTTCCAAGAGTTGGTTCCCCTGCTGTCTGCAGGCTCCCTTTAGGTACTGAAAGGCTGCAGTGAGGTTCACCCTGCAGCCTTCTTTTCTCCAGGCTGAACAAGCCCAGCTCCCTCAGCCTGATTACAGTTTAACATGCATCGATCACTCAGGTTCCTGTTTTTTGGAATAGTGGCCAAAAAGGGTGCTGTGATAAGTATAAGCACTCATGTTTCTGATTGAGAAGCTGTAGCCATGGGGTAAAAAAACAAAGAAGGTATGATGGAGCTAGCTGCAAGCTCAGTAGTAGAGTTCAGACTAAGAATTCTAGATAGTGAAGGAAAGTAAAGTTATTTTTGTTTTGTTTGTGGGTTTGTTTTGTTTTGAGTGTTTCTTTTGGACTGAATTTATGGCAGAAAGGAAACTGTCAAAGGGAAAGATGGTTGCTCCAAGAAAGAGGGTCAGGGGACAAGTGGTTTTAAATCACAGAATCTTAGAATGGTTTGATTTGAAAGGGACCTTAAAGGCCACGTGATCAAACAGGCACCTGCAACAGCAACGCACCCACCACCTCTGGGCAGCCTGTACTGGTGCTTCACTGCTCTTATTGCAAAGAACTTCTTTCTTACATCCAGTTTAACTCTCTTCTGTTTTATCATGAAACCATTTTCCCTTGTCTTGTCATAACTCCTGTTGTAATTTGGGAAGAAGCATTAAAGGGAGCTATCACTGTGCGTTTTAGAACACTCGTGAGACTGCCCAGGCCATCAAGGGCATGCACATCCGCAAGGCCACCAAGTACCTGAAGGATGTGACCCTGAAGAAGCAGTGTGTTCCCTTCCGTCGCTACAATGGAGGAGTTGGTCGATGTGCCCAGGTGAGGATGGAGATAGGAAAATGTGGGATGAGTGCTTTGGGTATGCTTCTTCACAGTGGAAATAAAAGGTGACAGTCAGACTTGTATGGGGAGGATGAGTCGTTGGTGATAATCTGTGAAAATGTGAGTGGGAGAACTGTTGATTGAGATTGCTGTGATGACTTTCTTAGGACACCTTTGGATTCAACATGAAAAGAAACTTGTATTCTGAGCAATCTTACTAAAAGGGCATGTGACAGGAAGTTATTGGCACGGACAGGTCAGGTACCAGAACCAAACCAGAACTCTTTTTTTTCCTCATAGGCCAAGCAGTGGGGCTGGACTCAGGGGCGCTGGCCCAAGAAGAGCGCGGAGTTCCTGCTGCACATGCTCAAAAATGCAGAGAGCAATGCTGAGCTCAAGGTAGGCTGGGTAATATTACTAACTGAAATCTGTTCCTGTGACACCGTGCTCCTGAGCTCAGTGGCTCAAACAAAAAAATGAGGATCTGCTCTGTAGCATGGCATAGAAGATTTAGTTTATTGTTTGTTTGAATTGTGCTGTGTTAAATTGCAGTGAGTGATACTTTTCTTCAGGTAGTTCATGGAAAGTTATCTGATGCATGCTTATTCTAAGTAGTTCATCTCTTAAAATCCACAGAAAACAAGGCCTATAGACTCAGGCTCAGCTTGTATCTTTGCTATATGTTCAGTGCTTTATTTGGCAGTTTTGATGGTGATGATGACTATCATAGGACACCTTAGGAATAACCATGGAATAATAATTTTTTTTCTGAGCCATCAGCATGAGGTAGCTTCATTGTGATGTGCAGAAGGGTATTCTGTTTTTCTGATTATACTTTGTCCTTGCTAGGTAAAATACTCTTACTGAAATCCGTATAATGTGTTGCAGGGGGGTGGTTATTCTTGTTTGTCTGCTGCAGAGATTATTGCAGGGAGAAGTGAGGCACAGTGTTTTAATTTTATCCCCCCCAGGGTCTCGATGTGGATTCTCTGGTGATTGAGCACATCCAGGTGAACAAGGCTCCCAAAATGCGCCGGCGCACCTACAGAGCTCACGGGAGGATCAACCCCTACATGAGCTCCCCCTGCCACATCGAGATGATCCTCACTGAGAAGGAGCAAATCGTCCCCAAGCCAGAAGAAGAAGTTGCTCAAAAGAAAAAGGTAAAAAGACATCATGTACTCAATGTCTTCTCATTTCTTAATGTCTCTAGGAAAATGTGTTCAGGCAGAAGGGTTGCTGTGATGTCTTATCTTAGGACACCTTTGGAATACTCATGAAAAAAAATGTCATTTCTGAGCAACCTCGATGTTAATTTAAAGACAGCAATGATAACTTAGAAACACTTACCTTGGTGTGCATATTGCAGAGAATTTATTGCTGCTGCCTTCTGAAGGAGTTACAGCATTCACGGTGCGTGTGTGTAAACATGGATGGATGCAGAGAAGGGGGGTGTGAGGGCAAGCACTGAGTTTTGAAGGCTGATGTGTGAAGGCACACCTTACCACTGTTTCCTTCTTTGTTTTTCAGATATCCCAGAAGAAGCTGAAGAAGCAAAAACTGATGGCTCGGGAGTAAATCAGACACAGCAGATGTACATAAATAAAGTTAAAAATTGTAAACGTCTTGTGTGGGTTTGTGTAGTGTTTGAGGGATGTTCCAGCGCTCGGCGTGTCCTTCTGGGGCGGATCCTCGCTGACGGCGGAAAGCGCCGAGCTGGCGTGGGGGAGCGTTCTACAGCAGGAAGTCCCGCCCATGGTGACGCTAGCACTATACGTCACTTCCGTGGCTTGGGGCCACGTGGCGCTTACTCCGTTCTGATTGGGTGGAGCCATCACGCGCATCCGCCGGAAGCAGGAGGGCGGATTACTTCCGGTGCGGCTGCAGCAGGGTGGCTGAGGTAAGCGCAGCGTCCCTTCGGGTTTTGCTGTCGGCCCGCCCGAGGTCCCTGCGGCTGCTGTTCCGCGGGCCCCTCATCCCTCCGGCCGGGTGAAATCCGTGCCGGAGGTGGGAGCTTTTTGTTTCAGCGTCTACTAGAGCCGAACTTCGCTTGTTCTGGGGCTCTCCGGCTGTCGTGTTCGTGCCCCGAGGGAAAACGCAGCCGGCGGCGGCTCAGCCATTTAACGGAACCGGGCAGATTCTAGCCCTGAAGGCCAGTAGTGACACAGCGCAGGGCAGTGTTGCACGAGCCAGTCCTTCCGGAGCAGCTTGTCCTTTTTGCGGGAGATAAACCTCTTCTGTTCGCATATCGTTCTTGTTTGTTTGTTCTGTTTTGGTTCCATAAGAAAAGTTCAATAATAATGGAGTTAAAAGGAGAAAAAGGAGTTAAAATGGAGAAACAAAGACCAAATGCATTTAAATGTGCAATGTCATGCTTGTTCTTTCTGCTCACTCGCATGTGGGCAGCTTAGAGACAAACAAAAGCATATTTGACGGAGTAGTAAGCTTGCTATTACAATTTCACCCTCTGCCACTTCATTATTTTTTCCTAAAAATGAAGGCATTATGGAAGCACAGAATAAACTTTGAAACCATTTTAGGGCTGTTTTAGTTTCTGTGGCTTTCTTCTGCATCTGACAGTGCTATCATTTGTCTGCATGCACAGTGACTGCACAGACACTTGGTGTTGCCTGGGGAAGGCGGCCTGTTGTTTCCATCATTCTTAAGCAGGTGGATAATTCCTCATGGTTTCTCAGAAGATTTGATATCCAGAGTCAGGCATGGAATACATAAGTCTATTCAGATGGCTTTGGTGGGTTGCCTCATGCATATTTTTCCAGTGTAAGATTCCCATCTGGCTTTAGAGGCAGTCAGCTCCTGTACTGTTACACTGGAAGAGGGCAGAACTGTCATAGGAAGCTATCAACTGGAAGCTGATTTGCTATTTCACATGACCTGCCTAGGGCTACACTGGGATAATTTGAAAAGAGTAATGGTTGTCCCAGGTGAGGGTATGCAGCTTCGTGGAAGGACTGTGGAAAGCTTTTGTTGTGTGTTGTAATGTAAGAATTCAGGTGTTAGCATCCAAGAAAGAGAAATGTGAAGGTTAGTGTTGTACTATGCAGCTGAGCATAGTGTAACTGATACCTTACCACCACAGAAAGGGACAGTTCTCATTCTACTTAAGCAGTTCCTCTCCTAGTTTGGCTTTCTGCTCTTGCACTTTGGTTTTTGCTTTTCTGCTTTGTTCATTGCAGGCTTTGGGCTGCTATTTTTGAAAGTAACTCCCAAAATCACAGGTTTTGGGAAAAAGGGATTCTTAATTTTGTAGTAGCTTGGCAAATTGTACTGAATTGGTGTGAGATAAAGTGAGTCCCAGTCCAGTGCAGGTGGAAGAAAGCAGCACATATTCTCCTCAGATCCTGTTTTTGTTTTGTTTTGTTTGTTTGTTTGATTTTCTGAATGCATTTTTCTGACTTTGAGCTGTGGAGATGATGATTTAACAAAGATTACTACCAAAATGTCAAGAGTGTTGACACCTTTTTGTCCCTGAGGATTTTATAGCATTGGAACGTACAGCTGCTCTCAGCTTAGGGAATAACATCTTAGAACTTTAAAAATCTATCTTTAAGAAATCTTTTTTTCTTTAAACATTAACTGCAGTCCTCTCGTAAGACTTTGTGTTTTCTTAACTTGAAGCACACAAAAAACTGTAAACGTTTTTGCTTTTCAGCTTTGTCACAGGAGAGGAAGCCATGGTGTGCATCCCTTGTATTGTCATTCCGGTTCTTCTTTGGGTCTACAAGAAATTCCTTGAGCCCTACATCTATCCTGTTATTGCTCCTTTCATTAAGCGTGTGTGGTCCAAGAGAGCTGTGCAAGAAACAGCCACCAAACAAGGCCAAGGAGGCAGTGCTGGAAATCTACAGGCACCTTCAGCCTCACAGAGAGATAAGGGGTATGAATCTGGAACTTACAAGGTAAGATAATGTGCTTAGCTAGTGAGGGAATCTCTAGATAGAGCAGCAGTGGGCACCATAGAAGCCAGGTGTTTTCAGAGAAGCTTTTGTGGCTATTTACTTCTGAGAGGGAGTTGTCAGTACTGAGCTGGTTGGAAATAGCAGTTTCTTCCAGACAGCTTCTGGGAGGTTTTGGAAGGACAGCACCTGTGTTCTGAAAAAGCTTGAAGACAGGACTCAGGCTGTTCTTTCGGAAAAGCAGGGAGTTAAGTGATTAATGAATTGTACGTCATGCATGAAACAGACTATAAAAAGTAATTATTCTGCTAGCTCTGTCACTCATAATGGGATAAAATGTTCCATGTGTTGAAACTGTGCATTTAATGTGTATCTCTTGTAGCAAAAAAACAGCTTTTGAGAGCTTTGCCCTCATCCTCCACCCCAAACCGTCATGTGTAAATCTAAAGAAATTCCATCACTTTGGTTCTTACGGCAGATCCTGCATGAGTCTTCATTGCCTGTGCTTACAAAAGTAATTTTCATCACCAGATATTACTGTCCTGGGTATAAAGATCGGTTTAGACATCTCATTCTAAAGGTGTTGTCTTTTATTTGCAGTTTGAAAGCAATGGGGTTGCAAATGGAATTGCTGCAAAGGGATCAACAGAAGTGTCTGACAAGAAAGCAGATTAGAGGAATTCATTCCTACGGATTTCATTCTCCTTGTGTCCAACATGAACTGGTGATTGCTATTTTTCACACTGATACTTTGTTCTTTGCACATTTCAGCTGAGTAAAACCCCTTACCACTTAAAGAAGAGGATCTCTTTTGCCACTACAATGGCAGCTAGCAAATTTCTTATATGAAATGTTTGAAAACTATATTAAGTTATTCTTTGTTTTCCTCACTGGAGCCACTTTGCATCTATAATCTATTTGACATGATTAGAGATTAGATTAAATAGTTTGTGGATAGGTCTAGCTAAATGTGTTGCTGCTTAGTTTTGCTCGCTGTGAGTGCAGTACTTCAGGCTTCCACTTGAAAACTGTAACCTTGGCCTAGTTAAAGAACTCCTAATTACATTGTGGCAATATAAATATTATGGTCAAAATTATGAAGAGTAGAGCCTGCCATGTGAAATTTGTGGATGAGCTAAAGGAGTAATGCTGTGTGCAAAGTTCACTTAGCTTACTAGAAATAAGTCTTGATTTGATATTTTCAGTCATTTTTTCTTTAACTTTCTACTTTTCTTTCCTGAAAAGGATCGACAAAGACATGATACAAGAGAATTGCTGCTTTACATTCTGTTGCAGTGATTTCAAATGTTACATGTCTATCTTTCAGGAAAAAAAAAAAAAAAGAAGACTAAAATCTCTTTCAACATGCTTGTGTAATTTGAATTGTAATAAAGCAGGACTTTATTTAACAATCAGTTGCTTCATACGGTTGTTTTTAGTCTTCTTTAGAGTAAACATCTAGAGCAGTAATGAAATTTTTGAAAACCTGTATACAGTCAGCAGACTGAGGGTGGTCATAAAACTACTGACTGCAGGATAAAGAGAGTGATCTCAACGTGTCCAGCTCTGCCTCCTCCTGGGAAGATGTGTTCTGGTTCTGAATTGCATCCCAAAATGATGCCTTTGTGCTTAATAGGAATAGAAGTTACAGTTTCTGCTTTGTCCCCTCTGCCAAACCAAAAGACTATCTAAAAGACTAAAACAAAACAAAATGAAACAAAGAACTCCAAACTAGCCATTCCAGCAAGTGGGATTGCTGCTTATCATTTTCTCAGAAGTCTTACAGCTGTACATTTTTATATAGAGGCATTTTGTGGATAGTACCTTGAGTGTATTATGATAGCAAGAAAAGCTGATTAATGTGTTTGTGTTCATTCAAGAATTATTGCAGGTAGAAGGGCAGTGCACTGGAGTACTGAGAGGCATCCCGCTCCCCTTGACTGTCACTGACGTCCTGGCTCGTTCTTGAGCTGTGATTTCTTCTGCCAGTGAAGTATTCACTCGATGGCTGTCAGCTGCCTCTGCAGAGGGGTGTTTCTTCCTACCGCTGCTCAGATTTAGTCAGGGCATGTGTAAATCACCCTGCAGTGCTCAAGTTGTTTTTGTAATAAGTTCAATCATAGAAAATTCCTTTTAATCATAGAATTTAAAATGTAAGACATAATGCTGCTTAATCTCCCTTAACGACCCAGTCTATTAAGAGGTAAATTTTGTATTACTTAACCAGCTTTTGCACTACCCTTGGAGGGTAAGCCCTTACATCTTTCTCTGTGCAATACCTTTTGCGATAGAAAACCTGGTTCTATGATTCTATGGCACAATTCATGCAATAAAAGATAATGCATTCCTGTAACCTCTCACAGACGTGCCGTGTAATGCATTCACTTCTAACAACTGTGGGCATGACAAAAAACTGCCAGAGCTGTGCTTGGGCTCCTCACATTTTGCAGAAAGGAGCTGTGAAATCTTGTTTCCTCCTTTGTTCATGCAGTTTTGTTTTGTTTTTCCTACTGAAAAGATACTTTGAGATGAAATGTGAAATAGAATGGGACTTGTAGTCAGCATCTACTGAAAGGGCCGACCAAAAAAAACTGTGGAAAGCAAAATAGGCACTGAAAGCCCTGGCAGAGACTTGTATTGCAAATCTGTTTCTATTCTTTTTCAAGATTAGGTTCACGGTCCTGTTGCATTGCGAATAAAAAACAAGAGCAAAAAATGACTTTAAAAAAGCAGATGGAAGGAAGAAGCTGCCTGAAGGTGGGCAGGGATGCAGGAGATCTTATGCTGCAATGCAAGGAACTGCACAAAACTGCGTTTAAGAACAAAAAACAGGGTATTTTATAGGTGTCGAATACCACGGGTATCAAATAGGCATCAAAAACTACAGCAGCCCTCTTAAAGTTGGTACGATATACATAAAATCAGATTTAGCCGTTAGAAGCAGGCGGACTACACTTCCCGGCGTGCCCCGCGGTCCTCCCGCCCGGCGGACTGCATTTCCCGGCGTGCCGCGCGGCCGCGACCCTCGCGCATGCGCAGCGCCGCAGCGCCGGCGACGTGGAAAGGCCGCAGGCGGGGGGCAAGCGGCGCGTGTGCGCCTGCGTGAGGAGGGGGGCGGCGGGCAGCGCCCCCGCGGCGCGTGCTGAGTGCGTGTCCGTTGCAGCCATTGGAGCGGCGGTTCCTCGCACGGTAAGCGCGGCCTCAGTGCTCCCGGGCCCTAACGGGAGGCGGAGCTCGGCGCTCGGCTGAGGCTCCCTCGGCGTTAAAGCCTCCGGGGCACGCTGTTGGCGGAGCGTCAGGCCGCGCGGCTGTGCCCGCACCGGGGAAGGGCGGGTTGGATACCGGGGAAAATTTGTTCTCCGAAGAGCCGTGCAGCGCGGAGGTGGCGAAGTCCCCGTCCCTCGGGGTGCTGAAAAAAACCATGGGGATGTGGCTCCGGGGGGCGTGGTGGAGGGGTTGGGAGAAATTTTCCAACCTTCACGGTTCTGTGGGTCCCATGAGGAAGCAGAGGGTTGATGTTCTCCTTCCTGCTTCTGGCAGTTCACCCTATGCAGCGTTTTCTCAACTTCCTGGTCATTTCCCACGTATTGCTCTCTTCTGAAGGGTAATACCCAGTAAGAGTGGTAAATATGTTAAGGTTGTGAAGCGTACTCTCACTGATACCAGTTCTTGTCTTCATTCGACTTCTTTCATTGCGTGTGCTGAGGGGTAAGGTGCTGTGCTGCAGGTATAACACCTTCCCTGTGAGGACAGATGGAGAGAACTTCCCTGTGAGGACAGATGTGTGCTCAGCATGGAGGAGACTCTGCAGAGACCTGGGGTCAGCCTGTCAGTATTGAAAGGGGAAGGAAAGAAGAAGAATAGGAAAGAAAGGCACAGGGTCTGTGATGACAGGACAAGGGGAAATGGTTTCAAACTAAAAGAAGGGGGATTTAGATGGGATAGAAAGAAGAAATTCTTTACCCAGAGTGCGGTGAGGCCCTGGCACAGGCTGCACAGAGAGGTGGTGCCCCATCCTTCCAGACAGCTGAGGTCAGGCTGGATGGGCTCTGAGCGCTGCTGGAGCTGTGGGTCTCCCTGTGCACTGCAGGGAGTGGGACCTGATGGCCTTTAAGGGTCCCTTCCCACTCAAACTGTTCTGTGATGTTTAGAAGTACAGGATTACTCTTTCCTGTGTTAGGCACTTCTTGAATGCTGAGGGGTGCAAACAGTCTCCTGGGTCCACATTCTAATGGAAAGCCACTGTGTAGTGTAATCCCTAATTTTACTAATTTCTGTGTAAAAAGCAGTGAAATTGCTCCAGTGATTTTAAATAAAAAATTGTCATTGCTGCTTGCATTGCAAAGAGCTGAGGAAGGCGTTACTTTGTGCTCCCCATGGGCTGGAATCCACACAGCGCACAGCTGGAGCGGCTGTCAGCTCCTTGCTGCTCTTCCCAGCACTTGGCAGTCTGAGTTAAATTCAGTAGGAAAGTATATAATGCAAGTGAATATGGAAGGTCGGTGGCTTTGATGCTTCCAGTGATTTTATCAGATGAAAAGGAAGATCCCAGGCTGTTCGCAGTGTGTGCCAATGACTGACAGTTGGGCTTGCAGGGTTATTAAGTCACATTTCTTTTTGCGCAGAGGATGTATTAAAAGCAAGAAGTGCTGTTTGGTGGCTGAAGAACCATTGTCAATGAAGATGGATGTTTCTTCCAAGTGTGTTCTCTGCAGTGGAAGCTTACTGTACCTGATAGTAATTGCACAGCTTGCCAAGTGGCTTCATTTGCACTCACCCTTTATGAAAAGTAAAAGGTAGATGAACTGGGACAGACATCATGGCAGCCTAAGGCTGTTCAACTGTGCTTCAGAAAGCTCTCTGTTTTCTCTTGTAATAAAGCTTATTTCTGGCTGCTGGAGATCCTGTCAATGCTTATTTACCTTTACAGGGTGGAGGAAAGCCCTCACATTTCATCACCTTCTTAATAAAGGGTGTTTGTCGGGCCCGTGTCCTGTCAGCAGAGCTCCTTCTGAGTTCCTGCTTGCTGTTTGCCTCCTGTGACACACAGTGACTGAGGAGAGAAGGGACAAATAATGTGAATTAGTGAGTGCTAATACAAGGGCTGGTGCTTGGAAATAGGATGGTTTTGACTTTGGGTTTTGAAAGAAGTGGTGGAAAGCATGCTGCCTTAAAATGTGCATCATGTGTGCAAACATGTATTTGCTTCTTGCTGCCCAGTGCCATAATGTAACTTTGCGAGAATTTCTTTATATCCTGTGTTTTCTTCTGTCTTTTTCCCCCAAATGCTGATTACTAATGGATACTTGTGTCATTCAGTGTCATTTTTTGTTCGGGAGCTACAGATCCTGCTGGCTGGTGCTTCTGTATTGTAAATAAAGGGTTGTAGGTTCTTGAGATGGCACTGAGAAATGACATAAGCTGTGCATCTCCGTGTCACTTATAAAAGGTACGTTTTCCTTTTTTTTTTTTTTACAGTTCTTTCCCAGAATGCTGTATTAAAAGAAACACTGAGTTTCTTTTAATATTCTGAAATATTTCTGAAATATTCTACCTTAACAAGGTTTCCTGGAATCTCTTGTCTAGTTGTGAGCAGGAGGGCTGTCCTGGAGCTGGGATGGGAAGAAGCAGCTTGTGCTCCCTGGAATATGGAGAATGACTCCCACAGAAAACATATGCGGGAGATGAACTGGAGCAGAAGGCATAATGTTGTCCTCAGCTTTCGCCTGCTCCCTTAAGGGTGTACCTTGCTGGCAGCAAATCTGTCAGGATGCATTGCTTCTGCTGCTGTGCAGGACTCCTCGGCTTCAGTGTGACCTGTAGGGACCACATCACATCACAGCAGTGCTGCCTGCTTCAGGCTGATGCTGCAGAACAGCGTGGACACTAGGGCAGGTTGCAGAACAGGAGGAACAAAAAGGATGCTGTGTTTGTTTGTCTGCAGGAGAAAACAGCAGGCAGTTCGGATGAGTAATCTTAAATTCTTTGAGATCAGAATTGAGGATGTTTTGGAGTCTGAAAAGGAGTGGGTGGATAAGAAATGGAGAGATTCTGATATCTGGGCAGCTCTGCCTGGGATTAGGGAAAGGAACATTCCCATGTAGGTGTAGGAAAGCTTTGGAGGCAACCACGAGTTAGTAGTGTGGGAAAGAACATGAGCAGAAGCAGTTTCTTGGGGATCTTAGGTAGGGGAAGCACTGATAGCAGAGATTTGATGGCATTTTTCATTGGCAGACACTGAGTTATGGCTGATGCATCTCTTTTTTTTTTTTGATATTTTTTAACATGCTTTGAAATAAAAACATATTTTCATTCTTTTTCTGATTAAAAATAGAAAAATATCTTAAATTCTGAGAGTTGTAAAGATGTATTCTTTTTTTTTTTGCAGCTGCCCTTAGGGGCATAAATTTTCATTGTAGTGTGTTTGTGCATCACTAATCTCATTTAGCAGGGATTCTTCCCCCAAACTGTTCCCTGAGCTGTGCAATGTGATGAGTGCATAACACATCAGGCAGGGGCAGAAACATCTGTATGAAGGGAGCTTTGTCACTTTGCTGTCTCTTGCTTTCAGATAATGAATACTTTGGAGAACTAAGCTGTAAATTGAATTGTCAGATTATTTTTTGCTTGCTGGGTTTTCCTTTCCCTAGGAGTGAGGAGAAAACGGTAGGTTGTACTGTTAAGAGAAACTGCAGTTTATCTGCTGGAATTCACGTTTTCTGGTTTTGCAGCATTGGCATCAATTTGAGATCTGTCAGTCCTTTGTCAGTGCATTTGAAGCTTTGGATGTGTGTTACCAAACAAGTTTCCCCCTGGGAGCAGCTGCCTGGCACATTGTGACGTGGGGACCCTTGTGGTACATCTGGCAGCAGGCAGTGGGAGAAGCAGGTGATTTCATTTCTTAGTCAGATCTTTTTGTTTGGAACATTTCTCATCCCAAAGTTCTGTGTGGCCGTGTACTGATGAACAGAAATAACATTTCTGACTCCACGAAGGCTTCGCAGTCCTTGGTGTGTGCTGCAGTTCGGAATGGGCTCAGTGAGGAGGAGTGCAGGTGGGTGAGGATGCAAGCAGTGTGTGCAAGCTCAGCTGGGACTGGTGTGACCTCCTACCTTTGGTTTGATGGTCTCCCTTGCAGTGTGCCTGGAGGTGCAGAAGTGTTTTGCTGAGAGCAGAAAGCTGGGCTTCTTAAAGGCAACCAACAGAGCGGGGCTTCAGGCTTACTGGAACTTTCTACTTCTACTAGAGCTGGATGAAACACATCTAACAAACATTCCCAGGCACAAACTCGAGGGCTGTGCTCTTGCTTCAGACTTTCAGTGTCCATTGCTATCAGCTTTCAGGCTGCTCACTGAGTAGTGGGATTGTCCTGGAGATAGGAAGTCCCCAGTAAGGATAGTTTGCAGATTTTGAAGGTTGAACCTGCCTTCAGTGGAGATCATCTCTGAAGTGTAACTGACGTCTGTTCAGACTTTGTTACTTGTGGGTGCCATCTCTGCTCTTCAGTTTTGCAGGGGAGTGTTGTGTATGATACTTAGTCCATGACGTACTGGATTGCAAATACTGCTGGAATATGAATGACTATGAGAGAATTAAATGTACTGCGTGGGTAGCAGACATCAAATATTGGAGCTAAATGATACCTTCTGATAATGTCTTCTGCTTCTACAAAGTTTTATTCTAGGATTATATGGGACATTTGAATGTCTCATTTGAACGTGTGTACGTTGGTATTTGTGTCTCTATGTGTGTGTATAGATATATTTTCAGGCTGCCTGCAGGTTCAGCCTGACAACCATGTGAGGGATAGTTGTGGAAAGGGGAACTGCTTTGCTCTAAGCTGGCTTTACTGGGTGGCATTAGTGGGATGCAATCACTGGGAGACCAGTAGGAGACTTAGTAGAACTGTAACTACTGCAGTAACATTACTTAAACAGAAGGCTTAGAGGGTGTGACAAGCTTGCTGGGAGCTCGACAGTACGGGTTACCCCAAGTTAAGCTTGCAAGCTGTTGTGTTTGAGATACCTTTGTGCTTTGGTGGGAGGTATTTGTTTATTTGAAAGGAGAGGCTGGGAACACTGCAGAACTCTGGCTGAGGGTTGGTCAAAGCAGTTTAATAAAACAGCAGAAGCTATGGAGCACGAGTCCTTAGCAGCCTAAGAAGCCTGAGGTTATGCAGTTGGATGGCTGTCCTGCAAGTCCATTTCACCTTCAATTCTAGCATGTGTATTGCTCTTACCAGGAAGATTTGGTATGCAGAGTCATGACCAGATGCTGTATGTACTGCTGAATTGCTTTTAACCTAAAGAGGAAAAATGAGGTTCTTGTAAACATGGTTAATAATTAATATCAAAGTCTTTTAGAAGGGACAGTGAATTCAAGATCTATGCTTCCCCTCAGCTATTTGAGGCTGAAATAGGTCCCGATGTGCAAGGCACTTTCTTGGGTTTGGTCTGAAGCAACTGCTCCTGCATGCTGGGGCTGCGTTCTGTGGCCAAACGGGTGTTGCATGTAATAGAGCACAGCCCTTACAGAGTGAGTTATGAGTTCTTGGGGATGTTCACAGCTTCATGAAGAGAAAAAGTGTCTCGGTAGTGGTGATACTATTGGCTCTGCCTTAAAAAGCAATTAGATTTTTTTCAATGGCCCATGAATTTGTTTAGAGTATTCGGAGGGGAGAAATGTAGATTTGCTGAGTAACCTATTGGTGTGGATGGGAACGACTTCTCTGAGGTGAAAGGGCTGTCCTGTGGGTGTTCCTTTTGGCTTTCTTAGTCTGCTTAGTCTTGTATTCTAAGGTGAGGTTGGAACTGGGGTCCTGCAGAGCAGCCTTTCTGTACAAAAGTGGCTGTTACCAAAATCAAGTCTGGGGAAAATCCTTGGTAAAAGAGGATGAGTTAAGTTCTAAAAATCCTGTTTCCCCAACAGCGCTCAGCCTTTCTTCTGTTTGGAAGAAGTCAGCCAGGCTCTGGGGATGAGGGAGAGCTCACAAGGTATAGTAGGCAGCAAATCACCATTATTTGAATGGGTGTGCCAGGGCCAAGAGCTTTCTTGGAATCATAGCACAGCATGGGTTGGATGGGATCTTAAAGATCACCTGGTTCTAGCCCCTGGCTGGGGGCTGGTTGCCAACCATCAGCTCAGGCTGCCCAGGGCCCCTCCAGTCTGGTCTTGAAGCCTCCAGAGGTGGGGCATCCACAGCCTCTCTGGGCAGGCTGTGCCAGCACTCACCACCCTCTGAGTAAGAAATGCCTTCCTAGCATCTCACCCAAATCTCCTTTTTTGTTGTTTAAAGCTGTTCCCCCTTGTATTGTCACTATCAGACCATCTAAAAGTCAATCCCCCTCCTGTTTGTACACTCCCTTCAATACTGGAGGGCCACAATGAGCTCTTCCTGGACACTTCTCCAGGCTGAACAAACCCAAATCCCTCAACCTTTCTTCACAGGGGAGATGCTCCAGCCCTCTCATCATCTTAGATGATCCCAGGTTTGCTGGTTTCTGTAGTAGCTGGATGTTTGCGATCCAGGGGCAGCAGGGCTAAGATGTCTATGTACAAGTTGAACCCCAGTTCCTGAGCCTCAGTTCTTCTACATACAGATGACAATCCAGGATCATATATTATTCACGTTTGTTTCTTTGCCACTTGATCATCTAGCTTTAGTATTCACTGACTTGATCTCAGAATTAATGCATGCTGGGACTTGTGTGGGTTTTTTTCTTTTTAAGTGGCAAAGTTTGTATTCAGGTAAGATGCATTCATCCTGTTCTGGGTAAACTCTCAGCCTAAATTTGGAAATCTTCATTAACTAATTACATCTTAGAGTCCTTCAGTGCTTCTCTACAGATTTCACTTATAATTTCACTTTGTGTGCATGGTCACTGTGACAAAATTGCTTCTGCAGAGACTGCTGATAGGTCTCATTTACAAAAAGCTTTAAAGACTCGTATGAGGTTCGAGAGTTGTTGTTATAGATTGTTTTTTCCTAAACACTTTCCCCTATTTTTGTAGGATTTCACCTGCTAAAGAACATGTCTATTTCCTAATAGCCTCCCATATCTGCTATTTGACTATGCTAGCGTTTTGTTTCTGACATTTTTGAATACTGTGGATTTGCACTAAATCTCTAATGCAGGATATTCAGATTGCAGCTGACTTGGAGGCTAACATTGCAGATTGTGGTTGCATCGTTCATCATTCTTAGTTTTCCTTATTTTTATGCTACAAGGATGGTCTTTTCTGGAAGCAGAGGCCTCTGTGAAGATGAGGCAAACAAGTTGAAGTGATACCTAAGCAGATCCTGTACCTTTGTTGAAACAAGTCAAGAGTTTCTTCTAGGAGGTAGCTTGCATCTTCTAATAGAACTGCTCCTGTTTTTACTTCTTAAGCAAGCTCAGGCATGAATGTTTTGTTTACCCTGTTATACAGTGCTTTACCTCTTGGTGGGGATGGTGGGAAAACTTCTGCTTTTTCCAAGTTATTAGTCACAGTTATGTATTCTCAAAATGTAAATGATTATTAAAGCTGATATCCTGGAAGGATGGGCTGGCATGTGAGATTGTATATTCTTTATTTGTACCAAGGATGTTAAATGTTTCTTTTCTTTTTTTCCTTAAAGAAATGAAAGTTTAGAACGTGAATCGCCAGATAACAAAGATGGGAGCAAATAGCAGCAGCATCAGTGAGCTTCCAGACAATGAGTACTTGAAGAAGTTATCAGGAGCAGAGCCCATCTCTGAGAATGACCCCTTCTGGAATCAGCTGCTGTCCTTCAGCTTCACCGCTCCCACAAACAGGTACAGTGATGGTGTTTGTTGGGTAACTAAACCTTGGTAACATAGCCATAAAAGGGACAAGTCTGAAAGCAAATGAGTTGTTTTGCATTATTCCTGTTTGAGACAGCAGGGGAGTGAATGCCTGTGTAAACTGGACTTCTATTTCTGATTTTGAAGTCTTTTACCACCATGTTGTCTTTTTTGGGTTCCTTTCTTCCTTGTAGCTGCAATTGCTATTAATTCCCTCTGGCTGCTAGAAAAAATCAGCAATAGAGTTTGTGATTCTTCAGAAGATGTGAGTATGTGTATGTATTTGATTTTTTGGAATTCTGTTTGTTTTGAAGGGGCTTTTCCTGAGTGAGCCATTTTTTCTCCAGTTGTTACAGAATCTAATCCCAGTTTTATTGTCTTTCTTCAATTTTGATTTGTTCACACAGAGCTCCTGTTAATCAGATATTTTTTGGAAGGACAAAAACCGACACAAAGTAATGAACACCATGAGCTTCTGAGAATTTAATACAAATTAGTGATTGAATACAGTTTCTGGTGAGGTATGGCTCACATGTCGTGACATACTTCTGTGCAGTGTCCTGAATGCTGCTCACAGTGGCTTTTGAAAGACAACCACGTTTATTTTCATAGCATCTAGGAAAGCTGGTAGATAATCTACCTGGCTTGTATTACTGTGCCTATAAGCTGAAGTTCAGACACTTTGGAGGGAAAATAGCTAAGGTGAAAACCTCTGGTTTTTATAGTGATTGAGGAAGAATTTTGGCTTCTGCATGGAGAGAATAGCCAACAATTAACTGCAGAAGAGTGAAGGATTGTAGGGCTTGAAAAGGGCAGTACCCATTTGGCAATAGATGAGAGAAAGGCGCTTTTTTACTGTGTTCTCTGAGAAAGCAAGAATTCTGGTTGCAAGTGGACTGTAAACACAATGGGAAATATTGTGAGTTATGTCCTACTGTGTTTGGTTTTTTAGTTATATATATATATATATATCAAACAGCAGCAATTTATTTCGATTGTTCCACTGCCCCTTTCTCTTACAAAGTAAAGAACTATTTCACAGCTCAATTTGAAGCTTTTGATGTGCCTATTTCATGCTGTCAGATCCAGTGCACAGTCGGCTTGTTTAAAAATAAAATTAAAAAATACATACTGGAAAAAAAAAAACAAAACCAAAAGCTTTATCCGAAAGCAGGTTGAAGGCTTAATTAGCTGAACACCAGATGGTGCTCTTGCCTGGGAGCCAGAAGGGATCTATTTTTAGAGGCCTCCTTTGTGCAGTATAATTGAAAGGAAGCTGATATTTCCCATTAAGTTGCATCTACCTGGGAGGACGGTTTGACAAATGATGTCAAATGATGTTGGCTGCACAGCATCCTCAGCCGTTGTCTAAATCAGATAACCTTGCCTGCAGGAGCAGAACAATAGAGGTCAATGTTCATTTTAGAGATGGAAAGCTTGCGGAGTATCAAGTTAACTCTGTTTGTTTTAATGAGGCTTGAGTGGAGGTCATACGTTTGACAGCAGCGAGGTGCTGGGTTTGGGCAGTTATGGAAAGGAGCCAGTTTTCACTTGCCAAGACAGAATTTAAAGTTTTATTTTGCTCTTTGTGAATAATGCTTTTTACACTAGGCTGTTGTCAGTTGTGTTTATAGTAGGTGATGGTTTGAAAGTGCTGTTGTGAGCCATAAAGTGCTGTGTTGTCTTCATGGAGGTAAGAGCAAAAGACCTTATTTCCTCATCTTTTTGCAGAGATGAGACTGATATAATCCCCAGGTAGAACAGGATCATGTTCTCTAGATGCTTCTTTGGAAATTGGTTTGTTCTATGTATGGCAGTGCTGTAGGGAAAGAGGAAGAGGAAAAATACAAAAAGAGAAGGCAGTAGGAAAATGAATCCTTTTGTTGGACCTAACACTTCCTGGTGTGTTGTAGCACTGTATAATTTTGGCATTAGTTAGTTAGTAAACTTGAAAAGCTCCAAATCGAGCTGTGAAATAGTTCTTTACTTTGTAAGAGAAAGGGGCAGTGGAACAATCGAAATAAATTGCTGCTGTTTGATATATATATATATATATATATATGTAACTAAAAAACCAAACACAGTAGGACATAACTTACAGTATTTCCCATTGTGTTTACAGTCCACTTGCAACCAGAATTCTTGCTTTCTCAGAGAACACAGTAAAAAAGCACCGTTCTCTCATCTGCTGCCAAATGGGTACTGCCCTTTTCAAGCTCTACAATCCTTCACTCTTCTGCAGTTAACTTGAAAGTGTGCATCGAATCTTCAGGTGGCATTTACAGAATAATACAGTTTTTGAGGGATTTATCTTCCTCAATAGGGAAGAAAAGATGTAATGACCTGCAGTATTTGTTTAAATGGGTTTGTATGCAAAATGTTCTTACTGCTTGCTGTGCTGGGGTGTTTTAAAGCAGTAACCACTGCCAATGTAGAAACTGTGTTTTCAGACTCAGAATCATTTAGAATGGAGAAAACCTTCAAGATCATCAGGTCCAGCCATCAGCCTGACCTGCAGAATCCCATCACTAAACGATATCTTTGTTCCACAAGTGTCTTGATGCCTTTAAAATATAGCCAGGTGAAACTACTTTCTGTAAAGAATTCTGTGCATTCAGAAAGCGAATCTCACCTTTAATGACAGTTTTGTTGAAGTCTTTGAGTATTCCCTCAACTTAAGAGAGCAGATTTTTGCTTTGATGAAGGACTTTGAAAATGCTGGCCAACAGATCACAGAAGAAGAGGGCATTCCTGTGAAGCCTTAACTTTTTCCTCAAGTGTGAGGGAAGTAATCCCGCACCTCATCTTCGTCTGGATCTAAGTCATTCCCTTTCTTTTCTGAAAAGCTGTTCCCTCCACGTACTCCATGTGATTCTCCTGTGGCTACTTCATTGCAGTTAAATGTAATGTGTTCAAAAGGATCGATTTAAATGTGTTTTAGGTGTTTTTGTCCCAAACAGTGATCTCCAGAGTATCTAACAGAGCAATCCCTTTCTTTATATGTGGAGTTTTCAGAGAGTTAGTACTTGCTTGAGCTTCAGTCCATTCATGTTCTTGCTGAAAAAGTTGAATGCTACCAATGCTGCTGTATGGATTAGTGAAAAGAGGGATGTTTTAGTTTTAGCCTTCCAGTTCTAGGTTTATTCATTAAGCAAATGTCGTCTCCACATCTCTCTTTGTAGATCAGTCCTTGGAGGTGTAATACTCACAGCATTAATTCTATTGGATTTCAGAACACTTCTTTCCCTCTGTGCATGTGTTGGGGTGGTGTTCTGCTGCAGTATGCTCTCACTGTGGGTTTCTATTCCTTGAGTTGAGTGGATGTTGTTGCCTAGTAATCGGGGTGGCAGAGTTCAGATCTGTGTTCTTGTGCGAAGGAGGAGTGGGTTGGTTTTTAAGAATTAGGGGAAAAAATGGTCTGTAATTAGGATTAATGTATACACTTAAGCTTTAAATTCTGAAGCAATTGCAATGATCACTCAGCCTGTATTCTCGAAGTACCGAGCATCTTTGGGTGGTGGGAGGTGGATGGTTTTTGTTGGGTTATGGTTATTTAGTATCTGAGAGCACTCCAGTGGGTTGGTGTCCAGGGTAATGCTCACCATGCTTGTAATTGCTCAGGAGGAGTACATCCTGGTGACAGCAGCCAGATGGACAAATTTAGATGCTTAAAATAGATGTATCTTTGTCTCACCCGGGCCTAGCAAATAATGTTGTCAGAAGCTGTTGACAAGGCATTCTGGTTTTGTACCATTTGCTTTTAATTACTCTGCATGTTTTTAGCACAGAAACAAGAGACCACCTTTGAGACTGATTTTAATGTTTTAAAGCACATATCTCAGTATGTTTTCTCTTTCTGAGACTTATGTTTGAAAACAATTTTTAAAAGAGGAAAAAGGCCAGCATTTGATTTTAATGAAGCCAGTCTTCATGATGTAAAAATGCCTTAAGATGCTCAGCTGTAGATGCAGAGCTGCATGCTGCCAGCTCACTACACAGTAACTCTGATCCACAGAGTAGTTGCAGGCATATCAAAATGTTTGTTTCTATGTTGAAGTCTCTCCTATTGAAAACCTTTGAAATAATTCTATCAGTTGCTATTCCTACCAATATCCTTATCTTTTTGTCTTTTGTCTCAGCTGTTTTTGTATTAATCAGGTTACTCATTGGGAAATGTAATCCTAATGCTTAGGAAGCAACAGCAATTTTGGTAATCTAATTATCACAGTATTAAGTTTTGCAGTATTACTATATTACACCTTTCCAACACAGAAAGATACTTCTCTGGTGAAAAGCACTGTAATTAAAAGCTTGTAAAGAGAGCTGAAGAATTTTTTTTTGCTTCAGGTTGATGATTTACACTAAATGTTTCTCATAGTGAAACATATTTCTGCTTGGAGATATTTCCTTTCTTGCATTTAATGACATGTCAGCTGTTTGTCTTCTCCCATGAGTCCTACTCCAGCTTAAAACTGATGGTATTGAGAATGATGTTGGGTGCTGTAGGCTCACTCAGGTTTTGAGATTGTCCAGGCTGTTATTGATTTCAGCTGCAAATTAATGAAAAGAAACATTAACAGGTAATTATATAAAAATTTGGATACAGAAGATGTCTTGGCAAGAATTGAGGAAGATGAGTCATTAAGTCATTACTATAATAGCTGGGAATGAAAGATGGGAAAGAGGAGAGCTGAAGGAGGAGTAGTGTTACAGAGCTGCAGAGGGCAGAAGGGAGCTTTATGGCTTGCCTTACCCTATGCCATGCTGAAAGCAGGTCAGCCAGAACACGGTGCCCAGGGTTGTGCTCTATTGGGTTTTAAGCATCCCCAAAGATGAAGCCTTCACAAAGTGAAAGTAAGCTGTTCTGGTAATTGATTGTTCTCAGAATGAAATGGTTGTTTTTTTTCTGAGTCAGTAGAATTGTGTGTATTTCAATACAGGCTACTTAGAACACATATTTTTGCTTGAAAGTATATTTTTAGTATTTGACTGTGTTGTAGAGGTAGTTTCTTACATGCTCAGTGTTTGCAACATAAGGTAGGATGGAGGAAAATTCTGTCTTTTTTCTCCAAATTGCTGTCCAGCTTTGGCCACTCTCAGAAATCATGTCTGCCTAGACAAGCTACAGGTCTAATCCAGGGATCCTGTGGAAGCTATTGAGGTCTTTCTGGGAACGTGGGAATTGACCTGACCAAATCCATAGAGACATGTCATGGTCTCTGAACCGTGGGTGAATGGGAGAGGAGAGTCAGCTAGAGCACTTACAGAGAAGTCTTCCTACTGCCTTTAAGTTTTTTTTTTAATGCCTTCTCTTATTGAGATCATGTGGACTGATATGTGACTACTATGTATTACTGTAATTACAAGCTGAGAGTATGCAAAAATGTAGGACAGTGTCTGGGTGCAAAACTGGATTAGGAAATCCAGAGAAGTACAGAATTAAGGGGCTATATATTGCATCACATCAGTGTATTTCAGAGATATTTGTCATTCTGAAAGCATGAAACTTGCTGTGTAGCTAATGCCTAATTTCAGTGACATCAAACCAAGCATGGCAGCATCGAAGCCACAGGGGTAATACTTGTAACAAAAGGTTCAGTGATCTCTCATTGACAATTAATTTTTGAATATCAGTTTTAGTAGTTGTTGTACTTCAAATGCATATTGTACTGCTCAGTATCTATGTAAACTAGCTAATGTGTTGTTAAAATGAAGCTCTCTCTAGCAGTGTTCTACTGTTTTGCAATGAATTTTCTCTTCAAGTAATGGAACTTGAATTGCTAATGGAACCTTTTTGTCCCTTCCCCACAGTGCTGACCTAAAACTTTTGGAAGAAGCAACCATCTCAGTCTGCAAATCTTTAGGTGAGAAACTGACATCTTGTTTCCATCTGGTTGAGCAAAAAAGTTAGGAACATAGATGTACACATTCACATCTTTTGTATATGTAACTGTATGTGTTCTACTGGTAAGATTAGAATAGTGTCAAGTGTGTTTATATATTCCAAGCCTTCAGAAAGCTAGCTTTTCTTTTGTAAAACATGAAATGATTGAAAGGTTTAAAACAAATAACTCCATCCTTGCTACCTCCTTTTCCTCCTGCCCTCAAAGATAACCAGTGAGGGAAAAGAATTAGGGGTGAAAGGAAGGAATAATACAAATGTGGTCAGTGATATTACAAAGAGGCTGCAAGTAGTGGAAACGTGCTCGGCTTCCTGATGGAAAGCTCTGTGCAAGCTTTGGAAAGGGAGCCATAGAAGCTTCACACTGGAATATTTTTAATTTAGAACGAAAATTATTTTAGAGAACAATCATGGAATAGTAAAATGTGTAGTGGAAAATCTTAAAAATAGAGTAACTGCTGTTTAGGAAAACAAGTATCATACTTTCTACAGAAATATTTAAGGCATTGACGTCTGTTTTCATTCTACATACAGTTTGAACTAAATTGTCTCAACTTAAAATGCCATTTAACTGTGTCTTTGCAATTCCTCATCTAGTTGAGAAGAATCCTCGAACAGGAAACCTTGGGTCGTTGATTAAAGTCTTTCTTTCTAGAACCAAAGAATTAAAAATATCAGCAGAATGTCAAAAGTAAGTACTGGGAAAAAAGGTGGGTGCACCTTTTCACACTTAAGCTTTCAATTTTTTGCTAGCTTTGGAGTTATGCTCTACCATGGAGTTATGCTCTAACATAGTTACCCAACAAGGTTAAACTTCCCTTAAGTCATTGTTTGAAATTAGGAAAGTGTCTAACACTTTATCAAGCATAGAGTATGAAGTATAACTGATAAATGTATTATCTGAACAAAAGAATGTTTGTCCTCCCTGCTAAATAAGCATATTTGTATGTGACTTCAGGCTAATTTCTGCCTTCCCAATGATGCATTCCTGGGGGCTTGCTGTCCTAATTTTCTCTGGGTGGACCTCACATATGTAGTCAGCATGCTGTGTTACCAGGCTGGGAGTTGAGAACCCCAAGCCTTTTGAGGTGGTTTTATGTGCGGGGCTGACTGTGGCATGATAGGAAACTTAATGGTAGGTGTAAGGGTTCAGATAAGAGAATGTTTATTTTTCAAAGGAGACATTTAATCTTAAGTTATTGATTTTGAGATATTTAAAAGTCACCGGACTTTTTAGCTAAATCCCGATTTATAAAGATCCTCAGAAATTACTTTCAGATTTGATTGGTTTGAGCAGAAACATCTATATATGAATACTGCTTTCAAGCTGTGTTATGCAACTGCTGTTCAGCAGCAGGAAAGAACAAGAGGTTATGAATGTAGCATCATACAGCTCTTCCAGGAAGCTTTCTGCAATTGTTCCCCCATAACCTTTGATAAATATTTGACTCCCATCAGAGAGAGAAAGAAGATGTTCTTTTTAACGCCTCCTTGCTGCCAGAAGTGCTCTGCCTGTATCCGGAGAAAGGTGCTGCTCCTTCCTGGATGGCTTCTGCTTATTTAATCCATAAATGCATCAATACAGCTTGATGTTATGCTGTTGTATGGGCTTCCCAGTGTTTGCTTGTTGTGACCCAAGGAAATGTAATGAAGCCGTAGCCTCCCTGCATTCAGAAAGAATCTCAGTTAATGCTTTAGAGCACTTCAGCTTTTCCTTGCTTCAGCCATAGGAACTCTTTTGTTAATGTTGTGTATCTCGTGGTCATTGCTTTTAATGCACTTTTTCAAATTGTGTTACTGATTCTCGTTTCTGCTTCCTTTCCAGTCACCTCTTTATTTGGCAGGCTCACAATGCATTATTTATTATCTGCTGCTTGCTGAAAGTGTTCATCAGTCGAATGTCAGAAGAGGAACTGCAACTTCATTTTACTTACGAGGATAAGACACCTGGCTCATATGGTAGGTATCTGCTACTGAAATTGGGTAATACTGATGCTAGATGTGTGTCGTACCCTCCAGGACACCCTATGAGATTGAAAGTATGTAGGCAGTAGTAAAACTGGCTTTCTTCTTTCAAGTCTGAAATAATTAGGTGTAAATTATCTTCCTTTTTATCTGGCATATGAAGGAGTATATCTTTAAAGTGTGCTGAGAGCTTTTAGTGACTTGTTTACTGTTGTCTTCTGGAAGAATTAAACATTTGTTTACAAACTGTTAGTACACTATAGGTTCTCATGGCAAACTAGACCTCTTCTTGAGCTGTGTTCACATTAGGACACACAGGATGGCCTCTAAGCCAGTGGGAGGAACAAATGAGAATGGAGTGTAGCTTTTCTACCACTACTGTGAGACTGATACTGGAGGAGTTGTTTAGGAGACTGGTTTCCTTGTATTTGTTGAGATTGGAAGTAAGAAAAGTAACATCCTCAACAGTTCACCACTTTCAGTGACATCAGGTGATTTATGCCATTTTTTCTCCCTCACTGGGACTTAGAAGTTGCCTTCCCTTTGTGGTTCTGTGAGTTGATTGCCACTTGTGATCCTGCACACGCACTTCACTCCTCTGTTCTCTCATCTGCAGGAAGTGCTATGGAGGAAAGAGATGTAGATCATATTGCTTGTTCTCTTTCTTTTGATGATGGAGGAAGAGGAGAAGTATTCCTCATAGAACACCATCTGAACATAAGATCCATTGTTATTCTTATCCCTCGGAAGTTGTGTAGCCATACTTCAGGAGAAGGCTATTGTAAAAACGAATGTACTCTTTGGTTTACCTTCTCACATTCCATAAGTCAGTAACAGCAAGGGAATGGAATTACTATGATTTTTAGAAATATTGACAATTGCAATGATTTTTTGATCCCTTGAAAAGTCAGAAGATAAAATTTAGCTGGTGGACAATAACTTCTACCAAAGTATTGGAAAAGTGAATTTAAAAAGAATGTCTTAAAGGGAAAAAGTCCTCCCCAGGAAAAAAAAAAAGTGTTAAACAGGAAGGATGGCAGCAAAGGAATGGCTTTGTTGTATAAGCACTCCTGCTGTCACCTGTTTGAAAAACAAACCAAAGAACTAACCAGGAAAGTCTTTTCTGAGCATGAATGTGTTCAGTATTCTGTTGACAGCAAAAAGCCCACATGTTGTCTGCTACAAAGCTTTGTGTAGCACTGTGTCAGGACACCTTTGCAGAGTACCTAGTGGATAATGCTGGCAAGACAACGTTGATCTCTTTAGCTTTGTTTTAAGATACTGTTGACTTTGTAGTTGCATATGTATTGCATAAAGCCAAAAATGGTTTGGCCAAAAAGTTCTGGCATCAGAAGTCACTGTTGCAAGTGAATTGCAAAAAAGTAACCAAAAATTTCTGAATGTGGACTTCCCTTATCTGTCAGTCCAGCAAGGAGGGACACCACTCAGAATGCCTGACAGCTGCTTGCTCACTAAATACTGAAAACTGCTCATGAAAATCTGTTTTAACTCCTTGGCGCCTGCCATTGCTCTGGGGAAATCAACTTCTGATGCCAAGAGATTAAGTGCTGCATGTTGAGATGGTTTAATGTATTTAAACTGAGGTGAGTAATCTCCAAGAATGAGGTCAGCTAACTGGTGGTGCAGCAGCAAGTAGTGCCTGCTCTTTGCACTGTGTCATTGCAGATTGTTTGAGGGTTTAGACCTGTTTACTGAAAAAAAAAAGCCTGCCTACCTCTTGCTTCAGTGTAGCACAGGAAAACAGCTGGAAATGCTGACAGCTTTTGTTAGCCTCGACATCAGCAATCTTTATTCCTCATGCTGGGAGTTCCTTGTGGTGCAGTGTTTAAAAAGAAAAAAAAAAACAAAGTGACTTGCCACTGGGTTAGATCCATGTTTATCCTATCTTTAGTAGCACTCGACTGTAATTCTCAGTGATGTTTACTTGTGGTAATTTTATGCACTTTGATGGCAAATGTGCTTAGCAGTTATTTTGGAGCTGAATGCTAGCTGGATGTTCTTGATTAGGAAGAGGATTGTGTGTGGTCTGCTGGCTAAGGCAGGAGATTGAAGGCAGGAAACCAGTTCTTGTCCCTGCTCAGCTGTGGGCTGAGGCCAGTGCTGCTCCTGACCTGTGTTTCCAGTTGGAATACCTTCTTCAAGGTACTGGGTTTTATAGCATGCTGTGTTCACGTAGCCAGCATTTTTTCTTCCTAACAAATCCTTCACATAGTGTTTTTAAGTATGTACTATGTGTCTTTATACTTAGCAATGTGAAAAGTGAAGTAAAATTTACAGAGAGTAATGCTTTTGTGTTAGGGTTCATTAAAGTAAACAGAAAAAAAGTTTCTTCTATTTTCATAATTAAGTGTGGCTTTCTACAGTATGTATTTTATTCTTTAGAATACAATTTATTCTGAAGCTTATACAGATTTATTTATACAGATTTATTAATACTTTCTGTTTGCATTCATCAGTGTTTCTTGTGGGAAAGCACAACCATTCAGCTTAAAACTCTAGAGTAGTTTCCTTTCCCTGTTTAAACTATCAGCATCGCATTCTTTTTCCTTTTAGCTGGTGAATCCATCCTAGTATCATCTTCTGTGAGTTTAAGCAGAGGACCTGTTAGCTCAGAGTACCTTACCACATTGTCAGCTCACTCAGTTTGCTCACTGTGCAGTCACAACATCAGCACCTGCTGTGTGTTTGGTATTTTAGACAGAACTTTATATGACAGTGGAATGTATACATAATTACTGTTGTTTAGGTGGTACTTTACCTGGCTTTTACCATGCTTACCTGGAAGAATCACCTCCCAGCTTTTACAGTTTTCTGTAAGGTTTGCTTTCAATCTTTCTAAATGTTCAGTTTACGCTTTTTTCTGCTGGACTGTATTTTAAGTTTGGAAGAAAGCTCTGTAATGTTACTTCACATCAGAAGATGTGATTATTGGGAAAGGTTAAGTAGAAGGGTACGTTGCAGCCTACCTTTATAACGTTCTAATGAGCAAGTGGCACAGGGCTGAATCTCTGCTGCAGGAGGGTTTACTGAATTCCTTCCAGAATACTCAGACTCTTAACAGAAGTTCTCACCCACTGGCAGTTTTCAGGTGGTTCCTTATGCCTGGAGGAAGTACAACCTTTGTCTTCACTCATAATCAGGAACTTTGATGCAGCTCTGGAGAGTACTGCACAATCCTCACTGACACTTAAACCACGTCCTTTAAGTTTCATCTAAAAATTACTGGTCTCAGTCAGTGCTAAATTAGCCTTGGCGCATGCTGAAGCTGGAGTAAGTCTTCGGATTGTTTAGTTTTTGGTAAGACTTCTGTATCCCTTAATTTCTTTGGGTTTTTCAACTGTATTGTGACTGAGAACTATAGGAGAGATTGGCATGTGCTACATATTCTACTCTAAAGCAAAGTGTTGATTCATTTAGCCTATTCCTTGACCTGTAATAAACTTATTCATTCTCAGTGTAGAAGTTTTTAGCATAACGTTGCCAAAGACTATATTTGGTACATTATAACAAATGCAAAAGAATCCCAAAGTGCCTATTGCCTTGGAAAGAAAGCAGCTGAAAATGTACAGTTTGTTTGAGATCACACCTGGGCTTTGACACGCAGCGGTCTTGTTTCTTCCTGGCAGACAACTATGGGCAGAGGGGCAGGGAGGACGTGGGAGGGGAAATAAATGACCATACATTGACCAGAGCCCCTGCAGCTTGCATGAGCTTTCAGTTATTGCGTACAGGAAAAGAAGGGTAGCATTAGTTCATGCATTCATTGTTAGCACTGCTAAGGGAAAGTTGGGAACCCTTGGGAGTTGAAGATGTAACCACAGTACCCAGAGAAGCTTCGAGTCTGTGGGTTGTACAATTAACTGCATGTATAAGGCTTTAAGTACTGTTGCACGAGTAATTTGATTCATTGCTTTAGTGGTGTCCAGGTTCTATCCAATCTATAGGAGCAACAGGACAGCAAAACAGGTGGCATCTAAGGTGAAGTCATAGCTTGCTGTGTCAGTATGTTACTGATGTTGGGCACATCCTGCTGCTGTAGCTCAGATTGGGTTGTGACAACGTAGCATGCTGGTATTTGAGAAGCAAAGCTGTTTTATTACCTATGTGAGATCTCATATCGTGGCTCTAACCTTGTCTGGACAGATTCACCCTTTATTTACTTTCCCCAAGGCTTTTCATGGATCCAAGTATATGATCTATGAACATGAATAAGTGTTGTGTATATTGTCTTTATCCTGCTGTTGAAAAAGATATTGTTAATGAAAACATGGAGTGTTCCACGTTTATGGCTTGCTCTCACGTTATAGATTTGGCTTGCATCCGTGTCATTGTTTGGAAAGACAAGAATTAAGCAAGAATGCCCGTGCCCCAATGGGGGAAAGGATACATTAATTTTTCTGGTTGAATGACATTGATTACAGCAATTAAGGTTTTTAGGAAAAAAACTTTGAGAACAGAGCAAGAAAGAAAAGGCAAGCATCTTTCATCCTGCAGAATCCTGTGTTGCTTGCATTAGTTTGAATATAAAGTATGGGGAAAAGCCCTTTTTAGTATTCAAATAACATTGCTCACTCTTCAAATAAGTGGTGTAATAGATTATGGTGGAAACAATATTCTCAGAATGCACTGTTGTTACTTTTTTTGTCCTTTTTCTTCTCGTTTCCTCAACCATTAAGAGAAAAAAAACCCAAACACAATAGGACCCTTTTGATGTTGTGGAACATTTTATAGATTCAGAAGGCTTTTCAAAAGTGACACCTTCAGCTGCCTTTAGCACACATTATTTGGGCTTCATTGCTGGCAGTGGTTTCTGTGTGATGTTAAATGTTCCTATCAGTTCTTGTTTTCAGCTAACAGCAGCTACGCTGTGTTGCTCTCGGGGGATTCCATATGAAAGAAACCATGTGGCTATGATAAAAAAAAACTCACCTCATTTTGAATGTGCAGTTCACTAGGTGACAGTTGTTAATATGTTTTTAACAAACTGATTGTGGAAAGAAATAATTTGCTTTATTGTGAATATTCCCTTTGATATGTTTGTTGAAATTGAGTTTTGGAATTAGAGATTTTACAGTTTGGGTTAAGCAGAATAACACAGAATGACAGAACAGTCATAACCTGGCTGTAGTGCTGTGTTTAATTGCATGTCCTACTTATTTGAAAGCACAAAATGAACAAGAATTGTGTGTTCATTCTGCTGCAATGCTGCAATGCCTATTTGGCAGCGCAGAGGAAAAAGCTTTGCTTGCTCTTAGGCATTCAGCACTGCTAAATCCCTTTGCTTTGAAAGATTACTTTTTAAAGTATCGTTCTGTGCACGTTAGACAAATGTAACTTCTTTCTGTCTCTGCTTATTCTTCACTTGCTATTAAAAAAAAAAAAATGGGGAAACATGAGCAATGCAGGGGATTTTGAGAAATGACTTGAACTGTGGGGTGGTTGAAGTCCTTGATGATCAGTCAGTCAGACTGTCTGCAAGAGCACGATTAAATATGAGCTAAGGTAAGCAGTAAGAACTTCCAATTGCTAGTAGCTATGTGTTTTGCACATAAAAATCTTAGTATCGCTGGTGATAATCCAGCCCTGCATAGAAGGATCTGTGGGTCTTGATGGATGAAAAGCTTACCATGAGCCAGCAGTGTGCTCCTGCAGCTCGAAAAGAAAATGGGATCCTGGGCTCCATCAGCAGAGGGGTGACCAGCAGGGACAGGGAGGTGATTGTCCCTCTCTGCTCTGCTCTTGTGAGGCCCCATCTGCAGTACTGTGTCCAGGTCTGGAGCCCCCAGTGCAAGGAAGACAGAGAGCTGTTGGAGAGGGTCCAGAGGAGAGCCACAGAGATGATCAGGGGACTGGAGCACCTCCCCTACAAAGACAGGCTGAGGGAGCTGGGCTTGTTCAGCCTGGAGAAAAGAAGGCTGTGGGGTGACCTCATTGCAGCCTTCAGTACCTAAAGGGAGCCTGCAGACAGGAGGGGAGTCAACTCTTGGAAAGGGGAGATAACTGCAGGACAAGGGGAAATGGTTTGAAGTTGAGGGAGGGAAGATTGAGGTTGGATGTAAGGGGAAGTTCTTTACTCAGAGAGTGGTGAGGTGCTGGAACAGCTGCCCAGAGAGGCTGTGGATGCCCCGTCCATCCCTGGAGGTGTTCAAGGCCAGGTTGGATGGGGCCCTGGGCAGCCTGGGCTGGTATTGAATGTGGAGGTTGGTGGCCCTGCATGTGGCAGGGGGTTGGAGATTCATAATCTTGAGGTCCCTTCCAGCCCTGGCCATTCTGTGATTTTGTGAATCCCAGATGCTTTTCATTTCATGAAAAAATGCTGTAGTTTAAAATCTAACATTTCTTCTAGTGTTTGTCCCTGAATTAGAAATGTTCATCATCTGAACCTATGTTTAAATCTGTTTAAATCTAGGTTGTTGGGTTTTTTTTGTTTGTTTGTTTGTTTGTTTTTGTTATCTGAACCGGAAAATCTTTGCTATGATTCATTTTCAGGAACAGAATGTGAAGACCTCATAGAAGAGCTGCTGTGCTGCCTCATCCAGCTCATTGTTGAAATTCCTCTCTTGTAAGTTGGCTCTGTTTTCTTCAACCTCCCTCAGTAAGCTGAACATTTGAGAGAATATAAACATGCAATGATGAGATTGTAGCATTGAATGCTTAGATTTGAATGCTGCGTGTGGTGATAAAGTTCTGATAATGATAACCCTCAGCCCTGAGTTTGCAAGAAAGATGTGGTCAGCATTGTGCACCCAGCTCAAACCATCAGGAGAAGTTATTGTTTGCTTCATTTGAGATATGATGATTCCACATTCCATGGCTATATGTGCCACAAAACATAACTAATTTTCTTTTTACAGTTGATAGTTATAAATGAGGGTAAACTTTCTTTGTTCTTTAGGAATAAAAATGTTTTTCCACCTCTGCCTTTGATTTTGACTTTTAACTTTGACTTTTTTTCTAGTATGAACTTCAGCAGAGGTCATGTCAGCAGTTGCTTTTGTGTTTAAATTGCATTGTTGTCTGTGCCTAAAGAGTGTTGCTTCAATTAAAGCTTTGAAAGAGTTCCCGAGTATTTAGTATAGTGTGGTATGTAACTCTGATTTATATTGTACTTTGTATTGCTTCTTGGTTGGGAAGCAGACCAAGATGCAACACTTGAAACATTGCTCTCCTTAAGTACAATCACCTCAGCATTGTGTGAGGTTTGGGTAGTTCTGTGTAACGAATTAGCAATGTAATTTAGTGCCATTCTGCAAAGTTAGTGAGTACTTCCTGGAGCAGATCCACTTTTTGGGTGGCAAATTAGAGGAAGGTACAGAGGAGTGAAAGGATTGAGATAAGTGGGGACTCATACATCTGGCAGGATTTTTTTAATTGAAGTCCCCATTGTTTGTATGGAATTCTGTATCATGTTCTGTTTTTCTGGCAGGAAGGGTTCTTAACCCTTTTCAATAGGTGAACCTGTCAGCTGCTGTATTTCTGTGTGAATGTGGATGCTGGGAACACAAGTATCTATAGAAAGCACTCAGCCCTTGTCAATACTCCGTACACCGATGATTTAATTAAAAAAGTTACAAAGCCCGTTTAAAATGTTCAGTGATGAGATGTATTAGAAACGTTATTTACTTCCCGGAAGAGGTGGATGAGAAACGCCTGTTTCATTTTTTGACAGATAAGCTTTCTTGCCTATATTTTTCCACAAATGGCATGCTGCTGAACTGTTAGCTTGAACAACAGTAAGAAGGATACTAAGACTTACAAAAATGTCAGTTGTTCCCATGTTTACTAGTGTAAAAATGTTTAATTATGCATTACTGCTTAAACTCAGAATTTTTTTTGCATGTCATGGAAAGGGAGATAGTATAGGGAAAAGCAGGTAGAGGAAAATGTTTCTTTCTGAAATACACAATCACACAATGGTCCTTGGAAGAGCTTTCCTGCAGCTTGTTGGCCTTCGTGGTATCTGCATGGCAGGGCAGAAGACTTGGGATCACAGCTAGTTGCAGGAAGAGTGAAAAGAACTCTGTTCTTCATAAAGATATTATAAAACTGAGACATTAAACATTTGCTTAAGGTCTTTTTTTTTTTTTTTTTTTTCCTTAGAAAGTTGATCAAGGTTATTTCAGTAGCACAATTACTTTTTAATTTCCTTTCTCCTTGATCAGATTTATACTATCATTTTTTCTCTACTTCGTATCAGAGAAGTAGTTATCTTCTTCCTATAGCTGGAATAAATCAAGGAAACTTCAGGCTTAGCAGTGATTTTGGGGATGGAATAGGTTGAGTGGACTACATGAAGCATTCAAGTGTAATGATTTGTGAAGTGGGACTTGGGTCCCATGCTGGAGGATAGGCAGCTTGCAGTGGCACAGACTGTTAAAGTCTGCATGCTCAACCCGTGTTTGCAGTGTAATTCATAATAGTAGATTTTTGTGGAAATGTTCAATGGGCTTAACAGAGGATTATCACAGTTATAATTTGGGTGTCATTTGGGTTCTGCAGATACGCTTTCATGATGGAGTGCTGCAAGCATCTGCTGTCTGAATGCATATCTTCTCCAGATCCTGCCTTTAATGGTTGTTTTTTTTTTTTTCTCTCTCAATAAAACACTAGGATTAATTTTAGTGTGTTTGACACTGTCCCCATATCCAAAACACAGGAGCAGAGGCACGTGTGCAGCAGTCCTGGAAACTTCACTTTTGAAATTGTTCTATATTATCATATCAAGTGCCTTTTGCTGGAAGAAGTCAGTGCACTTAGAGGAATAGAATCATTGAGGCTGGAGAAGACCTCTGAGCTCCCCAGCCACAACCCACCCCACCGTGCACATTGACCATATCCCCCATGTGCCACATCTCCACGGTTCAGGAACGCCTCCAGGGATGGGGACTCCCTGTGCAGCCTGTGTCACTGCATCACCACTCTGAAAATAAATTGTTTCTAATATCCAGCCTGTATATAACTGAAGGAAATATTTGGAAAATTACTGAAGGAAAAAAAAATGTGCTGATTTTTGCTGGGCAAGGCTCCAGAGCTGTATAGCAAAGCATCTCGAGGAGTGTTAACAAGGAATGGAAGAAGCTGTTTTTCAATGTTAGCTTTATTTAGAGAGCTAAATGTCCTTCCTGACAGCTGCGCTCAGTGCAGCTAATGCAAATTGTATCAGAGACCATGGGGCTTTGCATCATTGTGGCCCAGTGTCTGAGAATTATTGAGAGATTATCTTGAATAACCCTCATGAAAAATAGGCTCTGCTGCATTGTACAGAATGCCAGCAGGGAAAGTTTTGTGTATCAACATTTAAATGTAAGAAATTTTATAGAAATGAGAGTTACTGCATTTCATGAATTAGACTTGTGCAGTCTCTTCTTACACGTTACAGTACATTGATGGTTGGTTTTTGGCTCAGTTGGGTGTCTTATGGGTACTCTGTTTTTCCTTTGGTCTTGCTAACATTAGCACCCAGGAGTGTACATTAATGACCAAAATTGTGTAGTCAGCAAAAGGTAGAACTTCAGGGTTTAACATTACAAGTTTCATGTAGAAACTGTTGTGAGATAGAGCTCCCAAAGCTTAAAATTATAAAGGCTGCTTTCAGCAGCTTGTTAAGGGCTGGTGTACGTAACGGAACATCTGGTTGTTATCAGTACATTTTCACTTCATTAAGAGCTATAAATGCATGTGGAAGGAAAATGAAATACTGTGATCTGGTTACATCACTGCTAAGTAGCACCCTGTGGTGCCAGTGGAAGGGAGTTGATATTTCTATTACATTCCATTATTTTTTTATGGTTAAAATTGTTTTAGGCTGCAATTTTAATTACTTCCACACTTAAATGTTCAGAGTGTGTGACTCGTGTGAGGATGTTCTCTGTGTTTTCTGAGAGCTTAAGAATCAATTTTAGAAGGAAGAATGGAGGTAGAATTGGTCATGAAGATCAGTGGAACCATCAGTGCATACAGCCAGTGCCATTTACAGGTAATGAGAATTGCTGAGGCTTTTTTTACTTGCTGATGATAAGCAGCAGAGGGGTTAAGAACTGTGTGATTGTAGGTCATATTTCAATATTTTCTGTTTTCAAACCAGTAACAGGTCTGGTTTAATGTGTGCTGTCCTATGTGACATGCAGCACAGTCTGCTGCAAGGCTCTACTCATCAGCAAGGCTGAGTAGAAATGTCTCGAGTCAGTGGATGTCTAATAAATTTTGAAGTATTTTGAAGACTTTTCATCATCCTTAAATCATTTTTTCTCACTGCAAATCTGTGGCCTTCAAATACTTTGAGTATTTGAAGGTCCTATGTGGAAGAATCTTTCTGTCACATTCTTTGTTCTAGTACTCTGAATTAGTTTCTACGTCAGATCAGTGTTCCTTCTTATGACCTTCCCTTCTCAAGGCCAGCTTTAGTGCCCATTGATGTGTACCAGCCTCACTGATCACAGCATCAGATTGGTGCTGTTTGTTACACACCATGCAGTATAATTGAGTTTCAGGTCATGTTCTTTCTCTGTGGTTTTCAGCCCTGTTCTAACAAAAGCTATTGGATGTAGCATCTTGAAAGTCACCCACTTGCTAGTATTTTGGTTTGGTCTTTAGGCTGGGTAACAAAGGCACCAAGGCACTGGAGTCAATACATGTCTTTTTGGTGCCTTAGTGGTTTCACATCACTGACTGCTGTCTGATTGAAGCCTTTTTCTCCATTACCCAGCCAGCAGTTGAAGCCTTTTTCCTCCGTGATCTGGCCATCCATTAGGCCAGAAGTGATTATTGTTGCCACCAAGTGTCCCTTCATTAAGATGGCTCTGCCTTGATATAAATGTCTGACGTTTCATACAATTGTTAATCATATGATCATTAAGCTTGGAAAATAAGGTCCAGTCCAACCATTAGACAATCTACTCCAGCCATTTATTCCAACTAAGAGAGCAAGATTAAGGAGAAGCCATGCCACAAAGCCTTTTCTCCTTGATGGAGCAGGTCAGCCTTTCCTGCAGGCTACGCACTGGAACGTGACATGGTTGTTGTCTGACTGTCATTTCTGCAGCTGCCTTTTCCCTTGGAGTTGGAGTTGTCAGCTACTTAGTAGAAGTCATTTGAGCTATACGTTTTTTCGAGTATTCAGATTGTTATCTTGTGTTCTGTTGCTCAAAGGGTGAGGTCTTTCCCTGAGATTTAGAACACAGATTCATTAAGGTTGGAAAAATTCATCAAGTCCAACTGCCAGCCCATCCACACCATACCCAATACTTACTTACAAGTCCTGCTGATACGAAAAAATAAACACAGAAGGATATAGCTGTGTGTATAACACTTAAAACTCCCAGACTACTTGAATATTTTGTCTGGAGAGGAAAGAACTTCATGGCAATGGGGTGAAGATGCATGTGGATGCATGGTCTCAGATGGTTTAGATATAGATTTTGGAACAAAATGTCTTGGATACCACTATTGTTTTTATCCATTACATCCCTTTAGAGTATATCCACCTTGTTAGCTTGTTCTCTCAATCACTTGACTGTCTCCTGGTCAAGAAATACCTGCTGGTGGAGGGAGATGTAGTAGGAAATGTCACAACGCTCTTTGCTTTCTCAGAAATGATTTAACTACGATGAACATTGTTATTAGCTGCTGCAGTGCATGTTTGCCATCAGTGAGTGTAAAGTTAGGAGTGATTCCAGGAGGAAAGATTAGGTCCACTTGGAGTTGTTGTACATGTATCCTCAGGCTGATAACCAGATCCTCGACTGGCTTTTCAACTTCCAGTCCCTCTCCTATTCTCTTGGTGACTCCTCTTTCACCTTTCTGGTGGGCCATCAGGAAGCAGGGAAATGAAACCTGGTTCCTGTATGATTGGAGAGATTTCTATTAATCAGCCTTGCTGGCAACAGTCCTGAACTACAGAACAAGTTCCCTCTTAACTTTTTAATGCTTGGAGTAGATAGCTCTGGCTGCGGAAAAGTTCAGGAAAGTATTTAAGCAAGGAGGGAGTTTGGTGCAGTGGTGTGAGATGAATTTCAGGGGTTTGTTTGTGACTGCTCAACCTGTTTGTTCTGTAGGCATGAAATCACTTACAGCCTCTCAGCCTCTGTTTGCTAAGGTGTAGAAATAGTTGCATTTAATAGAGGTGTTAATTTGTTTCATTGCTAGCAGAGATTTCCCTGAACATTACCTCTATGCTTAATTTTAGTTCTTCTTCCACAGACCTCTCTCCAGACAGGGAACAAAATGGAATGATGTGAGCACAGCAAGCAGTGGTGAGCGTTGCTTGGCATTGGAGAGAAGCTAACAGCAGCAGGGTAGTGAAATGTAGGTAATTGTGGATAGGTAGCACTGGGAGGAGGTTGTTTGCATCCACTTATTAGTTTAAATGGGAGAAAGTAAATGCCATGACACTGGGGACTTGTTTGGCTAGGTCCATAGCTCTTGTTCTGTCGAGGACAATTCCATCATGTGCAAACAGAACCAGAATCACAGAATCACCACGGTTGGAAAAGACCTACAAGACCATCCAACCATCAACCGAATTAAATGCCACTCATCTTAACAAATAAGGTACTGGTGGCATCGTCCTCTGATCTTGCTTGCTTTTTCTTCATTCTGCAGAAGCAGATAAGTATTTTGGGTGTTGTATTTTTTGATGGGCTTTTGTATTATGATCTTCACCTTTCGGTCTACTTCAGCATTTTCTTTCCTCCACGAAACCTGTTGATGTGGCAGGGTAGCTGTCTGCTGCCTGGTACCGTGCACTGTCAGCACTGGGCTCTGGGTGCACACAGGTGATGGCAAGTGTTCAAGTTACTGCTCAGACAGATTACTGTCTGCTTTTGTGTGCTCTTTTCCTGTTTCTATCATAAACATCATCTTTTATTCTTGTTAACAATTACTGTTTTGACTGTGGAACACTTTTTTGGTGCATTTGGAACTTGAAAATGCAGTTTCAGCTTTGTGGCACATTTGAAATAACCGCCTGTAAGAACTGCAGAAGGACGAGCTGAGATCTTTATACAGAGAAAGCCTTGTGAGAGAGTGATGGGTGGCTGAGTGGTCTGTTGTGATTCACAGCTGCCACCACAACTGATCTCATCTCTCACGTCTCCTCCAAAATGTGAATGAAAACAGTGGCTAGGTAGATGGGAGGGAACATGGAGAGTTTGGAAGGAGGAAAAAAAGGCAGGAGAAAATGACAGGCTTTTATCAGAGCTTACAGAAGTGGTTTCTGACAGCCCTCTCTGATCCAGGCAGGGTAGAGGAAGAAGAAAATGCCTGAGGTTGCAAGCACAAAGATAAAGCCTGGAGCTAGTACATGTCCCCTGCTACCGCATGTGCTGGTTAAAGCACAAGGAGCAGCACTACTGATCCTGTGTCTCTGTTGCAGAAGCAGGTAGATGGAGGTGCTTGCTAATGTAAAAGGGAAAAAAAATGTTATTTCTGGTGGGTGATCTGTGGCCCAGGAAATAGAGATGCACGTCCTTGGTGGATGATCAGAAGAGAAGTGTTATTCCTTCCAGGTTTCATCCCAGAAGAATCGGTTTCTGCTTTAGAAATATTCATAAGAATCAATTCCTTCCAAGTCTAAATGCAGTGCTTCTTTAAAGCAGTGCTCTTTAGGGGGGGCCCAGCATCTCTGCTGTCTGCTTGGCAGAAGGATTAGATAGAAAGCGTAGCTGACCTCTTAGAATCTCTTGTCATTTGATTTACTGAATTGTTGTCTAAGCATTGCTGTACTAGAAATTGTGTACAGTTGTTTAAATTAAATCATTCGTTAAACTTGAAATGATTAGATGGCATTGCTTGTTGGAAGGAAGAATATATTTATGAAAATGTGTATATTAATACTTTGTAGTACACAATTAGCTAACACCCATGACATATCAGCTCATTTTCTCATAGAAAAGTATATTTACTAAACAGTGTGCTCAATAAGTACATAAAATTGTTACTCATCTAAAGCCCTGGTGTTTTTTTCACTCAAGTCCATAATTTTCTGATGAATTTATATAGCTGTAATTATCTTAAGCTATATGGTGTGTCTTTAGATACGCACCTTTAAACTGTAAAACAAAATTGGTCCCCAGAAGTCTGTTTGAGGTTGGACACGACATGCAAGAACGAGGACACAGGGAATATGAAACCAGGGAGAGCAGCTGCTTGTAGTACGGAGTGGGGAGATAAGGACTTCGGTGTGGTTTGGTGCACTGCTTTAGACATGAGCTTTACCTGAGGTGTGTAAGGCATTGGGAAAGAAAAAGAACGGCGGAAATTAGACATGAAGTTCCTCTGCTTTTCTGACATGAAGAGCTAAGTAATTCTGGCGTGTAATTGATACTTGAGCTCATTATTTCTAATTTCCTCCTCATCAGCAAGCAAACAGCTTTAAGAGGAAGTTAAAGATAAGCATAAATTCTATGTGAGGTCATTCTGTATGTGTGATAGCTTTAATAATAATGAAAAAAAATCAATCTGCCCCAAAGCTGTGTAGCCTGTCTATACAATTAAACAGCATTTTCTTTGAAATTAAGGTGTTCCCAGTAATTCTTGTGCCCCTTTGCAAGTGCTTGGGATTCAAAGAACCGTAGGCTTGACCCTGGGTGGAAAAGATAATTTAGTTCTGAAGCCTTATCATTGTGCTGCTGGTAATTAAGGATGTGTGTGGCTTAGGGGTTACCATGGATATTAGGCCCCCAGTTGAGTTTGAGAGGGCAGATTTAATTTGAAGAGGTTCTGTAGGTTGAGTGAAAAGTATCTGCAGTCAAACTGACCTTAATTGAATTTTGAATAGTAAGAGAAGGGCTTGAGCTGTGTGAATTTAGCTTTATTTTGCTTTTTCAGTTATACAAGGAAGATTATGTGAGCAGATTATTTTCAAAAATTACTTATACATTAACTTCTTTTTTTATCTTAAACTGAATCTCGCAAAAATAGAGAAGAATTTTGTAACGTCTCAGATTTGAGTTTCCAGTTGTATGGTGGGTCAGAAAAACAAGCAAAGAAATGACTGAGATGCAGAGACAGCACAGTAGGCTCTGTACAACCTGTTTTACACCCAGGTACTTTGGGTGCTGCAGCATGTCACAGTTGTCCTTCTCATGCATCACATCAGCGTCAACTTGGAGACATTCTGATATTCTCAGCCTTGGAAATAAGCTTCTGTCTTTTTGTATAGCAAGGAAGTGTTTCTTCTAAGCTCTTGCATTTATTTTATTAGGAAAAAAATAAAACTGGCAACTAAACTAATAATCTTCACACCTAGCTTTTCCCCATGTTGCTTGGGATTGATGTGGGTGGTCAACTACAGAGCACAGGTTGTTGGTAAGGGGCTGGAGGGCATCTCTAGCTCAGCCTTACTGAGGGCACAGGTGGGTCTGCATGGCACCAGCTCACAGCAACCTCAGCCTGCTCTGATTCTCAGCACTGTCCAACTCCCTGTGCAGTGGGCACAGTCGGGTAACTGAAATGCACTGTGTCATTTCAAGGAAGAGTGTTTGTTAGGTGGTAAGTCTCTCCCTGACAGAAGCGTTACAGATTCCAATCAGACCAGAGAAAACAGAAGCAGCAATGGGCATAACCTTTTCTTTTAAACACTTCTTTGTATTGGAAGTGGTGTGGCTCTGGAGTGTGCAGGACTTTGGTCCAGGAAGTAGTCGTTCCCGTTTGCTGTTGATATTGAGCAGGTAACACTCACCTTCCTCATCCCTTTCTTCAAACTCTGACCCACAACTGACACAGAAGGGTTGAAAGCAAGAGTAGGGCTCCTTCATATCAATATTTCATTTTGCTTTAAAACTATGCTATGTAACATATAACGTAATATATAACGTTGTTATAGACAGAGTTGAAAGCAGAAACAAAGAATCTCCAAAATAACACGTCTTTCTCGTCCATTTTGCTGCACCTTTCCTAAATAACCTCGACTTAATGAGTTTTGCTAAACCGTCTCCAGTCACCGTTGAATCATTACACAGTATTCTTTGGGATTGGTGGTAATAACTTTAAATGTCATACTTTGTCACCTCACAATTACTACTGAAAATGGAGCAGCTCTCTGTGGCATTGTGATGTCCTGAGCACTTCTTACACTTAAAGTAGCATTTATTTGTATGTGACAACTCTTCCGTAGCGATCCATTCTTCCTGGCATATGGAGTTGTGTTCGGCTCGCTGGCTCTTTCCCAGGTTTAGAATGTTGCTTTTGTGACAGTTTTGTTTAACAAGACAAAGTATATGTCTTTGAGATGTATTTATTATTTCTGAGGTGAAGTATAGTCTGAAAACTGAAGCTGGAATGTTGTAGGCAATGCTATAGTGTTTTTACATTGTCCCGTGACATAGCAAGAAATGCTGGTGGCAATGACAAATAATGCATTGTCCGTGTGAAATGATACTGTTTTCTACTAAAGGAGTTTTTCTAATTTGTTGTTTGGTTGTTCTCAATCGAAACTTTCTATAAAGTGCATAACCTCAGATGAAGCTACTGAATGGTTTTATGAGTCAGTTTGTAAACAAAGCCATTAAATTAATCTTTATACGTTTTCCCTTTTTCCTGCAGAGATATCACCTATAGCATTTCCTTGGAGGCTGTGACAACGCTCATTGTCTTCCTTTCCTGCCAGCTCTTCCACAAGGAAATTCTGCGGGAGAGCCTCATTCACAAATACCTGATGCGTGGGCGTTGGTATGTCGTGTTTTGGGGCGAGATAAAATGACAGAAAGGAGTTTGGTTTGTTCAAACCGTTTGTGCTTCTACACAAAGGCAGTGAAACAGATTTGGTAGTAATTTGTTCTCCCTATAATGGCATCTATGTTTTCCTATTAGAAACAGACTGCTGTTTCCCCTCTTTCACCTTTATATTGAATACAGGCAGCTGTTTGGTAAAGATAATTACTATCTGTTTCTGCAGTTTCTGCTAGAAGCAGGAGGTAGTGCCTCCTGTGAGATACGTGAGGAAAGGAAAGAGGATGAGGGGAGTATCTGGGAGAAGGGCAGAATGAGTTGGTCTAAGCTGGGAGTAGCAGGTAGCTGGCTGGCGGAGATGAGTGGAGGGTTTAGTGGCTGGGCATATAGGACAATGAAGGGTCTGAGGGCACTGGGTAGAATGGTTGGAGATGACCATAGCACAGTCTGTATATCTCTGCATCACATGGAGGAAGATTTGACTGTTTCTTTCCTTGGAAATCCTCTTCTTTGTTTCTTAGAAAAGCTGCTACCTCCTGTTTACATCCAACAAATTGCATGTGCGTTTGTCAAAACCACTGTTTAAGGTCGGATGTTGCATTGGTCCTTGCACGTTGACCCCAGCCATACACAGCCACATATCATGAATACTTTTCTTATCTGCTGTATTTCTCCAAAGCATAGAGAAAAAACAAAATCAATATAGTTTTTCTCTCCTTTGCATAAATATTTTTCTACTTGTTTCTTGGCGTGAAATAACACAACAGTTGCACAGACCGATTTAAAGGCAGTATTCAGAACAAAACATGTGTGTGACTGCTGTTGAAGGCGCTTTTACAGAGCCCTGCTGAGGTCAGTGCAGCTTTGCAAGGGCAAACCTTTGTGTGCTCTCCCTTTTAGTTTGTACAGTGGCACAGTGCTCAGGACTGCTTTGTAGGCCACCTGGTCTCTGCTGTGCAGATAACAAGTATCTGCTATTTTGCAGATGTAGGAAGTGATCAAAAAGATTCTGAGAAGAACTGAGATCTAAGCTAAGCCTAGTTCCAGCAAACAAAAATATGTAGTATTGACTACGTAATAGTTGAGCTAAATCTTGCTACTTGTAAGTCAGCCTTTGTGGTTTTCTTTGTCTTTGCAGTCTCCCATATACCAGCAGGCTCGTGAAAACTTTGCTCTACAACTTCATTAGACAAGAAAGAAGCCCTCCTCCAGGGACACATGTCTTTCAGCAGCAAACGGATGGAGGAGGACTGCTGTATGGGATTGCATCTGGGGTGGCAAGTGAGTCTTCTGCATGGAATTCATCAAACCCCTTCTACTAACCCACCTGTAACCCATTTCTTTTCTGACAAGTTACAGTGTTAGTGTACTTAGGGAACTTAATGACACTTTTTTTTTTTTTTTTTTTTTTTTAAGAAAGCCAAGAAAATGACTGTTCATGTTTGTTACACTTTGCACTGTTGTTTTGGTCACTCTTCTTCATGCCAGATGTATGTTTTCTTGCTATGTGTATTACATGCAAAAGATCTTCGTAAAGGATTTTCTTTATCATACAATAAGAATAAAACAAAATGTACTGCTAAAAGTAATATATATATATATATATATGTAATATATATTACAGCAGTACACGTTACTTTAATTTGATAAGTGTAAATAACACTTTACAATTCAGTTGCTGTCAGAACACATGCTATTTATTTTGATCTTTTGTGAAATCAGTCACTGGAAGCGTCTCTAGGGAATACTGAAATTCGTGCTGCATATGCTCTGCCAGAAAACATTTCAGTCTGTGACAGTGCTCATGGATCTCCTCTTGGAGGCAGTAAGAGAGCACATATTTGTAGTGCAGTGTATCCTGTATACTGCAACGTCTGTGTCAAGCGAGGTTACACACGACCTTCGCTGGAACACTGTCTTCTTTCTGACTTCCAGTTGATATGGTTGGGGCAATGGTAGGGTTATGCCCCTAATGCATAGAAAGAACAGTTGCTTGGTTTGCTGTTTATTTAAACAGTGAAGAGAAATTAAATTGTTCCCTATGACATGTATTTTATTTTATCCCAGCAGGTATGTTCTTTCTTTTCAATTGCTGGAGAAAATTGCTTTTAAAATGCTTTCCGAACTAGTTCTCTGTATGTGGCTTGTACTTCAGCTTGTGGCTGGAGAGCAGTTTTCTCTGTGCTTCTCTACTTGTTTTGATCTCACGACCACTGTAGTCGTGCTCCAGTATGTTCCTGCCTTAATGCTGCCACAGGCAAAAGAGCTTTTTTTTCTTTTCACTTGCTGAGCTTATAAAGTCCATCCAGATTGTCTCCACTCTTACCTTCCTCCATAACTCCTCTGAGATCATATCCCCACAAGTTCTACTTCTTGTGTATAAAATTTGCGTTTCTCAGTTATTGTAAATCAATCTGCATTTCTCAATGCAAAATCCTGAGGTCTCTGCCTACATCTGCTCTTGTCTCTTCCCACACTTCCACCCCCTTCCCTTTTCTTGAACCATTCCCTTAACAGCTGCCTTGGCACACTCCTACACTTACTTTGTTGCTTCTTTTGTGAGCAACTAAAGTGCCATCTTATCCTCTGGTGAATTAAGTGTCTTCGTATAAAGCTTTAGGTAAAACTGCTTTTACAAAGAGCCTTCTCGTGACCCTTCCAGGAAAAGAAGTGCTGCATCCTGTTAGAAAATTATGATATTTTTTCTGTTTGTGTGCACACAGTTAATGTTTCTGTCCGTTTGTTTGTTGTATATGGTGCTGGACAGTACGTGGAATTTGGATGCAGTAAGACTGATAAAGTAAATGGCACATTTGTCCATTGGAAGCATCTCTGAGTTAAGCCCTCTGTAATCTTTTGGTTTATATAGCATTAAGTGTGTGTGTGGAGTGCAGTAGAGATTTGAAAACAGCAACACAAATGCTAGTTGGTTATGAATCTGAAGCAAGTTCTGAGCAATGGGCAACTGTGAAAAACTTCAGAAGTGATGTCTGTATTGTTGTTTTATTTTTTTGTCTATTTTTGTAATCTTTTATGATTTTACTGGATAAATGTTGAAAGGAATGGAAGAATTGAAAATTGGCTTTTTTCTAATGCTTAAAATGCATAATGCTCAAAAAACTTCGGATGGAAAGAGATAGGAGCCTGGTTTTTAAGAGCCTTCATTTTTCATGTGAAACCTTGAGGCTTCAGATAATTACTGCACTTGTTAATTTGGAATTATATGACTTGACACCACAGTCATCTGCTTCCTTGTATTAAGTTCTGCGTGTTTTGTAGCCACTTGCACAGCAGCAAGTGAGCACTCTTGCTTAGGCACTGTATTTACAGCCTCCCCTTTCCTTTCTTGTGATCAGCAGAGTGATCACTATACAAAACATGAGCAGGAGTTCACCCTTTCCCACAGTCAACCTTCTCCTGCTTCTCATCTACCGTACCCTGTTTCTTTTTCTGTCATGAGCCTCCCTAATCCTGAAACCACACAGACAACGTGCTCACACCGGTTACTTGCCTTTGTTTGACTCAACTGCATGTAAGCTATCAGTATGCTGCAGGAACATTTCTTCATCTTGTACATAAAAGACTTTGATTAGAATTACATTATCAATTATGTCAGCTTCCAGTAGATAAACAAACAGTTCTGGTTTTGGAATGAGAGGGAAAATGAAATCTTAGCTTTTGTTAATAAAGAACATTTTTCTATGTAGTGGTTTTGGCTTTGAGTCAACTTCGTATTGTATCTTCTATTAGGTAGTCTTTTAGCAGGTGTGCAAAGCAGTTGTGCTGCTAGATCTAGTGGTGTGCTGTTCACGTGCTGTGAACGCATAAATCACATCAATACGCACAGCAGTACAGAATAGAACTACTTATTATGAATCAAAAAGTAATTTTTCCTGGTTCAGAAGGTACATTGTGTGAGCTTCAGAAATTGTATTGCCAGTTTAAAATTCTCTCCTTTTGAGTGCTAGCACTTGCTTCAGTAACTTCAGTTTATTAAGTTGAGAGAACTGTTTGTGGGCAAGCAAATTTTTTATCTTGTAAGATAAAACTTGTTTCACAGTGCCAAACAAATACTGTGGTAAGATAAAAGTATGAGTACTGCTTAAGACTACTAAAAATTAGCCAAATTAAATGGTTTCATTTGGAACACTTCACTATCTAAAAAAAACAACCACACTGCAGTGCATCGTGAAGTACTTAGGAGCTACTGCAGTGGTAGATTCTAGCTGACTTACCATGTGCTGTTCAGATGATTACAATTGTAATGGGTACAATGCTGTACCTGGAAGAAGTGAATGGAAGGCTATTTATCTTGACCTGGCTGATCTTCACAACTCATCTGGCCCACAAATGTACTGCAGGAGAATTAATATGAATTGCATAATTCAGTGTGTAGTCATCAGCAACTACTTTTCTTCTCCTGTCTGAGCTCTTCCGTTGGAACTAGATAAACATTCCTGAACATGAATGACTTTCGTAGAAGTGTGTTCTTCAGTCTGCATGATGTCATTCAGCGTTGGTGTACTTGAAGAAGGAATCTGGTAACCTATTTAGTACATCTTTGACTTGTATATACTCAGGTTTATTCATCATTTTTTTTTTTTGTACCAACGATTTCATGTATAGGAACACTTCATAGTCACTGGGGAACTCTATTCATCACCACTCTCACCTGGACATAGAGCTGCTGACCACAACCCTCTGGCTGCAACCATCCAACCAATTCTTTATCCTCTGAATAGTCCACCCTTCAAACTCATCTCTCTCCAATTTAGAGATGATAATATGGTGTGGGACCATGTAAAAGGCCTTGCAGAAGTCCAGGTAGATGCCATCTGTTGATCTTCCTGTAACTACTGAGTCTTGTCATTTCATAGAGGACCACCAGATGGGTCAGACATGATCTGCCCTTGTTGAACCCGTGCTGGCTGTCTTGGATCACCTGCTCATCCCCCATGTGTCTTAGTATCTCTCTCAGGGCATCAGCTCCATGATCTTCCCAGGCACTGACAGGTGAGCCTGTAGTTCCCTGGGTCGTCTTTTCTCCCTTTCTTATAAGTGGGAGTTACCTTTTTTCCAGTCACTGGGAGCTTCACCTGACAGCCATGACTTTTTAAATGCTGATGGAGAGCATCTTGACCACCACATCAGCCAGTTCTTTCAGGACCTTGGGACGTGTGTATCTTGTACAGTTATCCTTAGCATCAAAAGGAAGCTATTTATTCTTATCTGGTGTTCAATATTAAAATTGAAGAGGAAAGTCTAGTTTTGACTATATACATTAAAAATGTCAAAGTATAAAGACAGAAGAAGTGCTTTCACAATGTGTGTTTATTTCATACTATTCTACCAAACTTCTTTTCTACTTAACAGATATTTCAAGTGGAATTTTTAGATATTCAGTACCTTTCTGATTTGTCACAAATCTAGTGTACGTTCTTCTGCATAAACTATTATTTTCTCCATCTCCCTGGTTCTTAGTCAATGTTTAATTGCCTGTTTTTGCCTAGGATAAATGAAAATGAAAATCTAAGGCATTTCTCTGACTTCTGTCTGTTAAGCTTGCTTCTTGCTTACAGTCCGTAGTGGCATCATCCTCTTGTCACTGTGATCATGGCACTGTGATTCTGCCTTGATGTGAATATCTAGATAGGGTCCAGATTTTTAAATTTTTCTTAATTTCTCTAAAGATATGTCTGAACTGTAGCAAAATGTGTGGCTGCAGCTCAAGTTGGAGAGTAGCAGTAATGTAACTGTGGGTGGTCAGTCTGCAAGAGCTGCCCACGAAGCTGGACTCTAGCAGAGCATCATCCTGACCATCATCTCTGCTGGGCTGAACTGCTGTCTGACTAAGACATGAATATCTCCTTTGAGTTTTCCTTTACTTTTTTTCATATACTTTTTTTTTTCCTCATTTTACTTTTTTTTTTTTTTTTTTAAATGTGTCCTCTGTCTTCCTCACAACAACACAGGAAAGCAGCATAAATCTGCCAGAGATGGCTTTTGCTATCAAGCTTTTGCACAGTTAATTTGACACACACTGTGGTGTTTTTGGTTGTTTTTTTTTTTTGGTTCATTTGTTTGGCTGTTGGAATTTTGACTTTAACTTATCTTGGTGATTTTGAGTGATGTGAGAGTATAGAAGAGTTGTACTCTTTTACAATAGCACTTCTAGTAGCATACCCCAGCCCCATGTGCAGCAAACATTTGTGGCTTTCAACTGCAACGATCTGCAAACAGAAGAATTCTAGTATAATTATTCAGGAAATTGTTAATTTTTCTTGTAAGTTTCTCCAATATGCTTTTGATACTTAATCACCAATTAGAAATGGTTGTGTAATAGCATAGATTTTGCTATGGGTCCTACTCTTAAATCATAGAATCACCCACTATCTCTCTGAGCAACCTGTGTCAGTGCCTTATCATTTCTACTGTAAAAAAAAAAAAAAAAAACAACACCAAAAACAACAACTTTCCGTTATATTCAGTCTAACTCTCCCCTCTTTTAGTTTGAAGTCACTTCCCAGTATCCTATCACAAAAACACCAGTGCAACTACTGACGGGACACTGCTCACAGAGATGGACACCTCACAGAGATGAATCTCCATCTGAACATCGAGCCATTTACACCACTACCTGGATTGGATCCTGCCACCAGTTCTTCGTCCTTCAAACAGTCAACACATCAAATCCTTATCTTTCCAATTTGGAGAGGAGGATGTGTTGGGGTACTGTGTTGAAGGGCCTTACTGAAGTCCAGAGAGATAGCAGCAGTGGCTCTTCCCTTGTCTGCTCTTGCAGTTATACCATCACAAAGGGCCACTGAGTTGATCAGGCAGGACTGGCTCTTGGTGAAGCTATGCTGGTTGTCTCATATCACCTCTTTCTTTCCACGTGCTTTAGCATAGTTTCCAGGAGGATCTTCCCTGGCACAAAGGTGAGGCAGACAAGTTGGGAATTCTGTTTCTTCTCATATGTTTAAGTGTAAACTGCTGAGAATGGAGACTATCATTCAGGATGTACAGTGCATAGCATAATGAGTTGTGGTTTGTGACTAGAGCTACTGATTCCTGTGGTAATACAAATCCTAATTGCAACCATATGTTCCAGCTTGTTTACTGAGAGTTCTGCAGTGAGTTTCATGAGGTGTGTTGTATGTTGGTGATTTATCTCTCTGACGTTTATCCTGATAGCCTAAAACCTCGAGTAGCTTCAAATAACCCAATATAAAAGAAAATAAAATAATAAAAGGGCAACGACAAAAAATGCTGCCTGCCTGTGGAAGCTTGAGGTCTGTGCTGTCACCTTCAGCTTCTGAAATAAACCATGATTAATTTTTCAGTCATCAGCAATTAAACATACCAGTCCGAGCTTTAACCCTATCCTAGTATAAAATTAATATTTAACTACCAAAATCTGATAGTTTTCTAACATGTATTGTGTTCATCAAACTTATGTTCCAAAATGGTTTTATTTGCTTTACAAATAATTTTCCTCAGGGAGAGAGAAGAAAATACTCCAGAGATTGGAATAAATTAAAGCAGCCTTTGGCTGTGAAAGGGAGTCCACTTTGTAATTAAATATACCTAAAGAGTACACTTTGCACTGTCAAGGATGGAACAGTGAGCTTACTTACCTGCTAGTTGCAGTAAAACCTTACATTAAATCTTTACAGTAACGCAGCAGAACTTTCTAGTTCCTGCAGATCCAGCAGTGCTTATAGTTTTCCAGTTAGCAGTAGACAATTTATGTAAGAGGTCAGATCTAGTATGTGAATTTGGTTTGTGAATATAGCTCCCATGATGGAGCAGTGCTTGGAGAGCTGCAGCCTGTGGGAAGCCCATGTGGGATCATAAAACCATAGAATGGTTGGGCTGGGAGAGACCTCGGAGCTTCCCCAGCCTCACCCCTTCCATGGGCTGGCTGCCCCCCAGCTCAGGTTGCCCATCCATGGCCTTGGGCACCTCCAGGGATGGGGCACCCACAGCTCTGGGCAGCAGTGCCAGGGCCTCGCTGCTTCCCAGTAAAGAATTTCCTCCTCCCATCTGATCTAAATCTTCCCTCCCTTAGGTTAAAACCCTTCCCCCTTGTCCTCTCGCTGTCAGGCTGCGTAAGAAGTCAGTCTCATCCTTATTATAAGCTCCTTTCTAGTGCTGGAAGGTCTCAGTGATGTCTCCTCAGAGCCACTTCTGAAGGATGGGGCAGAGCAGAGAGTGGCCACAAAGGTGAGGCTGATGTGAAGCATCCCTGATGTCGAAACTCAAAATCAGATGGACGCTTTAATCTGTTTAATCACTAATGAGAATATTTGTGTGCATTAGAACAAATGTGTTTCAAAATTGTCTGGTCTTGCAGAGTCATACAGAAAATTTTTTACTTTTCCTTAAACAGAATTTTTTATCTGACTGTAGTGTGTGGTCAGAGTATGGAGAGTTTGTTGAATTTTGTAATGTGAGGAAAAAGTTGTTTTGGCAAAATGAGCATCGTCTCTGTGATATATGCTTTCTTTGTGAGCAGAAGATGTTCTCCCTTATGTTTGGGCTTGGAAATCTTTCCATCTTTCTTTCATTTCCATGGATTGGAGCTGTACTTCTCTCTTTCTGTACACCCATGGAAGAGCTGAACTCTAAAGAATGATCTAAGATTTAATGAGACCTTTGACTAAAATGTTTGTCTCAAACCCTTAATACGATTATAACACAGTTATTTTTTACTTAATGTTCTAGAAAGGCAGTGGTAATTAAACATGTTCTGCCAAGCTGTAGTTTCCAACACAAGTATAAGATTTTTACATAACCTGATAAATGGCCGTTTTTCCCTTTGAACAAGCCATTAAAAACATTTTCCTTCTTTCTGCAAAAGCCTTTACAGCCAAATCAGAGCAAAGCCAAAGAGATCATGTGCTGACAGTGTATTAGTAGAAACTTCTTGAGCAGTTACAGATACAAATTTTGTTCCCTTCTCCTGAAGCCAGTTGCTATTGTAGAGTGGATTTGGAACTTCTCTTTTCTGATTGAAGTTTTAATTTATTGGTATGTGGTAGTTGTAGTATGTAGCTGCAAGCATTATTTTTCAGGACAGTTGGGTTTGTTTGTCAATTCTTCTCTTTCAAGCAAGTGGCATTATCCAGAGTGACTCACTTTGGGGAAAGAAAAATACTATTAAGAAGAGAAGAATGTGGCACCTAGAACGAGACATCCTGATGAAAAGAATGGATTTCCATTACTGTAAAATGAATTTCTGTATTACATGGAAATTGAATTATTATCCTTACAGGAAAGAGTGAATTTTAGTTTGCTCCTCAGTAATTTGATTTTTGTTTTTAAATTCAGAATTTGCACCAAGTTCAGGGCTGTGCTAGTGCCAACCTACATCAGTCAGTGTCTGTTTGATAACTGCCCATGGTAGCTGTGACTCCCATGGGTTGGGGGATGGCTGGTGGATGGGAGGTAGCAGCTGTAGTGCTACAGGGAGAAACCATCTGCTCCCACTAGCATAGGATCTGTCTGATGCTCTGATGGAGCTTACATCACCTGGTCCTTCTGCCTGCTCTCAATGTGGGTGAAGGGCTGGAGCAAGTGGGAAGAAAGGTGCTGATCCTTGCTGTAGGATTGGATATGACCTCACAAAAACAGTGTTAAAGTTGTCCTGCTGGTGGGATGTTCATGGCGTTTTTGCTAAGGGTGGAGAAGCTGGCATAGGTTGACCAGATTGGTAGTGGTGCCCCATCCCTGCAGACACCTAAGGTCAGACTGAACAGGGCTCTGGGCACTGATGGAGCTGTAGGTGTCTCTGTGCGTTGCAGAGGAGTTGGACCAGATGGCCACAAAGGGTTCCTTTCAGCTCAAATGATTTTATGATTTTAGCTTCCAAAAAAGATGTTTCTAAGCAATTTGCTGGGAACGATTTGGAGATCCTGAAATGTAGATTCCATTGTCAGCCCCAAAGCTTAAGTAAGCTTTATTCATTTTATTTTTATCAACAAATATTTGACTCAAAGAAAACTAAATATTATGAAGTTATAGGTGTATCTCCTTCACTGTGGAAAGCATGAAACGCCAAACAGGAAGGCACAGAAGCAAATCCTTCATTGCATAAGTTTCCTGTATTGTTGTCTGGTCCTTTCCATCTTCTGTTTCTGCCCAATAAGGTAGAAAGAACGGAGATGTGTGTTAGATGTGTGGTTCTCATGGCAGAGTAGATGCAGGGAGGAGGAGAGTGGCTCTGTGGTTTAGTTGGCCGTGGGACGTGGCCAGATGGATTGGGGTTAGACTTGCTGGTCTTAGAGGTCTTTTCTAACCTTAATGGCTCTTTGGCTCTCTGATAGCTCTTGAACTCACTCATGAGTTGGTTGGCTGACGTGAAAATTCATACCTGTACGTTAATCACATTTGGGGGCATAAAAACATTCCTGATGTAAATGTGAAGAATGTTAATATTGAAGCTCTGTTACTGGTTTAAAAAAAAAATAAATTCTTAGTTGGAGTTTCATTAGGACTCATGCAAAATGCAGATCATGTTGGTCCAACAACTCTTGCATTTTATTTTTGCTTGATGTTTTAAGTAAATGTTTCCATGTTTGACCTTTCTAGATAAGTATCCGGATGGTATTTCTTCCTTTGTGTCAAGTATTACCATCTTTCTGCACATATTTTGGAACATGTTGAGATTACTGTAGAAGTGCTGCAATTCAGTGGGCAGATTTTGACTTGGCAGAGATCTGAAACTTGTCTGTCTGTCATGGATATTAATAATGACAGAGTTGAGACCCCATCACTCTTCTAAGTCATGTAGGTAATAAATTTGGAAACTGGATTTCATAAGAGGATTGTGGTCAAGACCAGGGCAGAGTTTTATGCTAACAGAAAAACTTCAGAATGGAGTTAACCCTGAATAATTCCTAATAATTGTAAACAACTAAAATTCTTGGCACTGCTACTAATATTTTAGATTTTTTTTCAGTACGACAAGAGTCTCTAACTATTGAACATAGAGATATATAGTACTAATGGAATGAACTGAGAATTCTCTTTAGCCTTCAGAACAAACTAGTTTTCAGTAGGAATGAAATAGGTTTTCAATGAAGTGGGGCTTTGCAGTCAAGAAACAGCTCCTTCACAACTGGTTGTTCCTGTAGCAGGGGTGTCGTATCTCTCCAGATGCAGTGCTTTCTGAAGTGCAATAGAAAATTGGAGAGAAGGATTAGGGAGGAGAATATGAGAGAAATGAATCATTTGCTGAGAATCATCTTAGCTGTTTTTTCCTTTGTATTCTCAAGAAAAACCATGTGTGATAGTTATCAGGCTTTCAAACTTTTATTTTGGACTGGTGAAGGAATATGTTGTTGCTTTAAAGAGAAATTTAGCTAGAGGCTGCATGCCTTAAGGCTTGTTGTCTTTCCAGCTGTGTAAGCTGCTCTTACATTGCCCTCTAAATACTTCAGCAGTTTCTATGTATGCGTATGAGAAGCTGTGCAGTTCTTACCCTACAGAGACTGTGACGACTGTCATTAATATAGGTGGCAGTGGTAAGTTCTTGGATGTGTGGCACATAACCCTTCTCATGCAAAGGACATGTGTTTATAGCTTCAGAACTGATGATAGTGCTGATCTGGGATGTGATTATACCCAGATGTCTTCTGCTTGTGTGGTGTCCCAGCAGCTTCAGTGAAATCTTTTGGAGTTAGGCCCTAAACTTGCCTCGGCTTTGGCAAAAGTCTGAATTCTTGTAGGAAACGGGCTGAACACAAAATGAGCAGTTCTTGAAATTGAGGTACATCTCACTCATCAAATCATTTGAATTGGATGGGATCTGGTCCAACTCCCTGCAACAAACAGGAACATTCTTCACAATACAGTAGGTGGAACAATTCTTTTAATTATTTTTCTTGAAACAATTACATTGAAAACTTCTAGGCTGTGGTCAAGTCAGAATATTTACCTGCCAACCATTAGGATGAAGGAGGAATGTTGTGATAAAATGGTCTCAGCTAGGTTCGGTCCCAGGGTTGTACAGGAAGTCTTTCAGATCATCCTAATCCTAATGCAAACATCTTAATGCTTAAGGTTCAGTTTTACATTCCTTGATATCTAGATACTTAAATTCATTAGTAAGAAATAGCTTTAAGGATACTAGGGTACATTAGTGAACTGCTCATGGTGTTACAGAGGATGACAGTTTGGCATCGTGCCTCTGACACCCCAGAAATGTTTATACGATTGCATGTATGCGCATACAACAACACCTGTACTGGAATAAAGATTCTTTGGGTTGGAAATTGTCTCCTTGCAGAAGAAGCAGTGGCTGTAAATCTGTAAGTATTCTGTTAAACACAGGTGTGTTTTCTTTATCCAGAGGATTTGCTAGGAAGCTGTATGTTCCAGTTTGGAATGCGTACTGAATTCCAGCAGGAAGGCTTGTTCCCAAACATACATTCAAACATCTGATCAGGGTAAGGATAACTGCTACTTGCAGCTAGATCATGTGCAGTCTCCTAAAAATTCCTTTTACTAATAATCAGATGAAGACAACCAACCGGTTGACCTGTGTTTTCAAAGACAAGGGACTGGAGATATCAAATGTTCAAACAAAAATTTCACTTCTTCAAATGAGCTCCTGTTTGAGAAATTGTAAGCTTGCTAGGCAGTGGGATTGAGCCCCTCCTCATCCTGCTACATGGAAGGCTGCTTTTCCATTTCACAGCATGGGGAGCCAAGGCATGGAGTGGACACATTCCCATGCTTGGATACATATGGCAGTCCCTGGCTACAAAGTCTGACCTCACCTGAGATTATCCATGGATTTCCTATTGCCAGGCCAGGTGGAAGCAATCAGATGACTCTCAGCAGAAAGCCACCAGGGTGGAATCATTTCTTGCAACCAAGGAGGCGGCGAAGTATTCTTCCACTGACATTTTCATACAAAAGCATCAGTTTTCTAAGATCCCTCTCGTACAGCAGCTGGAGCATCTGCTTCCAGCATCAAATCTAACATCATACTGCAACTTCTAGAGAAAACTGGTATTCCAACTAGTCTGAATAACGGTTTGATCGTTGAATAGTGTTCACCAACAGCCTTAAGCATGATCTTGCACTTGTTTTTAGAAATCTTTAGTGGATTTTTTTTCTCATTTTTTTTTTCCCTTGAGTTTCTCACTTAATTTCCAGTTTGGGGAGATTTTTTTTTTTGTGCTGTCATTTCTGTTAAACACTGATTAGGGATTTGCTGTAAAATGTAATCTTCTGGGTCTTGTTTTCTGCTTCTAGATCAGAGCAGCCTGGGAGATGGAGAGGAGCTGTAAAGCCTTTGGTTTTTTAACAGCTACTCTTGGACAGGAATTCTGTATCACCTAGGTTAAAGAGCTGCTCATTATGAAAGATTTTATGCAAACTGAAAGTGCAGAATTTTATATTCTTGCAGTTAAGAGAGTTGTCCTGAAATAGACCTAGCACAGATGGAAAATGTACTCATTAGCCGTGTTCTTGCTCTTGCCCAACATTCTCATTAATGCTTCTGTTAAATTTTAATGTGCAGTGGCTGCTGTCACTGCACCTTTGTTGTTATTGTAATTGCCATATTGATTAGAATAAACTATTACTGAAGATTTATGTATTTTTTTCCTCTTTTTGAGCTCTTTTTCGTTTCTCTATCACTAAAATACTGTGAAGATTTGCATAAGCTGAGCTGTTCCCAAATGAACAGCTTCCAGCTTCTGCAGCAGTCACAAAAACAAGTCCTGGTGACAGCCCGTGGTGCAACTGCATGATTTAATTGCAGCATTAACATGAACAAATGTAGGGAGACCATTGTGTGCAGCTGCTCTGCATGCGTGTGCCATTTCTGTTAATGCTATTTCATGAATTGGAAGTGTATTATGTTAAACATGGGCTCTCCTGGGACTGTGTAAATTTACTAAATAAGTACATCAGTGATGTGAGCAAAACGACGGCAGGCTGGAAGGCTCTTGTCTCTTTTTACACCCTTTCTGCTCCATTTCTGCACTCTGCCTACTTACAAAACTCTCCCAAAATGATGGTTTTGGTAAACAGTCTATAGAGAATTGGTGAACAGTCTATAGAGAATTAAAATCTAGTTAGTAATTTCTAGATCAGTGGATTAAATTGTTTTAAACATAGTCCATGTAGCTTGTCAGGTCAGGTCGATGTTTTGCCATGTAATTTGGAGCTCCCCATGTAACTTGGAGCTTGCTAAATAGAAGATGTTTATCTTTTTCATTTGACTATGCAGTGTTTTTACTGGGAGTAGAAAGAACTTTTGTGTGTTTTTTGCGGTTTGTGTATTGGAAAATTATGTCTCCTCAGTCAGTTTTTCTCTTTCTGTCATTCAAACAGCATCTCTGCCATCAGTCCCTGAACTCATGGCATGCAGAGATACTGAACATCATTTTGGCATCATATCAGTATTTTTGCAGGAGTCAGTTCTTGGAGTGGATGAACAGTGTCAAACTTTGTTTGGCAAGTATTTAGAGCTTTGCAGTCAATTTTAAATTTAGCTTTCACAGTGACTTGGTGCATACTTGAAACAGGTACGAAAGCTGGAAACCTGAAATGGTTGCAGTTATTGCACCTTGATAGGAATCAATGCCTTTGTTGTGCAGAACCTCTGTCACTTTATCCTCCTTGGGGGCAGAGTTTATAAAATAAGAATGAAAACGTAAGCTCTGTCTGGTTGGTGTGGGTGTCATGCTAGACACAACTCCTTATGAAGTGCTCTGTCTGTTATGGAAATTGCCACTGTATGCACAAGCATAGCCAGAGATTTTATAATCTGCTAGAATACCAAGTGCTTTCAGCTAGTGTGGTCCACTACCCATAAGTTACAGTCGAGCATCCTGTGGGTGTCTTATCATCAAACTGTTATGTCTGTGAGGTAGGGAGCTGGAGGCATGGCTGATTCATTGTACACTTCCTTTTAAAATTTGTTCTGAGTGTATTTTAGAGCCCTTTAATCCCCATATTCCTTTAAGATGTCAACGCTGGGCTTGGTTAAGGGAACATTAATGAAGTTGTATGAGGTTTTGTTTTGCTCTTCTCTACTGGACTTGTACTGAGGGGTAATTCAGAAATGAGTCAATGAGGCCTATAGACCCTGCTTGAATATGGAAGGCATGTTTGCACGACGTGATGCTGATTGTAGGACTGGAGCTTTCACTGCAGTAATGGCATCAGAGCGTTCCGTATTGTGCAGGCAGGTGTTTCTGTAGCTGCTTATACTTCTCCTAACTGCATAAACTCAGTCAACAGAAGCATGGCATGCCATGGCATACATACAGTTGTATCTACAGGGTGGAACTCTCAGCATGAAGTTAATAGGAACAGCAAAAAGTGAACATGTGTGTTGTATCAGTTGTACGGCTGAAGCTCTGTGGTCCACATAAATTGCTTAGAATCGGTACTTGAAGTGGATGTTGAGTTTTTAAAAGAGAACTTAAAAACATGTCTTAAAAATTCAGCTTACCTGCTGGAGCGTGATCTTCTTGGAGTGCTCCCTTAATGCCTCATCATGCCTTGTCACCTCTTGGTCTCTCTAAGGAGTTGTCTCCTTCAGATTGTTCAAAAAAAGCTCTTACTGTTAATTTTATACATTTGGCAGACTGTTCCTGTGTTATTTTTTATTTGACTTGATATGGATTAGCTCTGAACTTGCCAAAGTTTATATACCTTCTTTCCTGATTTGGAAAAGACTTAAAAATCTTTCTACATCTAGTAGCCTCTTTCCTCTGCAGCTGAGTCATAATACGTGTCTGTTCCAATAGGGGCCTCTAACAGTTGATGTACAGCTGCTCTGAGCCCTTAATGTGGTGATGTTGGCATCGTATTGCCATCTGCAAGCAGTTCCTGAGCTGAACCTCTTTTCTTATCTGGTTCTTAATCTTTTGAGTGCGTGCAATGTCAATTTTGAGTTTGCTAACTAGCAAAATTAATTTCATTTTGGTAAGAGACTTTGAAAGTTGAGGAACCCTCTGCACACTTTATAGTTAATTAACTTCCATGAAGAATGCCTGCTATTTTGGTGGGGTCTTTTTCTAGGAGGAAGGTCAGATCATGGCCTTGAATGAAGGTTTTTCTCATTTCTATGAGAATTAGGGGAGGTTTTAGCAGTTGGCTGTTTGTTGGAAGGAAGACGTAGGTCAAATTCATTTGACCAAAAACGAGTTGAGTTTAGGCACCACAGCATCGATAGTTGGTTGTTTGATACCTACTGGTATTCCATGTATGTACTTGTGAATAGAAAATATAATACAAAAAACAATAGCTATATACTATATATATTAATGCATTTTTATGATACCAAAATACCTATTATATACACAATAAGTGGATGATTTTATAGTATAAGGAGGTCATAAAGCAGATATCAACATACCTAGTTGATAGAAAAATGTATAAGCTTTATATCAGAATAACTTTGATGTGAATACCGTGTAAAGGATATATGACACATAGATATAACAAGTGTAAAAAAAAAAGAAGAAATATAAATGTAGGTATGTAAAATGTACTAATACAGAAGTATTGCTGGAAAATATGCAAAGGTATTTTGACTTGCAGAATTCTTATTTTGGCTTCAGGGTTATCTGTGTAAGTCACTGCTGAGTTCTGCATTAAGCCTGGATAAGTTAGATTTACAAGAGCGCACTCACCAGTTAGCATTCTCATTATAATGCCAATAAATGATCTATCTTTCAGTACATTTATGTGCAGAATAGAAATGTTTGACTCCTTGCTTCTGCAGGAAGCTTTGGTTCTGGGTAGTGTTGGTGACACCATTGGCATTCTTCCTGTGCCCTATACCTTGCTGGCTGGGCTGGAGGGAGCTGATTGATGGGTATTGTCCACTCTCACAACAAGAGCAAGTGGAGTGTGTACAGGCCAAGGGCACAGAGAGGTAAATACTCGTATTAACCAGAGTTTTTTCATTTTTGCAGTTTTTTTTAAAACGGATTTTACAAATAAAGGAAATAACATACTTGCAGCTTGGCTAAAATTATACAGTGAGTTGACATTACAACTTGGAGCAAAATTCCAGTGTGCTGATACTTATCCCTGTGGTTTAACAGTTAGCCTTGCTTCAAGGTTAACAAAACACACTGATTGCGTTTGATAACTTGTGTAGGATTCCCACTTCACAAAACCAGTTTCAGACAGATTTATAATACACAGATAAGGCGTATGTGTGCCGTTGGCTCTCAAGGACAGTACTGTTGCTCAGGCAGCCTTTTGCTGCCTAGGTTAGTCTTCTGCAAAATGATAAATACAGTATATTTGAAGTTATGTACAGAAGATATATCAGTTCCTTCACTTTCTCACATTAGCACAGACCAATTGTAAGCACAGGAGTCAGTTGCAAATGGTTCTCAGTTTTTCCTAATGGCATTCCCAAAGACCAAACACTTTCCTGTTTATGGTTTGGCACTAGTATGAAATCTCTATGAATAGGAAAAGCCTGAGGAAATCTATTGCTCCACACTAATAATTTTTGGGTATGGAAGATGAAACTTTTCTGAACTGACCATGCATAGTAGAAATGAAATGAAGTACCGTGAAATGTAACTTGTTATACTGGGCAGAATGCACATCTGTATGTATATCATGGTAGGGAGTACAGAGTCATAGAATCTTTGAATCATTCAGGTTGGAAATGCCCTGCAAGGTCGCCAAGTCCAGTCCCAACCCACCCCTTCATGCCCACTGACCACGTCCCCAGGTGCCACATCTCCATAGTTCTTGATCAATTCCAGGGATGGGGACTCCACCACTCCCTTAAAACACCTGCTTTAAGGAATGTTCTTCATTCTTCAGAGTTACCATTTTTTCTCAGTACTTTCCCATCAAAAGTAGCGTTTTGATAACGTTTTCACATGGCTGTTACTGGTATATAGGCCTACATAGCACTTTCTGCAGTGAAATCCAATTTTCAATTGCTCCTAATTTTTTACAACCATCAGTTGTTTGTGATGAAATTTTTCATGCTGAGCATCTTCCCTAGGCTAATTTTTTTTTTTTTCATTTGTTTCTTGGCACTGCTTTGATTGAAAACAGTTCTTCTGTTTCTGAGAATGAGGTTAGGGAAAAATGTTCCTTAACCAATGCTGAATTCTTACATCTGTTTTATTGAGGAGTTGAAAGCCTTCATGCCTTGGAACGGGCTCTTGAGATTTGGGAGTGGGCTTAGGAGAGCAAACCCATGGATAAAGTCGTACCATTTGCCATCCCTGTTAAAATTGACTAAATCTGGCTGTGCTGCAAGGTTCCTTACTGCTGTATGTATGCATTAAGCAGGAACTTGTGTAAAAGTTGGCAGCAGAATGGTCTGAGCGTGGAGTTTGGATGAAGTGTGCCACAGGGTTTGGGATGCGGTACCTGGTGAGGGCTGAGCCTGCTCCAGGAGGAGCTCAAAGGGATGCTCTCTGCAGTTCTTCATCTGGATGCCACAGTGTGAAGCAGGAGAATGAACACTTGGAGACCTTGTCCTCCATGGTGCAGCAAGTAGTTTGGAGCAGAGGTTTGGAGGAGTGAAATGTTGTCCTGGCAGGGGAGCAGCACATCTGTGATGGCTTTGCTGTGCGAGCTCTTGCTCCTCTGTTTTGTTTGGGATAAGAAACAGGAGTTCCAGATCTTTATCTGACGTATGTGCAGTAGACTGGGAAAGGGGCAAGCAGGCATTCATTTCAAGGAGCAAGCAGGACATGAAGAGGTTGGAGAGGGTAGAATAGAGGGAGTAATGAAAACTTTGAATGGGAATAGAGGTGCATCCTCACAAAGCTGGGACTAGCAGGGCCAGTCCTTGTTGGATTCGTCAGCAAGGGAAAGGAAAGATGAAGATGTGCGATGGAAGGTTCTGGTTGGATGTCAGGAACAATTTATTCTCCAAAGAGCGGTGATGCAGTGGCACAGGCTGCCCTGGGAGATGGAAGAGTCCCCATTTGTGGAGGTGTTCAAGAGCTGTGAAGATGTGGCACTGAAGGATGTGGTCATTGGGCATGGTGGGCTGGGGTTGGGCTTGGGGATTTTGTGAGGCTTTTCCAGCCTTAATGAATCTGTAATTCTATAAAAACCAGTAGGTAATTTGTGATATCCTAATTAGTAAAATTTATTCAAGAAATCCAAGAATCCCTGAAATAAAGATTGTCAGCCAAAAGGGCAATTTGAGTGTTCTTATTTTAGTATCATCTAAGACAGGAAAAAATGATTCCTCTAAGTGCTGCTATCATCTGCGTAAACAATAGAAGTGAAGTGAAGCACAGCATGGACAACTCTAATTTTTGCAGTTTCCTAAAATTGTGAACATGTGTGTCACCATAGGAACTCGTGTGCACTTTGTGGTTCATGATTGAAGCAAATCATCATTGCAGTAGGAGAGTGAGAAGTGTTGCAGCTTTTGTCGCTCCTTGTTACAGTAACAGAGCATCACATTTTTTTCAAGATAAGACTTAAGTTGTGCTGAAAGTCCAGCAGAGCACATTTGCTTGGAAAACAACAAATTACCAATAGGAGAAGCCCTTGTGCTTGGACAGAATGTATGTGTTTGCAGGGTATGGTCTGATGAACCTCCCTGTTGCTAGGTGGGCTTTAAAAGCATTCTCCCATCTCTTATCAAGAACTGAATCAAGGTGTGCGTGGATTTGTGATAACAGATACCTGCAGTGCTGTGAGTGCAAAATAATTTGAGGACAAGGTTATCAGGATAAATGCAGAGAGGATTCTGCAGTAAGCTAGGAGCTATTTTGGAACGTTTGGCTGCAGCCCTCCTGTAAATAGCAATCAAAGCTACAGACATGTCTGGCAGTCAGCAGCTCCATGTGTTCTTATGGCTCATACTTTGTTATACGAAGATCATTACTTGAAAATGCCACTCGGTTTAGAGCTATTCTTGTTGAATTAAAATACCTTCTCTCTGAGCGTGTAGACACCTTAAAAACATTTCCCCAGCAATGCTGTGCATCTGGCTTTAGATCCATTGTGGGTAGGGGGGTAGGAATGAATGTGAAATTACAGGATCAGATATCATTATCACTACAAGTAGTTTTTCTTTCTGAAAAAATGGATCGTGGAGTTCTGAAAGCTCAGTGTATTTTGCCTGCCTTCTCCCTTAATTGTATTTTAAGCACATACGTAGGATTGGAGGAGGATCTTTTTTTTTTTTTTCCATTTTATAGATGAAGAATTTGAAAAGAAAATAAAAGATTGTATGATCCTATGGAAATATTTATGTCTGGGACTATGAGGCCAGCTGAGCAGGCTTCCCAGACGAGTTGTGCCATCTCCATCCCCATATGTTTTCCAAGGCTCCGTTGGATGAAGCAGCACGGTGACCCCACTGCTGCCCCTGCCTGGAGCAGGAGCTGAGCCAAGGACCTCTCGATATCACTTCCAGCCCATGGTCTTCTGCTCTGAAAAATGCTCTTCCTTTCTGCTCAGCTTTTAAAACTCTTTTTTTGTCCTCTGAATGTGGTTTCCTTGAGGTATCAGCTTAGTCCTGCTGATATTTGTTTCACTGAATTTAGCTTGATCGCTTTGTTGTCACAACCAATGCTGCAAATAAACCCTGCTTGCATTTTGCCAGGATATTTTTTGAATGCATTCCCGTGCTTGTTCCTGTCCCCAGTTTTGTCTGATTATGTTGACAGAAATGTTCACTGCTTTGCCAGTGGGATTGCATACATTCGTGGTGCTCTCTCCTGCTCTGACCAAACCACAACAACAAAACACGAGGGCTGGATAGAAGCCAGATGAGATTTCTATTTAAAATAGACTCAACCAACAACTCCTTTTTAACGTCTCACTATAGGACTTTGTTGTTGGCTTGAGGTCTGCTGTCCCGAGGCTGATAGCTGATTGAGTCAGACAGTTGTAAAATTGAATCCAGTGCTGGGTGGATTGCTGTTTTTCCCACATTTCTCATGCATTTTCCTCCCTCACAGCCTTTTCTAGCTTGCGCTCAGTTTCCTATCTTTTAAATAGTTATAATACCGTGGTATTGTGTTCTTGTATAATTCCCTAATGCCTTAATCTTTTTCTCTTTTGCAGTCATAGTGCAGCTTCGGGAATACAGGGCACTTTTCAAATAGGCAGCAGAAATACCTTTCCACTGCAGAAGTGTTACCTGGGTCTGGAGGGGCTGGTGCAGTTGCTCGTACCCATGAGCTGAGCAGTGAGTGGGACTCCAACATCCACCTCTCTGTTCCGAGAATTTTTCATTCTGCTATTGCTGTGAAACAGATAGGACTCAAAAGAAATCAGACCTGTGGCTCCTAGTTCAGCAAAGTTAATGCAAATGCATGAAAATTTCCTTCCCTGTTCGCTTTTTGTAGAGTTTGGGTTTTTTGAGTGTACTGTTTGAAGTGATTGCATTGATTTCCAACTTTATTTAGCAACTTTTCAGCCTTTTGGTTCAGAAACATTGTGTGTAATTTATTTGTTGGTTCCTCAAGGTGTCTGTTAGTGTGGGTAGGTCACCTGAGTCATTGAGATCGGAAAAGACCACTGAGATCATCTAGGCCAACTGTCAGCCATCGATTGGCATCAGTTCCTTCTCGTTTCATTTTCCAGTTTGCGTTACAGATACCAAAAATGTTATTTCTAGCCAGCAAAGCTATTCCCTTCTTCATTGTCTTTGTGCAGGCAGGAAAGGTGGGCATCTGAAAATATTAAATGCACAGTTTGAGACAGTGTGGAGTTGTGGACCTGATTCATAAATGCTTCCATTGTTTTTCAGATGAAACCATGTTTTTCAGTGTCTGTACACACTCCGTGGTGTCAGAAGCGTGGACAGGAGTGCAGCTCTGTCACTGAGCTCCAAACTCCAGGGGATGTCTTTGTATTTTGCACTTTAGCACATAGAACTTAACAGTCGGATGGCAAACAGGGCTCCTGCTATGAGAAGAGCCTGTGTTGCTTTAGGTGTCACAGTAAGAGAACTCAGATCTAGTGGTAAAAAAGAAAATGTGTATTTTAAAGTGAAATAAACTTTTTTTTTTTTTTTTTTTTTTTTTTCAGAGGATGAAGAATGTGTTTATTGTATTAAATGTGTGCAGTTGAGCGTTATGACCTTTTTCAGCACAATGACATTGGAGGGGTCATGCAGAGGGCCAGAGGTGGGATTAATCAGAGGAAGTGAAGTAGGAAAAACTGAAAGAAATGAAAGAAAAACCTCTGTGTATAATTTAGCCAGGCAACAAAGGAGGCAAATGACTGTACCTTTTGTTTGAGACAGATAACGCTGAACTGGGAAAGAAATGTTTTATGGTAATGCATAGAAGCATCCACTAACAGAAATAAAGAAGTGAAGTTGAACCAAGGAATGATTAGGAGGAGCACTGGGGAAAAAATTTAACACTGAGGCTTATTAGATTATAGAACACTCTTCCCAAAGGATGTGGTTCAAACTCCATTACTTGTCCCTTAAAATTAGGCTGGTTAGAATAACAGAATGTACTGAAGGAACACTTGAGCATTGGTAGGGAATGGACACAGTTACCCAATCTACTCATTTGTCTTGCTTCCATGATTCATTTCCTGAAAAACTGCTTCCAAAATGTGCTAATGACATCGCAGCTTCAGACCCCACGTTTGTGCTTCTTGGTAACCGTGCAGCTTTCAGAGGGAGTTTACTGGGAGACTGAGCAAGTTGGGGCTCTATGGTGGGTGTCACTGGGCTGCATCTTGAACCACCACCATGCACACAGAGCTGGGCTGTGTCCCTGGAGAGGTGGTGGTCAGGAGTAGGGCAGCAGCAGAACTTCTGTTGCAGAGGTCACTGCCTCCTGCTTTTCTTGGCAGTGAGGACATGAAAGGCTTGTCTCCTTGAGAAGCCAGCCCTATTGATTCTGTTACAATGGAGAATAACTTATAGCATCTATGAGAGGAGAATAACTTATAGCATTCCATTAAAGTGTAGTGTGATTAGGTTGGTTTCTTCAGTCTGCGCTTGTTGGTTGTGTACATGCCAGAGTCTTTGTTCCTTGTGAGCTTAATCTTGCTTAGGAATGAAATACTTCATGTGCAAGCTCATTAACCACATAAAAACAATTCCACGTTTCTTTTATTTCAACTTTGTTACTTCCTTACTGTACCGAGTCCAAAAACTTGTAATGGGGCTTCTTCAAAAGCAATGTAGCTGCGGTTCTGGTGGTTATTTAGTATACCTGGTGCTCCTCACAATTAGCTGTTTTAAGCTTGTTAAGACCAACCTGTTTGAAGATGTGATCCTAAAACACAGAACGACTTTGACTCGGGGCAAAATCGGAACTCCATCTTCAAGCAGCACTTGCCTCACTGCTCCAGCCTCTCCCATTTGATTCCGTGGATCGCTTTTTCCTCTCCCATTTGCTATTACATAACATCCCCGTGGCAACTTGAGAAATGGCTTACATGGAAAAGCAATCGGAGGAAAAGTATTGATGTATTTTTAGTTTTCTTCTAACACAATGTAGCAGCTGGAAACCAGGAGGAGAGCCAGCACAACGTGAGCTGCCAGCTCTCCGTGGGCCACCAGAAAGTGTTCATCTCACCACAGTGTGAGAAGCATTGGATTGACTTGAGAAATGTGACACATCACAGGCATTAAAAAAAAGAAAAAAAAAAGGCTTCTCAAGTTCCCAGAGCTGCTGCTTGGTCATAATAGCAATTAAGTCTTAATGGTAATAGTTTTGGATAGTACTTGATTTGCTGGTTGTGGTGGAGGAATCACATGATGCTATCAAATAGAAGTAGAGAAAATCACTTGTGCCTTAGCTCTTCATTATCTGTGTAATTTAGTGCTGTCCTATGTTGTAACATTGAACAATTAATTTTCTGTATGCTGACAGTTCCATAAATGGAGAAGCAAAGCGTGGAGCTAGCTTAATTTGAGAATTCCTAAAACACGAGGTCAGTGAGAACCACAGCATGGCTTGGGTTGGAAGTCCCCAGTTCCAACCTCCCACTGGAGCAGGTTGCCCAGAGCCCCATCCAACCCCAGCCAGGCCTTGAGCACCTCCAGGGATGGGGCATCCATTTCTGTTCTGCATGGTGCTTTTTGTGGTCGTGGGTTTTCTGTCTGGTTTTCATTTTCATTTTTTACCAGCTTCTGTAGCCTAGTCTACCCATATTTTTTTGTCTTCCTGTGTTTGCTTTTCCCATTTTAGAATAAGAGAGCGGGGTTGTAACTTTGGAAATGTTAAAATGGCAAAAAGAGTTCAAGAAGATCTTTGGAAACTTCATATCTATCTGAAGTCTTCTTTCTTTTCATTCTTCAGGGCAGCCCAGGGATACTGCCTTAATCCCGTGCTTGTAGGGCTGCTCATGGAGAAGTCTTTGTGGATGAAACGTGGCACTCAACCAAATAGGTCCAAGAGCAATAAAATTCATTTGCGGGATTGTAATGTGTTTAATGAGTATAATTGCATTTTGCAGCTCTTATTATAAAAAATAAAATCTCAATTTTTAAAAGCAAGCTGCTAAGATTTTAATATCCTCAAAGTATAAGGGAACTTGTTTGAGTAGGTACAGCTATGAACCTCAGCCGTTTCTCTTTGCTTTTGTCTACCAGAGACCAGAGTGTTAGACTGCGATTTCTGCCTCATTCTGCTTACATTAAAAAGTGGTCTGGTGAAAGACAGTTCCTTTTAGATGAATGTGTCATTGCTTCATTTTGCCATTAATGTTGTTCCGCAGGCTGTCAAACTCAATTACAAGTCTGGTGTTGTTTTCATGGCTCTCAACAGTGTTTCTTGCCATCCTAGAGCAGAACTTCAGATTCCCTATTGCAAAGAAATGTGCTTTGCTCTTAAAGTGAGGTTTCTGTTTATTTTAGTTTGAAACAGATGGAAATATCTACGGCCGAACGATGTGAAATGATATTAGACAGCTTTGAAGGTAGGAAATGATTTTAGGGTTTTGGAAGAAACTTGGAGGAGCTCAACATTGCAGTCTTGTTGCTCTAGCAAGTAATTTAGTGAAAATTTGATGTCATCTGAAATAATGGACCACTACTGTTTGCTGCTCTTGCTGTGCCTTATGCAGAGCAGTATGAGTAGGGAAAACAGTTGTGGTGTGCAGTTTTGTGGAACAGGAGGGAAAATGGATCTGCACACTCTAGTTTTAAGGCAAGAAACAACATGTTCCAAGTTCCACTGTTGTTTGTTTTTTTTCCAGAGATAATTGGCAAAATGTTTATATTATTTTAACTGATTAAAAAATAATAATAATTTGATAGTGTGATTCCGTGTGGAAATGAGTAAACAAAGTTATGTTAGAGAATGGCAATTAAAAATAGATATTTTGCAGCAAACAGCACATTGTATAGATGAAAAGTGCCCTACCTACAGAACTATTGAAGAGTGTTTTAAGATTGCTAACTTTACCAGGGCTGTAATTGACATGAGAAGGGCTGTTTTTGGTAGCGTGGAGTTTTTTCTAGTGTTTGCAGAGCTTCAGAAGCAGGTTGGATCATCATGCTGTTGTGGGTAGTCTGCACCCTATCGCCCTTTTCACAGTCTGGTTGTTTAATGCTGAGAATTGTGGCTTATCTTGACCACTGAGAACATATAGAATAAAATGAAAAACATTGGCTGTGACATATCTCTTCCCAACACTTTGTTTAGCACAATAATGCAGTGGTCATGAACAAAAGCATTGCTTTCCTTACTAACACTGGGGTCACCAACCAGCACATAGAACCAAGTTTGACATTGCATTTTGGAGCTGAAGTGAATGTTATGGACCCACTAGCATGGGACTGATTTTTCTGGAGGAATGCCCTTGCCAGCAAGAGGCAGAACTCCAAGAGGTCACTTGGGTCTCGTATCACTGTGTGAATTCCTCGAGGACGTAATTAGCTCATTCTCTCTGATGGAAGACTCAAGTTACTAATCAGCGCTTGGACCATGTCTGTCTTTACCTAAATGTTGAGGAAAGGTGTAGTAATGGCAGTGGTGGAGTTCCCATCCCTGGAGGTGTTCCAGAACCGTGGAGATGTGGCACATGGTCAGTGGGCACGGTGGGGTGGGTTGACGTTGGACCTGGGGAGCTTAAAGGTCTTCTCCAACCTTAACAACTCTATAACCCTTTTACTTGGAAAGCTACCTTGATGGTCAGTGACTTTATTCTGACTTGAGAACAGTAGATCACAAACACAGTGATAACAAATTATTAAAGTAACATGAAATTTTTGCTACGGAGGTTCTAATCATCACACTTTTTATTGCAAGAAATCCTCCAAGCTGCTCAATGCTGAATGTCATTAGTTCCTTTGCCTTTGACGTGGCACTAATTGCCTTGCCACAGTGCCGATGAGGGGAATGTTGGTTGTTACAAAACCTGACCGTATGATTATGTTTGAAGAAAAATCTGGTTTGACTTCCAAAACTTTGTAAGGCTGAGAACAGATTCTGTTAATTGACAATACTGTGTGTATGCTTTGCATTCCAGTAGCTTTCAGGTTTTTGTCCTCTAATCTGTCAGATTAGAATACTGAACTAAATTAGAAACAATATAGAAAACTAAACCTCCTTAATTTTCATTTCTTTCATTAAAAAATTATGTTATTATTAACTTTGACTCTCTGACATGAATTAAAAATAAGAATTTTGAGGTTGAGTTTCTTTTTACTGTACTGTATACTCTGTGTGTATAATTAAAGAGTTTATTAAAGCTCTGTTCATTTGATATAATGATCAGAATCTACCTTAAATTTTCAAGGTACATTCAAAGCCACTCAGTGCTCAGCAGGCATTAAGGGATGAGAATGCTTATCTATAGAAAGGGGAGAACATTCTAGTGTGCATTGTTACTGCAGTTAGGAAGCAAATAACTGAGAGCTGCTGTGAGATGATCAGTTCAAATTGCTGCTGCTGGTGGTTTTGGTTGTTTTTGTCCCCAGGAAGTTTATTATTTGCTGTTACATTATCTACCCACATCTAATGAGCAGTGATATTCTCTACTGGACTCCGGTTGTTGAAGCAGTATTGGCTTTTGTTACTTTGCTGTGCCTCAAATACATGAGGTTATCAACATTAGAATACAGAATAAAAATACTGCAGCATGGAGCGCATCAGTTTATTCAAGTGGCTGTGTACCAGCTCCGTATTCTCTCTCAATACATTAGAATTATGAGGGATCCTTCAGCCAGCGTCTGCTCTGTGTTTCGTGTTCGCTCTTTGTTTCCTTTCTGCATACTTTTTCTTATCTTCCTACGGCTTAATTTTCTTGTGTTCCTCCTGAAAATCTCATTTTTAGACATCGTGTCTTCATACTGTGCAGAGGTGAATTGCTTTTCTCCTTTTCCACATCCCTCTGTGTTAGATAATTCCCTTCTCTCCAGAGGGTCATTCTTCATTAAAATAAGAGTGTGCATTCTGCTGTCTGATTGGATTCTCTTTTGTGCCTTTTCTCTGCAGCTGGCCTGTGGACAGTCTTCACCTTGGGCGGAGTGGGGAGTAAGGCAACACCACAGCTGGAGCAGTGCTCCCCACTGGCTAACCAGAGCCTGCTGCTGCTGCTGGTCCTGGCCAACCTGACCGATGCTCCGGACACACCAAACCCCTACAGGCAGGCAATTATGTCATTCAAGAACACACAAGGTTTGTGTCTGATAGGACAAGATGAAACGATTTCAGACTGAAAAAGAGGAGATTAATACTGGAAATAAGGAAGGAGTTCTTTACAAGAAGGGCAGGGAGGTGCCGTTTGCCCGGAGAGGTGATGATGCCCCATTCCTGGGGACAGTGGATGGGCTCTGAGCACCTGGTGGAGCTGTGGGTGTCCCTGTGCACTGCAGGGAGTGGGGCCTGATGGCCATTCCTATTCAAACCATTCTGTGATTCCTTGATTCTCTGATCTGTTCTTACTCCAAAGCATGAACCGATGAAAATGCAGCTTTTAAGTTGCTGCAACTTTTTGGAGATTCTCTTTCCAAAACCTGTTTTTTTCTCCAGCAAGCCCATGTAATAGGACACCTTCCTATGGGAACTGTGATGAGTAGTTGGCTCCCTGGTGCTGAAACTCATGGAAGGGACAGAGGAAGGAGGGTACTTTTTCCTTCAGACTTGATGAATTCAAGAAAGCTTCATAATTTTAGAAGACATAAATAAAGCTGTCTTCCAAGTAAACTGGTTATCCAAGAGACTGCAGGAGTTCTCTGAAGATTTATAGCACTTGGAGAAATCCTGCTTAGCTGGCATCATGTCCCTTAGAGCTGTGATGAGCTATTGCATTGCTAATTGTGTCGTTCTGTGTCGAAAGCAGCATGAAAACCCCTTTTTTCTTTAGATGTGAATGTCTACAGAATAACATTGTTTCCATTAAACTTGTTTCCACTAGTGATATTCATATAATTGAGCTTATATTTGGTTCTTGAGAACACCGAGTGGGACTGGAAAAAGGAGAATGGCATAAAAAAGTCTAGTTATGGTCATAATGATTCATAGGATGTGATTTTAATGTGAAAACTAGCTTTTGGCAGTGTTGAGTATGTTGTAGAAAACTTTGCCAAGTGTATGCACTGGAAGGCAAGGGGAAGTAGGAAAGCCACACTGAAGTGGATGTAATGTTGGTGATCGATCCCTGAAGGGACAGAGATGCATCCTAAAAACCTGCTCTGTCCACCAGTGACTGTGCAGGAGTAGTGGTTGTCACACTGTGTCCTACAGCACAACTTTCCTAAGTTAATGCATTTTTAATAAGCAATGAGCAATTCAGAAATCTGTAGTCTGTTATTGTGGGAACTGAGGAATTTTGGTTAAAGTCTTCAAGTTTGGACATCTTGTTTATAGAAGCAGGGCAGCTTTTAAGTCCAGACTTGTAGGATACTTGAGTATTTGAACTGCTGTTGTTCCCAGGGTATCCACAAAATTACTGCAGTTTTTCCATATGGTGAGCTTGTCGATATGCTCAGAAAGGATAGCCCTTGCATCCAGTTGCCAAGACACTGAAATAAGTAATTCAGTTCCCAAAGGCAGTCTCATCCCCCTTCGTATGTCTGCCATGGATGCTTGTTTGGAATGGTTCTTTGTGCAGAGCTGGGTAGGAGGGTACTATACAAATTTCTGGAGAGGTTTTTGAGAGTTGAGAAATGTACCTCTGCTGCAGGGGAACAAACTTTGCACTCTCAGAGGTGTTCTGTGAAAAAAAACAAGGGCACAATCTGACATGGGGAGGCGGGGAGGCTGAGCAAGGATGACAACCTTGCTCTTTGCATGCTGAGCACTGACTGTCGTGCTTGCTTCTTCCATTTCCACTGGAAATTCCTAGAAGTTAGAGATGTGTGTTGGAAGTTTTTGTTGAAGCCGGTGGAGCTTCTGGAGAAAAAGTTCTCTGAGCGGAATGCTGTTCTGTTCTCACTTTCAGCTCTGCCATAAATCATATGGTGAGCATGCATAAGGTACTGCTAGTCTGGTTTGTTAGACTGTATGGAAGGAGGCTTCATCAGCGCCCTGTAAGGTTTATGCCCATCTATGGTAAGACTCATGGATGCTTTGGGTTACCTCTTTATTATGGTGCCTGTATAAAATATTTCATCCAGAGGTTTAAAAAGTTGAAAGCTATCTGGATGGCAAATATATTTGCTAAAGATTATTTTATATTTTTCTGTTTCAGACAGCAGCGCTTTCTCATCATCACATCCCCACGTTTTCCAGATTAATTTTAACAGCTTGTACACGGCTTTGTGTGAGCAACAGAAGTCTGATCAGGCAACCCTTCTGCTGTACATGCTTCTGCACCAGAACAGCAACGTACGGACATACGTGTTGGCACGGACAGACATAGAGAACCTTGTAAGTATTGTTCTGCTCATCCTGAAGTCCCACCACTAACCCTTTGTGCCATGTCCACACCACACTTAAGTACCTTTCAGGGTGGGGACTGCACTCCTCACTGGGCAGCCTGCTCACATTGGCAGATTGTGTTCTGTTAGCTTATTTTTTAGATATTCAGGCCAAAAATTGCACAGGTTTATCATGTGTGTATGTGTATAATAGTTAGCAGAATGAACTGTGACGTGTTTGATGTGCCAGATATCTCACACAATTGACATAAGGCTGAAACTCCTCAGTGAATACCTTATAGACTCTGTAGAAGTGCAACTTCAGTGACTTCTTAGCTGCTTCAATAGGATTGTTGTTCACAGCTGATGTAACAGACACCTGGTGCAGTTCTTGTAGGTTATAAATTAGCTGATGCTCCCTGGTGCACTTAGTAATGTCACAAACCACTTCAACAAATCTTACTTATTAAAAAGCATTCCTCTAATAAGATAATGGCTGTCTGGGGGAATAGGGAACAGAATAGAGAACCTTTTTCATTACGGTATTTGAAGTCCTGCCAGATAATTGGATCCTGTGCCTGTTTGATGGCAGATATGGAATAGGTTTGGGCTCAGTCCAAGTTCTTCCACTAAAATCAGAGTTGTTAGAGACTGCTGTTGGTAGACTCAGGCAGGATAGTTGATACTGAATTGATTATTTGAAACTGAGCTCCTGTGTAGTCTGCTGCACATTGTCTAGGTGTGACCTCAGTCATTCTGTACAAATCCTGTGAACAAGGCATTATACTTGGTGTCCTGTGCTATTGGTATGTAGTATGATGGGTTTCACAGCAGCTAAGCTTATCAATTTATTGTTAGAGAAATAAAGTTTAGGTGCAAGCCCTGTTTTGAAACTGATTGCTCTGTCTCAAGCTATCCTGTCCATGTATTTTACCCTTCATGCATCCTGGTGCTTTTAGTGGTCATTGCTGATACACTGCTGACATCTCTTTGCAATCTGCTTGTTTTCAGTGGGCTTGTAGGAAGGGATGAGCTGCAGCAGGCAGCTAAGAAGAGCAGTCTCAGCTGCTTTATAGCATGTGCTGAGCCAGGCACAAAGAGCATTGGGAGTGAGGAGTTAATGGACGACAAAACTATGGTCTCCCAGTTACAACCCTGTGGTTAAAAATTTAAATTTGTAAATGACAGGAAGGGGCAGGAGTGTGGGGCAGCTTCCGTATATGGCTATGGTAAGGCTCTGTGCTATTCTGGTGCCATGCTACCACACTCACGAAATAATCACAGACTATTGGAAGATGGAGAGAGTGCACAGAAACAGTTTTTTGCTTAAAAAAAAACCAAAAACCAAACACCCACACACAAACTAGGAGAACTCTGAGGGCTTGTTGTGGAAAACTCAGAAAGTGAACTGTGCTGAGTTAGTGAGAAAGCTGTCTGAGCAGTGTGTGGATGTGTCAGTGTCTCTGCGGGGAAAACGTTGTCGAGGAAGGACTCAGCCTGCTGGGAGGCACGGTAAGGACGAAGCCTGGAAGGTGAATCCCACAGCTTAGAAAGATGGGAGGAAAATAAAGTAATTCAGAGGTGAAAGTTGCTGACAAAGCAGTGCTCTCCTTAAGCCAAGGGTGGATGGCCTCTTAGAGGACTGTGGTGTTATCAGGCATAAACCAGTGGGCTAGCTGGGTGAAGCACACAGGTCTGTGGTGTGAGAGATCTGGTCAGCGTTCAGCTGAACTCTCATCTAAATTTGAGGGGTTTGGGATTTTGGAGGTTGTTTTCTTGCACTTCATTCAATGCATCACAGCATTTGTTGTCTTTTTTCTCTTTTTTTTTTAACAATTCTTTCTGGGTTTGGCACCCAGGAAGCATTTCTAACAGATGATCTCTCTGGCATTCCCGAGGATTTTTAAGATATCTTTGCACTTCTGTAACATCTGTTTAATTTGTAAATTGAGTCAGCTGTTTCTAACTGCTGTAGTAGATTGTTTCAGGTTGTTTCCTGACTGGTATATGAATCTGTCATTTACATGGAAATACCTTCATTTTCTTGTTTTATTGTACATAGCGCAATGCATCTTTTTTCCTCTTATAATCAGTTTGATAGAATGTAATAGACAGTTGTATGTCTTCCATAACTTACACCATCTCAGTGCATGTAATTCTATAAAATACTTGCTGTTAGAGATGTTTGTGTCTGGAAATGCACCCGCATTGTTAAACTGTGTGTGCAAAGATTCTCCAGGAAATGGTGGCACTGATGAAATAGGGGGCAATTAGTTCATTTCTTCATAAGCAGAGCAGCATTGTTTGTGGATGGGAGAATGTTGAGCCTTTTCTTGTTGGTAGGAGCACGTACAGCTTCTAATGTCTACTTTTACCTGGCTCTTGCTTGGGGGATTAGAAGGAGAACCTTGTAATGGTGGCTGTATCTTACTGGTTAAAAGCTGCTCCTCATAGAAGAGTGTTAGTAGTAATTCCACAGTGATAGTTAAATGATTCTGAATTAAAGGGCCTGCAGAACAAGAAGTGGTTATGGTATATTTTTTTCCAGTTTCATTTAGAAATCATTCATTGGAGGATAGGACTGCGTGTTCAAAAGCTTTGGAATGAGGGGTTGCACCATTGTATTTTTTCGTTAAAAAAATCAATCAAACTAAAAAGAAGCAAGACGCTTATTTGTATGGATATTCCTGGATGTAGCTCTCTTCTGTTTGGAAGAATGGGTTGTGGAAGTTTTCTGTTAACCACAAGTGCTAATGTGTATTGCACCAAGCATGTCTAAACAGGATCTGCACGACACTTGACTATTAAGTGTTAATGCACGTGTGTGACATAAACTTCGTGATTTAATGTATGCCTGTACCATAAAAGTGTAGAAGTGTGTTTTGGTTGCAAATCTAGAAAAATTCTAGTGAAACTAAAATTCTAGTTTTGTCTTGCATCTTAACTCTCTTAAATCTTTTCTACTTAAATGGTGGCTTATAAAATCATAGAGTATCCTGAGCTGGAAGATGATCCATAGGGATCACTGAGTCCAACTCTTGCCTCTACATGAAGACCAGACCATGTGGCTAGGGCTTGTTGAATACTTCTTGTTTTCAGAACAGTAACACTTGTCCTAAAGGAATGTACATCTCAGCATATCAGTGTACAAAGGAAAAACTGCCAGTGGAATTTATGAACTAGATGCATTTATTTTGTTTTCACCAGAAAATGGGCAGGTAGTTGGCCATTTGATTCTGTGATTTGCCTCTTTCAGTTTGGTCCAGTAATTAGAACATGAGAAGTCTTCTCACTGGTTACTTTTGTGTATTGTTTTGTCCTGGATGTAACTTATCATAACTCTTAGGCTTGGAAATGGTGTTGAGCTTATGCAATGCAAAGCTCCATAAAATTAAAATATTTCATTTGGAAATAGCTTGAGCAGTGGACTGATGGAGCGACATTTGTACAACAGAGCTGTGAAGGATCTGGAATACAGTTCTATGGGGAGTGCTTAGGGAAGTGGGATTGTTCAGTCTGGAGAAGAGGAGGGTCCTGACAACTCCCTGAGAGGAGGTTGTGGTGAGGTGGGCATCGGCCTCTTCTCCTGGGTAATGACAATGGGAATAGAGGTAATGGCCTCAAGTTGCGTGAGGGAAGGTTCTGGTTGGATATTAGGATCAATTTCTTCTCCCAAGAGTGGTGATGCAGTGGTAAAGGCTGTGCAGGGAGGTGGTGGAGCCCCCATCCCTGGAGGTGTCCAAAACCATGGAGATGTGGCACTTGGGGACATGGTCAGTGGGCATGGTGGGGTGGGTTGGGGTTGGGCTTGGGGATCACGGAGGTCTTCTCCAACCTTCATGACTCTATGATTCTCTTCCACTCAAAGAAAAGTGGTTTTGCAAACTTTTTTTTACCAAACACGTATCTTAGGAAAACACAGTCTCTACTCTCAAGACTGATACTCATAAAACACAGAAAGATTGCCTGTAGTTTTAACTGGAGAAGAATCCTTTGAATATGTAAAGAAAGGAAGTTTGTGATATTTTTGTAAATATCTTTTCTCTACTTTTGCTGCTGTATTGCCCTGCCCCTGGCTAAAGCATCTGTTAGAAGGTTTTGTGGCCTGCAGTACTTAGCTAAGCCTCATAGGTTTTGATAGAAACTGTGTTGTGTTTAATATGTTCCAACTGTTTTGGGACTTGTTGACTGAACAGAACATTCTGGTAACTTCAGAGTCTTACGCAGTGCTCAGCGCTCTGGCCTCGCACCAGAATAGGTTTCACATGATTTATCCTGCTTCACTGGACTTGTTTTGAAGAACAGAAGTCTGTAGGTGTCTAGAATCTTCTTGGACACCATTCAGTATCTCATACACTATCCTGGAATTGGGAGTTGTCTCCAGTTCCTGTTTCCAGGGTATTTTTGCAGTGTGGGGAAGCACATACTGAGCTAGTGGAAAGCTAATTTCCAGTTGGTAAGACGACAGCGTTTGCATCTGGATTAGCTTTAGCCTAACATTCAGGTATGCTTGCAGTTGCAATTCGTTTTCATTATTACTACAAGAGTTTGGCTGAAGCTGTTCATCCTGGTGGAAATGTTGCAAGACCTTGGGCTGAACTCTCAGCAGAATGTCAGTTCTCGTTGCCTGCACGCTGTCTAAAATGGGAAAAACAGGCCTTTGCTAGTCGTAACCCAACCCAAACTGGTTCTTGTCTGGATTATCTCCACACACCAAAATGGGATCTGAATTTCAGGTCACCTCAGCTCCAATATGCCTGGCTGTGTTTGATGAGGAAAGTTATTTCAGATCAGGCTATGCTAGCAGAAGTGGTTAGAAACAACTGTTTTCCTGTTTGCACTGCTGAAAATCTTGTTTATTTTCCCATAGTCTAAAGGGGAACTCAAGCTTTCAGAGCCTACGATAAGTACTATGGCTGGAAATGTAATTTATTAGAAATTGGAATGCTATGTCTCACCACAAGAAAAATTTTGCATGGACTTTCTTGTGGAGACAGAGCAAGACAGACAGAAGGTGTTTGAATGCTGTACGTCACTGCTTAGGAGTGGTTATTTGGAGAAGGAGAAATCACTGTGATACTGTTCAGGACGGGCTGATAGTTGGGAGATTCGGAGTCTCCTCGTTTTATTGTCAGCTGTTTAAAGACTCATCTAATGTGCACATTCCTCCTTCCCTAAAGGTTCTGCCAATTCTCGAAATTCTATATCATGTTGAAGAAAGGAATTCACACCATGTCTACATGGCTCTCATCATTTTGTTGATCCTCACAGAGGATGATGGCTTCAACCGATCCATTCATGAAGTGGTGAGTTGCTGCTTTGGTAAATAACTCTTGAGACCTAAAAATCACTCCAGTCTTTATTTATAATTTTAAGTGTGCAGTGACTGTGGATTGAGGAACTTAGAGGGGCTATAAAAGGGAGAGAGAAACAGAAAAGCTTTTTTATTTCTCTTCAAAATCTTTGCTTAACCAGTTTGATGCAGCTGAGGGAGGGTCTTAATAGGAGTTTTATTTTCCAAACTGTTGCTTCCTTACTTGGCATTTTTTTTCTGTCTTCCTGCTAGATTAATATCTGTTCTACGTTGTCTATATAATATCATCCAAATGTTGACTCTCTGTGATGGGCCTTGACCATCTGTGCTGGAGAAGACCTTGGATAATAATATTCTGGATCCCAGCTTCTAACGCTGTGATAATACAGATGTCCGCACTGATTATATTTTATTTTTTGATTGGGACATACAAACTCTCTTTTGGGGTTATGTAAAATCAACGAAATGCAAAAAGCGAGAAGCAACTGCTCTCAAGTAAATTTCCAGCCTGACTGGGAGGTAATTGGTGTTTCGTCTTAGTGCCAGTGATCAGACCTTAATAATACATATGTGCTGAAATGTCAGAGTTTTATATAGCTCTGTATGTCATAAATGGAGCTTGGTGAGGGTTTAGGGGACAGCAGACGATTCCACCCCTGACTCAGTCTGTTTCCTCGTTGTCCTTCATTTGTTTCAGTTGGTTTACATGCAGTCTGTCAAAAATTCTTTGCTGGATAAGTAAAGTGGAAGATTTCCCTAATGCTGTTAATGAGGATCCAGCTGTGGAATGAGAACTTAAATCAAGTGTCCTTGTCCAGTTTATGCTTGCCATCACCACTAACGCTGCCAATGTATTTGTAGTGTAATGTGGATGTTATTTTACTACTTCCGTTTCAGTTACAGAAATATCTGGTTCCTTTCACCCTGCACTGATTTGCTCAGCCCTGCCTTTGCCTTTTTCTGTTTTCTTGTCTGTTTAATCTGTTTTACTTCAGAATCTGACTGCTTGTTTCTTATTCCATGCCTTTTTCTTTCTACAACTCCCTCCATATACCTGCTCAGTGGCATCCTTTCAGCAGTAATGCCAGGGAGTTTGCTCATTCTGCAGATTGGTGAAGGTGGCTGTGAGCTGCATTTGTGTCTATGTGAGCTTCTTTATCACCCTGCTTCAGAATAAGGTGTGAAACTTTGGGCATAAAAAGCCCATGGAGCATTATGACACGGCTGAGGTCAGATGTAGAATAACCTTAATTCTTCCACTGAATTCTTCCAATTCTTCCTCTATTTCTTAATATTGATTTTCTCACCTTTTATCACTTTTCCGTGATTGACTGGATGTGTTTCATGTAAAAGCAGAGAGCAGACTTTATAGAATCATGGAATGAATGATAAAATGGCTTAGACTGAAAGAGCTGTTAAGATCACTTCAAGGCAAATCAGAATGCTGTTCCACCACTGCAGTGCTTACCTTAGTGATTTTGAAGGCTTTTTCCTTGCCCATGCTTAGGAGAAAGAGCTGGTGACCCCCTCCCCAAATCAGCCCTGATGTGAATGAGAGTTGATGACTACGATTCTAATGACTGCTTAATTGATAGGAAAAAAAGCACGTTTTGTCAAGCTTTTAAAAAGTTACCTTCTTGGTGAATGGATATATTGGTGGAAGGATTGGTAGTTAGCACCTTGCTTTGTCTGCAGGAAAAGGGTGCAAAATCATCCTGATGTATCAGTTCCCCTTTCCCATCCTTTGAAATTGTTTGAATCCTCGTTTCCAGGTGTTGGTGACTGAACTACTATTCTAAAAGTACAGTGTAATGGAAGTATTTAGTCTCCTGCTTTCCTAAAAATTAAGTCCGCATCTCCTGAAGTCTAAGGGAGTATTACAAAGGAGAAAATATTATGAATAGAACTGGGAAACTGCATGTACAGTTGTCAAATGTGAACATCAGTTACACAAGTGGAATGAACTCTTATTCACTGCAAAGATTGCTCAAATGTTAACAACTACAGCAGGATTTTTTTTTTAATCGCTTGGCTGAAGAATGGAGAGAGAAGAAATTGATGTAGTTTAGGTCAACCTGGTTTTCTCTCTGCTGCTATGTATCCTATGTAATGTTCTTATAAAAACCTTTATACACTATTTTCCTTTCACCCATATTTATTCATTGATTTCTAAGATTAATTTTAGTAAGCCCGATTTTATAAATCTTGTGATTGTACAAACTAGTAAAGAGCTTAGGAAGCCACAGAAATTCTTTTTTGACTGTTGAAGCATTTCTTTTTAAATTGATTGTGGTCTTAACTGCTGGAAACCGTGATCCAAACCATCAGTCCCAGTGTGGCTTCATGAATTTGGGGCCCTGGAACCACGGAGAGCTCCGTTTCTTTACTAATAATAACTGAGTAAATGGGTAAATGCAGGAATTCCCACAACAGATGTGTATCGGTGATTTTTCTTTCCTGATTTTTGCAATTGTAGATAAAAAAAAGATCAGATGTCTCAGTCACTTTGTGTGGTACTTGAAGAGACAGCAACCTGTAGCACTGCCACAGTACTTTGCTCTGTGACAGACTGTAAAGCACAACTTAACTGTGTTTGTCTTTATTCTACTAAGGAACATTTCTCAAGCCGATCAATGGGAAAACAAGAATCTCAGTGCTGAGGATCCAGAGGACTGAGTTCCTGTTCTTTTGGTCTGTGTCTTCTGCGCAGTGTTCAAAAGAGCATTAAATCAGAACCTCTGTTTTTTTTGTCTTGCAAACAAAGAGTTTGTTTCAAGGGTGGCATTGTTTTCATGCGGATGATATTGAAATTTGAAATACTTTTCATGTTTCATGCTTCTGGAACCAGTTGCTTTTGTTTTATGAAATTACTATCCATGTCTAGGATAAGGCCTATAGGATTTGTTTTCTTTTTTCTTCTCAGATTTTGTTTTCAAACCTACTGACTAAGGGTTTTGGTAAAGCATGCGTGTAATTATGTCTTGAATATTTAGTACTACAGTCAGTGGGATCCAACCTATAATGAAAGATATCCCTTGGAGCAAAGAAAACCTATGACAAACTTCTTTGGGATCCAAGGGCAGAAGGTGGTGTATAAAAAATAGAATTACACACAGAATATGTGGTTTTGAGTTTGTATTTCAGAGAGTGACACAGAACAATGGTACTCTAAACTCTCAGTTCTCAATACTGAGAACTTTTATTCCTATAGTGTTTGAATGCCTTTTGGATCCTCAATAAAAGCATAGCACTGATGATCTATCAACGTCACAGACTGCAGTATAAATCACTTTTCAGTTTATGGGGCTTGATGGAAGGCATGCGCTCGTTTATGTGCAAGAATTAAGGCTGCTGACTAGAAAATAAATTGTGCGAGATGCATGCTGTCATATACATCCTGCTTGAAATATGAAACGTCCTTGCTGCAACTCAGCATTGCTGAGTAGCATTCTGCTGGCTGATTGTGTTAGAGAGATCCTAGTCTTGCCATACGAAGCCTGGTGAGAATTCACAGAATCATGAAATCACTAAGATTGGAAAAGATCTCCAGGATCATAGAATCCAACCCCAAGCCATACCCACCATGCCCACTGAGCCACTCAGAACCAAGGCACATTGGTGGAAAAGGAACCAAGATCAACAAATTGATTAGAAAGGGAGAACAAGAGCTTCCTTGCTTAAGTGTTCATTTTAAATTCAACCTTTAATTTTCTCTTTAAAGAAATACATCTTTCTCGATGTGCAATGAAAAATGTGATGTTAATATTCTACAAGACTCCCATGTGGACCACTGATGTTCCTCTGTACAAAATCAATATCTAAAAAATAATAATTGCACTATGTAAATCTCAGCTGTGCTTGTTTTTTCTGTAGCAGAAGATGATTAGTAACCATGTACACAAAAATTAGGACTTGCTGGTTTTATTTTTAATGCAGCAAGTCTAGCAACTATAAGGTTAGTCACTGCATTTTTACCTGTACATTAGATGCATTAACTGAAATATTTTGATGTGCTACATTCGTCAGTCCCTTAGCTTCTCATAAGAAGGTGGGTTATGATTCTGACGTTGTTTTAGAATAATGTTGTAATGTAGGCAGAATCCCTGTTAAATATCCCCTTTGGTTTCAAGGGGATTAAGTAAATGAAGAATAAAGTATCCTTAAAGGTTGTTAAGTGCACTGCATTAAGCTTCAGTTTTGCTTTTGTTGCTTATTGAAGGGCTTGTTCGTTAGTGTAGAGGGAGATGCTTGTAGATTGCAAATCTGTCCAGAATGTTGGTGGTTGTTCAGAAGTTGCTATAACTTGGATCTCTATAGATAGAGACATTGGGATAGTTGTGGCAGGTCATATTGTGACTACCGATAAAGTACATGCTTTTATAAAAGCATCTGCAAAATTTAAAAGGGATGAAAATGCAAAGTTTTGTTGCACGTTGACCCAAAATGAGAATAAGTGGAAGAATGTGTTCCAACTAGCAAATGTAAATCTTCTGTTGGTTGAGTATCAGAAAATGGTGGTTGGATGCAACTGGTAAGGAAGGTGAACTGAAAACCAGGGCAAATAACTTCAAGTACTGAGAGGTATCAGCTCTGGAATAGCTGCTGGAAGATGGGCTGCTCGACTCAGTTATAACAGGAGCAAACAAAGATTTTCACTACAGGCTGTAAAGACCAATCTTGTTTTGGCAATAGTATGGGATAGCTGATTTCTTTACAGTTCTCATGCAGCTCTATGATTCATAACTTTCATAATAGTTTTAAAACAAACCAAATCAGTATTTAAATGTGTTCAGTATGTGCAGTACTGCAGGGAAACAACAGCCAGTGTTAATAACTGATGATTTGGGTTTCACAGATAAGGATATTTTCTGTATGTAGGCTCCGGCATGCCTTTCTTTGAATCCTTTCTAAAACACCTTTGCATTGGTTTGTTCCTTCCTGAAATACATCCCTTTGCAAACACACCAGCTGAATACAAAAGTAATTCAGTACGGTTTGAGCAGATCCAGGCTTTGGGCTGAATTAGAGAAGCTGGGTTAATGGATTAGCTCTGAGTCTCCTGTTTCGTTCTCAAAGGTAGGGAAAGGAAAGAAGATTTATATGCTTCACATACTGCTGTTGATACAAGTTTTTTGGGTGCAGTGGCTGTTAATAGGAAAAGTATTCGCAGGAACAGGGACAAACTCTGCCAGTAGCAACGAGGACACATTTCTCTCTCTGCATTTGTGTCGTGTCTGTCGTCAATGGGGGCAGATGCAAAATGAGGAGGATGAGAGGCAGAAATGAACAGTGCACAATGAGTAATTCCATGGTCAGCTTTTGCAGGGCGAGGGTTGGTAATGTGCTCTGAATTATGGAGCTCTCCATTAGGTACCTCATGTGGCCTCATGATTTCCTTCTAAACCACTCATCTTTAGCAAATACTGTTTGACGCTGAAATTCTTGTAATGGAATGTCCTCAAGACCTTAAGAATCAGCAGGAGAGAGAACAACTACGTGGAGGGCTGTGATCTGTAAAGGCACTGAGCAGTGTACATTCTCCTTAAATATATGTTATACAGAGAGTTTCAAATGACAATTACACTACCATGGAAATGAACAATTTGGAGTGACCTTTTTGGAATTCAGTTCTGTGCTCTTTCAGTGATTTACAACCTAATGATTGCATCAAGCCTGACATACAATTAATGTTTGTAAAGTATTTCTCTTGATTATTTCACTGGCAATGTTCAGTTGTAGTGGAAGAATTGTGCATCACCCAGCCAAGGGCTGAAACAGTGGGAGATGTCCAGATTTTGCCACAGATATCCTGCTGCAGACTTTGCAGAATTTGGTACTGTGGATTTCTTCAGGATCCCATATAGATTAACTTACTGAGATCTTTTAGGTAGCTGGGGAAGGCTTTAGATTCTGAAAGTATTTCTAGATGCTCGTTTAGTTTGTTGCTACGTCTCCATCCTCTCTATACAAAATAGAGGCCTTTCTGAGTTTACTGATCAGTGGGAGGAAGAGGGAATTCTACAAGCCAAATGATGCAGGATAAAGATCAGTCATTCTTTCCAATATCCATGTAAGAGATGGGAGGAAGGGATACAGTCAGAAATGTTTTCGTGTGACATTTTGACAACAGTAGTTAATGAAATCAAACAATGAGGTTTAGATTTTTAAGGTGGGTTTTTTTTTTCATTAAACATGAAGTTTCAGCAAAACATACTAAAAATATCAAAGATGAAAGCTTTACAGAATGGCAGCTCTTTGTGAAATAGTCCGTGCAGAGTAAATCTTTGGCTTGACCCAGAATAGCCCCACATTTATAGGGGAACTTCTCCGTGCTTTTAGGGTTCTTTTCCCACTTATTATTTTTTTTGAAGGCAGGATTTTTTTGATATGTGCGTACAATACTGTTCCAGATTGGTTGCTCGTAATTCTGGGAAGAACGACTGTGTTAATTCCCCTCTTGCCATAAGCTCTCAAATAGTGGTAAACCTTGATAGTGAAAAGCACAGAAAGGTGTGGAGCTCTGACCAGATTTACAAGACCATCAGCAAGGTTAAGGGAAAAGGGAGTCCGGAGACCTTTCTGTGTCCTTATTCAGACCCAGATGCTCAACAGCTTTTTTCTTCTTTCCAGATATTGAAAAATATCACTTGGTACGCTGAGCGTGTCCTAACAGAGATCTCACTTGGGAGTCTCCTGATACTCGTTGTGATAAGAACCATCCAGTACAATATGACACGGACACGGGTAAGACTTACATTGCGTGCTTGTGGACACAGTGAGGGCTTCTAAGTTAAGCAGCAGGATTTCAGCCTCAAACAGGGTGTGGGATTTCTTTCTGTTGCAGTGAGTTGGCACTGGAAGTTGTAGGATGGAAGGAAATGAGAAGAACAGCCATATTAGCTAAGCGCAGTGTTAGGTGGCTCTGAGCTTGTAGGACATTTTCTGAATTATCATTCAATTCATTGAGTAGGACTCTCTAAATTCCATAATTTAGAACTGTTTATCGGATGAGAAGAAAAAAATCCACTGTCTAATGGGGAGAAACGATTGCTTACAGCTTCTTTGCTTCTACTCAATTATTACTCAGAAGTGGGCAGTTCAGTTCTATGTGTAGTCAGTGTTCTTACGATGTAAAACAGCCACTGGGACAGTAGGGCATTTTGACTGTAGTACCTGGAGTCTGTTACACTCAAGTGTAAATGCATATTTTAGATCAGAGTAGAGAAAATAAATCCCTCGTAGGTGTAATTAAACACTGATGTGTAGGGGCTGGTCATGCTGATGGCTCAAAACAATGTATGAGTTCTTGCCAAATTTGAATATACTGAATAATATTACGTTATTAATAGTACCACAGCAAGTCATATGTGGATTCAAGATTTTTTTTTTCTCTTTTGAGCAATGGCCCAGTCTGTGCTTACTTGCCTGCAGCCAAACTCCATTGGTAGTGACGGTTCCCATCCTACTGAGGGCTCTGACATTGGGTTTTGTGAAAACCCTTGGCTTTGATAGGGCCATCACTTAAGTGCTCCTCTGGACAAATGGCTTCTGGAATTCTGAAAGAGGAGCAGAAATGTTAAGTATCATGGAGTAATAGTTGTAGTAGTAATATCACATAGTAATAGTATCACATATTAGTATTTAGTAATAGTAGTCGTATAGTAGAATATACGGAATGTTTTGAGAGAGTTAGTAGAGAAATGAGTTACAAAGCAGAAAATCTTAGGATAAGACTACAAAATGAAGGGAGATAAAGGAAGAGAAGAATTTATTTCTGTATTTATTACCCCTGTGATGTTTTGTAAAAGAATTTGCTAAGGCTATGAAGGTATACATGTAAGATACGTAAGTACACCCTGAAATCTGTGTCAAATCACTCTTATAAGCCTTGTATCAAAAGAGAAATATTTAAAACATCACTGCATGTATGAACTTTGTCATTCTCCTGTGAGCTTTTGACCATGGCCTTTGAAACAGTGGGTATCAGTCCTCTGAGTGGTTTCCTGCAACAGATGTCACTATATATAAAAAGGGCAGTTTGATGTGTTGGTTTTTCTCCCTTCTTTCTGACAGGACAAATACCTGCACACTAACTGCCTGGCAGCCCTAGCCAATATGTCATCACAGTTCCGCTCACTACATCAGTATGCTGCGCAGAGAATCATCAGGTAAATATGAAACTTCTGAAGTGGACTTCTTCTTAAACTTCTCCTTAAGCCTTGCTGAATCTCAGGAGCAGAGGGAATTGAATTTTCTATGCCATAAAGCTGGTGAACTTAATAGCTGAAATGATTACAGAGTTACTGAAGAATAGCACAATTAATTTTATTTTCTTTATATTTGGGTCTGTTCTGAATACACAAAAATGTGAGTATCTCTACCTGAAAAACTCTTGCTTTTGTTTCTCATAACACAAAGCTCAGTAGCAGCCTTAAAGCTCTAAGGTTTTCACAGATTTCTGTAACTTACGCTTCTTGTACTCATGCATCGCATTGTAGGAATGCACTCTGCTGGCCGTCAAGTACTCTGCAAACTGGATTTTCAGTGTGCTTTACTTCTTCCTGTGCTTTACTTCTTCCTGCGCATTTGACGAAAGATTTATTTCTTAAATCAGACAGAATATGGTGATTATTTTGTGCTGAGAGTATGGACAGTAAACTCTACATGATACTTTTCATGTGCTCTGGTTCTAGAGCATGGCCATAGCTTAGGAAGGAGGTACAGGAGTTGGTTCTTCCCATTCTTGCTGTGCTCCAGACCCTTTGTGAAGGGAGGTATCACACATGGGGCATCCTGCTCATTCTGGCAGCCAGCCCTGCTCCGTGCTCCAGGGGAAATTGGGAAGGTCCTTATGAATGCAATCTGGAATAAACTTCTTCAGTGCTTGTTAGAGCAGACAGTGTGCCAGAAATAAGTAAATGATAACTGCGTGCCTGTACGCTTTGTAAGGGACTTGGTTAATAGAAGACATACCTCATTCTTAAACCTCTCTAGTTCGGATTTAATTCACTCCTAGTCCCTTCTCTTTATGAAGTGCTTGTTTGTGAAAATATCAACTACTCATCAGTGTGAACGCTTCCATCGTCTTTTCCGTGTTTAATACACACATCCTTCTAAAATCCCGTGACAGTGAGTGTTCCGACTTGAGCTATTTTCCTGCTACATATCTCAGACATTGCCTTACATACCTTCACTCCTCATTTCTCAGAAGGGTGGAGTTTGAGCTTTCCAAGCACTTGCAAACTCTGAAATCATAGCTTCTACCATGCACTTTGCACCACTTGTCAGTACATCTTTGTGGCACACTGACCTTGATGTTTGACACCTGTCCACGACCCAAGGAAGGATGTGGAACCTGACGAAGTTCTCTTGCACTCCTCATACGCAACATTTCAACAACCTGCCATGAAGTTGGTGTGCCCTATTTATCATCTGTCTAAACATGTTGAAATATGGCTGCAGCGTTGCTGCTTGTGAAAGAACTGTGCTAAAATTTGTATGGAAGATATGGTTCTGGTGTTGTTGTCTAACGCAGCAACTGCTGGCTGCCAGCAGGGTTGGCTGTATTGTTCTGGAAATAGTGTTGGAATAGGGTAAGGATGGGAACAGAAAGTGGACATTCTCATCAACTGAAGAAGGAAACTAGAAAGGCAATATGGTACACATCATGTACAGTGTAACATTATTACATAGTTCAAAGATATACAATTTTTTTTTTGTTTTTAAACTTGTTTGTAAATTGTTTTTAGACTTCTGCCCTTCTGTAGCTGGATGCTCCATATTACCGTGCAGTAGAAATTGGAATGAAGGAGATGAAATTTGAAACAGAACCTGAATAAGAAGAGGAGAGTTAGGGACTGCATTTGATTCTTTTTCTCTCAATTTTTGAATATAATTCAGTCAGAATCTTATTCTGCAGTTAGAAAGCTGTATGTCTGGAAAACAGACAAAAAATGGCCACCAAGATTGTGATCTTACTTGTCACAATAATGGTGATTGCTTGCTTATAATCCAAAAGACCCTTCTATAAAAATGCATTAAAAGCAATAGGAATAAATATTTATCAATGCATACATTTCATTAAAAATGACTGTTTTGAGGCATATATTCTTCCTTTTCCTACCTTGCAGAATCACAGAACTGTAGGGATTGGAAGGGACCTCTGGAGATCATTGAGTCCTCTCTTATTCGGTATTGAGTCACCATTATTAAGTGTAGCCAGCACCAAAGGACCTAACCTGCTCCATGATCCCAAAGCAGAACATACTTCAGATTGTTGTTCTGGTTCTATCATCAGAGTGCAAACACCTCTGAGACAATAAACCACAGCATCCTGGATTAAAAAGGTCTTTCTGTGAAGGAAAAGCCTGTACAGAGTACCAGGTATTTAGGAATATACATATTTTAGGGTATAACACTTAAGTTATAAGTTAAGTTAGCAATATAACTGAATGGGCAGTCATCATTGGAGTCTCACTAGCTGCTCTAGTGGTTCCATTCTTCATGTGAGAAGTAATTCCATCTCCATGCAAGCTTTATCCTAATCCTCTTCTGAGCAGAAGTTGCAATTGTTTTAAATTCTGAAGACAACTTCTGTGAAGGAAGTAGGGGAGAATATTCAGTGCTGCATGCATTGGAGCTCAGCAAAATCCAGCTCCATGATGTTGGCTAATTTGTTTCACATTCCAACAGGCATGAGAATGGACAGATTTGTGTGAATTTATCACCAGCATGTGCTGGAAAAAAAACCAGCTGTCAGAGATGCTTTATGACAAGAAGCATTCATTTCAGGTCGGATGTCCTTTCCTATAGATTGCCACGACTTTGTGTTGTACAGTGAAATCCTTCCTCTCTGCCCAGTTACCACTGCTCTGTTGTTAATTACACAGAGGTATTTTATCAGTGCAGTGCCAAGGATGTTGTGCTGCACTGCATCTATCTTGTTTGCAAAGTGCTGATATTTGTGAGACTGGTTATGTCAGCTGAGCATTTTTCCTACCTCTCTATGGCTTCATCTGTAGGAGTGTTGGCTGCTTTCTTTGAAGACGTAGAGGTTTCTAAGCAGGACCACTAGAGGTTGCCATACACCTCGCTAATTAGGCATGCACATTAAGCATTAAGTGAATTTATGGGGCTAGTTTTTCCTTTTTTCTCATCCTCTCACAGCAGCCATGGCTGTGTGAGCCGCCATGAATGGTTTATCAGCTTCTCTCCATTGGACAACTAAAGGAAATTAAAAGAAATACCATGTGATGGCACAGCTTAATTTGTTGTACGCTCTTATCTCTTTGGCCATCCTGGAGACACAGCAGATGTTGCTCCAGAATCCAGTCTTTTAAGAATAAAATTGCATGATGTTACATGAAATTGCTCCTCTTCAGCACTGAGATGGTTTTTAATGGAGTGTAATTTGGAAGAAGAATGTCTGAAATTCAGTAAAATGGTGTATTGCGTATGCAGAATGTTCAGTAATAATTAGAGATTGGACCAGATGACCTTTAAATGTCCCTTCCAACTCAAATAGTGATGTTATTCTACAATTCCAAGTATTATCAATCAGGAAATTTCGTTCTGGATGAGAAAAATTTGTACCAGAGTTGGTGCTGCAAAAAGAAGAATGCGCATGAAATGAGTGCAAGATGTATTTCCCACAGCAATGCTCTTTTAATTTTATTTGTTTCTAAAGAACTCTCTGGATTTTAATAGTAGGTGCACGTGTCTCTGTGTTTATATTAGTGCATATGAAGCTGTGTAGCTACATATATAAACGTACAGTAATGCACATCTGGACCCCAGCGATTTCAGGTTTATCAGCCAGTTTTCTATGAAGGCCTTAATTGCTTAAAGTAAAGTTGTCAGAGTCCTGTAATACCTTTTGTGATCACAGCAGTAACTTGAGATTGACAAGGGAACTACAGAAATGTTCGCTGTGAACTTTCTTCAGTCTTTATGATATTGAATCATTTCAGTTTGTAGAATCACAGAATCGTTAAGATTGGAAGAGATCTCCAAGATCACCTAGTCCAATCATCCACCCACCAGCAGTATTGCCCACTAACCACATCCCTGAGTGCTACATCTACCCTTTCCTTAAACACCTCCAGGGACAGAACCCCACCACTCCATGGGCAGCCTGTGACAGTGCCTGGCCTCTCTTTCTAAGAAGAAATTGTTCCTAATACCCAACCTGAACCTCCCCTGGTGCAATTTGAGGCCATCAGCTCTTGTCCTCTCTCTCTCCTATCACTGGTTACCCAAGAATGAGTTTGGCTATGATGTAAATATGACCCGAGTTTGTGAATTCAGATTTTGTTTAGCTCACCGTGTTCTGTATTAAAGTGTTTAATTTTTTTTTCTTTCAGAGTTTCATTCACCTTCAGGTCAATGAAGGACAGGTTGCCCAAGCAGGTTGTGGATGCCCCATCCCTGGAGGCATTCAAGGCCAGGCTGGATGAGGCTCTGGGCAGGCTGGTCTGCTGGTTGGTGACCCGCACATAGCAGGGGGTTGGAACTGGATGATCATTGTGGTCTTTTTCAACCCAGGCCATTCTATGAGTCTATAATTCTATGATCTTCATGGCATGACACATCTTTGTGATATTTCTGAAATAATTTGATAGAGTGCTAGATCTCTCAGTGAGTATTCTTTACGCCCACTTTTTTATAGGCTGTATGCAATCGGATTAGTTGATCATATTGTCAACTGTCACATTATAATGCTCTAAAGAGAGCATGTTACTTGCCTGTGCTTTCCCTTAGATTGTCAGTCACTGATTTTATAAATCAGAGACAAGGAGAAAATTAATCATTTCTCTTGTCTCATGTGTTTGGCAGAATGGTGATGAGTTTGCAATGTATTTGTTAATCAGGTCTGCACATAGAGCTGTCAGTCTTTATGGCTTTGGGGGGAAATTGAAGTCTCTCCTGACTTCACAACTTGATTTATAAAAAAAGTACAATCAGAAGAATTTCATTCTGTGGTTGGTTCCGTAGCATTGAGGTGCATTGATGTGGATTTGGAGGTTGGGACTGTGTGGTTTTTGTTTGTTTGTTTTTGCTTTGCTTGTTTGTGTTGCTTTATCTTTACTCCAAATCTACCCTTTCTTCAGGCAAGATCTCTGCATAGAAGCAGCAGACATTTGAGTTGAACAGGCACTGCTTCTTCAGGCAGCCCTTCTGCAAAGAAGACAAAACACAGTGCAACAGCAGGACGTGTGTGATCTGACCTGCTGATCAAGGGCCAAATTAAACCAAAAATTCTGAGATTAGTGATGTGCAAAAGTGATGAAATTAGAATTCACCAACTGCTTCATCAGATTTCTTAACATTGGCAATTATGAGACAGAATTGCTGGCTTGAAACTCCCTAGTCTGCTCCCAGGTAGGAAGATGAATGTGTCCCTCCCCACTGTGGTTTGCACTGATCATTCTGGTTTTCCTGCCTCCTTGTGCCCTTTAATGTTCAGGTGCTTTTGGGCAGCCCCGTAGCATCCAGCTTCCTGTAGAGCAGTGGGGCAGTTGGTGCAGAACACTGGTGCAACCGGGGTAACCAAATCAAAGGAATTTCTGAAGGAGAAGGACTGGAAAAAATGGTCAGGGTGCTGCAGTAGTGCTTCAAAGCCTTTTGGCTTCTGATTTAATTCTCTTTCATCAACAACAACAAAGGAAGTTGCTTCTTATTTTTAAATGGTAAAATTTCAGAGCAGTCAGAACTTCAGATTTTAAGTGAAAAGTATGCGTGCAGCAAAATAAATTAATGAACAGAGTATGCAGCATTTCTGTTAAAATCATACTTCTGGCTTCTTTCTTTCATCAGTGAAATGAATGGTGTTAAATCAGAACTGCTTTCAGATATGATGTTTTTTAGGACTATTCTGAATTTAGGGGTCTGACTGTTTGACCCACTGAGGCATTGTATGGGAAAAGCCTGATTTTGTAAATGTCAGCTTTCAGTTTTCAATAATCAAAGAGTAAGGTAATTAGACGTAAGACATTAGCAGGTGGAGTAAGAATGTGATAACCAACCTTTGCATTGACTCACACGGTAGAAAACTGTGTCCTTTCTTACTTTTCTTACTTTGGTACTGCTGTAACAGAGCATTTGTGTTGCTTGGAGCTGCATGGCTGTGGGGTGCTTTGGACTATGCAGGTTTGCATTGTCCCATGCATGCTGGGAGCTGGACCTCAACAGCAGCTTCTGAATGAAACGGTGAGAGCAATCTGTAGACAAACTGTGTATCTGGGTTCCAGTTTTAATTGGACAATTAAGTTCAATCTCTGTTTACTGATCTCTTAATCATAACAGAAGTGTCCATACCCTTGAGAAAAGCGGCTCCCGATCTCATGCCAAGGCATTGAGGGACTCCAGCAGTCAAGTTATGCAGTAGTGGTAGGTGGGAGTTCTGAATGGTGCAATAATTGCACCATGATCAGAGCTGCTAAAGACTGAACCTCCTGAGTGTGAGCTTTCCCCTTCCTTTTACTAACCAAGTGAAAAGGAAAAAGAAACAAAGGGCAATGGGTAGTTTCACTGAAATAGCAGTTTGGCTTCAGACGGTTTATCTGCAACTCAGCTATCATCTTCTGCGTTTGCTTTAAAAGGCAATCTGGCCATCTCAGCACCACTCTGAGACAGTGATGCCCTACATATAACACTGTGGTTAATCATGGAATCATAGAATGGCCAGGGTTGGAATGGACCTCAAGAATCATGAAGCTCCAAGCCCCCGCCACAGAGCAGGGCCACCAACCTCTACATTTAATACCAGCCCAGCTGCCCAGGGCCCCATCCAGCCTGGCCTTGAACACCTCCAGGGACGGACGGGGCATCCACAGCCTCTCTGGGCAGCTGTTCCAGCGCCTCACCACTCTCTTGATACAGAAATCTGCTGCTATGAATATTTGTGTCAATGTTTTGTCGCCTTTGCTAGATGCTTTTGGTTATCACTAAACTCCCTTCAGAATGGAAGGCTGCAGAACTGATAGGCACAGCTTCAGAAATGAGAATTAGAAGCCTTAAAGATGTTGTGCTTTTAATGCTTCTCAATTCTGAATAGTTTGGTAGCATTATAGATTAGAGGAGAACATGTTGTTACCTAGCTTGGATATAAATGATTTTCTATTTCTGAGAAGCTGCTTTAGAAGATTATTTCTGCACAGTGCATTATGGTACAAAAATGATAATTTCATCCTTACAGGATGTTCCAAGTGGAGTGAAAACAAATGGCTTTTCAGAAAAGAGCCTTCATTATATTTCCCAGGTATGACAGGATGAGAGGGGGTGGCCTTAAGTTGCACCAGGGGAGGTTTAGGCTAGATATTAGGAAAAAATTATTCTCTGGAATATCAGGCACTGGCATGGGCTGCACAGGGAGTGATGGGGTCACTGTCCATGGAGGTGTTCCAGAACCATGAAGATGGGACACTTGGGGACGTGGTCAGTGGGCATGGTGGGATGAGCTGGGATTGTGCTTGGGGATCATAGAGATCTTTTCAACCTCACTGGAGGTTCAAGAATCTCTGGCGTGATTTTGTTGGGAGATAAAAACAATTTGTAAAGATCTTGCCAGAATTAAATAAAAGCAGCATATGCTGGCTTCGTTAGCAGCTTGTTGACCTAGATGAGCAGTGGAGAAGATGATAAGCTGATCAGTCTTGCCAAAATGGGGAGGTGTCATTGCAATTAGCAGGAAAAGCTGTGACAAACGAGGGGAGACAATCATTTCTCAGATTAGGAAAAAAGAATAGCAGTGTCAAATGTCTTGCTGATAGCAAAGTAAATGGAAGCTACTTTTTAAAAGGAATGAAACACGCTTGTTGGTGTGCATTGAGTGTAGTTGTGGGCAGACATAAAAATGCTACATTAACAGAAAGAGGAGTGCTCCGTAGTGTTGGCCTGTTTTGCTGGGGTGTAGCATATGGAGGTGAGGCTTTAGGACCACGTCAGCTGTTTCCAACATGGAAATATCCTTGAATTTGGTTTAAGCCTAGTGGGTCCTGCTGGGGCTCCTGAGGGGACAGTAATGCCATCATCCTCCATCTGGCACGAGCAGCTGAGCACCCTGCATGCCGTTAGAAATGCTTGGGACCCCCCAGCCCCATCCCTGCTGTGGGCTGGCTGCCCCCCAACAGCTCGAGCTGCTCAGGGCCCATCCGTGGCCTTGGGCATCTCCAAGGATGGGACACCCACAGCTCTGGGCAGCAGTGCCAGGGCCTCACCGCTCTCTGGGTAAAGAAATAGCACAGAAAAAATCGGCCATAGAACTGAAATTCATTGAAATCTTGATACCTATTTCATCTAACACTCGTGCATCCACTGCTAAACCGTATCCCATTACATCCACACATCTCATAAATGCTTGCAGAGTAGTATCTCTGGAAAGCATTTAGTTTTAGTTTTATTTTCTTTCCTTGTTTCCCCAGTTTGCAAGTTGAACTTCAGTATTATATTGGGGTGTTCAAAATAATCAGATAACCAGAAGTGAGATGTCTCTCTGCAACAAATCTTACTCGTGGCTAACTAATCAGTAATGGCAGAACAAAGATTAGAAATACATGAAGTCCTGGTTCTTAGCAGGTGCCAAAGGAAAAGCTTGCACATAAAATGACTTCAGCATTTTTCCTTATTTCCAATGAAGGTGATTTAGTTTTTACATTCTAGATCAATCTGAAGGAATACATTTGATTGATTGCCATGAATACCATTATCTTCTTTTTTGTTTGTTTTTTTTTTTGCTGTTAAAGATCTTTCATCACTGCTAGCCCTCAGAATCTAGTCTCATTTAAGATTTCTGCAGGTTTCATTTTGAGAAGAAGCAAAAGTGAGAAAGCTATCAGTGTTACTCCAGTTCTGTTAGTGCAATTCTGACTTCTTTTAACTGGTCTGGAAGAAAAGAAAATCAATACACTGCAAACAATTGCTGAGTTGTATTCCACTATATTTTTGGGGTTTTTGAGGGGATCTATTGTAAAGTGATCCTTACAGTTTTTGCAACTAAAAAAGTTCGTTCTGTAGCAGAAATTATCCTCTGCAAGATCTGAGAGCTTAAAAACTCCCTTAAAAAAGGGAATGCTAACAGTCTTTTAGAAACGGTTATCTGTTCTTCTAGGAGAATCACAGAAACTGCAGTTCTGTCTTTGTTATTTCTTTTAAGGAACATTGTCCCATAAATAACGTTCCATTCAAAACAAACTGCAAAGTGACTCAGGACAATAACTTGCTTCAACCTGTCCTCTGTCTTCAGTTGCAGGCTGCTTGGCTCATCACTGCTTCATTCAGACACAGCAGATACTATTTCCTTTTTAGAAATTTTCTCTCTGGGGAAAAAACTGTCAACTGCAATCTAAATGAATGAATGAGCAACAGACTCAGGAGGGTTTATCTCATAGATGAAAATCGTGCTATAGCTTCAAGTAGGCATTAGTATAAGATAATATAGCACACGATATAAAATAAAATAGCATTGATTTTAAATCACGGCTTCTGTTTTTGTGTGCCTGCTGCTGATTTCACGTTATAACTGATGCCTTTAACCATGGTTGACACTTTCCAAGTGTGCAGTTTCTCTCTCCTGGTGTGTAAAGATGTCTGCTTTTGCAGCAGATCTATGCCACGCACAGATATTTTGCTTTTGGACACCACGGCTGTGTGCATTGTCAGGCAGGCTTTTGAACTGATTCTAGGAGGACAAAACCCATCTGAGTCCACAAGAACTTGAGTCACAGTACTTCCCACCACCATATGCTTTCACCTTATTTTGCATGGCTCAGAAGTAAAATACTGTGCTTGAAAACATCTGACACTTTAAAGTGAAGGATGAAACTATAGATGCAAAAAAAAGGATCAGGATTTAACTTCTTTAAAGTGCAACTGGTCTTTATAACCGTTGAATGACTCAGCCTTTTTAATGGTCGTGGCCTACAGCAAGTTGAGGAAAGAACAGGCTTTTAGGTAGTAAATACACTTAACTCTGCGATGAATAAATAAATTGGCTATGAAGCTGTGTAGAGACATGTCTCTTTAGCTCATTAATTATACTCTTGGGTCCACAAATAGCTCTTTCACCAAATACCACAATTTACATGGGCTCAGACTGGATGGATCCCACTGTGCATTGGGCGATGGTTCAGGTGAGCAGTGCTGCAGTCCCTCCTGCTCTGCCCTGGAGCTTTCCTTCCACGGGAGGTTTGCAGCTTCCTGCAGGCTGCAGAGTTGGTGCTGACCATAGAATCACTGAGGTTGGAGAAGACCTCCGAGACCCCCACATCCAGCCCCAGCCCTCCCACGCCATGCGCACTGACTGTGTCTGCAAGTGCCACATCTCCGTGGCTCTTGAATGTGCATCTTCCAAGGAATGGTTCATCTGGGTGACAAAAGACTTCCTTCTGCGTCTCAAATGCTGGCACCAATTAAAGATTCCCAGCTCTTTCATATCTTTTTTGTTAAGGGTCATCAATTTCTTGTGCCTGGTCCTAATGAACAAATCCTTTTGTTCTTTTTAACACAACTTCACCTGTACAGAGATAATTTGGCCTTTCTGTACAAGAATTTCATATTTATTATTTGATTTACAGTCTGTCAATTACTTGCAGGATTTGTTTTTCACTTACTTGTCCTCTTTCACTGTGAATACTTCTGTTCACAAAGCCAGTACTGGTGTACATTTGGTCAGCACTGTGACAGAGTGCCTCACCAGAGCAAGGTAACTTCTGTCTGTGATGCATTATCACAAATAATCTCTTCTGAAGTATTCAAATAATGCTTATGCTTCTCCATTCTGTGTTTGAAGTGCTCCAGTATGGACTGTGAAAGGGCTGATGTGATCTCCTGCATCCCCAGCACCAACTCCAATAGTATGCTAAGCAGCTTAGCTGTGCTACCTCTGCCATGGCAGAAACCCACCTCACACCACCTCTCTGTTTTTAACTCATGCATGTTAGTCATTTGTAATATTCTTCAGTACTAAACAAACAAACAAAAAAAAGTAATAATAATACTTAAGCAGTTTTCTTTCTGCTGTGGTTCATTGGTATGACTTGCCATGGTGGTACCTTTCCTACAGGAAAGCTGGGGAGGGACTTTTTGTGAGGGCATGAGAGGAGATGGTTTTAAACTGGAAGAGGGTAGATTTGGGTTAGATATTTTTACTGAGAGGGTGGTGAGACACTGGGACAGGTTGCCCAGTGTGGTTGTGGATGCCCCCTCCCTGGAAGCATTCAAGGCCAGGCTGGATGGGGCTGTGAGTAAGCTGGTCTAGGGAGAGGTGTGCCTGCATATAGCAGTGGATTGGAACTAGGTGATCTTAAAATTCCCTTCCAACCCAAGTCATTCAGTGATTCTATGATCACAGTGTCATAAATAGCAGAATGTCAAACAGAACTGAAAATTTGCCCCGTATCCTAATCTTGTATTGTGATTTTCTGTTGGCAGGAGAGCAAGTCTGCTTTCGCTGGGTTGCATTTCTGCTGTTTGTGCTTTATAAAACAACATTAATAATATCTTAGGCAGAGAATAAAACAGCTGTTCTTACAGATTAGGCAATCAAGTAAGTTACTGTTGCCCTCCCTTTAGATTTGAGTGGGTGTAGAATGCTTTTTTGTTGCACTTGCCTTTGGGAACTTATGTCTAATGACCAGTAGGGCTCCTGGAGTATAGGTTGTCTGACATGAACGGGAGTAAAATCTTTGTGGCACGTCACAACATTCTCCTTGCATGTATAGAGATAGTTTGGGAGGCTGAATACCGTGTGCTGAAGCTTAATTAGCTTGTTCTTCATTGTTTTTTATAAAAAAAGATTTTGTGCTGGCTTCCCCATAGAGTCATGTTGTAGCATAACTCCCTTTTGAAACTCTAGTGATTAAGTCTTCCAACTTAGCAGAAGATGTTGTGTGGTGCATTTTTAACATTCTGCCTCAGAAACAATATGACCTAGATAGTTAATCAGGCTTAGCAAAATTGGCTTTTTTTATTGCTGCAGATTAATCTAGTTTCTCTGAGCTAATGCATATGGTATGTATGTCTTCAAGACCGTACTTTTTCTCAATGATGTTGAAGATTTATAACCTTCATAAAATCTGGCATGCACTGAGAGAAAGATTATGAATTACAGTTACTTAACCATTAGCACTGGGAATCTGTCTTTTGAATCTTGTATATGTTGTTTCAGACTACATCGTATTTACAGAGGGTTGAGTGAATCCTGTGTTTCTTCTACACCCTGCCCAATTTGCTTCATTTCTGTGTTGTTGAAAAGATACCGGCTTGGTGCTGTTGATTTTTTTTGTCTGAAACAGAAAACAAATTTGTTTCAAAATTTCAATTGACTTCAGTAGGGAAAATATTCACTTTCTAGTTTAAATAAACGAGGATGGCAGTGGCTCTGCATGAGTCGCTTGGTGCTCTTGTCTTGTTCAAGTCCGTCCTTAAAGTTTTGGTTAAAAAACTGCTATAGGCATATCACCAATTCCACCACTTGTTTAGCTCTCAATTTTGCTGAGTGTTGAGTCTGTGGCTTTATTCTTCTGTGCACCTCTTGGAGTGTAGGTTAAAGATTTGAAGTGATGTGATCGGCCAAGCCAGAAAACTTGGGAGGACCAGGTTCAGCTTTCTCTTCTGAGGGTGTCAAATGGCTGCTGTGCAGCCCCTGTGTCCTGCTTCTACTTCATCATTCTTTGTTAGGATTTAGCACTGTTGACAGATTTAATTGATGAGTGATAGAAACTGCATCATGTTGACGTACAGGTGGGACTTCCTTCATGTTCTGCATGCGACAGGTTAGGGTGACACTTTGGCCACAGCATGGGACAACTCGGGGAGACTCAGTTTTCTTCAGAACAACGTGAAAAAATGCAAGTGTGGGAAATCTTCAGCAAATTCATAATTGTAGGAGCTGTAGCCCCCTCATGGCCCTACATCCCCGTGGCCCTACAGCCCCCTAATAGTGACCTACAGCAAATTCTCCTTAGGAAATAGTTTATTTTCTCTGAGAGAGTTGACTGTGATTGAACTTGATGTTTTCTCATTGTTTCAGTGTTTACCCAGCAGTACCCAAGCATCCTTCCATCTCATTTTATATCTTGTCTCTGGGCAAGGTTGAGCGGTGCCAGGGTCGGGCAAGGAAACGTTCCTGCAGCTGCCAGAAGGCTGAGTAGGAAACAGTTCTTAAGCTATGGGTAGCTTACAGATCTCATGGATGTCAGATTCTGTGTCAAAGTTCTTCAGGTGTATTTTGTTAAAAAATGTGCGTTCTTTGTGGTTACCAAAAAAGCCTTTCCTGAGCTGGTTTTGGTGTTGCATTCTGTATTCTCTGTTTCAATTCCGCACCCGCTGTCCTTGGTGGAATTTTTTGTGGAAAAAGACAAACCAGAAACCCCCAAATAAACACATCAGAAGTAAACCCCTGGAGACCTCTCAGTGCCCCGTTCTGACTTCCATTACCCCTCACATCAAAGCATCAGTGAGAGATTCCATCGGTACGATGAGGACTTGGGCTGAAGCTTTGGCTCGGTCCCGTCCTGAAGATGTCACCCTATGCCATTGAGTTCCCATTGCTGTCATACTCCCTTCCAACCAGTTTGCTGGGGACTCACTGATGACCTGGTGGTCGAGATGGGTGTTTATCTGATCGTGGTTCCTGTCCCTATAGCCTACAAAGAATTGCTGCTAACTTGGATTTGAGTTTGGATTAGAAAACTTGGGGGGTTTCTTTTCACTGTCACTTAGCAGTGGCTGTTAAATACAAAGAATGTTCATGGTTTAAGGCTTAATGGGGCATGTGAGATTTCTTCTTTAATAAGCTTAAATGTGTAGAGAATGTAGCTACAGTAATATTTATATATTAGAAGAGTTCTCTTATTTTTAGAGCCTCAAAAAATGGGAACCAAAGCTTGTTCTTTGAAAATACATACATACATATGTATATATATATAAAATATCATTATAATTTTGGATAATTCAACCCATTTTTCCCGAACATGTATAACCAGACACTGTTTTATACCTATTAGAACTTGACACTCTGTAATGTTTTGTTATCGATATTCAAAGTGCAGGTCAAACAGTTCTTACTTTTTATTAGAAGAAATACAGATTTCTTTTGGAATGGTATTTTAGTGCACTACGAGCTAACGTTTGGTCCTTACGGTAAAGAAAGTACATAAATAATATGTGCACGTTACTATCTGTCAAATATGATGTTCTTAACTTTCTTTAATGTCTCTTTTTCAGATTTGTTGGAAGTCTAATGTAGCTAAAGGAAGGATGTAATGCTAGAAATACTTAGTCTTTAATGTGATGTATCCTGTGGCTGTAACACAATGCAGCAGGCAGGTGTACAGGGTTGCACTACTCATGGCATCAGTTGAAGTCGTACCTGTCAGTAATCAGGATCACCTTTGAAAGTCGGGACAGGATCCACAGCCTCACTGTGTGCTGTCCCAGCAGAGTGTGAGAGCTCTGGGCTTGTTTGGTCTGGAGAAGGGAGAGCTCCAGGGAGACCTCATTGGAGCCTTCCAGTACTTGAAGGGAGCATTCGAGGCCAGGCTGGATGGGGCCATGGGCAGCCTGAGCTGGTAGCTGGCAGCCAGGTCCTGGAAGGGGTTTGGAACCAGGTGGTCTTTAAGGTCCCCTCCAGCCCAAGCCATTCTATGATTGTATGACATTATTGGGAATTTCTCCTCCCATCACATACTGTTCCCATTCATTTTGCCAATTAAACCCAAACGTAATTATTTCATTCAAGGATGAAATTTCATTCTTATGAGAGGGAAACTGTTGGCTACGGAGGGTGAGTGATATTAGGGGATGCTCTCAGCTTCTTGACAAAAGTCTAACACGACGGAGTGATGGAATGAGATTTTTACAGCTAGAAATACTGTACAGTTTTTCTAGAAAAGAATGGTAAAATGCAGAACAACTAAACATAAGTAATAGACATATGATGATTTAAATCTTCAAAGCAACAGCATTCTCAAAGATGATCTTTAATCTGGTTTTGGAAAAAATCCTGTGGCCTCTGTGGGCAGCTGGAGGGGGAGCTCTGTTTTATTATGGTGTTCTAATACATTCCCTGTCCTATCCAGTGATTGGATATTGCACTGCTCGCAGCACGCTGATAGCACTTACAGCTGTGGTCAAAGAGAGGTATAATGCCTAAAGAAATTGCATCCCAGCAGCTGCTTCTCTACTGAAAGTTAGTAAGAAGTACTAACTTTGTTTGCAGAAAGCAAACAAGGTGCCCCAAATCTTTGTGTTCCTTGACTTTCTCAGCACAGGTAGGTGATCGTTTTATTCTAGTGGTGAATGCTATTTAAACCAAACCAATTAGGGGTGTTGGTCCTGGGGAAGTGTTAGGCTTAAGAGCCTGCTGATGGCAACCAAGGCTCAGCTGGTCTTGCACTCGTTATTTGGGGATGGTAAGTTTATTGGTTGAGTTTTAATCTATAAAACTGAAATGAGGGTTTTCATTTGCAAAGGAGGCTGTAGACTAGAGGTAAAGTGCTGATTTCTTCATTCTGAAATCAGCGGAAGAGATGAGTCCAAGAGCACTCCATGCAGGAGATTCTTGGACTGCACTGGGTCGGCACTCAACCAGGGGGGAGCATCCTCACGCTCATGGAGAGATGGCTGATCTATCTCCCAGTGTGACAGGATGCTCCCTTGCTTTCTTAGCACCTTCCATTGACTCTTGGCACAAAAGACAGAAAACATGAATTAGCTTTCTTAAAGAACAATACCTCTCTTTCTGTTTTCTCCCCCTACCCTTGTCTTTCAGTTATACCTGCCGCCACTTGCGGAGATATGTCTATGTCTTGGACAAACTGTATTTCCCCCACTCGCACTGCTCCACGCTGCAGCATTGCTTCTCGACCCTCAGTGACAATGGAGAGGAACTCTTGTCTTTAACTTGTTCTCACATTCTCAGATCCTATGCCGCCAGGTTATTAACCTCTGCTCTGCACTTACTGCATGCTGCATGCTCCGTGCCTGCTCTGTGCATGTTCTGAGTGATGGGTGACGTGGAATGGGGATGGGGTTCTTTGTGTCTTTATGGCATCTTTGGTATGTGTCCTAAAAATGTGGTAGAAATGGATGTTTAATCTGATTCAGATTAAGTTCTGATTCACCTTTTCCTGTTCAGAATATCTGTCATCAAAGACTAAGCACAAATCCTGGAATTAACATGTGACTTTTGGAAGTTTTAAACCCTTTTCGTGTTAAGAGTGAAAATATTCTAACCCTTTTCCAGGGCTGTGATGTTAGAACTGTGAGCTGTGGTTCACAAAGCTTCCATGCAGTAGTGTCCTTTGTTTGGATGTAGTGCAGCAATAGAACCTGTCTTAAATGTGTCCAGTACTTCGCTGATGCCCATTGTTTCAGTACTACTGTATATAAATTGTTTATCAAGAATGAGAACGATGAAATTTCATGGCACTTAACGACAAATTAAGACTGGCCTGCTTTTTGATGTTATCAGTTGTGCCTACACCACGTGAGAAGAACAGTAAGGGTCCATCAGTCTTCACTGATTATATAAAAGTTCATGATGCAGAATTGTGGATGCTCCATGAAACTGCGAATTATAGGAGGAATTAAATGAATTCTAGGCACAGTACCCAAATATTTCCTTTAAGATGTTTATTCCAAGTAAAAATTAAACTTCACTATTTCACTGCTGATGCTGTGGGTAATTATTTTAACAAAAATGCTAAAAGTTTTAGGAAAACAAGGAAAAAGTAGCATGGCAGCATTGGAGAGAGGATGGAAAGCACCCAGCCTGGAAATGCATCTTCCCAGCTAACCAGTGTACAATAGCAGAAAATCACACGGTGAACATAAGTAAAACCAGCTTGATTGTCTGGGGAAGGAAACATTGCATGCAAGCTGAAATAGCTCTTCTGGTTCAGAAGGAATGTTTCAGTGGTATACTTAATGATGGAGAGTTACACTGGGGTTCTCAACAGGAGATTGAAAACCCAGGGGCCTTCTCCGGATTAATTTGGAGCAGTACAGTATGAAAGCAGGCTAAATCCATCAGATTTCAAAGACAGTGAGTAATATCAAGGAGGGCAGTCCACACCAAAATCTTTGTATGGTGGCTTTATGGGTGAAGGCAGCACTGATAACCCTGTAACTGTTTTCATATAACAAGCTTATGCAGTTCTTAGAGCAAAAAGTGCATCTGGGTACACCCTATACTGAAACCGATGGAGAGAGTTTACTAGGACGAAATTTTGCTGCATCCAGTATTAACTGCAGCACTGTTTTGCCCTGTGTACATCCTGCTAGTAGTTGATGCATTCCATCTCTCCTCTAAAGGCCGACAATAACTAATTGTACAGGTTGCAGCCCTCCCTTTGCATGCATCTTGCAGCACTCCAGGTAAAAACCATGAAATTCTCCTGATCAGTGCTGTTGGTTTCTAAGCCACCATAGATCTGTGTGTGACACTGGGACCTGTCAGATCTGTGGACACTGCTCGTCCCATGCTCACTGAACAGCTGACATTGGTTAAAGGTGGGGTGGAGGGGAAGGACAGAGGATATCTGCCTATTTATCTACCTGCAGCAGCAGCAGTTGTGGCCTGGGTTGGAACTGAGTGCCTATGTTACTTCTGGTGGCTTTTCTAAATGATAAAACAGAGGAGACACGGTGCAGACACCGTGGTTGTAATCTGCCATTGCCCCTCACTGATATTCTGTTGCAGTCACTTTGCCTCATGATGTGAAATGTGCTCTTCCACTCACACCTTTGGTGGTTTTTCCTTTTGACTGACACCTTCAGCGTGTGATGTTTTAATGCTCATGGCTGTGCTCCGTGTCTGTTTTAATCACAGGTCATTATTTCTGAAAAGGAAATTAGCTTGGTGCATGGGTTGGCAGCAGGCAGTGCAAGCAGTGATGTGTTTTGGAATGCTGTGCACATGAAGGACAGTTTTATGTTCATCACTAGCATGACACTGCGTGTGTGAAAGCAGGAAATTTGGTTTGCTGAGCCTTGTAAATTGAGGAGGCGTTCACGAAGTGGGAGGGCAAAAGGAAAAGCTGTGTGACTTCATTGGAATTAGGTCTTTTCTCCAAAGAAAGGCAAAGAAATGTGATGTCAAATTTGCACTGTTTACCCACTGTGCATATCTTTTATTACTTAATACTAGGCTTGCTCAAGCAGCACAGCATAGCCAATGAGATTGTAATGCTCCTTTCAGCAGTTTGGGCATGCAGTCTGCAGCCTGACACAGATGAGCTCTGCAACCATATCCCACCCGTGCCACCAGAGTCAATGGAATTATGCAATTACATTACTGTGAAAGCGTGCAGTCTGTGCCGATCAGAGCCTTGCAGATTCACTTTGAAAACACTGCAGAGAACCGGGAATGTTTCTATAGCTGCAGTGCTGTGATGAAGCTCAGCCTAAAGCCAGCTGGTCCTCCTTATCTGGGTTGCATCTCTGTTTTTCCCAGTGTTGGGACAAACAGGAGAAGTGTCCAAGTATTGTCCACAAAACAGCTCAGGTGACTCATTTTCTTCAGTGTCAGCCTCTGAGGGGAAGGTGAGGAGAAAGATGTGTTTATTATTGGACCTCCTTCCTACCCTGGGATCTTAACTCATGAGAGCAGATTGAGATTGCAAGAGGTTCCAGAATGCCAGTTCTGCAGGAAAACGATGCTGTAATTGAACCAGGTTGGGCTGCTCACAGATTGCAGTATCGCTGTGCTATCATGGAGCATAATTATGGCTTAGTTATAGGTAGACCATGGCTCAGGTGACAATTTAATGAACTAACATAAGAAGTAAATAAAAGTGATGGTGAGCAAATACTTGATAAAGCAAAAAGATTGTGAAGCTGTGTTAATATTTCCTTGAGGATGTGGGCTTGCTTGATGATGTTGCTGTGCTGAGATGTCTGTAGAGCAGCCTGTAGGTTCTTAGGGAATCTTCTCTGAGCTTCACTGAAGATGTTTTGTGTGGGCTCAGTTCCTGCTCTGGGCTCACAGGTCAGGAGATGAGGCTTTGGCTTTGGCCACTGCAATGGGGTATGAATAAATCAGTTCATTTCATTGTGTTCCTTTGGAACAAAACTCCAATAAAAATAGAAGTTTCTGCAGAGCTCTGTGTTACTACAATTTAATGTTATTGCTTTTTGATTGTAATTTTTCAGCTGGCTGCTGGTAATTTTCTTGAAGAGTTTTTTAATTATGAGAGGATCACTTTACACTCAACATCGAGTGACTTGGCAGAAGGAAATTGTTTATAAATAATTCTATAATGAATTACTTGTCTTTGTACTGCACAGCATATTGATCAAGAAACCATTGAGATAGAAAATCAATGCTGTGGGCATGTGATGGTGAGAAATCACCTGGGTCTCAAAATAGTGTTCGAATGGATGCTCTTCACTGGTTGCCTGTCTCCTGGAAACCCTCACGAACTGGTTCATTAACTCCTGCCCTATTGAAAATCATGTTGTGAGCCTTTTTTTTTAGGAAAGCAGCAGTCAGTGAAGGGGAAAAATTGCTGATGCCAGAAAGTACCCAACCAGGCTTCATGCCAGCAAGGAGTATTTTCATGCAGCAAGCAGAATTTCATCACGTAGGTCATGCTTTTGGGACAAATGGTCCAAGAAGTATTGACTTGACTTGAGGTTGACTTGGGCAGTTTCATGAGTTTACTCTGAAGTGTTCCAGGATGCTAAGGGTAAAGAAATTTGCTACTAAGGGGCCCTTCTGTTCAGAATGCAGAATTATACTGTGTGCTAGTAGCTGGAAATTGAAGCAAAACCAATTCAGACTAAAACCAATTCAGACTGGTTTGCACTTTTTGTGTGGTGGATGAATCATCAGAATAGTTGAACCAGAGTTCTGGACTTCCCAAGGCTGAAATTTTTAAATGAGATTGGATGCCTTCCTAAAAGATATGTCCAAGTCCATCCACAGCCATTGGGCTCAAAGTGTAGCAGAGGGAATTCCTACGGTTTGTGTCAGACAGCAGATCAGAGTGGCTGCTTTTAGCATGAAGATCCAAGTTGCAGGCAGATTCCTGTGCAGGGTTTTTGCTGGCTTGGTTGTCCTGCAGTTTTCTTTAAAAGATGCCATGTTGAGTTAGTGTAAATAGAACTACCATTTGCATGCACAAAGTAATGAAGAGGGAAAAGTCGCAAGAGCTGCGTTTTTTCTATATAATAGTTAAGATTTCTCTCACCCTGGTAAAAAATAAGAAATGTATCACAGACACAATCTAGATGCATCCTACTACATTAACATGAACCTAAAGCACATCTTGATCAAAGGGAATTAGCTTTAATTGGACGCTTATGAGCCCACATTCCCATGAGATGGAATTGGAACAGAGTTACTTTCACACGTTTCCATTGCGGCAGTGTGTTCAGAATCTGGGGGGTTCATGCATCATTTCTGGCAATTAATCAGTGCTGGGGAGGGTTTCGTATTCTTTTATCAGCATGTAAATAAGGCATTGTTTGGAGAGGCTAAAAAGATAAATGTTCTTATAGCTTGCCTGAAGAGTTCAGGAGAATGCTAATAAAAAGAATGTCAGATTGAGTGTAGCTTAATAGTTTACAGTTAAAATCAGAATTTATGCTCACGTAAGCCAATCTTTGGCTTAGACTAAAAAATTTTGCTTAAGTCAGATACTTTATAGTATATGCTGACTGTCTCAGGATGCAGAACAGTTCTCCAATAGCTTCCATAAGACGTTGTCACTGCAGCATGCCAGGCAGTGTGTATTTTCTCTGTTTTGTCCACCTGGTGATGCACTTTTGTGTATTTTGCTGTCCCAGACAGTGTTGGATGAACTTTGGCTGGAGAAGGCAGCACAGTAAAATGTGTAATTATTGCCTAAATATAGAGAATTATTCACTTGGAAAATAACAAACATATGGTACTGATTCAAACCATCTTCCAATTTGTCAAATTAAAGCATGGATTCTCACCAGTGCTACATTTTGGCTTATGCAGAAGTCCTCTTCATCACCTCTCATAGCAAATCAGCAGGCTGGAGCTGTGATCCCAGGGCTGAATTCGGATTCAACTAGTGGAAAATGCTAGCTGCTGCTAGAATATAGATAGGTAATTGGGATTCAGATGTTCCAACCAGAATGTCTGAAGCGAAGCAACAGAATATATACATTTTTTTTCTTTTTGAGTGTTGTGGGTTACTGCCTTCTTCCACTGAAACTGAGAACCAAATGTTTAATAGATGTACATGGATGTCTACAAGAGAGATTTGTTGCCTACCTGGAACTGCACAGTGCCCTAAGATCTCAAATACTTAAAGAACTTCATCAATTTGAGCAGTAAATGGTCCATGAGTACCCCAGAAGAATGGGGTGCAAAGAGATTTCCAGAAATTCCACTGAAGAGAGATGCAGGTGGCTAAAGGGTTCGGACTGTGCATAGATGGGTGGCAGTGTCAAATTAAGTTTTCTTGCATTTTGGTGTCACCATCGATAACCATGACAAAGAAGCAGGGAAGTGCAGAAAAAGGGGAAAATTCAGTCCTCCAAAGGTTTGTTTTCAGATATGTCGTGTGGGTTTGGATCCCCCCCTGTTCAGCAGGACGTAGGCCTGAGAGCTGAAGGGTTTTAGTTCTTCTGTGTCTGTGCACTGAATTTGTGAGAAAAGATGGAAGGGAATGCTTCCTCTGCGTTAGCCACAGACCAGAAAAAGCAGTAGGAGAGGGAAACAAGAACCTCAACTGGCTTCCAAAGATGAGTAATGCTGCAGCCCCAGTGCAACCTCCAGGACAGTGATCAGCTTTTGGCTTTGCTTCTCAATGCTGGAAAGGTTTCCTGGGGCATCAGCCGAGCTGAAAACAAGTTCAAGACATGCTCACTACTGAAAGAAGGTTTTCAAGTTCCCATGTCATGTTCCTGCCTCACGTGCTTTGCTACTTTCTACACACTTCTAGGTGCGTAATGCGCAGTATTGCATCACATTGCATCTGAGTTTTTATTAATTATCAGTACTTGCTACTGTAGGATTTTACCCTAAAATAAATCTCCTCTATTTCCCGAGGTGATTTGTAGTGTAGTGGTTTTGCAGCATTTGCTATGCTGGTTTCTTTGCGTCCAGTGGGTGCATTTGCACAGTCAGTTCTATTTGCAAATGGCTCTACAGAAGAGAAGAGTTCAGGCTGCAGATGAGCCCACATAACCAAATGGTCTGAGAAAAGTGATCTTTGCACACTTTTTGTGGCCACCTGCATGAAGTTGAATTCAGAGTTACAGAATACAGTCATAGAATCATTTTAGGGTCGTGGCTTAGTGGGCCTGGTGGGAATAGGTTGGGGTTGGACTTGACAGTCTTGGATATCTTTTCCAGCCTTCACGATTCCGTGATTCTATGAGTGGCCAGGCTGGTCTTGGGCTGACGGTTGGACTTGGTGGTATCAGAGGTCTTTTCCAACCTTACTGATTCTGGGGAGGGCTTTTTTTCAGAGGTTGGGAGACAGGGAGTAAGTGTATGAATCTGAGTGGGAGGTAAAGTGCAAAGCACAGCTTCTTTTCTTTGTGGGAATGAGGTTAATTTCCACACAGACTAGAGACAATGTAAATATAATTACTGTGCAACTTGAGGGATTGGGACTTAGAAAAACAAAACAAACACCAAATCTTGTTGGTTTTCAAGATGGAAAAATATTGCACAACTGCAAGTATGCTGAAATGAATCATGAAATCAAATCCGTGTCGGTCTTCCCACCAGTTGTGAAGCTGGCGTGTGTTTGTGTATGGCAATGAAATAACCTATTCTGAAGTGAGAAATTCAGCAGTGAATAGGATCTGGGATGACAGTCGATGTGGGAAATAAACTTTTTCCTACTGAAAAGGCAATGAACAATAAATTGGAAACATTAACCTAAAGTAAGATCTGCTTTCTCTTGCATAAGGGCTCTTCATGCCTTGTTATCAATGAGATTTAGGAATATTGCATTTGTAACACCTTTTTAACTCAAGAAGGAAAATAATTTTAAAAAACAGCACCATACAAAGTAGATTACAGTGAGGAAATGTGATTACATTTTAGTTCTGTCAGGGTTGGATCATGAAGCGTGGGTAAAACGTGCTTCTGGTGAACACAGAGGGGGCTTTTAAAAGGAGAAGGGATGCTCAAAGGCTGAGCTCCATCAGTAGTCCTGCCAAGGCTTTCGTCCTTGCTGTGATGGTTCTCACTGCACATGTTTGTCATTTCTGGAAGAGCAATACCAATGGTGGAGGCTAAGCTGTGTAAATTCAGGGCTCCAAACATCATTCCTTGCTTAAAGGATTGCAGATGATCTGTTCTGCCATCTTTCTGCTACAACCAGGAGTTCAGAGCACTTCACATTGTGTGCAGTGCGTTCTCAGAAGTGTTCTGTAGATGCAGAAGGTAGATGGAGAGGTTTGTCTTTGCTGTTCGTAACAAAATCGCATGGAAAATCATAGAACCACGGAGTCACGAAGGTTGGAAAGGCTTCCAAGATCTCCAACCCCAACCCACCCCATCACGCCCACCAGCCACGTCCCCATGTGCCACATCACCACCACTCAACACCCCCAGAGATGGGGACTCCATCACCTCCCTGCGCAGTCTGTGCCACTGCATCACCACTCTTTCCAAGAAGAAGCTGTTGCAATGTCTGACCCAAAACTCTCCTGGAACAACTTGTAGCCATCACCTCTCATCCTCAAAAGATGAAAATGAGCAAGTGAAAGGCGCTGTTGTTACTTCAGGTATCAAGGAGTGGGCATGTGTGCTGCTAGGCTCTAACTGCTAAAAAGTCTCTTAAAGGAAAAAGTTGAATAACAGATGCTATGGGTTTGCTTCCTTGCTGAACTGAGCATGCCAGAGTTGGCCTACTTAAAGCCAAATTAACCTCCATGCAGATCATTGACTGTAGGTTTTCTGTAGCAAACTGAACTCTTACAAAATGCTTTGGTACTTCTTTTGTTCAGTAGGGGCAAAACAAACAAACAAACAAAAATAGCGAAACAAACAAACAAAACCAAACTTGCAGTTGCTTTCCAGGATGAAAAGACCTAATTTTAATTCCCAATCTGTTTTGGCCTGAATTTTCCTTTGGAAAAAGACTTATTTATGGCTGGCATTTTGCACATGTATCTAGGTACATGAATGGACAGAAAGTCAACGAAGGTGTTTGTTGTGGACATTACACTAAGGATATAGACATTTTTTACTTGCAGCATTCCTTTCTAAAGTACAATTGTTATGCTTTTACAGGAGATGCTGACTAGTAACAATTAAATTTAATCTTGGTCTCGGTATTGAGAAGTATTTATCATGCTGCAGTATTTGATGTTATCGTGACTTTTTTCCTCATTTTTTTCCCTTTTTTTTCCAAGTAGGAATACATCTGTGTGCCTCTGGAAACTTCAGCATTTCTCTTTGGAAATGAGTATATCTGCGTGTCAGCGTGACTTGAACAAAAGTCATACTCCCAACAAATGTCACTCCTAGAAAACGTTGTGTGCATCTGTCTTGAGTTTGTATACATTATCGTTGTACCAACTCAGGAAAGTCACTTCTAGAAAATAGGTTCTCTTCTAAAGTAGACTGTAAGACGTTGTCAAATCAACATATTGTTTTACACTCTTAGTACATAGCAAAAAAAAAAAAAAAAAAGCTGTGGTCGCCTCTGAAATTCCACTCAAGGCTGAGGAAATGATAGATTAAGGTTGTCTGACATTTGAATTCTGCAGTTTGTTTCAAAGCAAAAACTTAATTAAGTAATCGTGCATTGTTTTTTGTTCTTGCCAAAGCTCTGTTCAGTGAATGCACTCCCATTCACTGCTTTTTTTATCACTCTATCCCTGCATGGCCTCAGGGCACACAAAGTGTGCCCCATCTAGGCTCTTTTTGGAAGACAAAAAAATATTCATTTTCTTAATTATAGACTTTCTTAGATCCCATGGAAATCAATATCCCAGTACTTCACAAATACTCAAGCAAATGCAAAATATGTACGGATTTGGAGATGAAAAACACACCTTATTGTGAAGAATTATGAAATCTTTCTGATTTTCTGCCCTTTTAGGTTTTTAAGAAATATAGAAAAGGTCCCATTGCTATGTGAAAGACAATCTTTGCATCTGGAATAGTTTGGAAGCACTTTTTGGTGGTCAGACCTATCCCCAGTTTGGGATCTTCTGAATTTTCTTGTTGTCTCGTTATTCAGGGTCTTTGCTCTTTGGGTGGGAGTTGCACTTCGACTTTCTCCAGCAATTTCCTCCAGTGCTCACCCACATTGCTCTGCCCTAATTGAAGTCAAATGTCTCTTTGCAGCAGCTATGGAGCACTCCCTGTTTTGAATGCAAGTGGATGGAAAAGATGAACTGTGAACCCTGTTGTCCATTCAGTTTTCTTATGAAATATTAACAGGGCAAACTAAGGAAGGAAAGGAAAATACACTGATGCCTAAAAGACCCCTGAGCCAAATTCAGGGACATTGAGCTAAGAATGAACCTTATAATCAGTCAGTAGATTGCTGCCTGGTTATTGACTTTATACTTCAATTCATTTTAGAGTTAGTAAGATGCCATTATTTCCAGGTAGCACTGCTCATCCTCTCCCATTTCCATCATTTATGTAGATGTATAGTGATGCATGTTTGGAATGCCAGATGGAATTAGATGGTCCATACCCGTATTGAGGGGAAGGATTTACTGCTTCGGTGGTGGAAGCATTCGTCGGGTAGTGGCCATGAGCTGCCCAACAATTCATGCCTTCAGCTGAAAAATACATTTCACATTCTCTGCAGATGGAACTCTAGGGTTGCTTTAGTAAATGTTTACTTTTGTCTCATCAGATTGAATTCCTTGCTTCCATGTTTTTTCCACTCCCTTTGTCTTTCAGATTCCATTTTAACAGGGAATCCTGTTTGTTAATGCAAAGCCTCCATTAATTGTTCTGAGCAGCTTCTGACTTTGCTTATGTACTTTTGCCATAAGTGCGTGGTGACTGCATGCCTTTCTGCTTTTATTGATTAGGACATTTCTTCCTCTCCCTGGGAGGCAGAATTTGAAACTTCTTTGTAGCACATCACTTAGAGCTCTCTGCTCACAGTGAAAGAGAAGGTATACTCTAAAATTAATAAGAAACTTTTGTATTGAACGAAGGATATCTTGAAACACTTTATTTATTATGATTGTGTTTAGGACTGTGCAATTAGAAGACCGTAATGCTTACTGTTTGGTAGGGAAGATGGGGTGGAAATAGTTTGTTTACCCTGGTTGGATTAAGATCATTTGTGATGCTTTGAGATTTCACAGAATCATACCAAAGAATGGTTTGTCTTGGAAGGGACCTTAAAGGTTATCCAGCCCCATCCCTGCTGTGGTCTGGTTGCCTCCCGCCAGCTCAGGCTGCCCAGGACCCCATCCATGGCCTCAGGCACCTCCAGGGATGGGGCACCACTCTTCTGTTGTGTCACCTGCACCAGTGAGTTTGGCATCATCTGCAAACTGTTGAGGGTGCAATCAATCCCATCATCTACGTCACTGATAAAGATATTGAAGAGCACCCGTCCCCATTCAGACCCCTGTGGGACACCGCTCATCACTGCACCCACCTGGCTATAGAGCCATTGATTACAGCCCTCTGGCTGTGATGAGCCAACCAATTCCTTACTCATCAAATAGTCCAGCCTTCAAACACATCTCTCTCCAATTTAGAGATAGGGATGTGGTGTGGGACCATGTCACAGGCCTTGCTGAAGTTCAGGTAGATGACATCTACGTTCGTCCAGCAAAGCCTCCACTACATCAGAGAAGGGCACCAGATTGGTGAGGAAGGTATAAAATAAAGTATGCTATTACTTTCTGCCTAGCAATCTGATGTCTTAATTAGTCAGCCCCTCTTACCTGGGAGCCTCTCCATGGGTAAAGCTGCCTCGCGTGGCACTTGGATTCTCCAGGGCTCTCCTCTCTCACTGTTTGTGTCATTACTGTTTGGATGATTCAAATGCAGAATGCCTCAAGGTCTCTTCAGAAGACATGGGCATTTGGGGACATGGTGGTTTCTCTCCACTCTGCTTCATGTTAAATGGATTTGTCCCGTGTCCTGGTTCTGTAAGTGGTTACAGATCACTGCTCTATTGTCCACAAACATCTGCCAAAGTGCCAGTGGTGCACTTGCCTGGGCACAGTCCTCCCATTTAGCACTAATTTATTGCATTTCGTATGGGACCCCGGGATGCCTTTGTTCTGCTGTGACCTTCTGTGTCAGGTCCTTTGCTCAGATGTTGTAGTCGTTACACAAGTACAGTCTTTATGTCACAACACTCTTTTTGCTATAACACGTTAAACATTGGGTCGAGCCAAAGAGATGATCCTAAAATGTGGGGGTTAGGGAATGGATTTAACTTTTAGACCTCAGGTCTCAAACCTAAGGCATTCTTAGGGCTTGCTCTATACAGGGCTTGTCTTCTAATACAATTGTGGTATCCTTGCAGGCATTGTAAAACCCTATTGTTTAAGGACTATTTACGTAATGTGAGGTTTCAGTGTTTATGGCTTATATTTAATTCTTTAAAATTGAGAACAATAATACATTTGGCACATGTGTAAGAGTGGAACAGCTCAGGGTATTGATGAAATGTCTGAGAACATTCATCATCAATTTTTGTGATCTGTGAGACAGTTTTTCCTCTCCAGATAGTGTTTGGTGTTTGTGTGCTTTCCAATTATTTACAGTCCACTTCTGAACTGGGAGACTGAGAAGATGCAGAACTTAGGAAATCTCAAGTTTCAAATAAAGACTTTGAGCATTGCTTTAGTTCTCTAGTAATGCTGTACTTGGAACGTATAGAATGCACCTTTGTCAGCGTGTCTTTCAAACCTTCCCTTGTTTGGGTTTATGCAGATATCTGATGTTTTCCTGAGCAATGGGAGCTCTGACCTGTTGTAATCCTGAGCCCCTGAATGGGTCATCTCTGCCACAAATCCATATGCCAAGCACATGTCACTGATCTGAAATTTTTCCCAGAAGGATTTGTTGTCTGATCTTTTGTAGGACTTTACACTCATAAAGGTTGGAAAAAACCTCCAAAATCCCCTACTCTCCCCCACCGTGCCCACTGACCACATCCCCATGTGCCACATCTCCATGGCCCTTGAACATCTCCAGTGATGGGGATTCCACCAGCTCTCTGAGCACGTGCTGGTGCCTGACCAGATTTTTCATCAGATTTTGTCGTATGAAAAATAATACACGAAGATGGAAGTAGTGCTGCCATATACTTTCCATCTCTTCTAATGCAGCAATGTGTAGGGCATTACCTAAATGCATGTGTCCTCAGATCCAAGAGAGACCACTTGGCTCATGCTGTCTGACCTCCATCGTACCACAGACCAAAGGAACTTTGTGCAGTTAATTCCTCCTCCTGGTCTGGAGGAATTCCGCTGGTGGTGGCTTAATCATTAGACTTGATGATCTTAGTGAACTTTTCCAACCTCAATGATTCTATGATTGAAAGACAAGAAATAAAAAAAAAAAAAAAAAGAGAAAACCAAAGCAATGCTTTTTTCTCTTTATCTGAAGTTCCTACAATGAATTTACGAAGCTCAGCCTTAGTATTTCTTTATCATTGATTGCACCAATGATATCATCTCTATCTCACTGTATTTCAGCAACACTGGCAAATCTTAAATGGCTGCTGGCAGGTAGAGGGGCCAAGAATGTAGCCCAACTGGGAAAACTTATTTAAAGACGGAAAGTTGGGGATTTTTCAGAGCATTCAGGTGTCTGATTTCCCCTTTGTTCAAAACATGCCATATTGCTTTTTGTCAATCTAGTTTCTTAATAAAAAATCCCATGTGGAACAAAGTCATGTAAGTGACATGTAGAAACCTGCTTCAATAATGGCACTGTCTAGCTGTGTTTTATTTCTAGTCTCGCTACTGAATGAGCTTGGCAAGGCCTGTTTAGAATGAGTCTCATGATTGCTGTTCCATTATTATGCACTGGATTAACTGACATGTAATTGTGTTGGGTCATAGAATCATAGACTGACCTTGGTTGGAGCGGACCCTAGAGATCCCCTGTTTCCATCACCCTGCTGTGGGAGCTGCATATCTCCCCTCTTTTAGTTGAAAGCCATTCATCCTTGTCCTATCACTATCAGACCGTGTAAAGAAGTGGCTCTCCCTCCTGTTTAAAACTATAAGTAGTGGGAGGCCATCAGGAGATCCACAAAAAAAAAGTACATTTTACTTTACTCCTGTATTTTGGAGTTAACAGGATCGTCTGCTTAATTGTCTGGCTTTATGAGCTGTTCCGTAACTGTTTTGCTGCAAATAACTTGCTTACCATTTCTAAATGCATATGACCTTTTGTTCTTTGTGTAGTGGAAGCGATTAAGGGACATGTGCCCTTCTTTTTTGGCATTGCTCTTTAGAGATCTGTTGTTTTCATCTGCTAACGCAGAAATAATAGTCTGTTTATTTTATCCTTTATATGCATTAAAATATCATGATATTTAAACTTAGTCATCCTTTTGGTCTTTTTTTTTTTTTTTTCTTCCTCCTTGAGCCAATTTCTGGCAAATACTGTCTTCAGATTTACCTTCAACTTTAAGGTTTAATTCCCTTATCTTTTATTAACTATTTTAAAAGCTTCATTTTATGCATTCATTTATTTTTTTTTATATGTGAGAAACAGAGTTTGTAAGCCACTTCAATCTGCTGTAAATTAGGTTTGCTGCAGAAATTGCAGATGTTTAGGATTTTTTATTGATTGTTGGCTTGCTGATTTGGTGGACCAAGAGGAAAGCTGTTCAGTGAGTTCCCATTATTTGCATTTTTTGAATCCACAGGCTGCTTGGAACTGACTTTTTGAAAGTGTTAAGTTCATATATTACTGGTCTGAATTTTATTATGTGTGCAAATAGCACATAATCAAATCACTTGCATTTAAGCAGCCATTACTATTCAGTCTGTAATCACTTAGTGGGTGAGGTTCAGCCTTGTATTAAATTAACTAGAAATGTTTCATCTTTATAGAAGGAGTTGAGAAATCAGTGATTTCATAATTCCTAAGATAGGAGAACGAGATGTTTGAGAACCATGGAGATGTGGCACTGGGAGACATGGTCAGGGTCAGGGTTGGTATTGGATTCTGGTTCTGTGATTCTGTGTTGAGGTTTTCCTTCAGCCCAAGGCCATCCTTGTTGGCTCAGCTTCTCCACAGCGTGATTTGCTGATCTGGGATATATACCAGCTTTGGAGACATTCTTAATGCCCACCTGTGCATGAATTGCCACTGCTTTCCCACTTACCGAATAATGGGGAGGAGAACAACTTTGATCTTATGTAAAGCATTTTTTCCACTTTTTAATTCCATTTTCATGCCTTAATAATCAAAAATAACCCCTAAACCTTCCATACACTGAGGATGTGACCATCACAAACCAAGTACCTTTAAAAGGCAGTGTTTGTCCATGATCAAAGACCTCCATGAGTTAAGTGACTTCTGGTGACTCTGTGAAATGATTTTGTGAAATGACTTCTGGTGGCTCTAAGTAATGCTGTGCTGATACTTCAAAAACATGTTGGGGTGACTACTCCTAGGAACTGTTCTCTCCAAAGGATAAGCCATTGGTGAGGAAGAAGACTGGCTATTTTAACCTCAATATTGGCATTCTGGGCAGCAATCCCACAAAGAAGTGCTTCAGCACAGCTGCAAAGTCAGTGGCAAGAAAGCAGAACTTGGCAAGGGAAAGTCCCAGAGCCAAAGACGATGTATAGCAGAGCTCCCCCCCTCACTGCTGCTTCAGACATAGAGCCCAGCCACTCAGGACTTGTTGTGCAGCAAGCAAGCACTCTGGTTTACTTACATTACACTTAATTAAAAAAAAAAGAAGCAAAAATAAGATATAAAGAAATGTTCTTTGTTTCTTTCTCCTTCTCTTTCCCATTTTTCTCCATTCTGCCAGAGAAGATGAATTTGCTCTTTGCTGTTCCAGTTCAATGCAGACTGCTGATGTGCGTGCATTCTTCTCGTCAGATTGACTGAATATTCAAAATGTGATCCCAATGTTTTGTTTTATATTTACATTGCATGCGAAGGCAAAACACTTTATTCGGTTTGGTGAAAAATACTGCTTGCTGGACATCCTATTTCATACAATTCTGTCATTGTTTTCTATGAGGTATAAACTTCTGGAGCAGACAGACCCCAGGTTTAACCTTGCTGCATCCCCAGTAAGCATCACCAGGTTGGCTTTAACTGATTGTTCCATATCCACAGCACTAGATGGTGCTGATGGCAGCATCTCAGAAATCTGAGCCTTCAGAACTACCCAAAAGCAGAACTGCTGTGCAGCGGAGGGACCGGTCTGCAAATCCAAATTTTGATTGGAGCAAGCATTTCAGTCTGTGAATGCAATAGTTGAACGCAGGAGGGTAGAAGATGGAAATCCTGTTAATGAGTTATTTCTGCATTGCTTCTTCCCTGTTTAATGAGTAGTTGGTGTTTTTGGCTAATAGTAGTGAATCAGTGGAGGGCTGACTTTTGTCCCAGGTATTCCAGCACAACCATTCTAGGATTCTGTGATTCCAGGAATCCATCATTCTAGGTTTCCATCATTTGATTGATTCCTCTGTGAGGGCTTTCTTAGACAGCATGAAGGAAAAACTACGATTCCAGTGTTCATGACGTCAAGTACATCACGTTATCCTAATAACACCAAAAGTTTCTCAGCCCTTACAATGAGCACAGTTCTGTAATCTCACTGGGCATTCCTTCCCTATCAGTCCAGCTGAGCCATCACCATCCCAGCAGAGTTCACCACCCATGTCACTGGTCCTGGTGTCAGCTGTTCCTGGCCCCTAGGAGACATTGGCTGAACTTGGGGGTGGTGTGACACCCCAAAGGGTTCCTATGGGGGTTAGTGAGATGTCTTAAGTGCTGCAGCATAAGCTATTATTCTGCTCTAAGAGGTGTCTGACTGAAGAGGTGTCAAGAAATGGTGGAATTTATTGAGTTAGCTATCAAGATAGAAGATCTGGGCTTCAGAAGGAAGGCAGTTCCTTGTGGCTCTGAGAAGTGCTGGAAAAGCTTTCTCTTGTAACTCTTGGCTGGCAAGCAGGGAGAACAAGCACTGATACCTGCTATCAGTATCTCCTACCCAAGGCTGCAAGGGTCTTGACATCGGTGTTATATTTGAAGTTGAAAACAGAGCGCTTCCTCAAATCCTGGCTATCATTTCTTTAGGCAGAAAAGCTGTCTGAGAGCACTGAAGTTGTCCTCCTGTTCCAAGAGGCAGTGGCTGTCAAGAGTATAACACTGGGGCAGTAATTGGCCACTTCTTTATTTATTACACTGACTTGAATCCTTTCTAACAGAACCTGGTGAGCACAGAGTCTGCTGGTGACGCGTGTCCCAAGAGCATTGTCACCAACCCCAAGGAGCAATGTGCTTTTGGGCATGAGTAGATGTTGGTGGTGGTTGCTTTTATTTTCCTCAGAACAGTTTTTTTTTACCCTTAGAGAACCAATAGAGTCATCCTAGGAGAGCCTGATGAGGTCCTGAATGCTCACCTTTGATTTTGAGAATTCAGTTCTGTCTTATGGTGTCTTACAGTGAACATCCATCTCACTGATGTGGGAATGCTTACTAAGGTCAAACAAGCAGAATTTGGAAAAAAGCCATTGCTATGGGTGTTGTTTTCTCAAAATGCATGAAATAACATTTATTTCTCTGGGTGCATATCGGCCTCTGATTTCACACACACTTTATTTATAAAGCTAGAGTAATGCTTTATTCCTGGACTTAAGCTGAGATGAATTTGAAAACAATATGTATTAGTAAAATGCAAAATCTCAGCCTTCAAATAACTAAGGCTTTGACACATACTGGGATTCTTCCTATCCTGAGCAATTAGGATATTGAACTGAAAAATACTCATGATTATTAAGGAAAATAAATACACTGTGTGTGATGCTGTGCTTCAGAAATAGATTTTAACAAATTCACCCTGGCTATGAGCTAAAATTATGTGTGTACCATTAAAGTTTGATGTTAATAGCTCCAGTTCAAATTCCACTGCTGCTTAACTCAGATGTGTCTATATAGACACATACATGTAACTGTTATACACTGCATTTAAAAACTCTCCACATTTGCATTAGTGCACATAGTAAAGCACCTCTTCTGATTGCTTTGTCTATTTCAGACCATTATTGTGAATTCATTTCAACGTTTGTTTTTTTCTGTCTCCTCCAGTTTATTTTCTCTGCTGTCTAAAAAGCACAACAAAGTGCTGGAACAAGCCACGCAGTCCTTGAGAGGTTCCCTTGATTCCAATGAGTCTCCACTTCCTGACTATGTAAGTATCGAGCTTCATTGTTGTAGTAGATGCTCCAAAATATGAGAGGTACAACCATAAATCTGCAAAGATTTATCAAAACGTGTGACAGCTCAGTAACCACTAACTCCAACGCACAAGAACCTGCATAAATGATGTAACGTATGAAAAAAAAAAGACACAAATGGCAAAACAAAACCACAGCTCCTGAGAGCTGGAAGACACCCTGTCAGTGTGCAGTTTTCAAGCCGTTTTTATTGAAGGGCATTAAAATCATAGGGTTAGAAACATTTTTAAGAACAAGGCTTTGGCATCTGCAGTTAAAATGCCTGTTAAAATGCCTGAAAATGGTTGAAAATTCCCAGTGAGCCCCTGATTGATACTGCATCCATGGGCCACATCAGTATGTTCTGGGCACTGTATGCATACAGCACTCCTTTCAGTTTGCTAAGCCAGTGCCCACAAATAGGCAGCAATTCTGTGATTTAATTGCATGGGCTTTTGGAAAATCTCTACCTTCAGTGGAAGGAGGGTTCAAATAATTTTTTTTGTACTACCCAAGTGTCTTTGGTTTGTACTCCTTTGAAGTTTCTGTGTAGTACTGTGTAACAGAGTTGTCCTGCTCTATCAGTTACGCCCAGTTTTTGAGATTGAAATGCAACAGCTCTTTTATTTTGGATGTTAACGCGTATTCTAGGACATGTCTCTCTGATACATGATGTATCATAGTGCTCTAGCTCGTGAGCACCAAACAAAGGTAATTTGATGTAATCAAATTACATCGGTAACTGGAGTTATCAAAACTCCAGTTTGATAACATGAGTTCAACTACCCAGGTTTCTTAACCTGTCTTTTAGTTGCTGTTGCTGACACTACCATGAAAACTGGAGGCATTCTGTCATTCAGGGAATTACAGTGTATTCTGTCTGCCTGACGATGCTTTAATTCACACGGATCTCCTTGCAGCGCTCCTGATTGCAGGGCTGTGGTTCCTGTCCACAAGCTGACCCTCTGTTTATCAGCAGCTTTGGTCTCAGCGAGACCCTCTCTCTGCTCTGTGTTCAGAGCAGGGGATTCTGCTGCTGTTTGTCCTGTAAGGTGACCCACTCTGCTTAAAGTTCTTCCATCTGCAACAGGATGAACATGGGAGTGCCCCCGGAGCCTTTGGGTAACTTGAGGAGGATTTGATGATGTAGGGCCACAGCTGTGAGGAGTCACGTATTTGGGATGCGTTCAGTGTTCCTGATTGCTGGGATTGATAAGGCTCTGGGGCTGCTTTGCTCAGAGGTGATTAACCTCCATTTCCTGCCAGCTTCTAGCTTAAGCAATTACACTGCTGCGCTTTCTGACTCCTCCTTTGGTGTCGTGGCACTTCGTTGATCTGCCCTGAAAAGCTGTGGGCTTCCAGGCAAAAGGAGGCTGTGCTGGTACAGGCGATGGCTTTAATAGCTGCACGTCCAAGCTCACTTCATTCTGTGCAGTGTCACAGAACAGTTTGCAGTCACCAAGCTCAGAGACACCATGAGCTTTTGGTCAACCCGTCCTGACCAGATTCCTTGAGAATAGGGCAGACACCTTTAACACTGACTTCATAGACTCATAGAATCATTTAGGTTGCAAAAGACCACTAAGATAATCAAGTCCAAGCATCAGCCCATCCCCTCGCAGGTGGATACAGCTGAAAACTGCCCTTTGTGAAGCACTGCTGAGGAAGAACTCCCTTTCTCCTTTTTATGATGTAGGGAAGGAGGCAGGGGAGGAGAAGGACAGCAACTGGAAAGGTTGCTTCAGGGGATAATAAAATCACAGCAGTTTATTGCCTGTATTTTGGGAAAAGAATGCATGCTCCCATGCATGCCTTTTTTCCCAAATTGCTCACATGACAACTTAGTGTAAGGCACTGTCAATTGTCTAAATAACAGTGGCAGCAAGATGTCATTTGCTGAAGGACACTCTGCTTCTGAAAGCTTGTGTTTATGTTGTTTGTAAGAATAGTTGTTTGTTTGCATTTATATTACTGCAAGAATGCTGTAAGGAACATTAGGAGCGAAGGAGCTGGGAACTGAGATAACATCATGGACTGGAGTTCTGGATTCTATGTTGGCTGAAGGATTTTCTCTTTTTCTATCTCTGTTTCAGCCCTGTCCAAGCATAGATCTAAAGAAATCCTAATTTCTCAGTGTTTGAACAGAAGTGATGTTTCTGCCATAGTTAGCTATTAATGTAAATGCAAGATTTTTGACCTAATATCTGTTGATCTGTGATAGTTGTAAAAATGTGGGATCCCCCATTGCCATATTTCTTGGGGTCATCTTGTTTATGCTGTGGGCTGGAGAAGAGGAGGGGAGAGGAGACCTCATGGCCCTACAGCCCCTCATGGCCCTACAGCCCACCATGGCCCTATAGCCCCTCATGGCCCTAAAGCCCACCATGGCCCTACAGCCCTCATGGCCCTACAGCTCTCATGGCCCTACAGCCCTCATGGCCCTAAAGCCCTCATGGCCCTACAGCCCACATGGCCCTACAGCCCTCATGGCCCTACAGCCCCTCATGGCCCTACAGCCCCTCATGGCCCTACAGCCCTCATGGCCCTACAGCCCCTCATGGCCCTACAGCCCTCATGGCCCTACAGCCCTCATGGCCCTACAGCCCCTCATGGCCCTACAGCCCTCATGGCCCTACAGCCCTCATGGCCCTACAGCCCTCATGGCCCTACAGCCCACATGGCCCTACAGCCCTCATGGCCCTACAGCCCCTCATGGCCCTACAGCCCTCATGGCCCTACAGCCCTTCATGGCCCTACAGCCCTTCATGGCCCTACAGCCCTCATGGCCCTACAGCCCTTCATGTCTCTACAGCCCCTCATGGCCCTACAGCCCACGTGGCCCTACAGCCCACATGGCCCTATAGCCCCTCATGGCCCTATAGCCCCTCATGGCCCTACAGCCCTCATGGCCCTACAGCCCTTCATGGCCCTACAGCCCACATGGCCCTACAGCCCTCATGGCCCTACAGCCCACGTGGCCCTACAGCCCCTCATGGCCCTACAGCCCTTCATGGCCCTACAGCCCCTCATGGCCCTACAGCCCACGTGGCCCTACAGCCCACATGGCCCTATAGCCCCTCATGGCCCTACAGCCCACATGGCCCTAGAGCCCTTCATGGCCCTACACCCCCTCATGGCCCTACAGCTCCTCATGGCTTTGCAGTTCTTCATAGCCCTCTGGCATACATCAAAGCTGTGGGTATTTTTGCTGTGAACCCCAGTAAGGAACTGAACCAGCTGATTGTTCTTGCTGAGGTTTCCTGGGCTTTAGTAAGAAAAGAGCAAGTTATTTCATTGTAAGGCCAGATCAAGTTCATGCTCCTGTAAGGTAGAGAGCCCCTATGAACTGTGTGCAGTGCAATTAATGTGCAGGAAGAATTCAGAGGAAAGAGGAGAGCTTTATTTTCATAGAAACAATTACAGCTTTGGAATACATTTTGTCAAGTTTCCCCTGTCCATAAGTATCTCCAGTATTCTCCAATAGAAAGAAATGGGAAAAATGCACTCCATTTTGTTTGTGGCTTTCCTAGGTTTATTGAAAGTACAGTCCAATTTAAGTTTAACTTAATGAGGAAAGTGGGAGAATGTTGCTTCTTTTCATATAAAGAGAAGTGACTTAGGTATGTGTATCAATGGTTTCTCCCAATTTCATTTTTTAAGACATGAATGTAAAGAAAAGAAAAAAAAAGTGGAGAAGTCAGTGTTAGGAACAGTTTCATTTCAAACAGCTTGATGTGCATCATCCCTTGGGGCTTTGGTGTGTATTGGGCTCCATCGTTTTAATTAGGTTTCTGTATTTCAGCATCATCTAACACAACACAGGTGCCGGGGCTTTGTGGCAATGGGAGCCTAAACTCCATCCGGATGAAGCTTAAAGAAGTTAGGAAGAATTCTAGCGATTACCCATTCTGTGCCCATATCTTTATTTCCCATACAGGATTATCACTAAAACAGCACTTCACAAAGTTGTCAGCACTGGAAGCAATGCAGCGCAGTTGGACTTTCCATAATGCTCACAAACACGTTCCTCTAAATGTCTGAAGAGCCATCCTTTAAACTCTGTCCAGAATTTGTTGATTCTTTGTTAGCTGGGTATAAAAATGAGTGCATGTTTCCAAAGGGAAAACATGCAGAATGTGGATGCAGCAAGCCGTGTTTGCAGTAGCAATGTGTGGTTGTGCAGTGGCTCCTTCCCTGGCTCCTTCCCAACCTCGTTAACGTTACCTGCTGTGCAGAGCAGTGTTACATGCAGCCTTGGAGTTCTGCACACGTCAGGAACAGGCTGCCCAAGGAGGTTGTGGATGCCCCATCCCTGCAGGCATTCAAGGCCAGGCTGGATGTGGCTCTGGGCAGCCTGGGCTGCTGGTTGGCGACCTGGGGTTGGAACTGGATGATCGTTGTGTTCCTTTTCAACCCAGGCCATTCTGTGATTCTGTGATTCCCTGCTATTAGTAACGAGAGGTAAACTTTGCATTTGTGTGATGAGATTTTTCTATTTCTTTTTCGTATCCTCCTCAGTCAGCACTCTGTAATGGACCAAATGAAGCCCAATATTTAGATTCCTCTTTGATTTATCCTCAATTTACATGGTAAATAGAAAGCAGCTGTGTGCTTAAGCATTAATTCTCGAAACTCTTGGGCCCCTCCAGCGTCATCTGGAAATAATGCAGCTTGTAAAACACAGCTAAGAAGAAAAAGCAATGTTTGTTTTATGTGGGATGAGTGACTTCAGTTGGGGTCCTTCTAATGCGGCCATTAAGAGGGTTATTAAAAAGCACTATTACCAAAGTGCTTTCAAGAAAAAGGATTTTTTTGTAACTCGTATCTTGTTATTACAGTTGATTATCTTCAAAGCTGTGAGTACTTCAGAAATAATCCTTCGTTTTAGGTTCTTTAGCAGAGAGCCAAACTAATCTCCTTCCTGTACACGGGGAGATGTGAAAGGTTTCCCTATTTCCTTTCCTCCCTGGGAAGAAATAGACTTGTACAAGAGAGGTCTCCATTTTTATCTTAGGAATTTGGGATTGCTGAAGAGTAGTTAAATCACGTCTGCGAGCTGCAGGATTGGCTCTCATAAATGTAACAAAACAAATCCCCAATCTCTGTGTTTTCTGGATGTAGTTAAGTTACAGTGGATGAAAGCTGGTAGTGCCATAGAGCCAAAGAATGCAGCGAGCCTTATGTGCGTGCAGTGGAGCAACCAAAGCAAAATCAGTGTTCTAGAAGTGCACATTATTAATAACTGTAGGCTAAAACCTTTTGTCCACAATGTGTGTCTACCATCACGTTGCCATATAACTCCTGTTCTGACAGTAACCAAACCAATCGTTCCGTTTAAGAATTTGGGATTCCAGATGAGGCCCTGGTGTCTCGTGTTGCAGACTTTTTTTGACAAAGGATGACATGAAATAAATGGTGATTTCAGCCTATCCAGCACGTGGCACACATTTACTTTTAAACTACCTAAAGAAGTCGTTTAACGCAGAGCCCCTCAGCAGCCACAAGTGCTCTCCAATAACTGTGTGCTACTGCAAAGAAATTGAACCTCTTCCCTGGGATCATCTGATAACTTCAGTAATGATGCAGAAATGAAATTAAGCCCACTCCCAAATAAACTGGTCAGTTGTAATGGAGTTAGCGTGATGCAATTAGTGTTATTCAGCTGGTAGTCTGTAAAAATACTGCCTTGTGGTAACTTCTGTGAGCAGACAAAGTGGGTATGACTTGTTGAGCTGTAGAATTGAGTGTACCCATGGCAGAATGGAAAACTCTTAGCAAACTAAATTATGACTCCTAATTGAGATATGTCCATATTTCAGCAACACTGAAAAAGAAAAGCTAAGTCACTTCTTTTCTCCTAACTCAGAAACCACCCAGTTTTCACCAGCAGCACTGCCCAAGTCTCTTCAATGCCATTTTTGTCTCTGTTTTCTCGATTATTGTATGTCATTAAGTAACTTCCTAAGGTTTTGTTTGTTTGTTTGTGTTAGTCAGAGAATCACAGAATCACAAAATGGCTGAGGTTGGAAGGGGCTTCAAGGATCATCAAGTTCCAACCCCACCCACTAAATGCAGAGCCACCAACCTCCACATTTAATACCAGACCAGGCTACCCAGCGCCCATCCAACCTGGCCTTGAACACCTCCAGGGAAATGGTTTTAAGTTGAGGGAGGGAACATTTAGGTTGGATGTCAGGGGGAATTCTTTACTGTGAGAGTGGTGAGGTGCTGGAACAGCTGCCCAGATGTGGCTGGGCTGTGGATGCCCCGTAAAGAACTTCCCCCTGATATCCAATCCAAACCTTCCTCATTAACATGTATGGACTGTTAATGGACTGAACAGATTCATCTTGGTCTACGGTTTTAGATCTTCTTGTTGGCTACTTTAACAAACCTCAAATACAGCTGGACAAGAAGATGTTTTTTAGGCTGTTGTTGAGGTGTGATACCTGGTGAACCAGTATCCCATCGTGTTGCTTTTGGGTGTGGGTTCCAGCAGTTTAGGCTGTATTGAGTAAGAAGACAATCCTGTACCAACTTACCTTCTTTTTGATCACTCGGAGCTAGTGGCTCATGGGCAGAAGTGACACTTTCCATATCAGGTTATTCTTGGGTATGCCTGTCCCCACTCTATTATTGAGCCAGAGGCTATAAATACATTTTCTAAATATTAGTCATACCCTCCTTCAAATTAAGTACTTTTAGTTTAAAGAATATTTCTCCTACCTAATTCCCCTATTTTTATACCATCAAAAAATAGTCATTTCAGAATAGCCTGAAATCATCAACTGAACCCAAATCTAAAGCAAGCTCTTGTACTGAGTAATTGTAAATTTCTGCAGTTCTGTCTCAATTCTTTGTCAGTTCTTTTCTTAAAACAAATTGGAAATTTTCCTGGAAAAAAGCTGCGTAAATTATCCTTAAACAGAGAGAACAAACTGCCTTAAAATCCTGTGCTGAACGTGCTAGTGAAGTTCAGTCTGATTAGACTTCCTAATATTAGTAGGAACAACTATTATTTTTTTACAGTTTTTTCATTACTGTATCTTTTTGATAATGTGCTTGAAGGATCTGGGAGCAAATACGTTGCTCTTTGCCAATGCAAAAAGATGTTCTTGGTTCCTTGGTTGGAGTTACACAGTTGGCTCGTTGGTATCTGCTATTGGGTTGTGCGCACAGATGGCATTAAATGTTATTTCAATTAAGACCTCTCAACACCTGGGAAAATGAGGATGAGCATCATTATCTGTATTGGTTTTAGAACGTTCAGTGTGGCAGCAGCATCCTATGGTCATCTGATTAAAACATCTTTCATTGTTCAGACCTATGAGATGAGAACAAAACTGGAAGAAGTGGGAAGAACCTCTTGGTAAAGTTCTGGGGCACTGCTGCTGTGTTGCAGCAAAGGGTACATACGATAGTACTTGTGTGTTTGTACTCAGAATATCTGTTTTGGAAAAGGCCAGTTTTGCGAGCATTCATAAAACAGAAGATGGGCTGCCCAGGGAGGTGGTGGACTCCCCATCCCTGGAGATGTTAAAGAACCATGGAGATGTGGCACCTGGGGATGGTCAGAGGGCATGGTGGGGTGGGGTGGGGATCTTAGAAGTCTTTTCCAGCCTCAGTTCTGTGATTCTATGACCATAGCTAAAGACATTGCTAGAGTTTGGTTTAGGAATGGAGGAGCGCTGTTCCAGGGTCCCTTCATCCCTCCCAAAAAGGAAGAGTAGAATCCTGTGCACTGATTTTCGCTGTGCATCTGTTTGTGTTGCATTAGGACTGAGGTAGGATGTGGCACAAGCTGTTGGTCCAATATCTCACCATTAAGAAAGAAAGACCTCACAAGCCTTTCTGTAAATACCACTTATTACTATTATTGTGTAAGACAACAGTTGTTCTGTTCAGAGTGACGGAGAATTTTGATACGCTTGGATGAAAAACAGTAACTACCATTCTTCAGAACATCTTTTATTTTTATTTATCATTATTGATACATTCTTGATACTGACTGTATCATATTGATACAGTCTACAGGTGGTTTTCCTGCTGCCAAAAAGTAGAGGAGGAAATGTTGGGAGCAGACCCATGGATGGCCTCACCCATTAGGGGAAAGCCAAGTACTTCACACACGTGGGTTGTACAGAGCTTCTCAGGAGAAGCTGTGGTTTGTAGTGTTGGGCTTTGCCAAACATCCACCAACAAACAGAGAAATGGAGTGCAATGGTCCTCCAAAGCATTTTTGGAAAGAGCACAATTTATTTTTGTGGCTTCAGTGTATTTCAGCAATGTCATAAACCAAATGTTCAATGCTTCTCCAGCAAGGTTTTGATTGAAAAATGTAATGCTTAAAAACCAGAAGTATGTTTCCATATGTTACAAACATCCCAGTAATTCTGTTTTTAAATATTCAGCCTTGTAAAGGGCAGGAAATGGACACAGAAAGAAATCTGGACCCTTTCAAGCTGTTCAGTACTTAATGCTAATTGGGATTATTTTATACTACTTTTTTCTATGTGAGACACCAGTGAAGCACTGCAAATTTTGATGTCTCACCTCCTGTTTTCATCCACTTTTCTTCTGATTTTATGGGCACACATCTGGAGTAAACATTCAGTTTTTGGTTGGTTAATGTTGCTTTAAAAAATAATAATGAAAAAATCATTTTCTTTAACACAATCTCATCAACTGAAAATGTATCTGTCCTCTGTCTTGCTGTGGGGCTGGTGTTAATATTACCTTTAGTGTTACACTATTTACTTGCTAAGGCACCAAATGATGGTGTGAGGGAAAGTAGAATTCTTTGGAAGCAGTCAGCGACATAGAAAAATGGTCTTGGTGTGAAGTGAAGAAGAATACAGAAATTGGACAGGAAGTAGCAATTCTTGACATGATATGGAAGGTAAAAATACAGCACTTTAAAGACTCTATGTGATTATAATTGCACAAATGTGTAATTAAATTGCATATTAACTCATGCATCCATTGGGATAAAGAAAGACCTGTGTTTTCATTCGTTATTATGGCATCTGCCGTTGGAGCATTTAACTCTGCAACTTTAATTGTAAAGCAATAATGGGAAGTTGATTCATTATTGTTGTTGTTTAATTGACGTCAATGCTAACTTTTTTTTCCCCTAACTTTTTGAAGTCAAAGAAATGTAAGAAAGAAAAAAGCTGGTAGTCATTCCACATCAGCCAATGAAATACCAAACATCAAGCCGCTTCAGGGAAACATCTTTTAAAATGTTCAGGGAAACATCTTATATAATGTTCATAAAGAGGAAAGCTCTGATAGGTGACCTTCATTCAGTCATGCTGTACTCTGATCCCCTGCTCTGCTGGGAGATGTATGTTGTTGCACTACTTTCCTCCAAAGCGGAGAGGTATAGGATTTTTTTTATTGCCATTCAAATATGCTACTGGAATGTAGTGGAGGTTATGTACAACTCTTGTACATACTTAGGCTTGAGCCAAAGCGGAGTGTGGCCTGCCTCTGAAAAATAGGACATCTCCAAAGACACAGTGTTCTGCCTCATTTTTCTTGAAATAACACTTGTATGTAGTGTACAAGGTCTGCTGCACTCATATTATACACATTCATGTGCATAATAACCCAAACACTTGACCTTAATTGGTTTGCTAAGAACAAGAACCAACTGTTCTGTTCTGTGGAGCAAAACCCCACCATCCTATTCTGTGGAACAAAACCCAACCATCCTGTTTGATGGAATAAAACCAAACCATCAGATTCTATAGAACAAGAACAAACCATCCTATAACCAGACATTCTGAATAAAACCCAGCCCTCCCACTCTATAGTACAACCAGCCATTCTATTCTGTAGAACAGAAACCAACCTTCCTATTCTGTAGAATGAGAACCATCCAACCCATTCTATAGAACAAGAACCCAACCTTCACATTCTGTACAACAAGAACCAGCCTAGAGAAAAGTCTTTAAATTACCCATCAGCAGCTCATTCAAAGCATTGGTAGAGAAATTAGGGACATATGCATTGCAGAGAAAATCAAAAGCTGGCATCAGAAGAAAGAGTTGCAGTTTTTCCCATTATGAGAGTCTTCGTCCCTCATCTTACCTATGTCTGTCGCTACTGTGCGTAACAAACCAGAGTACATAAAATTCAATTTTGCTCCAAAATAGAAGAGTCTTCATAAATATTTCAGGAAATTGGATTTTGTTGGACAATGCATTTTTTCCCTGTATTTCTATTATGTTTTTTTTTTGCTTCAGAATCTGAAAAATGTCATCTGTTGATTATATTTTGGTTTTTAAATTAGTACCTGTGTGCACAAACTGCTAGAATTATGTTCTGTGGGTTTCAGCTTTTCCCAGTCTCAGTTATAAGGTCCATTTTGCAGTATAAATGCTGTGGCTGCTGTGTGCTTATAGACCACGAGCAGGAAGCTGAGCGCTGCTCATCAGCTCTTGTGTGATCAGAATTGATGCAGGACCCATATCCCATGTTCAGAGGAAATGCTCTTTGACAATAAGATAGAAAGTGGTAAAAACAGCATTTAACACAGAATCATAGACTCACTGAAGTTGGAAGAAAACTTTGAAGATCACCAAGTCCAACCATCAGCCCATCCCCAACACACCCACTAACCATGTCCTGCGTTTCTTTTAATAGTGAGCAGTTTTCCACTTGGATTAGTATGAAAACTTGGTGCAGTCCGTGGTTATTTTTGTGGATTCCATTGTCTCAGTGAAGTTTCTGCTCATAATCAGATTCAGAATTGCTCAGAGTGGTACTTTGAGTGGAGCAAAACTGCCATATGTAGAAGGCAATGATGGTTTTTGAATTTCATAGCAAAGATGCTGAACCGTAGCATTTAATCAGTGAGGAACCAGGCAGAATTTCTAAATTTGGCTTCTTTGCAGTTGACAGCTCTGGTGAGGGGTTGATATTTGTTTAGTTCATTTTTATGCTTTCTTGATTAAATTAGACACCAAAGTGAGGTCCGTAGCAGGGAGTGATTTTCTTGAATGACAGTGATGGGTTCATTAGATGTGTTGATGTGGTCTACCTGGACTTCAGTAAGGCCTTTGACACTGTCCCCCATAACATTCTCGTGGAGAAGCTGGCTGCCCATGGACTGAATGGGTGTACGCTCTGCTGGGTGAAGTAGTGGCTGGATGGCTGGGCCCAAAGAGTCGTGGTCAGTGGAGTTGGATCTAGTTGGCGGTCGGTCACGAGCGGTGTCCCCCAAGGCTCAGTACTGGGGCTGCTTCTGTTTAACATCTTCACTGATGATCTTGATGACGGGATTGAGTGCACCCTCAGTAAGTTGGCAGACGACAACAAGCTGGGAGGGAGTGTTGATCTGCCAGAGGGGAGAAGGGCACTGCAGAGGGACCTGGGCAGACTGGATCGATGGGCCAAGGTTAACGGCATGAGTTTCAATAGGGCCAAGTGTCGGGTCCTGCATTTTGGTCACAACAACCCCAGGCAACCCTACAGGGGGGAGGTGTGGCTGGAAAGCTGCCCGATGGAAAGGAACCTTGGTGTTCTGATGGACAGTGGGCTGAACGAGAGCCAGCAGTGTGCCCTGGTGGCCAAGAAGGCCGATGGCATCCTGGCTTGGATCAGGAGTGGTGTGGTGAGCAGGACCAGGGAAGTCATCCTGCCCTGTACTCAGCATTGGTGAGGCCTCACCTCAAGTGCTGTGTTCAGTTTTGGGCACCTCAGTACAGAAAGGACGTGGAGGTACTGGAGCAGGTCCAGAGAAGAGCAACGAGGCAGGTGAAGGGCTGGAAAATCAGCCTTACGAAGAGAGGCTGAGGGAGCTGGGGCTGTTTAGTCTGGGGCAGAGGCGGCTGAGGGGAGACCTTACTGCCCTCTTCCAGTACCTGAAAGGTGCTTACAGTGAGAGCGGGGTAGGTCTCTTCTCACTGGTGACAGGTGACAAGACGAGGGGAAATGGCCTCCAGTTGCACCAAGGTAAGTTTAGGTTGGACGTTGGGAAACACTTCTTTACAGAAAGGGTGGTTAAACATTGGAATAGGCTCCCCAGGGAGGTGGTTGAGTCACCGTCCCTGGATGTGTTTAAGAGCCGTTTGGATGTGGTGCTCGGAGATCTGATTTAGCAGAGGGCTGTTAGAGTTAGGGTTCTATGGGTAGGCTGTGGTTGGACCTGATGATCCTTGAGGTCCCTTCCAACCTGAGTAATTCTGTGATTCTATGATTCTATGATTAGAAACACTCTTAGATGTATGTGTTGCAGTGAGTGCCATAGTTGTTACTGCCTAATATAGTAGCAAGGGTGAAGGAAATAGTTGATATTATAGGATATAGTCAGAGATGATGCATAAACAAAGAGGCTGCAGGGATCTGATGGATGCGTTACAATCCTGTAACTGCTGTACTGCACAGAGGAGGGTTTGGGTGATGTGAAGGAAAAATGTGAAAGCTGTTTGGTTGAAGCTGTTAATTGGTCTTTGCTGCCTTTTTCCAAGATGTTGTGCTTTTCTGTCTTCTTTCTGAAAGAAATAAGGGCTTCTATACTTCTACTCAGTATCACATAGGGTAATAATGCAAAAAATGTGGGGTGTTCCTTTTTTGGAGAATCACTTGCTTCCAAGAGGTTCATCAGTAGTCATCTTCAAGGAGCAAGCTTTTAGGTCTAGGCAGTTCATTAAGTAAAGGTTACATATTAAATGCAAAAATGTGAAACGTGATGTGGACGTTACGTAAGACCTGCTGTGCAATTTAAAGAACAAATCAGGAAGTGTCGGAGTTTCAGTTCGTGTAGCAGTAGTTATTGCATAAAACCTCCCAACAGCTCTCCTGGTGACAATTTACAGCTATGTTGGATGTGGAGCGCTGGAATAAGAAACTTTTTCATTTGAGTAACTTCTTTAAAGTCCATGAACTCTGCTCAGGATAGACAGGTTCTGTTAATTAAAGCCTATATCACAATTATCTGCCTGCCCTCGGATGGTGGAGGTGGGGTTTCACGTGAAACTCATCCTTTCCTGTTCTACCAGTCAAACTAAACAGCATCTTCGCATACCTCTAGGGAATACTGAATCGTAGAATCACAGAATCATGGAGGCTGGATCCAGGATCACCAGATCCAACCCCAACCCATCCCCACATAGCCCTAACCGTGTCCCTCATCTGCTTCATTTCAAGGAGAAGTAGAAAATCTTTAGGGAGAACTTTTCCTTTCAGCAGCAAGAAGACTTCACCTTATTTCAAGTGTGATTTGAGAACAATACAATTCACAGGTTTAACTTGAATTTTCTACAGTATGAATATAATCATTGCCATCTTTCCTAGTGATGGTTGCCTCCCAGGTTTTACAGGACCTTATAATTTGTCATTTTGGCATCTGCAAATAGCTGGAGAAGGAAGCTTGCCAACCCTTGGCTTTCTAGCATGGAATTCAGCATTGGGATTAGATGGGAGGTTCCTGAAAATGGAGTTTGGAATCAAAAGCCCAGATGCTGGGCTGGGATGAAATGCTAGAAAGCAGGACTATCTATAGTTCTCCATCATAAAACACCTTCTGCAGTTGCCTGATTGAATCCCAGTGTATGAAAAATGCCAAGGTCTGAGTCTCTCCGTCACTTCAGTGCCGTGTCATCATTTAGGGTCTGTCTGAGTGCTTGATCTTTCCTTTGAAAGTAGAGAAGGCCTACTAACAGAACAGCTTAGGAAACACCATTCTAGGCCAAAGTCTAGAAACTTCAGGCTGACTTGGGAGCCTGACTTACTGGGGATCAATTAAAGTATTGCAATGTGAAGAGTTTTAGCACTGGGATTTGAAAGAGTAAGTGCACAAAAGTGAAGCAGTAGCCAGGTGATGAGCAGTGGGCTACAGACTGCCTATAAAGGAGTCAGAACCATGAAATTGCATGGGGTGTTCTTATAAAAGAGTTGCAGAGTTGCACCTTCACTCAGGTACCTGCATGTCCTCAGAAACAGCTTGATGCTTTCCTGCCATGGGATGGCTTGACAAAACTGAGTTCAGTTTTGAGGAATAGTTCAGTTTTGCTTCCATGCAAGCCCTAAATTTTCTCCCTCAATACCTAACTTTCCCACCGTTTAACATTATGACCAAAAGTTGTCTTGGTTTGACATAAACAAACCAAGACTACTGTGCTGCATATATGCCACTAAAGTAGAGGGGACAGAATCTCATTTAAACTATTACATGTGTTGTCGTGGAACTGGAGAAGGGCCATTCACTGTAAGGCTGCAACCTTCATTCCACCTTTTCTCTCTGTATTCTCTCATCGACATGGCAGCATTGCCACGAGCAGTCTGCCAAATCCAACCTGAATGCCACATGGGCAGCCCTCCTTTTTTCTCCTAAGAGTGAGTAACAGTGAGAAGCTGGAGAGTTGCCTTGGAATTCTCTGGAATCAGGGCATCATTACCTCTTTACTGTATTTCAGTAAGGACAACAGTGGTATTCCAGGATGCTCCAGCTCTCCCCAAGGGTTGCCTTAGGTTTCTGCCTACAATCTGTGTGTTTCTTGTTAGTGTTTATCAAACTCACATTTTTGGGTATGGATTTTGGTTTTTTGTTTTTTGTTTTTCTTTCTTGTTTGCAGATTACATTCTCATTTCTGCCCGCATTTTGTTTCCCTCTGTATTGTGTCTGCCTGTTTCCAGGCAGCCACTATCGCTTGTTTGTTCCTTTTTCCTCTAACAAAGAGGCACTAGCAGCCCAGAACTGTGCCTGGCTCATCTTTATCTGGGATGGGGAAATAATGGAGACATAATAGCACGGTCAGAAGAGTAATACGGAGACACAGCCATCGGTGAGACTGCTCTCTGCCTGTGGCTGCTGCCTTGTTCCACGTGCAACCAGAACACGAGCAGGCTTCTGCCTTTTGCCTAGCTCCTTCTGTTGGAAAATGGGGATATTTGTGAGAAGTGATTACATTTAATTTCTACCCAGAAGAAGAAACACGAGGCTTTATCTATGGTTACCAGCGGTAATGGCAGCACTATGCCTGCGTCTCCTTCCCATTCTTTGGGAGGTTTTCATCTCAGATGGAAATTTACTTTTCTTTTGGGCTTCTATCTCAGAAAGTGGGCAATCAGCCCTTAGCTTCCACATTTCTCGTAATGATGGACATAGTTATCTCTAAGCACATAAACAAAAAAAAAACTGGAGCAGACTTGCACTCATTGCTGTTGATGGAGGCATCATTCTGAGAGCTGTTTGGTAAAGGAATACTGCAATTATTTGCAATGTGAATGGCTCATGAATTTGTCAATAATAAGCAGTGGGAAAGTACTACTACTTCTAATTGCTGCTTTAATAGATAGAAACTCGCCTACCAGTCCTCTCCAACATCAATATCTGGCTTTTCCTATAGCAGCCTGTGCAATCCAAAAGCAGTGTTCCTGCAGGGTTGTTGTGCTGATGCTTTGGCCATCCGCGTTTTGCGTTTCAGCTGTGCTCAGCTGCTCTGGGAATCAATCTGCAGGGCAACAAACTTTTTTTCTCTGCCAGAGCGAGATGTTTTTGTAACCTTCATTCTATCTGTCCCGACACGGTGTCTGTATGTGGAGGTGTCATTCCCTGATACTGCAGATGCAGACCAACAAACGCACGCAGCGTTTATCTGCCCTTCCAGCATTTCTCCGTTGTCTCATCCGTAGCTTTCTGCTTGTTTTTTCGCCTGTTTTGGAAACTTGTAAGCCTTTGCAGATTCTTCTGTAATCACTAACTATAGGAGCATGCAGCTCTACAGATAATAGACGAGGGATGCTGAGATTCAGTCCCGCGTCTGTTATTTTGGAGCTTATTCTTAGCAAATTCCATTCCTTGTGTAAGGTGCTCTTAGACCACAGGGACGGCTGTTCAACAACTGGGCAGCTTTGAGTGACCTTACAACTACCAAAATAAAGCCTTCAGTGAAGGGAAGCATCCTTTAAACTTTAACATCTGGTTTCAGATGCTTGTAGAGCACCTGTGCCATAGTGGTGAGAGAGTTTCTCTTTTCATATGTGCACGTGCTGCCAACCTGGTGATTTTGGGAAGCATCCTTGCTTTGTATTCGCACTGTGTAGGGGAGGTACACGGGGTTGTAGGATTTGCAACCATCCTGTGCGTTTTAGGATACTATCTCAGTCACTGGGTCATCCTGCTGCACTGAAAAGTGAGCTAAGGCACTGCTCAGAGCTTCTTGAAAGCCACCATAACACACCTTATTGTGAAATAAATGCAAGTCGATGGGCAGATACTGCTTGACCTGTGAGTTAAGCAGATCTTGGTGTTTCTTCAGATTCCAGCTGAAGCAGCTGTTCCAGGTTTTGTCCAGTACTTTGCGTTATTTGCATTTAATGGCATCTAACTGGGATGCTATTTCACAGCACTCAAACTAGAAGGCTACAGAGCACCCACCTATGTTCTGAACTGCTTCAGTCAAAGGAGAATGCAATCCCATGGACAGGTGAAGTAGCTGTGGTGATTGGTTTGTGAGGGTTTCTGCCTGCATTGTTAGTGTCAGCACAGCAGTAATTCCAGTAGTTGAGGCTGAGTCTTGAAAAAGGAGATCCTCACATTCAGGAAGGAATCTGTAACCTCCACAGTGAGACAGACAGCATTGCTAAACAGGCATAGAGGGGAGTTTTGGGGTTTGACTCAATGACTGCAGAGGTTTTTTCCAGTCCTAATGTTTCTGTGAATCCAGCAGAAATCTGTCACAAGTATGGCCTCATTACCACGTACTTAAGTGCCTTTTCTGAGTGATAACTCAGAAAATGACTGCTTTGCAGGTAGTAAGAGTAGATGCCAATGGTTTCAGTGCTCCTACCATGCAGAAAAACTCAACTGTTGGTGTGATTCACATTCCTGGCAGACCTGTAGGGTCTCGCAGCCTGTTGTTTGATGTGCTGGAGGGACCTTATTCCTCCCTGATCGGGACCAAACATAAAATGTGTTGAATTAAATGTATGCTGATATGTTGGAAGACCAAGACTGCTTAATGATTCAATGAATTTGGCTACGATATTTGCTCATTGGGATGAGCCAGTGGCTCTGGCTGAGAGAAGCAAGCTATGCGGCTGAACACTGTGTTTTCCAGATAAAATTTTGGTGATTTCAGGAGAAAACAGATCTCTTTGCCAATACTCAGGGATGCTGGGTTAGCTCACCATTGAGACACTGACCAGCCAATAGCTCTGTTAGTCACTGTGAACTGTCCTTGTTACCCAATGTGTTTTACAATGGAAAAGGGCACACTCACCTTTATTTCTTTCTTGCAGGCACAAGACCTGAATGTGATTGAGGAGGTGATCCGGATGATGCTGGAGATCATCAACTCCTGCCTGACCAACTCCCTCCATCACAACCCCAACCTGGTGTACGCGCTGCTCTACAAGCGCGATCTGTTTGAGCAATTCCGGACCCACCCCTCCTTCCAGGACATCATGCAGAACATAGATCTCGTGGGTGATCCCTTATTTCGAGGCTGCGCATGCTTTTTTATTTGATCTTTTTATTATTTTTGGAGGTGGGAAATACCTATCATATCTATACTGATTCTTATCTCTAAACTGGAGAGAAATGGGTTCGAAGGCTGGGCTATTTGGAGGATAAAGAATTGGTTGGATGGCTGCAGCCAGAGAGCTGTGGTCAGTGGCTCGACATGCAGGTGGGTGCAGTGATGAGTGGTTCCCTCAGGGGTCTGATTGGAACTGGTGCTCTTCAACATCTTTAAGAGTGACACAGATGATGGGACGGAGTTCAGTCTCAGCAGTTTGCAGATGACACCACGCTGAGTGGTGCAGCTGACACAGCAGAGGGAAGGGATGTCATCCAGAGGGACCTGGACAGGCTTGAAAAGCAGGCCCACATGAACCTAATGAGGTTCAGCAAGGCCAAGTGCGGGGTGCTGTGTCAGGGCAATCCCAGGTGCGTACAGGCTGGGAGAAGAACTCACTGAGAGCAGGCCCATGGAGAAGGATTTGGGAGTTTTAAACTAAAAGAGGGAAGATTTAGGTCAGGTGTGAGGAGGAAACTCCTCATTCAGAGTGGTGAGGCCCTGGCTCTGCTGCCCGAAGGGCTGTCGGTGCCCCATCCCTGGAGGTGTCCCAGGCCATAGGGGACCCTGAGCAGCCTGACCTGTTGGGGGCAGCCAGCCCACAGCAGGGGTGGGTCTGGGGAGCTTTAGGGTCCCTTCCAACCCAACCATTCAGTAGTTCTGTGATCGTTAAGTTCCCTTCCAACCCAACCTTTGTGTGATTCTATGACAGAGAGAGACCTCTTCTGCTTGTCCAGTACCAGGCAAATCCTGGTGGCCAAGTCCTTCCACCTGCCAGCTTCGTGCCTCCCACGGAAAGCAGCGTGTCCTTTCCTTTGTTACAGCTAAATGTAGGTTTTCCTCAGCAATTTAAACAGTTACAGTTCCTCCTCAAATGTATTTAATGCAGGGTTACAGCATAATGCCAATTACATTCTAAAACTATTTAAAGCTTTCCAAGGGAGCACACTGCTTTTTTAAATAGCTCCTTTGTTACCGAAGCAAGGATGTTAAAAAAAAAAAAAAAAAAAAAAAAAAAGATTTTCTAAAGAATCTACCTGTCACCAGTTGGCAAGTGCTGAGAGCTCTCAGGCTTGCAGATCTGAATAAGAGATGGCATTCAGCTGACTCCTTTTCCACCCTGCCATGTCCTCTAGTTCATACAGGGACGGTAGCCACAAATGCCTCTTCTGGAATGTCCTGCCTATCACTCATCTCTTGCTTTTCTCCTGAACCATATCTCTTTGCAGTACTGTGCTGTCAAGGTTAGAAAGAACGTGATGTGGAAACTCCAGTTCCATTTTGTCTGAAGAAGAATGATAAATAAAGATTAGAGATATGTATTACTATTTAAGGGGATATTTTTAACTTTAGTCTGCACATCAAAAATAGCAGTTCAGAATTCTGTGTAATTGTAACATGCTGTGCAAATATTGGGAGCTCTCCGGACTATAATATCTGTAACTCTAAAACACAGAAATCTTTAAAACACAGCCAGACTGGAGCATTTGGCTTCCTAAAATAGGATCCACCAGATTTCAGGTAGCACCTGCAAGCTTCCTTCATTTTTTTATGTATACATTTGATGATTGTGTTTTATCCTTCCGATTAAAGCCTAACACTAATTTTTGCCTTCGTTGTGGTTTAGCAAAACCTTTACATCTGAACTCAGCAATCTTCCTACCCCATTGCTTTTTGCAAGGATTAGCAATCAACAGCGCTGCAGTCCATCCCTGTCTGTAAGGATGCAAACCCTGCTGCATCAGCCAGGGGAAGGGAATTCTTGCCTTACTCGACCATGGCGATATCAAGAGAGCCAGGCAGGCCAAGCCTGTATTTTTCATTGAATGATTGCTGTGTTTCTGCTGTATAAAACAGAACCAAAACATCTCTTCCTGTTCCACTCAGTTGTTTTGCAGCGTCTAGAGAAAGCTGCTCTGAGATCCAGCTGCCCAAAAAGGGGGCTAGCGCTTTGGAATCAGGAGAAGACCAACAAACCCAAATCGCAAAGCAGTCATGCCATCAGCTGCCTTTGTTTTGTGAGCAGCAGCTGAGCTAGGAGGTGCAATTAGGGCAATGGGTTCTGGCTCCAGCTGCCAGTTGCTGCAGAACAAATAGATTTTGCAGCCAATATACTTTTCCCCCTTTTACTTGGGAGTATTATCAGAGATTAGTTGGTGTGATGAGGCTGTAATTTAGACACCTGTGGGCATTGCCACTTTGCAGAGAAGGCTACAAATCAGGAAACCTAGCAACAGTGTGTGCAGAGAGTGGGTGCTGTGCATGGCTCCAACTAGGGGGCCAAGGACAGTGCAAAATGGCTCCAACCATCCTCTGGGGCCTTCTAAGGACCTGAGGGATTTAAGCTTTGCCCCATATCCATCATTCATATCTCTAGAGGAGGGGACGGTGTACCCAAAGTGTATTCTTTTGCAACAAAAGGAGCTCTGGAAGTGCAGGTTCTCATGTCTCCAGTGGAGAACTGTTGGCTGCTGTTTTGACTTACTGGGCTTAGAGAGCGATGCAAGTTGATCTGACCTAACTGTGGGCTGCTTTCAAGGATCAGCTGGGACACAAAAGTTGTGCTGAGGGGGATGCCTGGGGAAAATCAGCTTGGGCTCTTCAGGGGGAAATGCAGGAGAACACTGAGAGGGAGCATATGGGTCCTTGGTCCTGGGATTAGCCTCATGATGGGGGAGATACACGAGGATGGCTCACTTGGGGAGAATGGCAGCTTGGTGGGTTTGCTTTTTTTTTCCAGTTGCCATGGCTTTGAATCACCAAGTGAGTCCTGTAGACCCTTGAAGTTGTACTAAGACATTTAATGGCTGTTCTCGAGCCCTCTGTTGAGTAGACATTGTAAATACAGGAGTTTTGCTTCAATACTTGAAAACTAGAGTAAATTTCTGGCCCAAATTACAAAAAGTCAACAGGAGTGCCTTGAAAGTCCTGTGTGCTTGAGAAGGGTAAGAGCTGAATAATGCTGAGGTTTGCAGTGTTTGAAAACCTTATTTGACTAATTCAGCTGAATGTGTTCAACAGTGAATTCATCTACCCCTTCACAATACCCGCAGAACACTGACAGCTGGGCCAATGTCTCATCCACAGAGTGAACCTAATGATGTCCCAGCAATAACATACTGCTTTGAGAAGTGCAGAGACATCAACCCAGGAAAAGAAAACAATGGCTTTGTGTGTATATTGATACAAAGATCCCTTCCATTTGCTGACGTGCTCTGATTCTCTATCACAGGTGATCAGTTTCTTCAGCTCCCGGTTGGAGCACGCTGAAGCTGACCTGTCGGTGGAGCGCGTTCTGGAGATCATCAAGCAGGGAGCTGTGGCTTTGCCCAAGGACAGGCTCAGGGTAAGTGCTCAGCTCATCAGTTAACATATGCTGTTCCAGTTAATTACATACATACAGTTTGTATCTGTGACATTGGAACATCAGTAACAGTGGATGAGGGACTCCATGGTTGATCGCAATATCTGTGTGGTTTAATTATATGGCTGGTTTGTGCTAAACGTTGGGGTGAGTTTTCTTGATCAGTCATTAAATTGAAGTGTGTAGGAAGTAGGATTTGCTGAGACAGAGATTTTCTTCATCATATGTGTTACATGTAGTCTCACCTCTCTGCCCATTCAGATGTAATGAGGCTGTCATCATCCTCATTTTTATTGGCACATTCTTTCCCTGGTGTTCCACATCTCCATGTGGGTCTTTATAAAATGATACGAAGATGAATTCTGCAGGCTTCAGTCTTGGGTTCTGGATAAACCATCCCACTGGAAATCAGTTCAGGGCTGGTCAGCGCAGTGGTAAGCTGTGTGTAATCCTGAGCAGAGCCTCCATGGTCTTCTGAGAGCCTCAGATCCAGGAGGGATTCAGTGCCTTGATGGATTTTGTGAGGCCAAAATCCTTTATGGGCTGTGCAGTGCTTAAATGCTGTGATAACAAAATCTGTGCGAGTAGGTAAGGAAGTAAATAGGAGCAATATGGTGTTTTGTTGTTTTTGGTTTTTGTTTTTTTTTTTGTAACACAAACAACGTTTGCTTCTCCACTGTGCCAAGAATGTTTTAAATACTTCCTGGTCTCTGCGGAGCCGTTTCTGTTCTTACTCCATGATAAGAGTGCAGGAGTGTCTTCTCAAGCCTCATTTTTTTTGTGATAACTTCAGGAAAATACCATCTGATGAGACGTGCAGAGTACACGTGGCCACTGGCAATGGTGGTAATTAGTTTATACCCTGGTAATCCTGAAACACCCCGTGGGAATTGTTCAGCTGGCTGCATGCATGGTGTCTTTCCTGCAGCTCCCAGCGTCCCTGGGACAGTGTGTGCAGTGACTCGGCCAGGCTGAGTTACTTTGGAAGAAATGGCCTGCATTTTTGTGACAGCGTTTTCATACGTGCAAATAATTAAAAGCTCTTTTGTTATGGGACTGCAGTGACTGCTGACAGAGCCATCAGTAAATGAGTTTGTTGCTTAGGAAAAAAAAAAAGAAGAATGGGCTTTCGTGTTGGGTCACAGTTTACAGAAGTGTTGTTTCAGGAGTGAAATCCCCTCAGGTTTACATTGTGTGCACCAATGGCTTGGTCTTTCATTGGTTGCTTTCTTGCCTGGAGAAAGCTGGTGACACTGACCTGCATCTGTAATTGCTGCATTAATTTGTAGAGGCACAAACTCCCTTTCTCTCTAATAGCATTGCTGTTGAATAGCACTTAGTTCCCCTCTACAGACATCACATGGTAAGCCTTAGTGCCATCTGCCCTTCTCTTGTAGGGGTCTTCCAAGCCTCACCGTTTCTCAGGTCTTCCCACTGCAGTCTCTGAGGTTTCAAGGGGAAGCTCTTCCAAAGCTTGACAAAACCACAGTGAGATCAGACTAACGATAGAGTTGCACAATAGTGCTGGCAGCTCCGAGGAATTTCAGCAGCTAAATAGAGGAGAAAGCTTTAATCCTCGTGTCTGTAATGACACTCTGGGCATGTCTGGATGGGTGGAGAAGCCCTACCCACGTTGGCTCAATGCACAATGGGCTCAGTGAGCTCCCGTGTGTGAGCTGGAGACTGTCTTGATGCACAGACCAACCAACAATGTCTGCTGAAGGACATTTTTCTAAAAGACCTTGGTTTGGGCATGGCCAGCTCAGGGAAGTGGATTCTGGAGCTGGCTGCTATCAACTTCAGGGATGTATGGAGGAATGGGTTGCATTGGGGTTGACATGACCCACGTGGATTTACAGAGTACAAGGTGATGGAGTTTAGTCCTGAGAATTTTTGGATCAGCTTTTCAGTTAATTACTAAGTAATTTTCAGGCCATTGTTGCTTTTTCACAGAATCACAGAATGTCCCAAGTTGGAAGGTGCCCACAGGGATCACTGAGTCCAACCCCTGGCTTTACACAGCACCACCTAAACTCAAACCCTATGGCTCAGAGCAGAGTACAGATGTTTCATGAGCTCTGGCAGCTGTAGGGAGCTTAAGGCCCGTGAGGGGCTGTAGGGCCGTGAGGGGCTGTAGGGCTATGTGGGAGCTGCAGGCCACTTTGAGACCTCCCCTTAAAGCAAGGGACCTTGGCCATTGCTCACACTCCATTGCTCATACTCTCAGACCCTTCCCCATCTCCCTTTAGGTGCTGAAGTGCTCTAAAGGAGTGGTGTTTCTGCATGGTTGATTCTAAGTCTAGATTGGACTCGGTGATCTCTGTGGTCATCTTAGAGGTCTTTTCCAACTTTGACCATTCTATGATTCTGCTGCTTCCTAGAAATTGCCATCTTCAACTTAAGCTCTTTGAGGGAGGTGCTGGAGGGTCCTCATTTGGGAAAACAGGCAGTGAAGCAGAGTTTTAACTCCCTTGCTTCTCTGCAACCCAAACAGTGGTACTTTTTCTCATGTATAAGTATACAATTTATGCACAGATAAATATAGTGAATGTTTTCCTGCTGCCTATCTTGGCTTTTGTTGAGGAAGTGAGCATTCAAGAAGCGTTCTGTGCAATCAGATCTGGAGTCTGTTGCTCATGCGATCGTTCCAACATGAATAAAGGTAACCTAAAAATAACTGCACTCACCACCATGATCTCAATCTGCATAATGGAGCTTATCAGTGCGATAGCACACCTCAGTGCTCCTTTCCCTGTGGGAAACACTGTGTGACATAAGGGACATGTGTATTAGCAGCAGGTCATGTATGTGGGCCTATGCCTGCAAACAGTTGTAGGGAAATGAGAGATGCAAGTCCTATTTTCCCTTCAGTCCTGGAGCAAACACGACTACCGTGGAAGACAAACAATGTAATGAACGTTATTTTAAGCTTCTAGCTCGTGCTGTGGGAGGCAAAGAAATCCAAGCTGGATAATTGGCCTTGTAGAAGATTTTTCCGAAAACACGGAGATAAAGGGCAGGTGCTGAAATCAAGAGCTGCTCGTTTCTCCTTGGTATGTAGGAGGAGATAAATGCAGTTGATGTGCTCGGGACAGAGCAGCAGCCGTGGTTTGGAGATAGGGCTGTCTCCTCACGGATGAGCAGCCGCATCCCAGGCTCCCTGCTTTATTGCAGAGCTTATTAAAGGCAATTTAGACATCACAGTGATAGGTGAAAATTGGTCTCCTTTATTTTTATTTTGTTAAGTTCTCAGGCTGCCTTTCCTCCCTTTGGTGCAGTGTGTATGCTTTCAGCGTGAGAGCAGCACAGCGGTGCCGGGAGTCTGCGTGTTATCTTGGGGTTTCAAGGAAGCAGCCAGCAGATAACTGCTCTTCCACAGCACGTGGGAAAGCTTGTTTGCAATGCCAGCTGCTGGCTGGAGACTGACATTTAGGTTCATGGACTGATCGCAGTCAGAAGGCCACATTTTCACAAGAGAACATCCTACCAGCTGTACTGGTTTAATCAGAGACTTCATGGTTGTGAACGTAGTTAGAGATGCTTTTGTTTTTTTCCCTGCTTCCTAGAATAGCAGAATTGGAAAAGACTCTGAGATCCTCAAGTCCAACCACCAACCCACTTCTTTGCTCCCTGTGTCAGTTGGTACTTCTGTCACAGCTGTGCATGCTGTTGTATGTTCCTGATGTTACCAGCCATGCCGTCGTGCTGTCAGCTCACACCTTTTTGCCATGTTACAAAATCTAATCTTGAAGTCCATTCTCCTTTTCACATTAAAATTTCACAGAATAACTAAAAGGAGCACAGGTAAATGCCTTCAGTTTGGGCAGAGCAAGCTTTGTACTACGTGCTAAAAGGTTTTCTCATAGGTTTCCCTCTCTGTTAGCAGTGTACTTCCAACTCCTTCAACTTCTATTTCTTTCATGGAGAAGAAATCCCTAATCATCATGACACCACCGAGCAAAAATCAGTACACTGTCATGGGAGTTCTGTTTCCAGAGTCCTGATGTCCTTGGTGCCCAGTGAGTGTTTTTGGCCAGAGTAGGATGCTTGCTTCAGAGTGGCAGAATCATGGAATCGTTAAGGTTGGAAAAGATCGATAAGATCATCACCAAGTCCAAACCCAACTCATCTGTACCGTGCCCACTCGTAGAATCACAGAACCTTGGGGACATGATGACCAAGCATGGTGGGGGTGGGTTGATGGTTGGGCTAGATGATCTGTGTGGTCTTTTCCAACTTTAGTGATTCTGTGATTCTAGGATTCCAGGAAAAAAAGATCTAGAACATTTTCATGGGACTTGTGGTCAGAAAATAACTGGTGAAGCTGTCAGCACTCAGCTGGCTCTGACTGATCTTACGTGGGGATTAATGACCTGTCTGCCTGAATGGGCAAGCCTTGGTGCAGGTGCTCTCCTATTTGTGTAAGCCCAGCTGCTGAACTTGTTGAGAATGAGTTGGAACTTAGCTTTATAATGAGTACATCCAGGAGGGGGTTTATATTGTTTAAATCTCTGTAATTAAATGGTGCAAGGTGTGTAGGCAAGATCTAACTTATACTGAAAAATATAAATGAAAATTGTGTTTATTATAGTGATTAAAGTTCGGTGCATGCTGACATAGTTCAGCATATGGGAATTCTTAGTTGTGCATTTCGTAGAAACTTTGAGAAGAAAGATAGCACAGCAGCCAGGGTCTGTGATCCCAGAGGGGTACCAGAGCACACCAGTTTGGGGGTGCAGAAATAAAGCTTTTAAATTTTCTTAAATAAAAACAAGCCAGAACCCTTCATTCAGGTGCTGTTGCAGGGCTGTTTGCTTGGATTTGGCATGTCACACACATCGAGATTTGGTTTTCTCTGGGGCGATGTCAGCCAAGTCCTCTATGACACAAGGATGTCGTTACAGCTCAGTACAAGGTTGGTTTGGATACTGTGTGATCTGACACCAGCAGTGTGCACCATGGCATTCACAACCTCTGCTTGGCACCCCCAAAGAGATTTCTCCAGCTCTGTCACAGGTCCTGTATTTGTGTGTTACTCTCAGCCCTGCTCACAAGTGAATGTGCTCCCACCTCTCCCCGAGTACCTGCTGAACATGAGAATTATGCAGTATCACAATTTTAAATTATAGCATTAAGGGGAGGGGACCGAAAATCCCCACCACTCCAGTTTTCAAATAGAAATTCTCCTGAGAACCCAAACGAAATTACTTTACTTTTACACAGCAGCTCTCCGTCAGTGCTGGAATTAAACCCAGCTTTTTTAACTTGAAACAACTTCAGCTTACTGCAGTGGTTATAAATTCTTTCATGGGGGTGGAGAAAAACAAGCAGTAACTTTGGCATTGTTGATGAGAACAAGTTAAAAAACAGCTATTTTATTGTGCCTGTCTGCCTGGTGCACAGTTAGAAACATACTAATGCTTTTCTGACACCTCCCCACTGAAGAGTAATGCAAACATCACTGCAGCATCAGCAGATGAAAATATGGTCTTGGATCTCAGATTTTTTAAGTGTTTCTCATGTAGTATCAGTTTCTTGCTGTAAACAAGCCAAAATCTCTTCCAACAGAAAACAGTCATTGTACTTTCAACTCCAAGAGAGCACTACATGAAACCTTTCTTTACAGATTGAGATTAAATGGAACAGTTCAACCTCAGTTTCTTCCTCATCCCCCTTCCTTGCCATATCCCAGCACCTCAGAGATCGTGAGAAAGGGAATTGGCTCACTGGGGAGTTTTCCTTTGGCTTCAGTGGTCCTGAGGTTTCAAGTCTCATCTTTGTGCTGGTGAGATGCCACCAAGTGCCCTGTGAGCACAGCCAAGTGCCTACAGCTTGTGTATCTGTGGACGGGAGCACTGAGTCTCATACTGACTGATGATTATCAGGTGGGTAGAAGAGCTGTGCTCCTCTTTTCTCCGTCCCCCTCCTTTCTCCAATCCCATGCTGCTATTTTTAGTGGTTGAAGTGGACTGAGAGAAGAGCTGAAGGAGAAGAAGAGATGGCAGCAAGTGCTGTTGGCTGGTCACTGGTGGGCCTGAAGGATTGGTTGCCCACATCAGGTCCATCCAACTCCCATCTTGAAACGGGTGATAAAATGTCAGCTATTCAGAGAATAATTCCTCTTATGTATCGCACACAGAGGGGTGATGCAGTGGCACAGACTGACCAGGGTGGTGGGAGAGTCCCCATCCCTGGAGGTGTCCAGGAGCCATAGAGATGTGACACATGGGGATGTGGTCAGTGGGCATGGTGGGGATGGGCTGTTTTGAGCCTGGAAATCTTGGAAGACTTTTCCAGCCTTCATGATTCCCTGATTCTATGATCATACTTTCCAAGGTGGTGGTACTGTTGCTATGAAAATGTTCTGAGAGTACAGGTGCTGCTCTTCATGTGCCCTTCAGGTTTTGTCATTGCTTCTCTCATGCTCAGTCTGTAGTTTGCAGTAAATACCACGAACAAAATACCACGGGCTCCTGCGGTTTGTTTGCTCATATCTCAGACATTGGTGTGCCTGGAGCCCTGCGGTTCTTCCAAGGCCGTGCACCTTGCTTACAGACGTGGGCAGATAGTTTGTGTAAAGATTGTAATTTTTCAATGCTTTCAGTTTCTGCTTGTCAGTCTGCATCTTAAGCACGAAGGGTGCTTTCTCCCTGTCACTAATCTATGGCAGACACTGCTGTTATCAGCCTGCAGCTGCTTGAACAGACACCCAGGACTGTTGTAATGAGGGTCCTGCAGTTATTATTTGAGCTGTTTTCCTCTTTCATCTTCCCTTCGGGGGCCATCAGAATGGCACTGTTTTTTTTTTTTTTACAAGCTCCAACTTGAAACTTTTAGAAGTTCCTCTTCTCTGTGTGTCGAGCTGCTTGAATTCCCCGTAAAAGCGCTGGAGCTGTGAATCAATTTGTAATGATGTAACAGCATGCAAACACCCACCTTAGCTCTGTGTTAAAGGATGGCACGTGGATGTAGCAGAAAAACACAGCTGAGATACACTGAAGCACACTTGTCACTTTGCAGTCCTGCATCTGACACTGATGTTAATGGCTGAGCACCCGGCAGATCCCAAACCTCTGGCTGACTTTTCCCCATGGATGGGGTCTGTGCCTTGATCAGAAATGAAGTTGGTTGCAGAGTGTCTCGGGCTGCCAAACCTCGTGAGGAAATCGTGGCTGTTCTCACCATCAAAGCAGGCAGAGCAGTTAACCCTTTCTGCTCGTTGGCTGCCTTGTTGCTCTTGCTGAGGTTCAGCCAGCTTCTTTCTGACCTGTGAACGTTTGTGCAAATTGCTGTTACACTTTCTCCCCCTGTGAATGCAGCACTAGGGTAGTGGAAGAGATAATTTACTTAGAAATCCCACCTTGCTCTCGTTGGGTCACCCAGCTGCTGCTTCCCAGCTCCTGTGTTGATGCCATTACCTTCCAGTTTTCAGCCAGTTTCAAAAGTCACATTTGAAAGCTGTAAGTTGTTTTCAGGATTTTTAAATGCAAAGTGATTTAAATGCAGTGGCTGTTCTTGTATCACCTGAATCCCTGCAGTGATGCATTGCAGTGGGACATGGCTATTGTAACCTTTTGTTGTGTCCTAATAAAACCAGTGTATGTTGCCTCCTGCTTATGAATTAATAAGCTGAGAGGTAAAGCATGGTGCACAACTGGTCATTACTATGTCTGGAAGTGGCTGCTGCACTATTGATGGCAGTGGCAGGTAGTACAGCTTGACTTCATTTCATCATTTCTCGTATAAGGATTCTGTACATAGAATTGTTGCAGTGCTATCAGAGCTCTCCTTCCTTTTTGGTCAAGACCAAAGAGTGGCATCCATGGGCACCGACACAAATGCACTCTTGCTTTACATGTGGAAACACCAGCCAACCTGTCACAGTCCCAAAACTGTTACCAGGATCCAAGCAGTTGAATTCAGTTCCTTTCTTCAGCCCTTGCACAGGATCTTCATTTTTGTTAATGCCAGCAAGAAGTGGCACTTGGGGACATGGTCTGTGGACATGGTTGGGATGGCTTGGGTCTGGACTTGGTGATCTTGGAAGTATTTTCCTACCTTAATAATGGAATTCCCAATTCTTAGGAATGAGTGGCTGGAAGCAGATTAATTTAGGATACCAGCTTATCACAGCAATTTAAATGCAAATATAAAATAGGAAATCATCACATGCAAGGTTTTCAGTAGCACTGATAAGGTGTTCATGGTTGTCAGCACTATGATAGCAGATTTATTTTTGTTTAACCCAATATTTTACGTATTTCGATTGCCTCCTTTCCATCTTACTGAGGCCTTAGTGTATCTCACTGGAATCCAGAGCAGCAAAGATTGTCAAAGAGAACTGGGCAGTGCACAACACGAGGTAGCCTGGGAGGTGCTGCGTTGGGTGAGTGAGTGAGCAGCAGTGATTGTGCAGCTCAGGAATGAGGAGCACTGGCCAAGAGGAAGACGCAGTGTGGGCTAGCACAGGACACTCCTATTCCCAACTGCTGTCTGCATGGAGACCGATATTTACAGGGAGGATCGGTCTGTCCCCTCCACCCCAAAAGCTCTTCCATTTGCCTTCTGGAAGCTGTATTCTGGGTTCAGTCACTTCATTCCAGAGTAATTGCTTTCTTTGCAAAACAGAGCAATTAGACTGGAGTGAAATCACCTTGTTCTGGAGCTACAGAACTGCTGCAGAAGAGATGGTCAATAGTAGTGCTGTGCTGGTCAGCCTTACACAGCACTCAGACTGGAGTTTGGTTGTTCAAATCCATCTTTGAGGCCTAACTAAATGTTCGGATCATAGAATCACCAAGGTTGGAAAAGACCTCCGAGATCCCCAAGCCCAGCTCATACTACCATGCCCTCTGGCCATGTCCCCAAGTGCCAAATCTCCACGGTTCTGAAGCACCTCCGTGAACAGGGACTCCACCACCCCCCCGTGCAGCCTGTGCCAATGCATCACTGCTCTCGGGAGAATAAATTGTTCCTAACATCCAGACTGAAATGATGATAAAGTCCTCTCTACACAGCAAAGAGAAATGTATATTAGTAGGGATTCAGGCAAATCCTTCAAACCAAGAGCAACATAAAATGGACATTAAACCATCCTAGGAGCTGGGAAATCAGCAGCGCAGTGATTTTCTGCTGTTCCCCAATGTGTTTCTCCTGGGACTGTGTGAACACACAGTTTCAGTCCATTCACTCTATGCAGAGCTGTAGCTGCAGTTGTAGCCAAGCCGATGGATGTTTCAGCCCTGCCTGTGGCAGCTTGTGCATTGTAATTAACTGCTTCCCATTAAGGCAACAGAGGAGAAATCGTGCAGTTACATGCAGAGGCTTTAGGAGATGGAGCAGTGTCCTGGAACAGCAGTCAGTAGTGTTTGGTGGTTGGGTTTTGCTGCTTTTTTAAAATTCTTTCTGACCCAGGAAACTATGAATGTTGTAAAGTGAAGAATCCCTTGGAATGTGAATAGGAGCAAAGCAGGTGGAGAGGCATCATTTGAGCACTGTTGTTTATTCCTGTCTGGGACTAAAATCCACAATAACAACAACAAAAATAAAAATTAGGGGAAAGAGCTGTGTAACAAGAACCTTGGGGAAGAGGAGCATTAATTGGAGCACAGGATTCGTTACTCTGCATTTCCTAACATTATAGTTAGCATCCTTTCTAAATGTAAATCTTTAAGAAGCAATATGCAATTTTTTGGGCATCCTGCAGGAAGCAGAAAGGTATTTCTGTATCCTGACTTGGGGGAAGTGCATTGCAGTAATTTTCTCCTTCCTTGAACCAGAAGCTTGCTGGTAGCTCTGAATTTCATCTGTGAAAGATGCTTCAAACATTTATTAGGAATGGCTGCAAGGATGAGCAGGACTCAGCCCTGCTGGTAGTGTTTTCAGGTGGGAGGTAGAAGAAAGAGGTAAATTGTGGCATTTTGTGGGATATTGTCCTTCCTGCTGCCCTCCTGATGGCACAGTCCTTTACAAAGGCATTACTGAGAAATGTGGGACTGATGTTGAATGCTCTTTGGGGAGGAGAAAGATCAGAAGGTGACACACAAACCCCATCACCAAGAGGAGCATGCATAACCAAAGAGAGAAGTATCTCTGTGTGCACAGCTGAAGTCCAGTCCACGTCTTTTGTTGCATCCAGTAGGACTGGAAGTGACTGGAGCTACAGAATCTGATTTTTTCAGTGAGAGTTGTTGAGCTGCACTGCCTGCACCTCACCTGCTGTGCAGTGCATCTACTTTGACACTGATTTAGCTGAGCAATTTGGAGGTAAATATTCCATGAGTTTTTTTCATGGTATGTACAGAGATAAGGCGGTTCTTCTCCTTCGCAGGAAGGATGAGCTCATGTAGGGACACAAAGCAACCAGCTTCTGTCTGTCTGTTGTTGCTGCATTACGTTGGGTGGTTGGCTGAGCCATTGGTTTGAAGATGCTGCGACAGGAGTTAGAAGTATGACATGTAAGACAGAAGGCACAGAGGAAATGAGAGGCTGGGCAAGCAGTTTCTCATGTTTCTCTCCTCTGTCAGAAAGCCATCCTATGTATTCTGTGCTTTTATTACATTTTTCTCCATGTCTCAGTCTGCTCAGCACGTGTTGTGCAGCCCTCCTTCCTCAGTTGCATGTGTTGCAGGGAAAACAAAAAGTCCACGGCCAAATGCACTGCATGTGCATGATGCTTCGTTCCCAAATGTATTGCAGTTTCGGTCAAAGCAACCAGAACTGTCACTGAAATGCTCTGACATTTTTTTTTCTCCTTGTTTGGGAGCTATTTCCAACATTTGTTTGTTTCCTGCTGAAGAGCCACAGCACCAGACAGGGAGCGAGAAAGGGAAAAATTGCACAGGAAATGGACTTATGACTTTCTTCAATGCCAAACCCATTCTTCTCGTTCTGATTAAGGAGTATATACATATATGTATCCTATCCTATATATATGTAGGATAATGTGATGGAAGTAAATTTCTAAAATTTTATCCAAGAAAGCTGCAAGACTTAAAGATGCGTGAACAACTGAATACAAGACAGGGGGAAGAGACAACATAATCGTGTAGCCAGATCCCAATTCTACCTCTCCTATTGCTCACCTCCTTGCAGGGTTCAGCTGTCTCTTCTGATTGAGTCTTTTAATTTAAGTTTCTGTAACATTTGACAGATTGAGAAGAACAGTCCTCAGATTTCTGCCCTGGCTGACAGCTGATGCAGATAATGGAAGATAATCTTTTCCATTTACATGATTTGACACATTCTTACTTCCGTGTGTATGTTGAAGTCAAGGAATCAAAATAAATTTGAGTACAGAATATAAATCCCAGACAAATTACAGCTTTCACTGGAGTGTTGGGTTAAATGTAAACAGCAGAAATATTACAGATATCTTCTAATTAAATGCATAAATTAGAGAAATGTCTTGAATATTTACAGCAACTACGCCAAGAAGTGAGAATAAGGAAGAAATGTACTTTGTCAGCTGATAGCTGCCTTAACTGCATCCCATATGGAGCTGAATTTTGTCACAGCCTTTGGTACAAGTTGCATTGCTTCTGTGCAGGGGATTTCTCATGTCTATATTAAGGTTGGGTATTAGGAATAATTTACTGTCTGCAAGTCTGATAGAGTAGTAATGCATTGGCACAGGTTGCCGGAGGGGGTGGGGGTGGGTCCCTGTCCATGGGAGATGTTCCAGAACTGTGGGGATGTGGCACATGGGAACATGTGGGCACGGTCGGGTGGCTTGGGGTTGGGCTTGGAGATCTTGGAGGTCTTCTCCAACCTTCATGATCCTATGATTCTGTTTAGGGACATGGTGGAGTGGGTTGAGGTTGGACATGGGGATCTTGGATGTCTTTTCCAACCTTCTTGATTCTAGGAGCCACATCCCTACTGAGGGCTCTGCTGTTGGAAATAGCATGGCTTGGGACAGCTATATTTTCTGCAGCTGTATGGTTGTTGTACTACAATGTGAGATGGTTGCATTCAATCTTGAATCCTCATGGATTTAGGTTGTGTTTATGATTTTTGAGTTCACAAATAAGGGCTGATCTTGACCGTGTTTTTTTTCTGACTCATTACCCTGATGAACCTACTGTACCTCTTCTTTACACGGGTACATAATGATGGGACAAAGGAGAATGGCTTTGCACTTAAAGAGGGGAGATTTAGGTTAGATGTGAGGATAAATTCTTTACTCAGAGAGCAGAGTGGTCCTAGTACTGCTGTCCTGAGAAGAGTGGGTGCTCCAAGGCCATGGCTGGAGCCTGGGCATGCCTCCATGACAGGAGCAAAACAACCTGTGGATTGAGGGCAGCCAGCACCACACTGGGATGAGAATTTCCCAGCACTGTTAGTGCACACTGTGTATGTGCAATATGCCAGCAGAATTACATTGGAATTCCTCTTTCCCATTGGGTTTTGCCAGGCTCTGGAAGAGCAGCAAAGGCTGATTGCTGTCACTGGGGCACACAGCTTGGACCTGAATGCACAGAGAGGAGAGGGGCAGATACAGTGGATAACAAAAGGGTGCAATGGCATTGACAAGCACGTGTTAAAAGGAGAGTCTCTGGAACTATTTTCTTTATGTCTTAAGGACAATCTTTTGCTGAATGGGAGCTCTGAATTCAGTTCAGCTCATTGAAGGCAGGGAGATATTGAAATACAATATTCAAAGCATAGTAAAACAGTAAAAAACCAAGTGATTTTCATGCGTTGTTAAAGGAGTGGGAGAGCACTTGAGCCCTTTCTCAGTTTTAGGTGATTGTTTGCTTTAAAAAGAAAGGGTTCACTGTAGGAAAGTACTGCTTTCTTATAGGGAAGGCTTCATCTCATAGGAAAGTGCTGCGTCCTGGAGGATGTACGGTCCTGTAAGATGACACTAAGCATGCTGATCCCTTTTGGCACATGCTCAACTCCTGACCCACTTTACTCAGCCATCCAGATGACAAGCGGTTGCCCAGCTGCAAGACCCAGCACGTGTCCTCAACCATGGAATAACCTGAGCTCTTGCTCATTAGTTATCATTCTCTTCTACAAACTGCTTGCTTTTGGCATTGATAAGGGCTCATTTCCAATAGCTGACCACAGTATGCTGTCACAGCCTGAAAATGCCTTTAGGAAGAAGCATACACTGAGGTTGACCTAACAGCTGGTGGCAGTGAGTCTGCCTCGGTCTGGAGTAATTGACATTTTGAAATATTTACAGCTCTGGCTCTCTCTGATTGAAATGCCCTAAAGCAAAAGGAGCTCTTCCTTTGAGCCTCTCCCCTACCAGCACTCACAGTGTGCACTGGGGAAAGGATGTTTGGTTGGGAGGGACGTCAGCTCTGTGGTTGCTATTATGTAAAAACAAAACCTCATAAAACGAGCCCTCTGCACCAGCAGACCTATCATAAATGTCAACATCAAGAGGCAAATGCATCAAAAGGGGGTGGGAGAGTGGCTGGGGGCTGTGTGTCCCTGCCCAGTGCACAAGGCCAAAGCTGAGCACAGTGATAGCAGAGGAACTCGGTCCCAGATGTCCAAAATGACGTTCTTGGCTTGGTGGCTTATTTTGGAAGATGCTGCAGCGTTGCAGTGATTTCCCGTGAAAGCATAGCTGGGAGCTCATCACTGGGAAAATATGCAAAGTGAATCACTGCGCTCTCCTGCTGCCACCTCTTGTGTCGGGTGAGGAGCTGAAGGAGGAAACAAACACATGGGGCACCAGAGGAGCTGTGACTGTGGGTTGAGAGAGGCTGATGGCTGAGAATGATACTGTGACTTCTTAGTCTTCTGCCTTCATGCATGAACTGTGCAATCCCAAGATTGGAGTGGGGCAGTGAGAAGCTCCTGTAGGTCGCTTCCACAAAGAAAATCCTTTCGGTGTGAAATTAGTGCATTTTGCTGTCAGCATGCTTCAGTCCCATCTGGGAGCCTGGCAAGCAGCAGGAGGGAAATCAGCGCTGGAGACTGCATGAGTGGCTGCTGGTTCTTCACAAGGAGAAACGTTCTGCTCCTTTCCCAGGGCTGGGGAGGAAAAGCCCTGCTGATTCCTGAGGAGAAGTGAGCAAATGGGAATGTTTACATGTTGAAAAGCTGGATCAGGATGTGTGCATTGCCCAGACAGGGCACCTAGGTCGGGTCGCTTGTGCAGCACGCAGATTGCTGGTGCTTTGATGAAACTCAGAAATGTGGGTCATGTTCTTAAAGCGTAATCATTTCCTCCATTGGTGGAGCTGTACCCCAACGCTGTGCTCATTTCTTTGCATGAGAACTGGGTTCTTCATAGACTCACAGAATTGTTCAGGATGGAAAAGACCTCCAAGACCACCCAGTCCAACCCCAACCCATCCCCACAGTGCTCACTGACTGTGTCACCAAGTGCCAAACCCATCTTTTAATTGAAAGTGTGGTTGACTCCAGAGTTTGTGTGCAAAAGATCCATCTTGCCATTCAGTACACAGCTACATATATCAGCATATATCCATTATTCCAGGCTGGATGTGGCTCTGGGCAGCCTGGTCTAGTGGCTGGTGTCCTGCCTTTGGCAGGGGGGTTGAAATTATGTAATTTTTGAGGTCCTTTTCAACCCAAGCCATTCTATGATTCAGCAGGATTATTTTCTCTGAACTTTCCACTGTTCCTGTGTTTCACAGACCCTTTTAAAACTTTAACAATGAAGGAAAAATTCACCTACAGACTTCAGTACATTATACCAATTAGGCTAAAAGCATGTGATTTGCTTACAGAATATAATTACGAGATGGTTGTCTCTGTCATGACAACTGGAATACTGGTTGGCAATTCTGGTGTTATTTTTGGTTCATAAAAGGTTTGATCATGGGAATAGAAATCTGTAGTTTCTCTATAGAGATCAAAACAGGCTTTTTAGCCCAGATACATGAGTTGTTATTCTCTGCTGGCTTTGCCCAGCAGGCTTCTCTTGATAGCTGGAAGACCTCCAGGAGAAGGCTTGGCCTTTTTCAGCTCCACGGACAGACTGCCCTCAATGGAAGGCTTCTGCCTTTCTTCTCCCAAGGGTGGTCAGGCCAGTGGGATGAGCTTCACCAAGCTTCACCACGTCCTGCACTTTGGTCACAGCAACCCCAGGCATGGCTACAAGCGTAGGGCAGAGCGGCTGGAAGGCTGTGCAGAGGAGAAGGGCCAGAAGTAGTGCAGCCAGGAGGGCAGGGAGGTGACCGTCCCCCATGCTCAGCTCTGGTGAGGCTGCATCTCAGTGCTGTGTGCAGTGTGGGGCCCCTTGCTGCAAGAAAGACATTGAGACCCTGGAGCACGGTACTATGGAGAGCAGCTGAGGGTATTTCTGATACAAGCGGGATGCCGTTGGCCTTCTTGGCCGCCTGGGCACACTGCTGGCTCATGTTCAGCCAAGAGTTGACCAACACCCCCAGGCCTTTCTCCTCTTGGCCCCATGCCTGTAGTAATACATGGGGCTGTTGTGACCAAAGTGCAGGACCCGGCACTTGCTGAAGCTCATCCCATCGGCCTCAGCCCATCAGTCAGCAGTCCAGGTCCTTCTGCATGGCCTGCCTACCCTCAGGCAGAACAGCACTTCCCCCCGGCTTGGTGTCAACTGCAAACTTCCTGAGGGTGCACTCAATCCCCTCAGACTGAGCATTTGTTTTCATGCTGCCGTAGTTTTAGAAACGCCCTGGGAAAAGAAGTCTTTTTTCACTTCACCTCATGAGATTCACTAAACTGCGGGTATTTAGTCTGTGCATGGATTTCTTGAGCCTCTTTTGCCATCTTGAGTTTTCTCTTTCTTTCTCAACGCCTCCCGACATGCTCTGAGCCATTGCTTTCCTCTCTGAGTTCACACCTATTCCTTCCCCAGCTCTGCTCAGCGAGATGTGCGGCTCTTGCTCAGTCTGGCACATTTCCTGTTTGCTTCCTTTGTCTCCGCACGGTAACCTTCTGCAGGGCTGTCTGTGTCTCAGCCCTGAGATAGAGGCAAAGATAGCAAGCAGGTATGCAGGTATTTCACCAACTCCACGTTGATTTTCTTTCTTAAGTCAAAGAGAAGCAGTGTAATGCAAAGAAAAACAGGAAGGAAAAAAAGAAAAAAGAGATGAATATGTGTCCCTGCAATAATTATATAATTGCAAAAATCCATTCCATCAGTATCTCTCTTTTATTTTATTTTTAATTTATGGATATTGTTGATAAGGTCCAGTTCTGCTGATGCTGCAGGCATTGCTGCTGTATTCATTTCCCAGCACGTCCTTGGGCTACCAAGCAGGGCTCTTGCTAAGATTATCAAACACACACAAATCCATTTTCAGACAGACTTTGAAGCTTTGGATTCACTGAAAATGAATGCAAATTTGACTCTCAAATGTGCAGGACTCCTTTGGAAACAGTGGTTTTCTTCTAAACCATTGACATGCTTCTGAAAACACCGGCTCACAAATGAGTAAGCAAGCACAAATCGTAAGCAAGCACATGAGGAGAAGAGGATTCTCCAGTCTTGTGTTCATACAGTTCTTGGATTTCTTGCTTTTCCACCCCGTTGCTTTGCTTAGCTCCCCATCCAGCTCAATATCCACATCATGGAACAAGCAGAGGCAGATTCCCTCTCTTGAAGCAGCTCCATCTGCTGATGGTATCCAACCAGAGGTCACCCCCTGGTACGGCCCTGGGATGGTTCATTTGTGAAGGGGATTATTTTGTGTATTTGACTCGGAGCCGCATGGAGCCGTGCCAGCTGCTGTTGCCTGGCCCTGATGCTATCTTCATCATCGTTAACTGCAGAAAAGAAAAAGAAAGAAAAAAAAAAAAGGTGTTGAGCTTTTTGTGGTGGCGGAGTCACTGCACTTCAGCACTGCATCTGCTGGTTGGACTTCCTGTGGTTTTTCATCGAATCGCGTGATTGACGGCGCAGGCTGTCTGCAGTGTTCTCAGCTGTCTCGTTTGTCCTGACCGCGAAATCTGACTTCTGCTTTGTCTGCCAGCAACAAACAAGATAGGGCTCTGCGGTGGGTGTATTGACCGGAGCAGAGATGTGCTGTCTGTGTGTAAATGACACAGATCCAACTGGGACGTTTCCTCCAGCTCTGACGTGCGATGTCTTGGGGTTGACGGGGTTCAAAGTGCCCAGGGTTGGCTCTCTTCTGGTAACGGCTGGGTAGAAATGCAGGCAGTGTTCTGCTGGACCCGTTGGTGTCAGGGCACTCAGAAACATTGGCAAGGAGGAAGGTGGCAAAGAACACGTGCATCTTTCAGCACTGTGGCTGGTGTCCAGCTGAGCAGTGGGGCTGTGACGTTTCCATACCCAGCCTTCTCCCCTGCTATTAGGACTGCCACTTAAGAGACAATGGTGTGGTCCTTCTTTTCAGAACATGCTGCAGATCAGGTTCTTTTGGGTGTCACCAAAGGTAAGGAGCAGACATCCTTCCAGAATTAAATCATAGAATCATTGAGGTTGGAGAAGATCCCCAAGCTCACGTCATCCTCCCATGCCCACTGCTCACATTCCCAAGTGCCACATCTCCATGGTTCTTGATCACCTGCAGGTTTGGGGACCCCACCACTGCCCTGAGCAGCTGTGCCACTGCACCACTGCTCTTCCTAGAAATCATTTTTCCTAATATCCAGCTTGATTAAGTTGTACACGATAACAGCAAAGCAGCTTTGGCTTGCCACTTGGAGAGTTTTGTTAGTAGTGATCCTTGATGATAAAATCCTCCCTGGAAGTGCTCTGAGCCTCCCATGACCAAGCTGTCTCACAGCTCTCCTAAAACATGAATTTAGTGTCATAGAATCATAGAATGGCCTGGTTTGAAAAGGACCTCAAAGATCATCTAGTTTCAATCCCATGCCATGGGCAGGGTCACCAGTCTGTAGACCAAGGTCTTGACCAGTGTCACTTCATGTATCACTCTCCTTAAAAAACCTCACTATCCTGGTCTGCATTCTTCTTAGCCTCTTCTGCCTTTCCACCGTCCTTGTCTGTGCTCCCATTATCCTTGTCTCCATTCTTGAGATAAAGCTGCTCAAGGTTTGTGGCGAGTGTGGAAGAGCCCAGACTGATTGCAGAGGTACAGCCTTTAATCTGAAATTGATCGTTAAATTGCTCTGGTAACATTGATCAGGCTGAAGGAAAACTTAATAATACAATCAATGGGTGACTGTTCTTGCTTGAAAACTGGAATTCTGCCTGATTTGTTTCATGCGGAGGACTCACAGTATAGTGAGAGCTGAGCGATTCTGAGTTCAGAGTGGTCCCAGATTGGTGTCGTGGTCGTAGCTGTAATCTGTGGTCCTGAGGGTAAAAAAAAGTTCCGTGTCTTTACATTTGCATCTTTAATCTCTTTCTCCCCTCCGTCCCAGAAGGACTGCTGCATGCAGCCGCTGCTGGGGTGAGGAGTGGCAGCGATGCGAGGGCTCTGCTCTGCTGGGAAGTGTCGCAGTGGTTTCACACCATGAGGTTTCACCATTCGTTTTGCTGAAGCAACGCTGGGCTGAGTGCGTTCCTGTCTGTACTGACCACAAGCCAGGAAGCATCAGGAGGGAAGTGGGGAAGGTTACACTGAGAATAAGCAGAGCAGAGTATCATTTATAAAATAAATGTACGTGAGATTTGGATTGAGGCTTAACCTGCCCAAAGAACCATTAAGGTTGGAAAAGACCTCGAAGATCCTCAAGTCCAAGCCTAAGTCATCCCCACTGTTTCCCCAGGTGCACAAATCACGGCATCTTGAGAGGGCTGGGATGGTGGTAGGGGGTGGTAGGCTGAGGACTGGGAGCTGAGAAGGGCTGAGATGGGGAATGGCAATGAAACAGGAGGCTGATGAAGAAGAAAAAGTAAACATGGGCAAGTGCAAAATGGAGATACACTGAAGAGAGGCTGTGAAGACAGAGGAATGGGCTGGGGAAGAGGGAAAACCAGAAGATGGGAAACAGAGCTGGGGGTGGGTGTGGGAGCAGGAATATCTGAAAGAGGGGGAACACGGTGATGTGGTGGGTTAGAAAGCTGGGCAAACCCAATCTGCAGACAGAGATGGTAGAAATTGATGTATACAAAAGGACTGTGGAAGGGCTGCTGTACCACATGCTGTACCACATTTGCAGCACTCTGCAAAGTGACGCTGATGTCCTTAGCAAGATGATGGGTGGCATGTTGTCACCCATCCTTTGGTTGAGTGAAGCCAGGGGCTGGACTTGATGATGGGTCCCTTCCAGCTCAGGGTATGCTGTGATCCTATAAAGAAGCTTTCTGTGGAGCTGCCTTCCCCATGGAGCAGAATTGAGGGGGTTGGAAGAAACCTCTGGAGACCATGGGGTCCAACAGGTGCAGCTCAGTGCAGATGGCAGCTTTGGTGTCACTCCGTGTTTGGGATCTGCACCAAACTGCTGTAATAACAGCAGCCACACAGGAATAGTGGAGAAGTTTCCATGTTTTTGAGACTCCCAAGAACACAGAGTTAGATAAACAAACACGAAAGTCAAGTGGCCAAGTAAATACCCCTTCAAAGGAGCTGTTCCAGACAGAAGATCCCCCAGCACAGTGCAGAGTGCATGAGCTGCTCAGAAAGCTGATAGGGCATCCCTCCATTCACGGGCAGAGGCTTACTGGCTGTTGCTGTACTTGTTCTGGTCGTGTCATGCCACGGAGTTTTAGTCTTTTAGCCACAGCCAAATAAATAATGAAACAGGTATGCTTTATCTTATCCCCAGGAGCATTGCAATGTGGCTTTATCTGAGGCTCTCAGTGTGGGCAACGCTCAGAAGTAGAGTAGATGACTGAGCAGTGCATGCTAAAATAAGCTCAGCATTCTCAGGTTGGATACTAGGAAGAATTCTTTCTCTGAAAGGCTGGTGAGATGCTGGCACAGGATGCCCAGGGAGTGGTGAAGTCCCCATCCCTGAAGGTGTTTGGGAACCGTGGAGATGTGGCACCTGGGGATGTGATCAGTGGGCATGGTGGGGTGGGTTGAAGTCGGGGATCTTGGAGGGCTTTGCAAGGAACCATTTCTGTCTGTGCAGGCCCTTGGGAGGCAACAAACCAGAGAAAAATGGGGAAGCTGGGGCTGCAGCATCATTTTCCAACTGGGACAAACTGACACATGATATGTGTCACAACTGACACAACTGATATGTGATAACTCTGGAAGCTCTTTCCTTAAGGCTCTTGTGGAAAGGATATTGCTTGTGTTGTCAGGAAGGGGAGCTGTCTGCATGGATGGACATTAAGCTGTGTGCACAGGCTCAGTGGGATGAACTGGTGCATGGTGCAGTTCAGCTGGGGAGCATTCAGTGACATTTTTGTGTAGGACTCCTTTGTCACCTGAAGGATGCATCCAGTTTTGTTAGCAGAGACCAAACGTGAGCATCAGGAGAAGGGCTGAGCACAATGTGCCCGTGTGGCATTCAGTTCCAAGAAGAAATTACAAATGATCTCTTTAAGCCTCATGGTAAATATTTTCCTTCAGCTCTGGTGGTTCGGTTCCTTCCAGTCTTTTCCACTTTGCTCTGTGTGTGTGTTTTTGGGCTGCACGGTTGCAAACAGCCTTTCCTTTCTCTTGCAGAAGTTCCCTGAGCTGAAGTTCAAGTACGTGGAGGAGGAGCAGCCCGAGGAGTTCTTCATCCCCTACGTCTGGTCCCTGGTGTACAACGCGGCCGTGGCACTCTACTGGAACCCACGCGACATCCAGCTCTTCACCATGGACTCTGGCTGAAAGAGGTCAAAGCAAAACTGAAACCAAAACTGCACCACGTGAATCCATGACCCCTTCCAGTGCGCACCCTCTGTCCCACCCCTCGCTGCCCATCTCCAGCACAGCAGCTGTGTTTCTGACTGTCACACACCGACACCTGGGGCGAGGAACATGTATGCAGCCTTGTATTTATCGTCCTGTAACCAGAGCTTGTCTGATGAACACGAGGCCTTACACAAGGGGTATGATGTTACTACCAACACCGCCGATGGCTCTTTTAAGTCAGGAAAGAGACTGAGAACTTGGATTTGGGCAGCGTTTGGATTTTCATTTCTTTGGGTCAAGCTTTTGGTCCATTGGGTTCTGCTGTGGGTCACTCGTTGCCCAACCCCACACTCTCACTCTCAGCCCTTTGTTTCAGTGGCACTGGCATGGCTGCTGTCCTTCCTCTGGTGCCACCCAAGCAGCATGTTAATCCAGTTAGCTCCCAGGCAGACACAAAGCACTTGATTTAAGATGTCAAAATGTTTGTGGGAGAGTTTTCTGGAGCGAGTCTTTGTGTTTGGCTGGCACAGAGAGGGGCTAGGAACACCAGCTTTCAGAGCCAGTCCTTCACAGAGCTGTTTTACCGTGCTCCCGTGCAAAGGTTTTTGCTGGAAACTGAAAGTGTGGGGGAAAAAAAATCTCCAAAGAAAATAATATTGTAAAATAGAGTGATGTCCTGTAAAAACGTGTGACAGTGTGGGGTGGGGATCCCTGGCCAAGTTCTGTGTTGAAATCCCCTGTTGGCTGTTAAAGGTTTATGGCAGGAGTATTAATTGATCTGAATGTAGAATGCTTCCTTCTGTTGTCTTCAAGTGCTCTTTCCTGATGTCCCTGGCTCTGCAACTGGATGAGAGACATGGGTTGACCTGGTCTCCAGGGAACCTCCCATTTCGCACAGTGGGGATATATAAGGGAGGTCCCTGGCAGCTTCTGCTCCAGCATGTTCTGCACGAGGGGATGCATTGACTTCCAGGCAGTCCTGAGTGGCTCTAAATAAAAAATTCCTTGCACTTTTTTTCATTTTGTCATTACTTTTTTCATTTTTTTCTGAAGGAGATGCTCGAGTTGCTCCATTGATCTGTTCATCTCAAGGTGGAAGTCTGTTTGGGTCCTACACAAATGAAGCAGTGACTTAAAAAAAAATCTATTAAAAGTATTCCGTATTTATTTAAGTATAACTTACAGAGAGACATACACAACAAGGGCATGTGGGAATTCAGCATGACAGGAGCATTGGAGATGGAGCAATGGTAAGACAGGAATGGTCTTTTTTCTCTGGAAAATAGGGGAAATGAATGAACACGAGAATATGGGAAAGGAAATGGGAAAACATGGGAAATGAACTGAGCTGCAGATGTTTACACTATGTTTTGGGTTCGGTTTGGTTTGGTTGTTTTACCTTTGAAACAAAAGTCAAAGGGGGACAACTCTTCGTGGTTGTTGTAGCAATTCTTGATTTTGCCTTTTTATGAGGTCTAAGAGCATTTGTGGGTCAGAGGAGCTGTGCAGATGCAGCTTGAAATTGCATGTCTTTTGGGATGGTCTTCATCCTACCTGAGGTGAATGAACCCTCTCCACCTCCAGCAGCATCTGGAGCAAATAGGTGCTTGGTGCCAAGCTGCAGATTTTCTTTGACAGGGTTGAACCCTTTCAAACCTATTTCTTTGAAATAGGTTCAACCAGCTGCTGGAAGAGCACCATAAATTATTTCTTCTGATGCCGTTGAAGCAAAGTTCAGCAGGTTTGTTCTGATCATGTCATTTCCTTGTGTGGTGATGGATGTGCACTGCTTCCAGACCTGGTTGCTTTGGAAGAGATGGAGATCTGCTCCCAGGGCGGAGCAGCAGAGCCAGACCCAGATCTGTGCTGAAATCCACGAAGCCCAATGGCTCCTCCAAGGGCTGAGTGTTACATGGGGCTGGCGGCGTCCTCACATCATGAACACTCTTTCTTTCAGATCTGTGCAGCATCGTGAACACTCTTTCTTTCAGATCACCGTGGGGATCCCTCTCATTACTTCCTGTGGAGGATTTATTATGCACAATAAAATAAGAAATAAAGCAGTGAATGCAGCCTGGAACTGTGTTTGTTTAGCCCAACTGCTGCTGTGTAGCGATGTGCACCAACAAGTCCCAGTGCACTCCTACAACCCAACAGCACGAGGCTGGTGGCACACCTAAAAGCGTTGTTACACTGATTGTGTTAAGCGGATGATTGTTTAAATCCATGCTTGATGGACAGAAGGACACACCATTCTGCAGCATCGTGCTGAACCCCACTATGAGGGAGTTCCTGCTGGGGTGGGCAGAAGGGAGAAATGCACCGTCCCACTCAGCACCATCCTTCCCTTCCCTTGCAACTCATTTTTCTTGCTACCCAGACAGCGCATCAGGCATTGCTGACTTTGGCAGAAGCAGTCCAACAATCCTCCGGGTGTGATGGCCAGAAAAAAATCAGACTCTATTGGCCAAAGATTGGTAAATATTGGGCAAGCTGTGCAAAGAAGCAGGTTGTTGGTCTCTGGGTTGATCTGCTTCACAAAAAGAAGCAGCAAACACACCCCCTCACTTATTTGGAGAGTCAGTGATTGAATTTTATTAAACTTACACGGTGATTGAATTTTATTAAATTTACTATATCATAATTCAGCTGTCAAAAGGTCAAATGCCATCTGGGAGTTGGTCAGCCCCATGCTCTCCCCAGCCCGTGCAGCTCAGGCTGTGAAGATCTTGATTTCTGCTTTGTGCTTGGTTTGTGGATGGTCCTTTGGAGGACTGATGGCTGTAATAGACCTTAGAGATGTTAGATTTTTAATGCTGCACAATCCTTCATCATCACTTTAAAAACTGTCTTAAAATTAATCCAAAAGGGATGTGTCTTGGCAGACAACAGCAATGTTCAGCCATAGGTCAGGTTTTCACCAGCTGGCTTGGCAAACCCAGTGGCAGACTGTGCTCATGGGTCCTGCCCAGCCATGGACCTCGGGGGTCCTGTGGGGCTCAGCCCCAGCAGAGCTGTTCTTAGTGGGTAGGACAGAAATGAAAGGGATAAACCATTCAGGGACAAATCTGCATGGGGAAATTCCAAGCCTCTTCCAAACCACGTGCTTCAGGACACACCAGTGCCTCTCCAGATGCGCTCTGTGTTTGGAAAAGCTCCTCCATTCCTTGCTGCAGGATGTATTTACCTGGGTGAGCTTCAGATTCACTGTTCTGCTCAGTGCTGTCTGTCTGTCCCATACATAGCAGTGGTGCTGAGCAGCTGGGCAGCGGAGCCATTGTAGCCATGAACCCACATTCCTTGTGCAGCTTCCAGGACAAAATCCCAACCTCCCCCTCAAACAAAGATCCGCCTTGGCAGCTGCAATCTTCCAAGTTTCTCCCAGCTGAAATACAAAGTGAAAATTAGATCCGAATTAGTTTCTTGCCCCTAAATCAAGTCCTGCTGGCACAAATTTTCCTTTGAAAGGTCAACCTGAGAGCACACAAAATAATCAGTACATTGCTGAGGTCCTACAACTGACTTCAACAACAGCCACACACTTCAGCCTGCCTTTTTCCCCTCACTTTGCTCCCCTCACCAGCATGTTTGGGCTGGGAATGCCTTTGGCTCTGGGCTCACCTGGCAGGGAGAGACCTCGAGGTGTGGGTGGGATGATGGCAGGGAGGGAAGAGCCGACATGGTGTCAGCTGGTGGCATCTTCCCCACTGCTCCTGAGCACAGAGATTTTCAACCGGCTGGGAGAGTAGATGACGACAGAAAATACTATGGATTTTTTTTTATTTTTTTTTTTAAAAGAACAACTCTATCAGGGCCACCATATCAGATTTAACAAAGATAGAGATTCCAAAAAGGATAGGGTCATCCCATCCTGCACTGCACCTGCTGCTCTGGACTCATGCCCAAGGCTGCTACACTGGTTTTTACAGTTACCAAAGCTTCTAATGAATGAAAGGAAATGCAATGGGACCCCTCAGCACCAGATTCCCCACTTCAGGTTAAAGCCAGAAGCCTCAAAGTCATGAGCCATCTCCAAGTAACCACACCTGTGACTTCAGGATGGGACACAGATGGGGAGGGCACTTCTTCACCCCCCTGGATAAGAGGGATCTGTTTTGGGCAAGAAAGAGCTGTTTTTGTAAAACACTTCTCCACTTGCTGTTACAGATTGTGAGCAGCTAAATGAAGGTTCAGTTAATACACAGGGAAAACACTGGTCCTGACCCACAGAGCTTATAATCAGCAAAAAAAAAAAAAAAAAAAAGAAAAAAGAAAACAATTAATCTGGAAGAGACTAAGGCTAGACAGACAGATGGGATGTGTATTTCTATGCATGTGTTCGTCACATATAACATGCATATACAAATATGTGTCAAATGCTGTGCCATTATTAGTTATTCTGTTCCCATTTGCACAATGCCTCCCTTCTGTGCTTGGTTCCACCCTCTCTGCTGAAGGGAACGCTGCTGGGTGGGTTGGTTTGGGTTGGTTTGAGTTGGATTGGGTCAGGCTGAGTTGGGTTTGGTTGGGTTGGAGTGTGTGGGGTTGGGGCAGGTTGAGTTGGGTCGAGTTGGGTTGAGATGGGTTGGGTTGTGTTGCGTTGGATTGAGTTGGGTTGGGCAGAAATGCATCAGGTTGGGTCAGGTTGGGTTGAGTTGAGTTGGATGACCCGCTCTTATAGGGTCTTTATCTTTAAAGAGGCGATGGGTGAGCACAGATGACAAGCAGCAGCTCACTCAGGTTTGGAGCAGGACACCTGGGCACACTGGGGTCAGAAGGGGGCTAGCTATGGTCCTCACAACCAAGCTGGCCACACATACGGTGCTGGGAGCTGGGACACATATGGTGAGCTGGGAGAGCTCAGAGGGGTTTTAGGAGCAGGAGTCATGGGCAGCACATCATGGCCCATGTCACAAGGCTGCTGCTGACGGAATTATCTCCGTTACCTTGCACAGCACAGATGTTTTACGTTGTGGTTATGAACATGAAACAAAGGCAGATGAGTTGTGTTTGTGCAGCTGCCAAGCACACTGTTGTGACATTCCCATCTGCTTGTATAACCCTCTGCTCCCCCTGATATGAAGGGCAAGGAAAAAATCCCCTCCTCTCCAGGGCTGCAGCTCAGCTCATCCCCGGCCACTGTTGCCCAACACTCCCTCCATCTTGGACCCGAAATTCCATGTCTGATCCCGTGGCCTTGGGCTGCTCTGTAGCAAACAGCTTGCACTGATGCTGCAGGGTTTCACTAGAATGATTTCAGGTAAATGATCAACTTTGGTAAGCACTGAGGGCTGGCAGTTGTCTTCAGGTCAAAACAATTCAAAGCCTGGTCCTGGGCAGCCCTCCTCTCACCTCTGGTGTGTCCTCACCATCAGCCATCACCAAAAGAAGCAGCTGAGCATGCTGTTGGCTGCTGGTCTGATGCTGGGTCTGCTTGAGGTCTTGCCAAGATTGGTTGATGGGAGGATGCACTGATGATGGCAGTCCCTTCCAACCCATCCATGCCGTGATTCTATGGCTCAGTGATCATCAAGATCCCTTTCAATCCAACTATTCATTGGTTCTACAGTTCTGTGGTCTTCAAGGACTCTTCTAACCAACCACTCTATGGTTCTTCAGTTCTATAATCTTTAATGTGCCTTCCAACCCAACCATGCTGCGATTCTACGGTTCCATACAGAAAAGTCCCAGGGAGGCAGCTCATAGCCCAGTGTTCCCTTAATGCTTTGTGTCCCATGCAAGACTTGTTCTTGTTTTGGCATTACTACACAGCAGTGAGAAGCTCTTCTTTTAGCCCCAAGGGTACAGAGGACATTGATTCTGGTCTTTCTTGCAATATCTGCCCTTTGAGATTGAGAATTGAGCTGATCAGTAATCAAACCTGTCTATGATAGGGCCAGAGCACAAAGGAAAACCCAGTGTGCTACAGGGAACAACCTGGCCCTTGAGGTCAATAAAAAAGGGATTTTTGCAGTCATTCCGACTCGGAGAGTCAGCTGAGGCAGGAGTACTGAGGAAGCCCCACACTTCAGGTCTGGTTTATGGGTCTGATGAAAAAAGGCACTCTAATGGAGATGAATCAACGCCACGAGCAGCAAATACTGAGAATGGATGAAGTTACTGGGTTGGAGTGGGCTGGGGAAGCTCCGCTGGAGTGCTCAGGTGCACGGATAGCAGCCAAAGCATTCTGTGAAGGATCTCCCCCCAGAGAGGGGGAATAAACACGGGGACATGGTCAGTGAGCATGGTGGGGTAAGCTGGGGCTGGGGATCTCGCAGATCTTTTCCAACCTTAACTATTCTACGGTGCAATTTAGAGTGATGGTGGGATGGGTTGTGCTTGGGCCTGGGGATTTTGGAGGTCTCTTCCAACTAATGATCAGATGGTCCTATTTGGGGTCCCAGTGGCAGGGTGGGGTGGGTTGGGGTCGGACTTGGGGATCTCGCAGCGCCGATGTACGCACGTTGCTGACCTCCCTTCCCCCCCCCCCCCCACACACAGTGTGCATGCAGAGGGAGCGGCTGTTTGCCCGAGCCCAGTAACGGTGTCAGGAAAAGGGTTTTCTTTCCCCCCCCCCTTCCCCGATCGGGCGTTCTCCCTCCGCGCAGCGCTGCGGATCGCGGTGCCCGGGCTCCCGCTGTCTGCAGGCGGCGGAACTGCACCGTGATGCTGATGTCCGGGGGGTGCCACAAAGCCACAGCGGTGGGGCAGACGTGGGGGGTCGGTGGGGGCTGCAGGAGATGGGTGCTGGTAAGGGTGCTTCGCAGTGCTCTGATTGAGCACGGAGCACGGGCGCAGCCTTTGCGGTCATTTTCTGTGCTCGGCCCTATAGGTGCACATGGGATCAGGACCCTTGGGGACACGTGTACCTGGTTCCATGGGGTCCATCAGCATGTCCCTGCAAGTATGGGATCAGAGCCTTGGACACGTGTGCACCCTGATCCCGTGGGGATCATCAGCTCACCCTAATAAGCATTCATGGGATCAGGACCCCATCTGCTCACTTGTAGAAGTATGGGGTTGGGAGATGGTGTACCCCGGTTCCATGGGGTCCATCAGCTCACCCATACAGTGTATATGGGATTGGGACCACCAGGGTTTTGTGCAACCCTGTTCTGTGGGTCCATCTGACCTATATATGCATGCATGGGATCAGGATCCCTCATGGACTCGTGCACCATCCTCTCACCTGTATTTCTGTGCATTGCATTGGGGCTTCATGCATCCCAGTTGCATGATGTCCCCTGACCTTCCCGCATTGGCCACCTCCTGGTGGCTCTGTCCCCCTGCCCACCCCAATACAGGCAGCACCCCCTGCAAGCTCCACACCTCCAGCCCCACTCCACACTATTAATTCTTACCCCCTGTTCAAGAGAATCCCACCATCCTTACCCCTGGGAATCACCATCCCACCCTCTGGCTGCGGGGGGCTGTGGGACCAGGGGGTGCACAGGGAACACAGCCAGAGGTGGGTACCTAATAGGGCATATTAGCATGTAACATACAGCAAGTAAGGTAACATCACAGAGCACGCAAAGTTCAACATATAGCAATTAACATCTAACATCATATAGCACTGTAATATGCAACATGTAACATTAACCTACAGCATGTAACATGTAACATCATACAGCACTGTGACAGGTAACATACAGCATGTGACATGCAACATCATGTCTCGTTGTAAAATGGAACAAACAGAATGTAACATGTGCTACCATGCAGCACTGCAACATGTAACACGGCATGCAGCAGGTAATGTTTGGGACACGACATATACTATGTAGCATACAGCATAACACATAGCACGCAACATGTAACACGGAACATGTAGCACGTGGTGCGTGTAACACACGGCACGCAGAACACACAGCACAGCACATGGCAAGCACACAGCCCTGCTCTAACACGCTCCGATGTACGGCAGGCGCTGCCCCACACTTTGGGGGGTGTCCACCCCATCCCTTAGGGCTCAGTGCCGGGGGTCAACCCTGGGCCCCCCCCCCTTCCCCGCAGGCAGCAGCCGGGGGGGGCCGCCCCCATCCTATGCCCCCCCACTCCCGGGCACCCCGCGTCCGCGTTGCGCAAAGGGCCGTCGGATCAGTGCAGGCGGATGGAGATAAATATATAATTCCTTTTTTTCCCCTCCCGGAGCGACGCGCTGTCTAGACGCCCACGTGATGGGGCTGCGCACACGGAGCCGGGGGGGGGGAATGGGGGGGGAAGAGGGGGAAGGGAGGATTTAAAAAAAAAGAAAAGGGGCGGGCGCGGCCACAACGCGCACGCACCGTCGCTCCCCTCCTCCCCCTTCCTCCCCCCCCCCCGCAAAAATAATTAAAAAAAAAAAAAAAAAAGGCAAAAGGGAACGACGGAGCCGCGGCGGTGCGGGTGCGAGTGCGGGGAGCGAAAAAAAAAAAAAAAAAAAAAAAAAAAGGAGGAGGAGGAGGAGGAGAAAGAGGAGGGGAGGACAAATAATAACCGAGAAAAGCCGGAGCGGCTGCGGGAGAGAGGTAGGGGTGCGGGGAGGCCGCGCTTCACTCTGCGCTCCGTTTTCTCTCCTTCGCAGCGGCGGAGCGCCGCGGGGACGTCGGGCGGCGGCGACGGGCGGAGCGCAGAAGGAGCTCCGCGGAGACGCGATGCTGCTCCGCTCCGCGGGACCGCGACGAACGAGCCGAGGCCGCTCCGCACGTAGGGCCGCCGGGCTCCTTTTTTAATCTCATTTTTTCATCCTTTTTCTTTTTAAGTCTTTTTTTAATAATTATTATTTTTTATTTTTTTAACTTCTCCCCTTCCCCTTCTTCCCTTCTCCCCCCCCTCAACTCTCTCCCCCGCCCCGTCCCTTTGCCTCGCCCTTCTCCATTTTTCCGCCCCTCTCCCTTTCCTAGCGCGGCGCGTTGATGGGAGCTGCAGCCCCCGGCAGCCCCAGGACTCCCCCCGGCTCTGTGCTTTCTCCGCACCCGCGCAAGGCCATCCCTCCCCCCGCGATGCGCCGCGGAGCCGCGCTCTGAAACCGCGCCTACTTCTCCCGTTTTCCCCTTTTTCTCTCCTTTTTCTAAAGGAGAGCGGCACCCTCGGGTTTTTCTCTTTCCCCCCCCCCCCACACTTTTTTTTCCCTTTTCACCTCGCGCAGCGCGGGCAACCCTTGCGCTGCTTACTCCTCTCTCCCCCGCCCAAGTAAAGCGCTGTGAAACCGCGCCGCTTTCTACCATTTTTTTCCCCCTCTTTTTCTCCTCCATTTTTTTAGTAAAGGAGAGTGGCATCCCCGAACTCTCCTCTTACTTCCCCGTTTTTTTTCCACTTCACCTCGCAGCGCGGTCACCCCTTGCGCTGCCCACCTCCACGCAAAGTGCTGTAGAACTGCGCTGATCCCTTTTTTTTCTCCCCCATTTTTATCTTTTCGTATTTTTAAAGGCGAGCAGCACCCTCACCCCGAGCGCTTTCCCCCCCGTTTTTTTTTCCTTTCACCTCGCGCAGCGCGAGCACCCCTCACGCTGCGCACCCCCCCCCGCCATCAAAGCCCGGAGCCTGGCGCATGCCCCAGCCCGGCCGGGCCCCCGCCCCGCTCGCCGCTGCCCCCCGCCTCGCCCCGGCTGCCGGCCCCTTCATGCTCGGCGCACGCCATGCCCGTGCCGTAGCCGGGGGCCCATCCTCACGTCCCGCATGTTCAGGACCAAACGCTCGCTCCTCGTCCGACGGCTCTGGCGGAGCCGCGCACCCGGCGGCGGAGAGGAGGAGACGGGCGACGGCGGATCGCCGGCCGAGCCTCGGCCGCAGTCATGCGGCGGGGGGGGCCGGGGGTGCTGCCCGGCCAAATCCCCCCGCGGGGGCGGCCGGGGGGCGGCGGAGGGCGAGCTGAAGGCGCTGACCCACGCCGTGCTGAAGCGCTGCAAGGAGCGGCAGCTGGAGGGGCTGCTGCGCGCCGTCGAGTCCCGCGGGGCGGCCCGCACCCCGTGCGTGCTGCTGCCGGCGCGCGGAGAGGCGCGGTTGGGCGCGCAGCGGGACGCGCTGCCCGCGCTGCTGTGCCGGGTGTTCCGCTGGCCCGAGATGCGGCACGGCGCGCCCCTCAAGAGGCTCCGCGGCTGCTGCCAGGCCGACAGCGCGGCGTCCACCGAGCTCGTCTGCTGCAACCCGCACCACCTCAGCCGCCTCTGCGAGCTCGGTACGGGGCGGAGGGGGAGGGGGGTGACATGGGGATGGGGTGAGGATGAGGGTGGTAGTGATGTGGGGACGGGGTGAGGATGGGGGTCGCAGTGATGTGGGGATGGGGTGTGATGGGGTGAGGATGGGGATGGAAGTGGCAGCGATGTGGGGATGGGGTGGGGATGGGGATGGAGTATGTCCTAGAGATGGCATTAGGTTGGGATGGGGCTGGAGTCTCTCCTAGGGCTGGGGATAGGGATGGAGATGGTAGTGATGTGGGGATGGGGATGGAGGTGGTGATGGAGATGGAGTATGTCCTAGGGATGGCATTACATTGGGATGGAGCTGAAGATTATGGCATGGAGCTGGGGATGGAGTACGTCCTAGGGATGGAGTACGTCCTAGGGATGGAGTACGTCCTAGGGATGGGGTATTTGTCCTAGGGATGGGGTTTAATGGGGTGGGAATGGAGGTAGTGATGGGAATGGGGATAGTGATATGGGGCTGAAGCTGAAGTACGTCCTAGAGGTGGCATTACATTGGGAAGGGGCTGAAGTATGTCCTAAGGATGGGAAATGTCCTAGGTTTAGAGTTTAATGGGGTGAGAATGGACGTAGTGATGGGGGTGGAGTATGTCCTAGGGATGGCGTTACATTGAGATGGGGCTGGAGATAGTGATATAAGTGATAAGGGGCTTGGGATAGAGTATGTTCTAGGGATGGGACATAATGGGGTGGGAACACAGGTAGTGAAATGGAGATGGGGATGGAGGTAATGATGGGGATGAGACCGGAGGTTGAGGTGGGGATGGAGTATGTCCTGGGGATAGGGATAGGGATGGAGGTGGTAGTGATATGGGGATGATGGGGTATGATGGGGTGGAGATGGGGGTGGAGGTAGTAGTAAGGGTGGGACTGGAGATACTGATGGGAATGGCATATATCCTAGGGTTGGGGGTGGAGGTAGTGATGTGGGGCTAGAGCTGGGATATATGCTAGGGGTTGGGTATGTCCTAGGGATAGGGATGATGGGGTAGTGATATGGGGCTGGAGCTGGGATATGTCCTAGGGATGGCTTATGTCCTAGGAATGGGATATAGTGGGAATGATGGGACTGGGTTGTGATGGGGCTGGAACTAGGGCTGGGGTATGGCCTGGGGATGAAGGTGGTAGTGATGTGGGGATGGGGTGTGGCCTGAGGGTGGAGATGGAGGTAGTGGGATGGGGTCAGGAATGAGCTATGGCCTGGAGCTGGGCTATGGCCTGGGGTATGGGGTTGGAGGTAGGGATGTTGGTCTGAGAATGGGAATGGAGGTAGTGACAGGGGGCTGGGGTCAGGGATGGGGATGGGGTTGCAGGTGGAGGTGGGGATGGAAGTTCGGATGGGGATGTGGGGGGTAGAGATGCAACCAACTTTTTTTCCCTTTGAAACCCAGTATCAATTCTTAGCCCCTTTGAGGTGTGGGGATGTGGGAAGGCAGTGGGAAAGGGGGATGTAATCAACTTGTTCCCTCTGAATAGTGATAGTAATGGTAATATAATAATTATATAAAAAATCCCCATCTCCAGAAAACTTTGAAATGTGGGAATGGGGATGCAGCCAACTTTTTCCTCCAAAAACAAACAAAAAAACCCCATAAGAATGATAATCCTCAATCCCCCACAAACTTGAGGATGTGAGGATGGGATTATGGATGGAGGTGGGGATGTAGGAATGTGTGGGGAATGCAGCCAACATTTTCCCCCTAAAAACCCAAGAGAAACGATAATTCTTAAGCCCCCAAACTTGCGGCTGAGGGGTTGGAGGTGGGGATGTGGGGGATGGGGATGCAGCTGACTTATTCACCCTGAAGACCCGATTAAAAAAGTGCAGTTCTCAACCCCCACGAACTGGGGAGGTGGGAATGGGTTCGAGGATCATAGAATGGTTCGAGTTGGAAGTGACCTTTAAGATCATCTATTTCCAACCCCCTACTATAGGCAAAGATGCAACCAGTGTAAAAATAATTACAATTCTACCCCCCCCCCCCACACACACAAACACAATCACCAAATAGAAAGCCGAAACAACCTGGCGACATAGGAGTGGTGTCAGGGATGTGGGGAAGGAGATGGGGATGTATGAATGAGATCAGGAATACAGCCAATCCCCCCCAGCTAAAAAAAAAAACGAACTAAATCCCAACTCCCCATGTGGGGTTGTGGGAATGGGGGATCCCTCTGCCCCCAACCCCCGAACTCTTCGCAGTACATTTTTTTTTTTCTCTTGTTTTCCCCCCTTTTTCGGTGCCCCCCCCGTCTCCGCGCCCCCCGCAGACGCGCGGCAGCGCCGGCGCCAGCGCCGCTTTGTTTACCCGACGGCCGCCCCGTCCCGTCCCGTCCCGCCCGGCGCAGCGCCGGGAATGCCGCTATCGCAGCGCCTATCGCCTATCGCCTGTCGCTCTGTTTGTTCTTTCTCATGGCACGGCTTTTCATTCTCTCGGCTTTTTTTTTTTTTTTTTTTTTTTTCTTTCCTCCTTGCAGAGTCGCCCCCTCCGCCCTACTCCAGATATCCCATGGATTTCCTCAAGCCGACGGGTGAGTGCGGATCGTGCGTGCCCTGGGATGGAGGGGGGAGGAGGAGGAGGAGGGGGAGGAGGGCTAAATGGGTTAAAGTGGGGGGAAAACGGATTGTAAGTGAGGGAAAGATGAGTTGGAAATGGGGATAAGCGTGTCAAAAATGAGAAGTGGGTAAAAGAAGGGGGGAGATGGGGGTTAAAAACGGAGAAAACTGATTAAAAGATGGCTGATTAAAAGACAGGTTAAAAGTGAAGGGAAACGGGTTAAAATGGAGGAAAATGATTAGAATGAGGGGGAAGGGGTTAAAATGCAGACAAACAGGTTAAAATGGAGGAAAACGGGTTGAAATGGGGAAAAGTGGGTTAAAAATGGGAATTAGTGGGTTAAAATGGGAGAAACAGGTGACAGGTTTTAAAGAAAAGTAGGGAAAACTGATTAAAATACGGGAAAATCAGTAAAAAATATTAATAAACAGTTTAAAGGGGTGGTGGAAGGAATCGGTTAAAAATGGAGAAAAGTGATAAAAAATGCAGGAAACTGGGTTAAAAAGGGGGGAAACAGGATTAAAAATGGGGATAAACAGGTAACAGATAAAAAATGGGGGAATATTGATTAAAAGTGGGAATAAGAGAGTTAAAAAAATGGGAGAAAACAGGCTGAAAATGGAGATAAACATGTTAAAAATGGGAGAAAGCAGGTTGAGGATGGAGATAAATGAGTTAAAAATGGGGGAAAGTTGATTAAAAGTGGAGATAAATGAGGTAAAATGGGGGAAAACAGATGAAAGATGGGTATGAGCGGGTTAAAATGGAGGGAGAAGAGCCATTTCTGGTCAGAAGCGTGGGGAAGGCAGCACTGCCTTTGTCACCACGATGTCTTTGGGGCTGCTGTGGGACCTTGGCTGCCCCCCAAGCAATGGGGCGGGAGGAATTTGGGATACGTGGTGATGGCTGTGGCTCGCAATGAGATGTGACACATGGGCTGGAGGAGGCGTGCGGGGCTGAGGGGCCATAATCCTGTGCTGTGGGCTTGGGAAAATGAGGAAAGGTTGCCAGAGAGAGTCTGGAAAATGTTTTTTTTTTTTTGCAGCACCGTGTTGGTCGTGGTTGGGTGTTGGGGTGGCAGAGGAACCCCACCTGGGTTTGGCAACAGCAGTTCTGTGTCAGCTCCTGCTTGGCAGCGCGTGGGGCTGAGCAGGGGAGGGCTGGGAGTGGAGGGAGCCTGGGGGAAACCCACATCCCCATGTCCCCACATCCCTCTGTCCTTAAAGATGAGTGTGGCTGCTCAGTGTCCCTGTGGTGATGCCCCTTGGCGGAGCGATCCCAAGATGTGTTTTCAGAGGGCGGTGCTGGGTTTTTGTTATGGTTTTGCCTGGAGTTTGTAGGGTTTATTGCCTTTTTTTTTTTTTTTTTTTTTTTTTTCCCTTTTGGCCAGAAGAGCAGTTTCCCTGCAATCACTGCTCTGCACTTCCCTGCAATCACTGCTCCGCACTTTTGGGGCCTGGCTGCTGGAGTCGAGATGAGCCCCATGGGATTGATTGGAATTGGCCTTTTCATTTTCAATTGTTTTCTGAGAAAATGAATGGAGGAAGCCCCAGTGTCATGGTGACCTGGGTCCCGTGGTGGGGTCTCATCCTGCCCTATAGCACCGATGATTTTTCCACTCTGTGAGGCTCTAGGAGCAGTGCAGAACTGGGGGAAGGAGTGCTGCTGCTGTTGGGTTGCTGAGCACGGGATGTTTTGCTGTGGGGTGAAAAAACACAAGGGGAAGGCGTGTGGGTTAGTGGAAGAGGGGATGACGGGAGGCTCGGCATCCCATGCCTTGAGGCCTCTGGGATTTGTGGTTTTGAGACAAAGTGGTGTGATTTCGCCTGGATAAGGAGATGCTCCCCCTAGAAGCGTGTGATATCTGTGCCCTTTCCTTGGTAACCTTTGTTTCTCCCCATCCGTGGGATTAAACTCTGCAGACTGCTCTGCCCCAGTGGGCAGAAGGGTTAATGCTGGGATCAGTCCATTAGCGGGGTTGAACTGTCCCGCCTGCCTCCACCAGGGCCTCGAACACAGCAGCCCGGCGACATATTTATTCATTAGCAAGTGTTGACATAAGGTAGCAAAATGTGTGTAAACAGCGAAGCCGCAGAGCAGGAATGTGCCATTTCGAAAGGAAAAGTGATGCAGATCGGCCAATAGGAAGTGATTAACGCTGCCAATCGGAAGCACGGCAGCAACTGGGTTACTCACCAAAAAGCCCTCTTTTTTTTTTTTTTTTTTTTTTTTTTTTTCTTTTCCCTTTTGGAAGAAAAGCCCATTTGGCAGTTGAACTGTGACCGCGGGGCACGTGGAGCTCACGGTGTGTCAGTGCAGGTGGTTGGGGTTTCCTCTGCAGCTTGGCTTGCACCGAGCTGTGAGATTTTGTGTCCCAGCATCTGTTTGTCCGCGTGGTCCTCCCTGTGTTCCCACCTTGACGTTGAGGTTTTTGGGTTAGGTCAGTGAGTGGTGGCGGGACAGTGCAATGCTGTTGAGCTGGTGTGTCTTTGGATGCTGTGTGGGACCTTGGGTTGGAGCAGTGCCTTCTTTGGTCATTGGGCAATCGGATGTTGGATGTCCACTGGGCACTGGAAAAAGCAGCATTGTCTGTGGAGGTGGGAACGTGCTCCCAGCATTTCTCCATCGTAGAATCACTGAGGTTGGAAAGACCTCTGAGGTCAAGGCCGGCCTTTGACCCAAGCCCATCCTGCTCATTGAGGCTGGAAAGAGCTCCAAGGTCATGAATTCCACCGTACCATGATAACGGTGATGGAAATATGGAGCTCTGCATGCCCCATGCGAGGCAACACGGCTTCTGGTGGAGGTCTCCACTACATTGTGGGATTGCCACATTCTTGGAAGTGGTGGAAGTTCTGAGAGGCCCATGTCATTGGCTTGAGGAGAGCAGGGCTGGGGTTTGTGCGTTGGGGTTGCAGGGTGGATGTGATGTTAGTGCACTTTGGCTGTTGTCCACACATCTCAGGGTTGGTCTACATGATCGCTTGTAACCCAAGTCATTCTCTGCTTCTCTACAGCTTTGCATAGAACAAGAGCTGTGTTAGAGGTGAGATGAGCAGTAGTGCCCACAGGTAATCTAGGCCAGTACTTGGTCCCATCCTTAGGTGGGACAGGAGCTGCTGGGATGTTGGCAGTGCCCCCATGTATAGATGGGAGCTGGAGGTTGGGTAAGCTCTGGGTAAGAGCTGGCACCTTGCAAGAGTGGGATCTGAGAGCTGTAAAGCATTGAGTCCCATCGGGGACCTGTGGGATGGTCCTATGTGTGGACCACATCTGGAACCCAAGCAGCTGAAGTTGTCTCAGAGACACAGCTCAGGGAATCTTCTCTCTGAGTTGGAAAGGGTTAAATAAAAGGGGGGGAAGAAAAAAAAAACCAAATTTCTTTAAAGAACAGCAAACACTTCAAGGCATTTAGAGAGTGTATAGTGTGCAGTGTTTCACAAGTAAGTCCATTTCCTGTCTCCTCTATTGTTTTCAGCGTGATTAAGTGTATCCTGTTAAGCTGTATATTCCTGTGAGGGCTGCAACTTCACTCTGATAAAAGGAGGTTATGCACACAGTGTTGTTTTTTTTTTTTTTAATTTCATTGAGATTTCAGGGATGAAGTCTGGAGAAGTGACTTATCAGTAGGAAGAGAGCTGGGCTCTCTTTCTTGGTGGTCCTTGTGTTCAGATAGAGCAGCGAGCAAAGGGATGTCATTAGGAATGTCACCCTGATGAGGCCAGATTCCTCCAGCAACCTGCCAAAGAACTGGACGATCTGTGATGGCCCTTGCAACCCAATATTTTGCGATTCCATGATCTTACAGAGCCCTTCCAACTCATCGTTTTGTGATTCCATGATCTTACAGAGCCCTTCCAGCCCAGCCATTCTAGGATTCTAAGAACGGTGGATTTGATTTTTCTTGCTTTCATCGCCTTTCAGGCATAGTGTTGCCTTGGGGTTGTGTCACCCTTGGTTGTGATGAAAAAGCTGTAGCATCAGGGGACTGGTGTTGGCTGTTGTCACCTGGAGCAAGGAGAGGAGATGCTTGAATGGCTGGGGATGGGGAGGTCCAAAACCTTGGGGATGGAGAGGTCCAAAACCCATGCAGTGCAGCACGGGCTCAGACCAATGAGCCATCTCCCTTTCAGTTCCCACTTTGGCAAGTCCAGGTGGTGACTACTTCGGTGCACAAAGCCACAATTTTGGCAGCTCCATCGCGAGGGCAGCCCCATGTCCTACCCTGGTGACTCAGATGGAGAGGTGGCCGCCAGTCTGTCATTTGTTGCTGCTCTGTAATCAGCACGAGGCCAGTGATTAAGTGCTGTGCAGAGTCTTGATTGAGGTGATGAGTTAGGGTGGATGCCTCTTGATGAACTGCCGTGTCTGTGCAGCCAATTAGTAATCGCTTCCTGTTGAACGCTTCGGAATGTGCATGCTGCTTGCAGCTTTGCTTGGAGTCTGCAAAGTAATTCATGTACACTGATTACTTCTTCTTTCCCTCTGTTGCAGCAGGTTGTCCAGACTCTGTGCCTTCCTCCACTGAAACAGGGGGAACTAATTGTCTAGCCCCTGGGGGGCTCTCAGGTAAGACATTTCTCCTTGACCCTACTTGTTTGTGTCTGCTCGTGTCCCGTCGGGTCCCTTGGCCAAGAGTTTTGGGGGTATGTCTTGTTGGGAAAACTGTGCTTTGAAGGAGAATTTGGTTTAATTTCACGTGCAGAGGATGTGTTGAAATGTCGGGGAAAGCTGCCTGTCCCCAGAAGTTGGCGTTTCCTTTGAATTCCAGCCTCAAGCCCCATTGATTTCGGAGCGAGGTGTGTTGGAAGGCTGAATGGTGTTGGCGTTGCTTTGGTCAGGTGCATGTGTTTTCGGAGCAGTGTGGTGGTCCCTTGCAGAAAGGGGTGGTGTCGTTTGCCTGGCAGTGGTGGCACTGTCCCTGTGACAAGAACCACACCTGGGCACTGCCTTGGGCTCTGCTCATTGGGGTTCCAGCACCCAATTCTTCATGCATCTTTACAGACGGCGTTGAGTTTTTCTTGTTTCGTGGGGGTGGCTCTGGGGGATGTGGCGGGCACCTCCTCCAGCTTGCAGGCGCCATCATGCAGTGTGTTTTTTAGAATGGTTTCCCTAACCCTCCTTGGTTTTTCCCAATGTGCAAAGCCCCCAGCACCCCATTTCCCTCCCACGTCTGTGGTTGGACTCTACGCATTGACGTTGGCCAGGATTAAAGCAGTTGTGCTGAATGTCTGACACCGTGTACCTGCATGTCCTCGCTGTGTTGGAAGGTGCTTCCTTTCTCGGGATCTCTCTCTGATTTACGATTTGTGGAGCACTGATGCACCACGTTGCCCCGAGATGGGATTCCAGAAACACGTCGGCTGTGCGCGCGTGGGGCCGTCCCTCTCTCCAGGAATGGCTTTTGGTGTGGATGTCTTTAAGCCGGCCCTGTTTGTTTTTCTTTGGGTGTAATGTATACCCCGGCTGTTATTTGAGAGGGGAGCATATTGTTTGTCCAAGGGCCCTAATGAGAATTAATCAAACGGGAGGGAGAGGGAATGGAGCAACTTGTCATTTTTAGCATTGGGCTTTCCTTTTTTTTTTTTTTTTTTTTTTTTTTTCCTGCATTGGAGCCTCTAGCTTTAGGGAAGAAAAAAGAGTCTGGAAAAAGAAAGGAGACGAGAAGCAAAACAACACAATAAGGATGTTGTTAGATAGCTTTGTTTTGGTTGTTGATTTTTTTTTTTTTTTTCCTTTTTCCTCCTGAAATGTGCCTGTTGCAGAGGGGAGGAGAGAGCTCAGTTCCACAGGATACCACATGAAATAAGCAGAGGAAGCACTCGCTTTTAGCAGGGGGCTTTCTGCAAGGGCCGGCGATTGATAACATCTCGTCTGGCTGCTCTGTGCTGGAGGGAAGGAGGGAGGGGGCCTGGGCTGCAGGAAATCACCCGGCGTGCTCCCCAGGGCTGGCGGGGGGGGAGTGGGATGCTCTGGGGTTGTGATGAACAAACCCCAAAGGAAGGCTCCTTCCCCACCCCCATCAAGTGCAGTTGTTTTTTTATATTCCTCATGGTTGGATTTATTATTATTTTTTTAAATCTAAGGTTTCCTCCCCACCAAAAAAGCCTGGAAACAGACCCTTTTATGATCATTGCTCACTCTTCTCCCTCCACAAATGTAATTGTAGCCATTGAGCTTAATGAGGAGCTGATAGGAGAGTTCACTCACGGAGGGACATGGTTACCTACACAGGCCATGAAACAAAGCCGAGTGCCTCCACATGAAAGAGCATTTGTTTTGCATTTGCTCTGATTTACTGGCATCTCCGCTCCACGCACAGAAGTGTAGCACTGAAAATTCCCAACTGGAGGGACCCAGTCGAGAAAGGAAAATAAACGCTGCTTGCGGCAATTCTCTAAAGCCAACTTACTCCTTTTTTCTTTTTTCTTTCTCTTTTTTCTTTTTTTTTTCTTTCTTTTTTCTTTTTTCTCTTTCTTTTTTCTTTCTTTCTTTTTTTCTTTTCCTTTTTTTTTTCCTTTTCTTTTTTTATTTTCCTGGCATATTTAAATTAGCAGAAGAGTGTGTTTGAAGGGAGGGGACATTAATGAGTCAGGGCATTCTCGGAGCTCTTTAGGGCAGGCGTGGGTTGCAGGTTCCTTATGGAGAAATGCATCCTCCTCTGCTCTTGGAGATCCCAGAGCTTGTGATGCCCTTACAATGGGGAGCTTTCATAAAAGTGATGAAAACCCATTTCTGTGGGTTTGGAAGCTGGGCCAGTAGGGATGTGATGGAGGGATGCAGCTTTGCAGCGTCATGAATGCAAGGACCAAGTTGGATATAGCTGGGGAGCAGTTGGGTAATGATTGGATACCAAGTTGAGTACCAGTTGCCTACCAAATTGGGCACCAGTTGTGTACCAGTTGAGTAGAAGTTGAGTACTGGTTGAGTACTAAGTTGGGTAACTGTTGAGTGGAAGTTGGATACCACTAGGGCAGCACATTAGGTACCAAGGTGGGTACCAGTTGGGTACAAAGCTAGGTGTCAGTTCAGTACCACTGGGTACCAATTGGGTACCAGTTGCATACCAAATTCGATAGCCGTTGGGTACCAGTGACTGGCAGCAGATGAGTGGCCACATGCTGAACCACAAACGAATGGGTGGAAAGCTCAGTTTGCTCTCCTACCAGGTGGAGTTGTGTTTTCATGTTGTCAGCAGCAGCGTGGAAAGGGACAGAGTGCGAGGGGTGGGGACAAAGGGAGGGGACACGGCCACATGATGCCACCGTGACCTTGTTGGCGTCAGTTGTAAATGAGGGGGAAAAAGAAAGAGAAAAAGAGGGTGGGGATGAGATTTGTTCCAGAGGTCAGAACCAGAGGAGAGAAGCTGTGGAACGTGCGTGTGGCATGACTGGGCATTGTGCAGCATCAGTGTACCCATGTCCCTTCATGTTGACCCATGGCACAGCCCTGGCTCTTCCACTCTCCAGCCCTTGTCCCCCACTGTGCTGCTTTGTATGGGACTTCCCTCTCTTTTTTTCTTCTCTCTATTTTTATGGTTAGTCCTTGCGTTGCCCATCGGATGGTTGTTCTAGATGGTCTTCAGGATCCCTTCCAACCCAAACCTTTTCTGGGTGCTCCAAGCTCTCTGTCATGTTGACACAGAGAGAAAATATCCCACTGGGGATAAAAATAATTCCTGCAAACAGGAGGCAGAGGGTAGCTCTTCCTGGGTTTGGAGCTCACAGATGGGTTTGGTTAGTGCTCTGCTTCCAAACAGAGCACGTGGGGGTGGCTCTGGGGGATGTGATGGGCACAACACCCTAGAAGCCCCAGTCCCAGTGGGGAGGTCCCAGCGCAGGGGCAGGATCTCCATGGGATATGTTGGAGGAGATGGGAACCAACCAGTGAAGGCTGGAGGCAGGGAGCAGACTTTGCATGGTCTGATGGAGCACTTCCTTCAGATCTGCTCCGTCTTGGCGGCATGCGACTGAGTGACATTTCATTATGGGATGGCAGGCAGGCCTGGAATGTTGCACTATGCCTCTGATCCCCACTGGTATCTGCTCTCAGGGAGCAGCACCTTGCCCAGACCCGCAGCTATCCGCCAGCGGTCCTACGTAGCTCCGGTCCCCCCTTCCACCTCCCCCAACACAGGCTTTATGGCCTCCTGTGAAATGCCTTTATTTACAAACGGGCATCCTATTATAATCTGGAATTGAGACATCTTCCTGTGCAGCTTGGGTTGTATATTTGTCCCAAGGATAAACAATTGCTTGGAATTTTTTTTTTCTAATTTTTTTTTTTGTTGTTTGAGTGGGGGAGGAGTCACTCATTCTTGATTTATTTGTGAGCTTACATCCTCCTTTTAAATTTCCTTTTTTTTTTTTTTTTTTTTTTTGACTGCATCCAATTCTGCACAAAGCTGCTGCACCCTTTCCTCCTGAGCCTCCCAGCAGAGCGTGGCCCCCATGCTGCAGGGCGGAGGTTATCAGGGGTTAATGCAGGATGACAGTGCTGGAGCCGGCGTGCTGCAGGCTGCCTGCCAGGCGAGGAGCCTCGGGCTGCTCAGCATCAGCTGACCGCGGCACCGCCGGCCTGGCACCGACTGTTCCTCTGCTCCGGGGGGAATTCGGGGGGGTTCTATGGGGCGCTCAGCCTGTAGGAGCCCAAAGGTGATCAGCACCCGTTGGGAGAAGGGAAGTGTTGTGGGGATGTGGGCAGTGGACATGGTGGGGGTGGGTCAACAGTTGGACTTGATGGTCTTGGAGGTCTTTTCTAACTCTTAACGATTTTGTAGTTCTGCTTAGGGACATTGTCAGTGGGTATGAAAGTGGTGGGTTAGTAGTTGGGCTTTGGGATCTTGGAGGCCTTTTCCACCTTTACTGGCTTTATGAGTCTGTGATTGTATGAGTGGGCATGGTGGTGATGAGTTGAGAGTTGGACTTCTTGGAAGTCTTTTCCAATCTTAATGATTCTATAACCCTCTGAGTGGGCATGGTTGGGATGGGTCAGTGGTTGGACTTGATGGTCTTAGAGGTCTTTCTCAGCCCTAGTGATTAGGATACTCCCTCAGATGTTCTCCCAGGATGGGTTAAAAGCCAAAGGATGGCAGTGCATCATCCCATCCCACTTCCCAATTACATGATGCCTTGGGGGTGGTCTGCACTAAGTTGCAGGAGGAATCCCACAGCGAGCAGTGTTGCAGCCCCTTATCTTGTTTGCTCTCACTGCAACAAAGGGATTTGAGTTTTTGGGGTGTTTCCCAGCCCCTCGTGGTGCCAGTGTGGTACTAATGGTTTGATGGTTAGACTTGTCATCTCGGAGGTCTTTTCCAAAATCTGTGATTCTGTGAGTGAGCATGGTGGGGGTGAGTTGACAGTTGGACTTGATGGTCCTATTGGTGTTTTCAAACCTTAATGATTAGAATCATAGAATCACGGAATTGTTCAGGTTGGAAAAGACCTTAAAATCCAACTGCAGCCTAACCATCCTACCCTAACTCTAACAACCCTCTGTTAAATCATGTCCCTGTGCAGATTCTGTGATTCTACGTGGCTTTGGGGCTGTTGAGTTTTCTCCTGTAGCCTGGAGCTTTTGAGGGAAGGAAAGAAGGTAGAAAAGTGGATTTGGAAGCGTGGAGCCAGGGAGGGGTGTGTGCCTGCACTGGCAAGCAACCCAAACCACTCTTTGCTTGCAAAATAAAATGTCCCAATGAGCGCCGGAAACCCGATCGTTGGGGACATTGAAACCGAGACAGGACACAAACACTCATACGGGGCAGGAGCCATTCCATCCCCACTATCTGCGTGCAGGTGTCAGTTACACTATGGGAACAGTGACATTAACCCCACGCACCGACCCGCCATGGGTCACTGGGACTACACCTCCAAACGCCAGCACTGCAAGCATGGTGTTTGGGCGTGCATGGCAAATGCAGGGCCACGGGGACACACTGAGGTCCCCAAACCCCCCCTTTGGCACAGGGCAGATGTTGGGAGCCAGGCCCTGTGCGGTGCCAACCCCCAGCAGATTGAATGACCCACGCCGCAGCCTGGCTGCCCGCCCACTGTCACAAAGGAGCTTCCTTCCCAGTTTATTTTCAGCGCTGGGATATTATTAACCGCTGAGGCACGGTCTCCGTTTTAGTGTCCCTGTGCAAAAAAAAAAAAAAAAAAAAAAAAAAAATCCAGTTTGCTTGTACAGCCTTCTTGTCCAAATCCCATTGGTTTGTCCCCGAATGGCCGCTGGCTGCTCTTTAGGAATAGGGTGGCACTGGGAATACCACCCTGTCTGCCCTTCTCTCCCATTGCTTCTTGTTTTTGTTTTTTCTTTTTTTTCACTGGTTTTTGGGTTGCCGTTGAAGTGCGTGATGATAACTTTCACCCTGTTAACGAACAGGAAACATTGGGACAGGACAGGAAATTACATCAGGCTTTAGGTGAAAAGAGCCAAGAAAGGGGAAAGGAAAAAAAACGCAAGAAAACAGCTCTGTTAGTGAGGGGAAGAAAGTGCCAAGGAGGAGGAGAAAGGAGAGGGAAGCAGAGAAGGAGGGACGCAGCCCTACGGAGCGCAGCTTGCAGCCGGAGCGCTCTTGTTTTATTTTCATTCTGTTGAAAAATATTTTACTAGCGGGGTCACCCCTGCCTGAGTGCTCCACTTCAGTGCACTGAGAAATCGTTTCATGGCTGCTCTCAGCTTCCTTCCCCAAACGGTGAGGCTGGGGAAGCGCTTGGCTCGGAGGCGCGTTTTGGTTTGGCTGCTCAGCTCTCCAAACTGGTCCCCACCCAGTGTCATTATCTTGGTTTTAACTTGCAAAAAGTAAGAAAAAAAAATAAAATAGGGAGCAGCTTGGTAAGAACTGGCTCAGCCCTTCTCTACCCTTCTTACTCCCTAGGATCCATCATCGCTCCGGGTCAATGAAGTTGAGTACATGGTGTTGGAGGATGTTGGGGTGAACCTGGGAGTGGAGATGAGCTCCTTCCCTTGTGTCCCTCATCTCAGCTCATTGGGGGAATCAGCACCTAATTTCTTGCTCTTTTTCCCCCCTTCATCTCCTCTCCCAGTTTCTGAAACCTGCTGTCCATTTTTCCCCATTTTCTCCTCAATCTTTTCTCCTGCTTTCCCATCCTCAATGTCCCATCACTGTCCCAGCTCATGAGCACCCATAACCACCTTGGAAATGGAGTGGGGCATCCGGCGTGTGTCACAACCCTTTTCTTGACAGCCTCCGTCCCTGCAGGTGTTTGAGAACTGATGGGGGTGGTTTGGGGTTAGGCTTTAGCATCTCACAGGTCTTTTCCAACCTTCGTGATTCGGTGATTCTATGACTTTCATTGACTTTTTAGGGTGGAGCACAACTCTTCATGATTTTCCAAGACATTCTCTTTGCACAGGGCAGGTGGGGAAGTAGATTTCTCTCCCCAAAAAATGGCTCCGGCTGCTGGGCCGTTGGAGCATTGTTGCAAGCATATCCGTGGATATGTACATAATAAGGAAGCTGGAGGTGATGAATAGTAATTTTCTTTCTGAATAGGTTCTGTTTGTAGGAATGCCAGCGCTGATTCAATGAGTGCCGGCTCACGGCAGAGTGCCTTGTGGCCACGTGGCTCTGTGGGTTGCAGCTGCCACATATCCCATCCCATCCCCTCCATCCCAAATCTCCCAGATCCCCATTTTTAAGGCTGAGAAACGCCGTTTTGGGGAGGTGAGGGAAGTTCAAACACCTTCTGCTTTTACAGCCAGGGGAGTTGGCTCTTGCTCCGTTGATTCGTGCTGATGAAACCAATGGCGCTGCCTTCGGAATGCTACAAATTCCTGGGATGTGCCACTGGTGGGAAGGTCCTGGTTGCTGCATAGGGAAGCTCCATAGGCTGTGGAGTCCTGTGGGGTTGCTGCACTCTCAATTTGTGGGGCAGGGGACTGAATAACGCCATAAAGCCATCCTGTGAGCAGGAATCGGATAGCAGTAGTTTTATTTGGAAAAGGAGCAGGGAGCTGAGGTTACATCACTGTGTTTGAAGCAATGGATTCGTTTTCTTTGGAAGCTGGGCCGAGACGCTGGAGCTCACGAGAAGGAACAAACCCATAAATCTTCACGCCCAGAGCCCTGCGGGTTCGCTGTGCTTTGTCACAGTCCCACAAGAGCCAGCGTGGAAAATGTGTCGTGGTGTCACCGCTGTCACCTGCGGCTTGTGGCGTGGGAGGAGCAGGTTTGGGGCTGGGAGGTTGGAACGGTGCATGGGATGTGGGGACAGGTGGCTCCGGTGCCGCTGTGCTGCTGGGCAAATCTACCTCCAGCATGGGGCAAGCAGCTGTTGGGGTTCTTCACCTGGGGGCAAGCAGGTTTTGGGGGGTTCCACCCATGAGCAAGCAATTTGGGGGGGGGGGGTCTTCATCCATGAGTAAGCGGTTTTGGGGGTTTTTCACCCCTGGGTGCTTCGTGGCTTGGGACAAGCCGCTGGCCCCATCCATGCCAACCAGGGGTGCCAGCTCCACCACAGCGCCAGGAGGGTTAATTACTTAACGAACGTAATATTCTCTCTAATTGCTCCGCATTATTAATCCCAAGCAAAGCGAGAGGCGCAGGGAGGGCTGCACGGCCGGGCAGCTCCCGCCTTGGCAGCTCCAGCCAAGAACCCTTCATCGGCCCTCGGTCTCTTTGTTGGCCAACCTGGCAGTTCCATGCCGGTCCGTCCGTCTGTCCATCCATCCCCATGCCCCAGCTCCATTGAGCACCAGGGCTGTGCCACGTGCTCCTAGGAGCGGCCGTGATTAGATTACGGAGGCAGACAGCAGTAATGATTAACTCGCTCCGTCTGCGCGCTGTCTCCAGTCTGGCGCGGGGTGCTTTTCCCCCTCGCAGGGCCCTGGCCCCGCGGCGGCGATGGAGCTGTAAAGCCAGCCGGGAGGAATGAGGGGGGAGAGGGCCGCTCTGCAGTGGATCCGGGAATGGAATTTATTGGCAGGAATGCAGTAAATGCTCCAAATGCCAGCCCCGCTCCACCGTTTTCATAATGGTTACGCAGTGGGGCCGGCGGGGGCACGGCGGCGTGAAAAGGACTTTTGTTCCGTGTTTCCATGTTTTGCAAAAGCCTCTCCCTGCCCTCTAGGAAGGAACGCGGCGCAGGGTGGGTGGTGGGCTTCTTAATTCTTTTTTTTTTTTTTTTAATTTTTTTTTTTAAGGGAAACGTCTGTTTTTGCTCTTGCAATAACGCTGGGGAGAGCTGCAGGTCAGCGTGCTGTGGGGAGGGGATCTATTTTTTTCTTCTGTGGTTGCAATGGGATGCCGTGTGTGTGTGTGTATGTGTGTGTGTGTACCTGTGTGTAGTACACTCAGGAACAGATCCCAGCACACATCTGGGCGCTGGGTATCTGTGTGGAAATAGTGCCCTGCTCTGCTCTGGGTTTAGGAGGGCTTCTACAGCCCTTCTAGCATGCAGCCTGCAGAGCTTCATGTTGTCAGTGAGGGGATGACACATGGGCAGCTACCGTATCCCCACACTGGAACCCAGTTCCCCAAATTGTGGGTCATGGTTGGGTTGGTGGTGATGGGTTGGGGTTGGGCTGGGTGATCTTAGTGGTCTTTTCCAACCTTAATAGTTCTGTGATCTGGGAGAGCTGGGGGCTGTGCTGGGGAGGGCCATGACCTACCGAAGCTTTGGTGGCTGTGATTTATGTCTGTGCTGGAAGGATGATGGGCAGGGTGCTGTCACCAAGGCGGCAGTTCTGGCAAGCTTGGGGCTGGTTGGCCTAGTTGGAAGCCAGGAGCTCTTTGTGTGTTGGTTTCTCCTTTCTCTGAAGGTTGAGGTGCAGAAGGGGTGTGCCCTGCTGGATCCAGGCAGGGAGGTGTTGGCTCACCAACAGGATCTGGGGCCATTACTATCCCCCAGTGGTTGGTCTTTAAGGAAGGTGGGGATGTGGTACCTGGGGACATGATCAGTAGGCATGGTGGGGGTAGGTTGGGGTTGGGCTGGGGGATCTTGGAGATCTCCAACTTCAGTGGTTCTGTGATTCTATAATCACTGAGGTTTGCTGAAATCTCCCTTATTAGCATTAAAATGAGATCACACCTGCTTGTACAGAATGCACTGCCAGAGCATCCCGGAGCCCTCGGGATGCAGTAGGACACTTGTGGTGCCAATGGGGTCTTGGGAGGGCATTGCGTTAGGATGCAGTGCATGTCATTCTTTCGGCTTAAACTTCCTTGGGCATTCCTTCCTATCCCGGGGGTTGTCCCTGTCCCCATGGGGGGCCTCCTCCTTCTCACCCCATCTGGGCAGGTCTTGGCACGTGGCACAGGGGGAGGAGGGATTCCCATTCTTCTGCTTTGAGAAAAAGGAGCAAAGTTTCCCACACCTTTGAGGGGTGCAGCAGGAGAGGCAGATAAAGAAGGTTCTTTAAATTAAAACTTCAAAAATAATTAGGCTGACTGTATACTAAACAACAGCAAAGAGGCCCATTTACTGTAAATATTATGAATGGATTTGGCTGCCTTCTCCATCCCCGCCCTTCCTCTAAGGCTTTTCTCTGAGCTGAGTCGAAATTCGGCCTTCAGACAGCGCACTACTCTATAATTTGCATGGCTGATGAGGCCCTGAGCCTGGTGCAGAGGAAGCTGGAGTCAGCTGGCTCCGCTCTAACCGCTGCAGTCGGCAGACGGGCGCTTCTGGGGCGTGCATGGGGATTTTTTTCCCCTTGTGCTGCAGCAGGCTCAGCCCAGTGGCTTGAAAAGAAAATGGGCACAAAGAAGGGTTCTTCTCTTCTCGGGTAATTTTTATCCATGGTAATTGATTAATCACCGTAATTAGACAGTAGCAATGACTAATAGGATGTTTGTGAATCAGATTTCTGGGTTGGTGGACTCCGTGAACCCAGCAGTTTCACTTGTGTTCTTTCTTTGCTGTTCCATTAGTGTGCATTGCAAGGTTTGGTTTCTTCCGTCTGTGCTTGAATTAAGCCCCAATGTTTGGGGACAGGTTCCAGCTGGGCACCCCAGGAGAAGGGTGGCCCACAGTGCCCCTGCGTTAGGCTGGAAGCCATAGGAGATGTCCTTAGGGACCCACTCTTCCCTCTTCCCACCCCATTTTTGTCATGATTTCATGAAGGAGTTTTGCTGCCCTGATGAAGGTGATGGGATTTCTTGCATGGGTCTCCATGGGATGCCTGGAGTTCCCATGGGATATGGAACAGTGTGCTCCCATTACTGCATTGCACCCTGCTGAGTGAGTTCAAACCAAAAGCCTGGTTGGAAACATTGGGAAATCCCAAACTCTGTTCCACTTCTGTGAACAAAACCTGCATGGGTATGGATTTTGACACAAGGTTGACTTATTTTGCTGGGATCATGGAACCATTAAAGCATTTGGGTGTGCAGCTCTCTAATAAATTAAAGAAACCATTTTAAGGCTCTTTAGACGACACCATTGCTGTATAGGTTGTGTTGTAAGAACAGCCTAATTAGACAGAGACACAAATGTAAGGTCTAGCCTGTCTATCCGCAGATTAAGGGCTCCCTAAGCACCCACTGACACGATGGGCTGGAATGGTTCCTAAAGGGATGTCAGGGTCTACAGTGTCAGTAATCTGCAGATTAAGGGCTCCCAGGGCATCAGGTCTGACTGAGTGTTGTGGTGTTTTAGGGCCTCAACATGGTTCGTTGGATGGGAGCATCCCTGGGGAGTTGTCGCTGTGGAGTGGAACATGTGATGATCTCTCAGTTTGCCTTACAGAAACCATGCTAGCCATCAAAAGCAATGGAGCTGAGATAGAAAAGGGTTGGGGTGAACGTTCTCCTGGGCAGTGTCTGCCCACAAGCTCCAGGAAAGGCACAGAGACCCTTTTCTACAGTAGAGTGTGCCCTTTAATTTTGATTTCTCTTTACTCTAATAAGGTGTACCTGGAAATCTGTCTTTGAAGGACTTTTCTAGACTTTTGGGGTTTTTTTTGTTTGTTTGTTCCCCCACTCAAGGACCTTGTGAGTGACCTGAGAGAGTAGGAGGGAAGGCACATTGCCTGTTACCCTTGGCGTTGACTAGCTCTGGTCTTGCTTAGTGTTCTTCTTGTTTCAGTTCTTGGTGGGTTCCTGAAGAAGGGCTCTGCCAAATTCATCCTTTCTCCATCCCTACCATCTCAGTTAGGTATCTCCATCCTTTCCATCTTGGTGAGCATCAGAAAATGGGAGGACAGCCCAGCTCCTGGCTTACCAGTGCCACTTGAGGTCAGGCAAAGGGGATTATTGGGCACAGTGTGCTGAGCTCTATCTCAGCCTCAGTCCTGGCCAGACGACACATTGTGCTGACACCAGCCCAGCCCTTTTTTTTTTTTTTTAAGCTCGGATGCCCTCCGCATGTGCTGACATAAAGGAGGGGAAGCATTTGCTTCATCTGGTCTCAACACTATGTGCATGCGTTAATTTATCTGCTGCCGTTGTTCGTTCCCACTGGGATACTGGTCATGGGTATGGGGTCACCACCTAACTATTCCTGTTGGGTTACGGTCATGAGTATGGGGCCACCACCTACCAGTTCTCATTGGGTTATGGTTATGAGTATGGGGCCACCAGCTTCCATTTCCCATTGGGTTATGGTTATGAGTATGGGGCCATCAGCTTCCATTTCCCATTGGGTTATGGTTATGAGTATGGGGCCATCAGCTTCCATTTCCCATTGGGTTATGGTTATGAGTATGGGGCCACCAACTTCCATTTCCCATTGGGTTATGGTTATGAGTATGGGGCCACCACTGTGAGTTGGTTGGGTGAGGGTACCCCAAAATGGGCACCCTTTGTTCCCATGTCAGGGCTGGTGTTTGGTGGAAAATCCCAGCCCAGGCATCCCAGAGGAGTATGGGAGAGGAGGGGGTGTGGTGGCAGGAAGAGCATGGGAAGACCCTTGGGGGCACAGCTCTTCAGCTACGTCGATCAGTTCAAACACTTCTGCAGTTGGGTAATGTAATTAACACGTAGTGGTAACATCACTGGGAAAAGATCCAATTAGGGGCATTCAAAGTCCTAATCAGGAGAGGTGGTATTCCAATTCCAGATAGCAGTGACGATGGTGCAGATAGCTCCTGACTGGATCAGATGGGAGCAACTGGGAGGGCCTGCAGCCCAGCGTGTGCTCTGCTTGCTGTTTTCATTAGAAGTCGCTTGATTACAGGAAAACCTTTAGCTATGTCAAAACAAAACAAAGCAAAACAAAAGATCCCCTTCCCACCTCCCCCCGCTGGTGTTTGTGAACTTGGCACCGAGACAGGGCTGAGAGCTGGAAAGCTATGGAGGCTTTTGCTTCTCTGCCTCTGGGCTGCAAAAGTTGCTTTAATTTCCACCTAAATTCCCTCTTCTGAAATGAGCTAAGGAGTCTCAGTTCTTCCATGGTGAAAAAGAACTTTTTCTTCTTCCTCCCCTCATTTTCCATTATTATATTTGCTCTTTACAGTAAGTTTGCACAATGGCCTTGGTCCTGGTGGGGCCCCCAGGCAGCTGTCGTGCAGCCATAGAAAATAATAATAAACCACCAATAGCAGCGAATGGAGGGGCACTTAATAACGAAACAAGGGCATGCATGTTCCCAGCATTGAGCAGCAGCATTGTTTGATGGGATGTGGGAGTGCCTGGAGCTCACTGGGACTCTTCTAGGCATTTAGCTTCGAAGGGATGTGTGTGCTTTGAGGACCTTGTAAAAACTGTGGTTTTAACTGAATACAGGAATCCTAAAGAGCTGCTCAGCCTTTGGTATCCTGGCTGTACAGCAGCCATGGTGGTCTGAAGGAGATCTGGCCACAAATTTCCCAGGATTTTTTTTTTCCCCACTAATTTCTTATGATTTGGGGTTTTGTATTGAAAAGTTTCAAAGATTTTTCCCCCCCACAGATTTGCTAGGGTTTTTGTTTTTATGTTAGTTTGCAGTAGGGCTCACTGCTGAGAAAGGGCCTGGTTCCAGCCATGGCATTGGTTTTCTTGTGGTTGGTGGCATGGGACCATGAGATGAACTCAATGCGATGTCATGGGGTGTTTGAATCATAGAATCATTGAGGTTAGAGAAGAGATCAGGTGCAGCTGTGAACCTATCCCCACCATGCCCAAACACAGAATCATAGAATGAAGGTTGGAAAAGATCTCTTAAGATCAAGTCCAACCACTGACTCTCCCCATCTTGCCCACTCGTGGAGTCATAGCATCACTGAGACTGGGAAGATCTCTAAGGTCATCGAGTCTAATCATCAACCGGTCACGACTGTACCCCTGTGGTCAGAGAGACATGAAGCTTGCAGAAGACCTCTAAGGTCATCCATTCCAACTGCTGACCCATCACCACCATGCCCACTTACAGAATTTTCAGGGTTAGGAAAGACCACCAAGATCCCCAACCCCAGCCCACCCCCACCATGCCCACTGACTGTGCCATCAATTGCCACATCTCCACAGTTCTTGTCCAACTCCAGGGCCATTCTTACACCTTGCTACGCTCGTGGCCATTGCCACAGAGCAGAGGGAGCCTTCTGGGGAACAAATGTCTGTCAGCAGCACCACTGCATCATTTTTTCCTTCTTTCATATGACCTTCTCTTTCGCCCCGGTGACGCCATTGGCTTTTCCCATTCATTCATTCAGTGGGAAACACTGGTGCCAAGAAAAGAGGGGAGCAGGGAGGTCCCAGCGGTGGTGAAAAGCAGCACTGGTGGGGCTGGCAGAGGGCCTGGGCCTGTGTGATTCCCATGGCTGCTGGAGCAGACACCCAGCCAAGATTGGAGCCCGTGGGTGGAAGGCGCTGTGCCGTATTTACACCGCACGGTCCAGAATCGCGGATTACCTAAGCCTTGTCCGTGAGGTCTGCTCACCCCATGCCATTGAAAACCCGAGTGGGATTCATTCATGAGCTCCAGCCCTCCACAGAGCTCTGTTCATTCATCGCCAGGGCAGTTGGCTTTAGCTTTTTTTTTTTTTTTAGCTTTTTTTTTTTTTTTTTTTAATGCAATTAAATACCTCTTTGTACGTTGGGCTGAGCCGCTCGTTAAGGGGTCTTCTCAAACGCAAGCACAAACACGGGGTGAAAAAGGCCTTTCTGCCCCTCTCCTCCCCCCTCCTCTTGAAAGGGATGCTTTTATGTTAAAGAAAATAAACAGAGGGATTTTAGCAGGTCCAACGACTGCTGCAAAATTCCCTTCACTGCTGTAAAGCAGAATGCGTGCAAGCTGCAGGCACCAGTGGCTGCACTTACTATGGGGGGTAAAGGCAGGGGGGAGTTGGTGGGGGTTGGATTTTTATATTTATTTATTTTTACAACTTAGCTTTGCTTTCCTGACACTTTAAGCAAACAGCGAGTTAAAACATCTTAAAATATCAAATACAAAATGAAAAGAAAAAAAAAAATTAAAAACAAACCCACGGGGAGGGTGCGGCAAGGGAGAGTGAGGGGGGCACAGCAGCATTTACATCACCCCACATCGTTCTGTTTTGAGGGGGGAAGGTGTGGATAAACGCACTCTTGGGGTATTTCCCACTGCAGCCCCCCTGGCACACCTTCCTTTTGGGGCCATTAGCCCCCATGACTACCAGTGACTGCAGAACTCTGTTCCTTGCTGGCACTGAAATGAGGAAATGAGCATTGCACGACTGTGGCGCTGGAGCTGTGTTTTGTTGTTGTCTTTTTTTCTTGTTGTTTTTGATTATAAAGGTGGCTGTGCCGGAGGAGCAGCAAGAAGTCGTCAGTGAAAGACACAGAAAATACTGAAAATAGTGACATTGAGTCTTGGGGTGGGGTGTGAGGGAGGAGGGTGCTGCTGGGTCACCCCCATGCATTCCTGCAGCATGGTTGCATTTTGGTTTTTTTTTTCTTAAGTGCAATTATAGAGATGAATGGTTCCCAGGTCCCAACATGCCTGCAAGGACTGGGAGGGATTACAGAGCAGCACCGGGTGCGGATGCTGCATCAAGGAAAGGGGTTTGGTGCTGCTCAGCACCCCTGGCCCCCTCCCCTGGTACTGTAACCCCACTCCAGAGGATGGAGTGGAGATAAGGGCAAAGGGAACCAAGTTTTGGGTGGCTTTTGTTGCTTTTGAGGCTGTTTTTCTTAACAGCATGCAGCTTCTGACCTCCACCCCACTGCCTTCCATTAGGCCTTGGCCTGGGCTTCCCGGCTTTATGAAAGTCCCCATTGGGGCAGCTGAGCCCAGGGGTGGTGTCCTGTGAGCTGCTTTTGGAACTACGTCTTGCTTTATCACACTGGCTCTGCACAATGGATGGTGATTTGTTCATGGAGATGGGCTGTAAGGTGTTTGGTTGCACCACTGGTAGGCTCAGTGATCGTAAAATCATCAAAGAATGGTGGAGCCACAGAGCGGGGGGACCTTGAAGGTGACAGAACTAGAGAATGATTGGGTTGGAAGGGTCCTCGAAGATCACAGAACCAGAGAAATATTGGGTTGAAAGGGACATCAGAAATTATGGATTGATTGGGTTGGGTCGGAAGGGGTCTTAAAGACCCCCGAATTCCAACCCCTTGCCTTGAGTAGCACCATTTCCCCACCAGACCAGCTTGTCCAAGGCCCCATCCAGCCTGGCCATGGGCAACTCCAGGGTGCTGAGGTTGTCAGGGTGTGTGTGCACTGTGTATTGTGAACAGCTGGAGCTCATGACATTGCATCACTTTTGGATCAGAACGCCTCCTCAGTCCTCAATTTCTCCATCTTTTTGTCTCCCTGTAGATTCCCAAGTTGTTCAGGAGTCAGGGGATAACTCACACTGGTGCGTGGTGGCATACTGGGAAGAGAAGACACGCGTGGGTCGGCTGTATTCTGTCCAAGAGCCCTCCCTGGATATCTTCTATGATCTACCTCAGGGGAATGGCTTCTGCCTTGGGCAACTCAACTCGGACAACAGAAGCCAGCTCGTGCAGAAGGTGCGCAGCAAGATCGGGTACGGCATCCAGCTCACCAAGGAGGTGGACGGCGTGTGGGTCTACAACCGCAGCAGCTACCCCATCTTCATCAAGTCGGCCACACTGGACAACCCCGACTCCAGGACGTTGCTGGTGCACAAAGTGTTCCCGGGTTTTTCCATCAAGGCTTTTGATTACGAGAAGGCGTATAGCCTGCAGAGGCCGAATGACCACGAGTTCATGCAGCAGCCATGGACTGGATTTACCGTGCAGATCAGTTTTGTGAAGGGCTGGGGCCAGTGCTACACTAGACAGTTCATCAGCAGCTGCCCGTGCTGGTTAGAGGTTATTTTTAATAACCGATGACACGAGACGGAGCGGACTCATGACATTTATACTACTTTGCTGCTATTACTTCCTTCTGAGTGCTTGCTTTTCATGCAACCTTTTTGTTTTTGTTTCGTTTTGTTTGTTGTTTTTTTTTTTCTTCCCATTTTGAGAAATAGCTTAAGGATAGATTTTCGCCTGGGGATTTTGATAAATAGATGTATTTTTTAAAAGTGTGAACGACCAATAACTCAAGGGGAGAGTGCGTGGGGCAGGGAGAGATCACATATGATTATCATTTTCCAATTTCCGAAGGATTGTACTATGTGATGGATGAGTTGGGAGCCACTTGCTCTTGGTAGCGTGATGGGATCCCTGAATTTTTCACGCTCCCCAGTCCTAATGCTGGTGGCACCCAACCAATACGCCTCCCCAGCAGTGCTAACCCAACGTAGCCCCACCAGTGGTGCACAAACTTCCCGCCAGATCTTACTCCACCCGTGTCGTTTTTGCTGTTGAATTTTGCCGTTGGGCCGTTGCTGTTGTTGGGTTCACGTCCCGCCCATCCTTTCCATCCGCCCATCTTTCCACAGCGTTTTCTATCATCATGGATTGATACAAGAGGAGAAAATGGCAATGAAGAAACTGTGCATGGCCCGTGCTTTGCAGTTGGAGCTGAGATGTGATGTAAGACTAGAAAAAAAACAAAAAACAAAAAACAAAAAAACAAAAAAAAAAAAAAAAACCAAAAAAAAAAAAAAAACCAAAAAAAAAAACCAGAAAAAAAAACCACAAAGCAGAACAAAACAAAAACAAAACAAAAAAATGGGGAATAAAAAAGTGTTGAGGATAGTTGGTCTGTCGGAACCTGTTGGATCAGGTTACCCCAGTACCATCGTATCTGAAGACGCCGTTGTGCTTTCATTTCTTCTTGAATTCATACACACGTATGATACTTTTACACTGTTCTTAGCTCAGTGAGCATGTTTAGACCTTAACATAAGCTATTTTTCTAAATATAAAGGTTTAAATGAACAAGAGAGCATTCTCATCAGAACTTTGGCATCGTAGTGCTTTGGAAAGAAAACACACACAAAAAAAGAACTCCTTAAAAAAAAAACCTGAGATTTATCAAAGAAAAAAAAAATGTATTTTATGTTATATATAAATATATTATTACTTGTAAATACAAAGACGTTTTATAAGCATCATTATTTATGTATTGTGCAATGTGTATAAACGAGAAAAATAAGAGAAGATGCACTTTGCTTTAATATAAATGCAAATAACAAATGCCAAATTAAAAAAAAAAAAAATGAACACGAGATTGGTGTTTTTTTCTATGGGTGTTCTCATCCAGATGAATGTTTTTTTTTTTCTAAAGGATTCTATGTTCCATGAAAAAAATAAAAATGTACACTTAACCCTGCGTGCGGAGTGTCTTTGTTAAAGGTGGGGAGATGCAGCAGGAGGGGTATTCCTGTTGCTTGCCATTTCAGGTTGAGCTGACCCCCATGGCAGCAGCCCAGTGTTTATCCTATACCACCATCCTGTCCCTAAAATACAGTGGCTTTCATGCCAGCGTATCGTCTGGGTTGCTCCACAGGTCCATGGGTTTGACTGGAGCTCTGCATCACATCCAACGTGTCCTCAGCAGGAGAGAAGTTCCGTCAGCTGATGGAGCTCCTATGTTTGGTGAAGGCAAATTTCTGAGTGGAAACCACTGGCCCTGTGGAGCCTGGCTGCTTTAGAGAGGTGCAGCATCCGTATCTTGAATCCTACTGGCCTTCACGTGGTGGACCGATGTGGTAGAGGATGAGTCTTTGTGAGCATTAAGATTCACCCAATACTGCCCCTTTCTATTCAACATTCCCCACCCAAAGGGGTGTATTGAGATACAGTATTTGGTCTGCTCTGAATGGACTGTGCCTTACCTGGATTGCTTTCACTGAGCCCACCAACCAGCTTCAAAATAGCTTTGGATCATGTGGATGTACCCACTTGTCTTGCTTGATGTGCCCTAGAGGTGTATCTTCAGACATTGGTGTATCTTCATCTGTGGTACAGTTTGCTTCATTTTGTTTCCATTCTGTGCCATCAGACTTAAAACACTCAATGACCTCTCGTATGTCCAGTGGTCAAACCAGCAACAATGGTTTGTGTCAGAGGCTCAAGGAGAAATGCTCTGACCCATTCCATGGTACCCCCCCACCAAAGGCCCCAAAGGTGAAGGATAAAATGGTCATCGTTGTGAAACTCTCACCTCCTCTGAGCTTTTGTAGCATCTACCAGCAGGAGCACGACTGCAGACAGCAGGTTGAGGTGTCCTCCTGGGCACAGTGCTGGTGAGCTGTGACTGCAAGTGTCTCCTGGGGTTGGGAAATTCTCTGCACATCCGTTTTGTACCTTGTCCTGTGCAGCTGCCTCTTGCAGGAGATGCGCTGCTGAGCTGTCTGGGTCTTTGGTTGGGTTTGGTCGAACCTTTATTTGGATCTTTGGTTGGAACTTTGGTAGTACTTTTTTTTGGAATTTTGGTAGCACTTTTTTTTGGAACTTTGATTGGACCTTTGGTTGGACCTGGCTTGCCAGGCTGGATGTCATGGTGCTAGAAAATGCACACCCTAAAACACCCTAAAGAGTCCTTCATTTTCTGGGGCCTCTGCTTACACTCATCTGTGAAAATATTAGACAAGGCATCACTGTTTGCTGTCTGAAAGCCAAGAGATAATCAGCAAAACGACAGCTTTTCAATACTTCTGCAGCTTGAATTAAAATGTTCCAGACTTCACCTCCTGCTGTGCTAATTTTAGTCCTCTTTCAGTGAAAAAAAAGAAAAAAAAGAAAAAAAAAAAAAAAAAAGTAGAGGAAAATAGAGTGCCAGAAGGCTGCTGAGCACCAGCTCATCTGCTTTCCCATTTGCTCAGCTCTAGGGCTAGGAGATGCAAAGTCAGACACAGTTGTCCAGCCCCTTGGTAGCTCCTTGCAAGCAGTGCCATGTTCTTCTTGCTGAAGGATACCTAATTCAAACATGTCCCCTGTGAATGAGCCCCCCAATTCCTTGGACATCCATGACAACTGTCCAACAATGTGGTCGTGGCCTCAGACCTCATATCACTGTGCTCTGCACAGCTTAGCCGTGGTTCCCACTCCTTCAAAATCACCTTACTCAAAGCTCCTGCACTTAAGAGGCTCAGACAGGAGCTGGCTGAGACAGACTCCAGTCCTGATCTCCCCCTCGCTCCCCCCTCCCCTCCAGAAAAGGATTTATCTGGAAATTTGGGGATGACTGAAATCAGTCCGTTCTGGTGAGCTGTAATCTTGCTCTGCACCGTGGCTCCAGCTTAACTGGCATTAAAATGTCCTAATGATATCCTGCACCACCGTAAATTACAGCACGATTGCGCTTTTTTTCCCTGCATTGCCAAGTGGTAATTAAAGAGTGCAATAAAGAAGGGTCAAAGCATGCTGCTTTCCGCTGATATATCATACGTGGAATCTGCTCAAACTGTCAACTGCTGATGAAAGATAGTGCCTGTGATGGGCACTGCAAGAGACAAGAGGGAAAACTCCACTATCTTGAGACCTTTGGAGCAAGTGGTTTCCATGGAGCAGAGCCACGATCCATGTTTTACTTGGGTGATGCTCTGCATGGGACTCATTCCCCATCTGCCCTGAGGACTCCAAGGAATTGGTGGGCTCTTGTCTCACAGATTATTAACAAGTTCATTGGGTGAAGGGACACATTTAAACATCCACTGGATGAAGGGACCCATGAAAACATCCACTGGGTGAAGGGACCCATTGAGTTGTCCATTAGGTGAAGGGACTCATGGAGACATATGTTGAGTGAAGGTATCGGGTTGGGGACAGACCACTGGTGTCACCAAGCCTTGTAGTCCTGAGCTAAGATGAGTTTGGTCCCAGCTATACCCTGCAGCTGGCCAGATGAGAATGCCAATATGAATATGCTCAAAATGTGGGGAAAATCTCATTCCAGCCCAAAGGTAGTTGTCTTGCTCAAAGCACTTTACAAAACTGAGGAGCAGGAGAGTGAGTCCCAGATCCCATCACTTGACCAGTGAAGGGACATAACACATGAACATAACCCATGGATGTAACCCATAGGTATAACATATCTCTTGAGGCTCATCAGCTCATTTCAGAGCCACTGTCCAGGGATGAATGGGTCAGAAAACAATCTTGGCCTCCTATCAGCAAGGCAAACTGAGGCTGAGAGCCTGGAAGAGGAGGGAAAACTGAAAAAAGACCCATTGCAAGCAGGTGCCCATTGAAAGCAAGCAGAAACCTGGTGTTAAGGCATTCTCTGGAGCATGGGTGACATAAGGGAATCCAAGTTTCTTGGTTGCAATGGGAGCAAGGCAGCAATGTGTGGACAGAGTTCACGGGTGTGGGGCTGCGGGCAATGAGTTGTTGGGTTCTGCTGCAGAACCAAAGGGCACAAAGTACTCATGCAATGAACCTGAGCCTCTGGGGATGCTTTGTGATGGATCTTTTGCACTGTCAGCCCTGCTGCTCCTGCACCAAAGCTCAGGGAGGGGGTGTCAAGTTCAGGAGGTGAATTTTTCACCTGAGGCATATTCTTGCTGCAGGATGCAGAGCTCCAGATTGGGATTGCTTTGTTAAGGGAAATCCATCTCCTAGTACTGCGCTGCTCCTGGCTTGGGGAACTGCAGAAAACACCAACCCATGTGCACCACAGGGGTCAAAGAATCACAGCATGTGTGGCTTGGAAGGGACCTCAGAGCCCACCCAGCCCCACCCTCTACCATGGGCTGGTTGTCCTCCACCAGATCAGTCTGCTGAAGCATGGTTGATGAGTTCAGGCACAGGCAGAGGCTGACAGCATGGCGCTGGTACTCACAGCCTGGCACTTCCCTTCCGTTCTCAGCATCATTTGGGTTACGGAAACCTCCCTGCTGCTCCTGATCTTTCCGAATGGAGCACTGTGCCTCAGGGTCCAGTGGTGTGCTGGCAGGTGTGGGGAGCTTGTGACATCTCCCAGCACCTTGAATGTCATCCCCCCTATACCACAGGATCATGGAATCACTGGGGATGGAGAGGACCACTCAGATCACCCATAAGTGAACACCCACTGCAGTTGTTACACTCCATCACACTCTGATCTCAGTGTCTCAATATCAGCACTGCGTCCATCAATGGATGCGTGCAAGGGACAATGGCAGGGGTGCACTGCAGTGATCACAGAGCCACTGAGGCTGGAGAGGAACTCTGAGATCCCTATGTCCTATCACAACCATCCTCCTATCTCCACTGACCATGTCCCCAAGCACAGGGGTGTAGGAAGCAGCACAGGATCCATAGCATCACCCATCCACCCTTGGTATGCCCTCTCCCACCCTCTGCTCCACTCCAACACAACGTTGCTTTCAGCTCTCGTTCCTCTCAGCTGTTTTTGGACCTCATTAAAGAACACTGCAAAAGCTGCTGTTAATTAACATTCCTCCAGCTGCTCCTCCTCCTCCTGCTACCCCTCCTTCAGCCTCTCTCATTTTTGCGACCCCCTTCAAGTGGAGAATCTCCTGACCCCTCACTGTACGACATCACAGGGGTGGCACACGGGGGGGTGGGGGTGGGGGCACATGGGATGGCATGCATAGGGGTGACACACATAGGGGTGGCACACATAGGGATGGGACATCACAGGGGTGTGCACAGAGGACAGAGGCCACCCGCTGTCCCACGGTGACCCCGTGCCGGCGCCCTGCGGCGGTGCCCGTCCGTCCAGGCTCCCTTCCAGGCGCGTCATGGGACTCCCAGCAAATCCCCTGGGGCCATCTGATCCCGGGGACGCCAGCACCCAGCGCTGCCGGCGCCGCTCAGGGGTTTTCCATGGTTCAAGGTGCCAAAGTTCATTGATAACGGCGCCCGGGGGCTCGAGTGTCACCAGTGCTTGGGGTGGAAATGCAGTGCTGTTGGGATAGGATTGCTTGGAATGATATGAAACTTTGAGTTCTGCTGGTTAGGAAAATAAAACCCTGTATATACTTGGTTGCATCGCTGCTGAGGGATGTCAGCAGCTCCCATTTCACGGAGCAGATGATGATGAAACTCCATCTGCAGCCCTGCAGAGACGAATGCCACACATTTCGCAGTAGTCCTGGAATGGCCATCAGATGTGTCAGAGTTAGGAGCTGCCCAGGGGACTGCTCCTCCAGTAGCCCCATTCCTGGAAATGAATCTGTACACTCCCTGGACAATGGAAGTTACTGTTAGGTCACAGAGGAGGTGACCAGTGGTGTGGTGCAGCCCCATAGCCACGCTGGGAAGGGGCATATGGGGTTGGAGCCAGGGATGTGGGGGCTGAAAATGCCTCCCCTGTGGCTCTCCAGCATTTCTGCCTGCAGAAATCACAGAAATCACAAGTTCAAAAGCAGAATGCCCTCCTTCCTCACCTCCTTTCCCATGAACTCTCTTGAACTTGGGAAAACCAAACCAGCACTGGGTTCACATTCCGTTCACATTATAGGTAAAGTTCAAGCTCCTCCTGATTTTGGCCCAGAGGTTCCCAGCAAAAATCGGGCTCTGGGACTGCACCAGTCCCTCTTCACCTCCCTCACCCTATGTCTCACCAGGCAGGTGGGACAGTAAGCATCCCAGCCATCCCATCCAACCATCAACTCATCCCCACCGCCATGCCCCTCGTGGAACCATGGAGGTTGGAAAAGACCACTATGGTCATCACATCCAACCATTTACCCATGCCCATAGTGCCCAAACATAGAACCACGCAATCATTCAAGTTGCAAAAGGCCTTCAAGATGATCGTGCCCACTCATGGAATAACTCAGGTTGGAGAACACCTTTACAGTCAGCAAGTCCAATTGGTGACCCACCACACCATGCCCACCAATGTGGGGTGTGCCATCCCATGCGTTTTTCCGTTGTTCCTGTGATCCAGCACCTTGGGACAATCAAGTGCAGAAGAGTGGGTGCAGACTCAGCATGTCTCATGCCAGATCCCTTCTCTCCCTCCCTGGAGGTCTCCAAAAGCACCTGAGCTCCCTTGCTCTGCATGGCCATGGTGGGACAGTGGTGGGACCAGATGGACCAACAGCAGAAAGGCAGAAATCTCCCCTGCAAGGCACTGGAGGGTGTGTCTGAATTGGAAAGATGTGGACCAGGGATGGTTGTCTGCCCCCAGAAAACGAATACAACTGGGGAATCTCTGCATGCAATATGATCCCAAGTGCTTCTCCCCTTGCCTAAAAAATTACAATGGGTTTACCACCAGCACTGAGCGTGCCTCACGCCTGGGCTTTAGCTTTACCAGAACACAGCCTGCACCTGCGAGCCTGGGTCTGATTTCTTGCAATGCAGTAAAACACAACACCCTGGGGTAGAAGTTAACTTTGCAGTAAAACAATGCATAGAGTGAATTTCGCAACCTGCACTTTGTTTCTTTTTCTCCCCAGAGCGCTATTTTGCAGCATTTGCCCTCAAACCAGTTCTTCTTAACGCAATAGATGTAATTAGCAGCAGACAGGTTGGTGTAACCCGTCCCTGATACACCTTCGTCCTCTCCCCCCTTCTCCAACCCTCATTTGCTGGAACAAAGCTCTTCTAGGAGAGTTTGGGTTTGTTGCTCGAAATGTAGAAATGCCAAAAAACTAAAATTTCAGTTTCAGAATTGAAATCTGAGCTCTCCTTACGAGTGGGGTTGCTGGATAAAAAAGAATTCCTGCAGGTTTTGCAGGACCATGTGCCAGGCTATGGGATTTGGGAGGGATGAGCCCCTGCTGTTTGTCCTGTTTGCCAGAGACATTGCATGGAGAAGACACAGCACATGCAGAAGATGCTCATGGAGGTCTGATGGACCTCCAGGAACCAGATTGGGTCCATCCCAACCCCACAGAACCTTGTTTTGTTGGCACCAGCTCTGGGGGAGGGACAGAGGCTGCTCTCAAGGCCCATTTCCACAAACAGAAACATATAATGGGAAGGCTCGGCGAGAAGCTATTGAGAAGGGCTGTGCTAATGAAGTCCAAACACTTTGTTTAGATGTTGTTGCTACAGCAACATAACATACATTGAAATGAAGCACTTTGGTGAAAAGCCTGGGCAATTTGGGACAGAACGGAATTCTGAAATCTCGGCATTTTCCTTGAGATGGACTTTGCATATTTCCCCCATTAACTCTGTGGCGGTGCTGTAATGGGTGTGAAACCATCAAGTTGCAACCTCAGGGTAAGGTGTATTTCCATAGAAGCACAGAATCACTGAGGTTAGAAAAGCCCTCCAAGATCCTCAAACCCAAGCCCAACCCACCCCACCATGCCCACTGACCATGTCCCCACGTGCCACATTTCCATGGTTCTTGAACACCTACAGGCGTGGTGACTGCACCATCCCCCTGTGCAGTCTATGCTACTGCCTCACCACTCTTTGGAGAAGAAATTGTTCCTGATGTCCAACCTGAATGTCCTGCGGTGCAACTCGAGGCCATCACCCTCGCATAAAGCTGATGCAGCTTCTGTTTTTCCCTGCTCTACCAACAGCATAACACAACGCAGAGCTTTTGGGTGAACTGCAGCAGAGCTTTTTGGTGGCACTCCCACCTGGGGACTGCTCCTCCCTCTGCCCCTGTTTGCTCGGAGCCCAGCGAGCAGCATGCGGTGATGTAGGCATGTTGCAAGAGGCACTGCCACTCTCACACAGCAGGAGTGGATCACCTGCTTCCTCCTGCCATAGCCCGGCAGCCGAGGACACGAAGCCCTCACCTCGAGTGACCCATGGCTTCCCGACGAACGCGCACATCTCAATTAGCCCCAAACCCCCCTCCAATTGACTCCGGCGAGGTTGAGACGGGTTTTCCACACGAGACTTTTTGGAAAAACCACAGCTTTATTTCTTTATTATATATATATTGAGTAACAGGCAGAGCGGTGCATCGGGTCGCGATGTGCTGCGGGGTTCCCCCGCCCTATCCCCATGGCCAAAACCTACTGGGAAGGGGCACCACCGAGCAGCATTGAGCGCCCTAGTTCCAACACAAGCTGTAGGATGGATGGAGCAATGTTTCACACCAGACACTGTGATTTCCTTTCTTCCCCCCGCTATCCTATGTTTGAAGCTCAACACCAAAAACTGATGGCACGTCCCAACAAAACGATGGGAAAACGTCAAGCTCTACACATTTATTACTCAGATGACGTGTTCTATAGCATACAGTGGGTCTGATGTTCTATCAAGAAGACTGCATTGCCACAAAGAGTTGTCAGCTCGTCTCTGAAATGCTGAAAATGATGAGTTTCTGTTTTCTCTAGGATGAATATCTAGTCTTTATGCTCCCCAAATCCTTTCTCCTTGTTTTTTGCTTTTTTTGTTTCTTTTTTTTTTTTTTAAAGCGCTTCATTTAACAAATATGATTAAATTAAAAATGGTGCCTCTTCAAATGCAAATAAATACATTAAAAAAAAGAACTGCTAGTGTGAATTTCTGCAGGACACTGCTGCTCCGTTGGCGATGGACACAGCCCTTCGTGTTGGTTCTCCTGAAAAATACTGAGTGTCACTGGGATGGGCTAATAGCTCACACCAAGAAGAGTGAAATTAGTGTAAAGCCATCAAATACCCAGCGGGGAAATAAAAACCGTATTTCCAAGAGAGGGATGTTATGAAATTAAGCAGGAGAATAAATCATAAGTTCTTCTGACAAGTTTTCCTCCGAAACCGTCAATCATGCCAAGAATAGATACTGATCAATCCCGTTTGGGGGATGAGGGGAACGAGGCAAATCACTTACCTTGCTTTTTCCCCCCCATTTTTGTTCCACCTGCATATAGACAAAGAGTTCTCCAAATAGGGCTGAAATCTCTCATGGGGAATCCAAGTGAATTGGTTGTGGGCACCAACACTTCATCTCTGGCAGTTGTTTGGCAAAGGGAAGGAGGATGCTGGGGGCTGGAGTTTTGGGGCATCGCCGTGGTGCCAGCCCCACTTTTGGCCAAAAGAGGGTATTCTGCACCCAAAATACAACGCTGCCCACACTCTGCCCCCACAGTGAGGGACACCAGCAGCAAAACGTAATACTGGGGGAAAAAAAATTACATTTTTGGTCAACTCCTAGATTCTCACGCATTGACGGAGCGAGGGATGTACTGAGTGACCGAGCGGTCCATGGTGGGATGAACACGGACGTTAAAACAGATGGATTTCACACAGAAGTTCTTTGATGGGAGAAATCCCAGTGCTGGAGCGCAAAACTCCCCCTGGGATTTTCCCTTTTTTCTTTTTTTTTGATTTTTTTTTTTTTTTTTTTTTCCTTTTTAGATTTTTTATGTATTTTTTTACTTCTTTTTTTTTCCTTCTTTTGCTCCCGTCAGAGAGCAGGGTCCAAGGGATGCTGTGGTGCCGGGTGCAGGGAGGCTGCCAGCTCAGATCCTGGCATCGGTCCTTCCATACAGGCAATCATCTCTCTGTTTCCTCAGCATTTAGGATCGCTGAAGCTCCTCTCCCCAGTTCCTCTCTCGTACTCCAGGTGTGGATTTGCAGACACACCAACGGGCAACCAAATGAACCGGCAACCAACGCTCTGAACCGTCTAACCAAGACTCTCACTTCCTCAACACCTTCACGTCGAAAGTCTCTGCTCTTCCAGCTCCCCAGAGATCCACAGAACCGTGTAACGGCTGGGTTGGAAGGGACCTTGAAGATCACAGAACCATGGAACAGTTGGGTTGGAAGGAATCTCCAAGCCCACCGAACCGCAGTCTACAAACTAGGTAGGAAATGCAGCCAGTGAGAAAGCAGCAGGAAACCTGTATTTTTTGGCTTCTCATTGTTTTCCTCTTCTTTTTCCTCCCTTTTTTTTTTTTTGCCATATGCTTTTTGCCTTCTCCCTGCTGGTTTCCCAAGAACACCAAGTCTTCATTTCTCCCTTGCCCTGTACATGAATAGGCCTGACTATAACAGGCCTGCTCTTAAATGTATAATTACAATGATGACAGTAATTACAATAAAGCACTCTTTCAACAGAAACAACAACAAAAAAAAATTAAAAAAAATAAATGGGCTATTGTTAAGTGAATGAGAGATGCTGCAGCATAGCAGCATCCCATGTTCCGCAGAGCTCCTAGCTCAGGGCACGTGTTTTTGGGTAAATCTGCGAGGTTTCTGGCAAGAAGACTGTGGCTACGTTTCTCCTACAGTGGTTTTTGGACTCTTGTAAAATCCTTCTCCTGCTTCAGCATCTTCATGAAGCCATTCGTGAGCGGAGGGTAAGCATTGCTGCCCCATCTCCTGCTGATCGCAATTGTCCGTTTTGACGATAATAAAATAAAATAAAATAAAAATACAAGAAAAAATAAAACCCAGTGCAAATCAGAAAGCCATCCTATGTGCCTGTCAGAATCCGGAGGAGACGGAGCGGAGGTGGGGGCAGAAAGTTGAAGAGAAGAGGAGGGGGGAAAATAAAATAACGAGAGCTCCGCTGGACAAAAGCCGTCAGTGATGAGCGTCTGTGTAGTGTGTGCCACGCTTTGTCCTCCCCAGACATCTGCTGTGCGCTGTCTGCTGCCAGTTGGCCAGAGCAGGGCGGGGGGACAGCGTGAAAACAATCCTGGCCCCATTGGGCTCGCTCCTCCGGCTCACCGTCGTCTTTCTAAAGCCAAACAATAACCCGGCGGGACACGCCGATTTCAGAAAAGAAAACCCTACAACAAAAACACGGCAGGGAGGAGGGGTGGCACTTGGTGACGAGGCTGAAAGAAACATGCTTCTCCCTCCCCACCCCACAAACATAATTCTCGAGCATGCTGGGGTTTGTCTGCTTGGGTACATCAACTGGAATCCCGCTAAGGTGCACGTCTTCTCCTCGCCCCTTCCCACCCCACCCTGCCCTGCCCCTCAGGCCGTCAGTTTTTGGATTGTCTTGTTGTAGTACTGCGTGATGGTGGGCGTCAGCGGGTTCCAATTGTTGGCGTGCAGCTCAATGACCTCCAGCAGGAGGGAACGCGTCAGCATGGACTCAGAGGGGCACAGCATCTTGTCACGGGCCGCAGCCAGCAGCTCCGTCATCATCTCAGGCAGCTGCTCCTCCAGCAGCCGGCCGGTGCTCTGCAGCTGTCAGGAGAGAGGGGGCAACAGCGTTGCGGCTTTGTTTTTGTAGAAGGGCAGTATCATTCAGAGTGAAAAGGACCATCAGGTCCAACTGTCAACCCATCGCCACCACGCCCCAATAATCACAGAATCAGTTAAGGTTGTAAAAGAATACTAAGATGATCTAGTCCAACCACTGAGCCATCCCCACAAAGCCCATTTAGCTGTGTTCCTAAACAGAAACACAGAATCATGAAGGTTGGAGAAGGCCTCCAAGATCCCCAAGCCCAACCCACCCCACCATGTCCACTGACCATGTGCCCAAGTACCACATCTCTACGGTTCTTGAACACCTCTGGGGATGGGGACTCCACCACTTCACAGGGCAGTCTGTGCCAGTGCCTTACCATTCATTCCAGGAAGAATTTTTACTGTTTCCTTCTCTTGTTGAAAAACAGAAATGCTGCACTATGAGTGCGGCTATGGGAGGGAGGAGTGCATGGTTCATCTCCCACCAACTTCAAAGGCAGCAGCACCGGGTGCTTTGGAAAAATCCCACCTAGAGCTCACCTATTGTCAAAACACAGCATGTGCTGTGATGTGGTGTGCAGCCCTTTACCTGATCCTTCATTTGCTGCTGATTCACAGCTGTCGTGTGCCCCGTTCACTAAGCAGGGCTCTTCCGGATGCAGAACAAATCCCTCTGCACCGCAACCGGCACTGTGTTTCTACCCTTCTGAGCATGGCCACGGGCGCCTAAAGCAGCATGAGCCCCAGAAACCCCAACCCCAACTTTGCTATCCCATCTGTGCTGTATAGGTACCATAATTTCCCTACAAAGCAAAGCAAAGCTCTCTGCATAGCCCATCACCGCTGCACGAGGCAGAAGAGACAACATGATGTGGAGCTCCCCTACCTCCATGGAGCAGCACAGCACGGCGTCCTCCTTCACATCCTGAGATTGTAACAACTGCAAAAGAGAGGAGATTGGAGATTAACCACTTCTCTTAGAGTATTGATGCTTGCTAAGAACACGGGAGTCTCCCTGGTCCCTTCCCACCATCTTATCCTTGAAGCACGAAGGATCTCCATTCATCTTTTGGCATTTCAGCAGTGATTTTTTCAGCCACTTCCCCACTGGAGCCAATTCCAGACCCAACTTTGCTCTCCCAGAACTCTGCATTCCAAACACAGCCCACAGGCCCATAGGCACAAGCAGCTTCCAAGAACACCCCAACATGATGCTACAGGGTCAGGCCACAATGGCATGGGTCAGTGGCAAAGGGCAGCTCAACCCGTCCATCCCCAAAAACAAAGAGCTGTGAGCAAAGCTGGGTCAAAAATGCAAATTTTTATAGAATCACGGAATCATAGAATGGCCCAGGTTGGAAGGGACATCAAGGATCATAAAGCTCCAACCCCCCTGCCACGTGCAAGGCCACTCACTTCCACTTTTTTTTTTTTTTTGATAGTGCACGTTTCTTTGCTTTTGTCTTCACTTTATCACTGTCATGCACACAGTGTCATCATTTCAGGCTTTCTGTTAAAGCCACAAGAGACAGAGCAGAACTGCTCTGGCTGATTTTTCTGCAGATAAAAACTGTGATGTGGTGCATTGCTGTGACAGACTTAACTGATTTCATTCATCTCTGAAATTCATCAAAAAAAGGCAAAATGTGGAAAAGTCTTCGGGCTAATTAAACCCGCCCATGCACAACACAGCTCAGTGGCAGTGAATTTGCTCTGAAGTCACACATTTTATTGAACACAATGTTCTGCTTTTCAGCCTCAGTCATCCCTTCTTCCCACTTCCATTTTTTTCTGTTTCCTTTCCTTTAGAAATGAACATGTTTACAGCTCCACCACCACCACTGGAAAACAAGACGTAACTCGAGGAATTATGGTAGGTCTCAAAGCTGTGTCTTCGCTCTCTTCTGTTTTCAGCAGAAAGCACTCTGTTTTGAAGCTGATGTTGATGACATCTGGACAAGCACGTGGTCCCGTCAGTTTGATCTCATGCTAGACAAATCTCCAGCCAGGCAATGAATGCATGCAGCAGCTCCCCCAAGTTTATCTTTCCACTGAATTGTTTGGGAACAGTGGTTAAACCCAAACCACAAGCTCTGAGATAAGTTCTCCTAAACAGTTAACAGATTCTTTGCAAAATAACCCAAGAGATTACATTAAACCTTCCACCCAAAAAACAACAACAACAAAAACCTATCTCAATGAGGGATAAATATAAACAGGCAGTAGCCCAGAAGTACACTTTAGCAGAGACTGGGATGCTACCACTGCGATGTCCCTGCTGTGATGCCTCCACTGAGATGTCACCATTGAGATGCCTCCACTGAGACATCACCACTGAGATGGCACCACTGGGATGTCACCGCTGGGATGTCATGTCTGGGATGGCACTGTAGGGATATCACCACTGGGACGTCACCACTGGGATGTCACCACTGGGACGACTCCATTGGGATGTTCCTACCAGCTCACACAAGCAGGGCTGCATGCAAGTACTGAGTGTGCAAACCCAAACCTGAGCGAACTGCAAGCCCTGATGTGTGGCTTTTGCACAGCCAGACCCTGACCCTAAGCGATGTCATTAATTGTTTGCAATCTGATTTTTACGTACTTAAAATATTTCAAGGTAAACACACTATACTTAGTAAATTAGCACTCCCATGTTGGAATTATTATTTATTTCACTATTTATAACTGCTCCTCCCTGTGCTGCCACAACCCCACTGTGTCTCACTCCATTCCCATTGGCTGCTCAGCCCCACACACTTTGGGTTTACCTAGCAATCATCCCCTGGGCTCAGGCTGTCTGCAAGAACACTTCGCCTTGCTCTTTAGCCGGTTCCCCGTATTGGGTGAAGCCGTGCAGCCAAAGCAGCAGTTGCTGCTGGAAAGCAGACAAAGAGTCTGCTCGATTTCCTAAGAGTGGGGGCCGTGTGCCAGGATCTGCCCGGCCGGTCACATAACACCCGGACACGGTTGCGAAAGGCTTCTCACTTCTTCTGCTGGTGCTGCATCGAGAGCTGTGCAGACTAGGGGGAGACAGAAGGCATTGTGCATCCCTCCCTGCAAAGCTCCAGTTCTCAACTATCTGTGCCCCACTGAGGGATGGGTAAAAAATGGCTCTGGACCCGAAATACCTTGAGGGTCTGTTCCTGGAAGTGCTGTGTGTGATCGGGAGCACTGGGCATTATTGCTTATCACATCTAAGGAATTCCACTCACAGCAGATCCGAGTGCAGCTGTGAATATCCACCAGCAAAACAAAGTAGCAAGCACATATGCCTTATTTCTCTCCACTCACCAAGATGGGCTCTGCAGAAGAGCTGAAGATTTTGCATCATCCAGTCCAACCTCTCTGTTCAAGCAGCATCTCCCAGGGCACATCACACTGGGTTGTGTGTAGATGGCTTTAGGTGGGGCCCTGGGCAACCTGGTCTGGTGAGGGGCAACCAGCTCACGGCATGGAGTTGGAATTGGAATTGGATGGGCTGTAGGGCCTCTGCCAACCCAACCACTCCATAGTTCTATTGTTCTAGGATCTTCAAGGTCCCTCCCAACCCAACCACGCTACGGTTCTATGATTATCCCCTATTCCTTCCTCCTCTGCTCCCAAGGCTTATTCAGCATCCTTGTGCTTCCATTATCCAGGAGAAGGCAAGAAGGCCCCAAAACTGCATCTGGGCTCCATCAAGTACAACCAGTTTCCTCCTTCCAAGTGCTGACGGACTCACTTGAAGTTGTTGCAGGCCACTGGATGTAAAGCCAAACTCCCTAGTACACCAGTACATATCCCCACAACTATTTGGGATCATTACCCACTTTCTACCAAGATAACCCACACCACAGAAGTGCTGACGCAGAGCTCTCAGGGTGCCCACACCACGAGCAAGATGGAGAACCTGCCTCACTTCTCATCAAATCATGCAGGCTGGCTCATGCTGTGCAGCTCTTCCCATCAGGAGATGCATATATTACCCTCTACAGCTGCAATGACACTTTTCCTGTAAGGCTTTGCACTAATTATTGTATATGACAACGCTTGCAGAATGGCATAAGCAGTGCTGGCCACAAACTGCCTCTTAGCATGCAATGCTTTGGGATGCTTCAGTGATGACTCCAGTGTGAAAGCAAAGAGGATTTTCTGACCTCCTGGAATGATCACCCAGAACCATGGGGTGGCTGGGGCTTCTCTGGGACCAGCACTGAGCAGGAGTTGGTCTGTCTGTCTGGCATAGACTGGCGAAAACAGACTGGGGAAAAGCAAAATGCAAATGTGGGGTTGGGGCTGAGTAATTAACACTCCATCAGCACAGCCAATTCCAGGATTCCTACAAGCAACTCCTTGAAGAGGTATTAATTCCCCATTGCTAGGCATCAGAAGAACTTTTGGGACCAGAAGACCATAGGCACAAGTAGCATCTTCTCTGATGCTGAGGTTGCCTAAGCATGAAATGAGATTTGGGGAATTCCTTCCCATTATGGAACTGATGGGGTAGGTGAAAGGTGGAAAAGGAGCCCCGTAAGAAAAAGTAAAAGGCAATAAGAAGGTTTCGCAGTAACTGAGAATAGGGGGGGTTAGAGGGAGATAGTTAGGGATAGTTTATAGAAGCAGGAATGTAGAGCTCGTTAGAGAAACGGGGATAGCAGACACGGGGTCTGGGATAGTGAGGAGGATGAAGGCCATGCTGATAAAGCTTGAGACATCTGGCAGGGAGGTGATTAGATGTCCACAGAGCGAGACGAAACTAGTTTGGGGGATGCTTCCCTTCTCTGTCAGGAGTTACGGCGAGGAAGGTCAGAAGCCTTCACGAAAAAGACAACAAAATTCTTCAACCCACAACCCACTAGGCACACACAAGAGGGGAAAGTCTGCCTGCTTTGGGGTATAATGAATACGTATCCCAATTCTGGGAAACTATTTATTGTGTATTAGTTCGCCCTATATCTGTAGCACGATTTTTCCAGATGGTGTGCAAACGTGGAGGAGTTATCCCCCTTGCACAGGGCTTTTGCACAATTGCCAATAAAACATATCTTCTCTATATCCTTACAGGCTATAGGGTTTGATTTTCCGCATGTCACAGGGGATGCATAGGGCACACTGTCTTCCCACCCAGCCCCGCTGCAGACTGAATCAGCAGCAAAGGGTGAGGCTGGACATGTTTGGAGGAAACAAAGCCACCCCAAAAGCTCTGCTATTCCAGCCTCTTGCCTCCAGCCTCGATACAATGAAGGTTCCAAGACCACTGGAGATGCACAAGGTGTATCCCACAGGAGTGTCAGCCCCTTTCGGAAGATGCTGATGGCAATTCCCACTTGCTTCATTGGGAAGAGGCCACCTGGATGGGGCACTGCTGGCCCCACAATGAGTTAGGGACCGTATCACGCTGCATCTGGGACAACCTGAAGGAGATGCTTGGCGGCATCTACTTGTCTTACAACTTTTAGCTGAGGAGGAGACTTCTGTTCTCCTCTTACCCAACCTGGACATTCTAGGAGACTGGAGGAGATTGGAGAGTAGGAGATTGGTTTGCCTACTGCACCCAGCAAATGACAACATTGATTCTCCTCACTGGGCTCCCGAGGAGCTCCAACAAGAGATACTTAAGAGCAAATTGCATTAAGGCCAGAGAACAATGCCTGTGCCCAGCCGTGGGAAACTCCTCCTCTTCCTTCCCACTGCAGACAAGGGAAACCATGAAACATCCCTCTCCCCAGATCTGGTACAGCAAAAGGGATTCCTCCAAAGATGGAAACCATTAAGAGGCAACTACAGAGACAATGACGAAGGCAATTTTGTCGCTCATCAAGTCAGACCATGCAACCCAAGGTTAGCCCCATTGGGTGGCTCCCATTAGAAGAGATAGGTGGAAGGCATTACCCTCAGCTTGGGGACAAATCCATTGGGACTGTCTGAGCAGGACCAGAGGTATGCATGCGAGTGAGCTGAAGTGGGAGAGCCACCCCGTCAGCCTCATTCTGCCTGGCTGCAGCCATAACAGCCCTGGGAGCAGAGGATGTGACCTCATCCGAAAGGGAAAGAAGAAGTGGCAAAAGCTGATTGCACAGGGCCCACCCTTGGCTGCTGGACGCTCGGTGCTCTCCTGGCTCTTCACGTGGCTGTGGACACACAAATAGCATCACAGAACATCCTGAGCTGGAAGGGATCCATAGGAATCACCGTGTCCAATCCCCAGCTCCAAACCCAAATCCTATGGCTGACAGTGGTGTCCCAGTGTGAGGAGGAGAGACCATGCCAGGGGATGACATCTGCTCTCATTGCTCCTTCCACCTCTTCCCAAGGAATGAAGGTGCTTCTCCAGCAATCCTGTAGGGCAAGGAGACACCGGTGGCCCTGGTTGTCCCTGGTGACCTTGCTTCTCTAAATTTGGCTCTGCCTGCAAAGTTGTTCATAATCCAAATCCATATCCACAATGGAGGATATGGAAAAGAGCAAACCCTGGGGTGAGCAGGGATATAGATGGGATTTTCTCTCTGACACCAAAGCCCTTCCTTGTCTGAAATATGGCTCTGCAGTTCCCATGCTCACTGGCTGTGACTGAGTCCTGCAGCTTTCCAGGAACACGAGTTCTGGTGCACAAAACACTGAGCTGAGCTCTGGGCATCATCATTTTTGTGTCTTCATCTATTCCCAAACACCAACTGCTTTCCAGATGAGACACCTCCCAGGCATCCCCCTCAACCCTGTCCTTGGCCAAAATAAAGAGCACAAATGAAAAACCCCGTTTGCCATTCTGTGTTTTGTTTGCCCCCACGGTCCCAGGGGCTCAGCTCCATGACCAGCACGGCTTTGTAGGTGAAATAACTAACAGTTGGTTTCTTCCTTCCTCCTCATGCCCAACTTTTCCTCCAAGATTCATTTCTCCCTATTTTCTTGGGTCACGTTGGAGCTCCAAGGCAGGAAGGGCATGGGGTGAGGATCTGGACCTCTCGTTGCCTTCACTGCCCAGCAGAAAAAAGCCAAATTCTGTCTCGTTCTCAGAGAATGCAATCCTAAAACCCAACTTCTTATTTCACTGTCAGACGGCTTCCAAATTCTGATGCTTTTTGAAAAGGGAAAGCCATTAAAATAAAATCCCCTCTCTGCGACAAGATGTGATTTTCTCTCCCAGCAGCACCGCCCTGTGGCTCAGCTGCAGCTGAGGGAGGTTCTTCCTCTCTTCCTCTGAAGGAGACAGCAAGAGACAGTGCCCTCCAAAGCTCAGACATTAATTACCGCGTTGGAATACTTCTCTAAATTACACAGCGTGGCCCCAGGAGATAACAGGCACTGAGAGGGGGAAGGGAGTGGACGCTGCCTGTGTGCTGCACTGCAGCTCAGATGCAGAGAAGCAATGAGATGGAGCAGCCCCCTCCTTGCCCTAGGCTTGCAGGGAGTGGGGAGACAGGAGGGAAGCACTGTTCCCAGCAGTGGAGGCAGGAAACACATCCCCCAGTGTGGGATCCCAATGGGAACTCTCAGCGTTATCTGGACCCTTCCCATGACATGGGGACCCCAATGGGACCCTCCCCCAGAATTGTGACTCCTCAGTGAGACACCCTCAATGGGATCACCCTCAATGGCATGGGAACCCCTGATAGAACCCCCCCCCAAACTGGGGCCTCCAATGAGACCACTCATGCCCCAATGAGACCACCCTCCGTGTCATGGGGACTGCCAAAGGGACTCTCCCCCTCAGAGTGGGACCCCCAGCAGGATCACCCTTGACATGGGGCGGGACCCGAACAGAACCCATCCAACATGGAGACTCTCTCAGTGTGGGACTCCAGTAAGACTCCTTTCAGCTCGGGACCCCTCATCGCATGGGGACTTCCAGTGGTACCCTCTAGGCATAGGAGCATCATCATGGGATGTTTAATTAGCCCGTGATGAGCTTGCTTTCTGACATGTGCTTAGAATCTGTCCCGGCAGTCCCACCCCATGCACCCATGGGTGCTGGGAGCACACTGCTGAGGCAACATGGCAGCTCTTTGGGAAATTAGAGATGGGGAAGATGCCCACCATGAGAAAAAGCTTCAAATATGAGGATCTGATACCCAGACTTGATGATCCTAAAGGATTTTTCTTTAATGATTCTACAATTCTGGAGCTCATTAGCTTTGTGTCAGGCTGTCAGAAGACCACTGAGAGTGTCTTGAAGGAGATTAGGAATGATCAGCATGGATGTGCCTCACCTCCTGGATCTATGGAGATTTACAGATGAGAGAAGAGCATGGTTGTCTACGTTCATTTCAACAAGCGTTTGGGCTCTGTCTCCCAGTATCCAAGTAATGGTAGACAACCAGCTAAGTTAAAAACCTGGCTGGATGGCTGGGTGCAGAGGGATGTAGGGCAACCACTGGGCTCACTGCAGGACCTGTCCTTTTCAGCATCCCTACTAACAACCTGGAGGAGGTGAGGAGCCCTCTCTTGCCAAGTCTGGAAATGACACAGAGTTGCAGGGACCACTCGACATGCCAGCCAGAGGGAGTCAGTGGGCTGGAGGAAGGAACAACAGGAACCTTAAGAAGCCAACAAGGCAAACAGCCAAGTGCTGCGCAGGAGAGGAACACGGGGGCAGGAATAGGGTTATAACAGGGCAGGAGGGAGGCAGAGCCCTGTGGGACCCCACTCCTGGAGGAACCAAGCAACGTCACTGCCTGCAATCTCTGGAGCTGGTTTTTCCACTTTCTTGCTTGCCTGCCATAGGCAACTGCTGAGATTCCCTGGATGTAAATCCAGCTCTGTCTGCTGCACAGCGTCATACAAACAAATACATCCCAAGCAGCGCTCGGCACCAACTCTGAGCTGGAGGCAGCTCAGCTGGCAGTGGGCTGGCAGCAAGGCGGCAGCTCCCAGCCCAGAGGCATCTCCTGTACTGGCACCCAAACAACATCCCATTGAGGATGGGACAGAGATATGGAAGAATCCAAACCTCCTGACACCGCTCATCCCACACTGATCCCATACAGCACACAGCAGATCTGGGTAAGGAGCAGCCAGCCCAAAATGAGCCTCAGTGGGACAGACGTGCTCAGAACCAGTTAACAACAGATGGGATACAGCATTACTTACCATCTCTCTGCCTGCACCAGCCCCAGGGTACTCGTTAACCACACACATCCCCGCTGATGGTACTTGCTGGTCCCCAGTCCTAACTCATTTTCTAAACTTTCCTGACTTAGCAGTGAAGAATAAACGTGGTTGAGCTGCAAGAACCAAAGTCCTTTTGTTGCTGGTTCCTTTAGCTTTGGAGGATGTGTAAAGTGACGTGTCGCTGGAGCAGAGTGCCCCACAATGGGCACGGGACAAAGGCTGTGGAGCAGCGAGGATGTCAGCACTGCAGCCTGTCATCCTTCAGGTCAATGGGGATTTAAAGAGACTGACTTGGCATTTCTGAATTAAGCTGGGACCACACGGCCACAGGGCTGGGAGACCACAGCAGGACATCCCTTTCACTGCGGACACCAAACTCAGTTGTGGGGACAATACCCTAAAAATGCTCACAGCTCCATTTTCTCAAGCTCCCCACGTTTGGTAGCTGCCATCGTTCTCTGGTTCTTATCTGTCAGAGGAGCTCTCTCTAAAAATCTCTTCTCCCCATAATCCCCAGGTGCCAACCTTCCCTACTTCCCTTCTCCAGTGCTATGACCCAAATTTCCTCTGCTCTGATGCACACCTGCTCTCATCCCTACTGTCCCCACGCTGCTCCCATCCTGGTGGCACCTCACTTTGCACTGGCTCTGTAATTAGTTGTGATGTTAATAAGTTTTTATCAACGGAAAGGAAAGGAGCTGGACAGGAAGCTCTGCAGGGGAAGGGAAGAAACATTCCTGCTGTAGCCATCAGGAACTTTCCCCTTCCTCTTCTCACTCCCTCATTGACCTTCGGCTGAGTCTGCCAAAACCATAAAGGAAAAGGGAAAAAAAAATAAATAAAGAAAGGAACTAAAAAGCAAGAGAAGCAGGGAAGGATAGCCAGAGCAGAGACGGTATCTCATGTTGCCTTGCCCCTGATAATGATTTATCACCAGGGGATGGGTGGATAGAGGTCCTTTCCATCTCAGCTGATATTATGGCTCTATGAGAACCCAGTGCCGAGCTGCCACACAGTCAAGGTCTCAGCCCTGTAGTCAAGGGCCAGTCACTTTTGAGCACGATGGAGAGCTGAATGGCTCTGGCTCACCCACATCAGCTGAGCTACACGGGCTCTTCATCTCCAAGAAATGGAACAGCTTGGACCGAGCTGTCCTCTTATGGAACAGAGAGAGATTAATGTTTAAGAAACAAGCTTCTGCATGGCATCTTGATATAATTAGTAATAGCTTTTTATGGAGTTGTTCTGTAGCAAAAAATATCTGTAATATGTGAAACTCATGTCTTTAGGGTGCCACCATGCCCCTGTGTCCCCAAGATGACATGAGCAATGGTGATATCACAGCAGGGACAGACAGGAGCGTGTTGGGAACAATTCTGGCAGAAACAGGACTGGGTTGTGTCATGGCTGTGATGGGAAATAGGAGGAACAGGAGCTCTTCCCAATGAGGTGACGCATAGTGCTGTGGGCAGAGAATTTGGGGAAGTTGCTGTTCTTAGCATCCCTCTCCTATCTCCTCTGCAAGACACATGAGCCTCACTGTGATGCTCCAACAATTTCTCACTGTTACACTCACTGTCTGTGAACTCTGCCCACAGTACTACTGCAAAGACAAAATCTTTATTAAGCGTTTGCATTCAGTGAAAATTTTCCATGTTAAAAGTCACTCCCAGCAATTTTTCCCCCACACTTTCCCTTGCTCAAGACTAGCAGAGAGTGTATTCGACTGACAGTGTGGGAGTAATGGCATAAGGGAGCTTGCCCTTCTCTCTTTCCTCTCTCTGCCTGTCTCATCCACTCATTGGCATGAATGCCTCTAATCACAGAAGAATTGAACAGTTGGGTTGGAAGGATCCTTGAAGATCACAGAAGCACAGAACCATAGAATGGTTGGGTTCAAAGGGACCTTGAAGATCATCCAGTTCCAACTCCTGCAGTTGGCTGGCTGTCCCGCACCAAAGCTCCATCCAACCTGACTTTGGGCACTTTCAAGAATGGGGCATCCACCTGCCTTTTAGAAGTTTTTATAGCTCCTCTGGTGAGGATTTTGGCAATGGTGAGATGAGCCAACCTAAACACTGAGTTTGCAATCCCAATTCTGGGGCTTTGCCAACCCTTTGTAAAAGAAGTCTTGCACGGGCCACGTGGTTTTCATGAGCAGAATCATAGTGGACAGAAAAAGCCAAGTGCCCCTGGAGGCATCCACACTGCTAGAGTGAGAATCATACATATGGGGAAAGCAAATCTCCAGGAATAACAGAGCAAACAGAATTGTTAAGGTTGGAAAAGACCAGTAAGATCACCTAGTCCAACCCTAAGCCATCCCCACCACGCCCAACCCATCACTACGACATCTACAGATCACGGGCAATTCAGCACTGCATTTCAATTGCTTGGTGAGGACAACTTCTGAAGGCATTACCTCCCTGAGGCAGGTGTAGATGGGGCACACAAGGACTCGGAAGGGCTCCCCAGTGCTGCTCCTCATGGTGCCAAAGACCTCGCAGAGGAAGGTGATGAAGCCAAGCCAGCGCTCCACGTCCCGCTGCTGCAGCTCCTCCCGCATGGTGAAATCCTTCTGCAAGAGGGATGGAGACAAAGGGCTGCATTAGCAAAACCTCATTGCCGGGAAGAGGTGACAGCTGATGGGATGGAGAACTGGGAGGAAATGGAAACTCAGGGGCAGACAGACAGAGGAAGGCAGACAGACTGACTCTTTGGTAACAGTGGGGGGATTGCTCAATGTGAGCACAGCGGTTGGGATTTCAACATGGTGAAGCCACCAGAAAGTAGATACTATAGAAACAACACCAACATCTGCAATATCACAGCTCTTGGTGCTGGTGGCCTCCTCTGCCCTGCCCCTCCCCTTGGATGGACATGGGGCATTTTTTTCCCAGTGCACAACCAACACTGAACGACAGCAAGAAGAAGGACCTCAAACATTAACATATGGGGAATGCGATGGGTGCTGATGGCTGCGTTGAGTGTGGTGGTCCAGATTAGCTTGCTCAACCCATAGACACCAAGTAGAGTCCCAACTCATCCAACCCATAGACACCAACCAGTCTCCCAGCTCACTCAACCCACGGACACCAAGCAGTGTCCCAAATTGCCCAACACAAAGACACCAAGCAATGTCCCAACTTGTCCAACCTGTAGACACCAACCAGTCCCATATCTCACAACCCATCCCAAATCCAGTGTCCCAGCACCCCCTGGGGTCTCACAAAATGATGTGTCCAGAAGATGAAGGGAGCACAGCCTTGATAGAGAAAAGTCACCCTGCCCTGGAGCCAATGGTTGCGAGGCCCAAGGATTATGAGAGTGTCATGATTTAGAGAGAAACATCAGGAGCAAAGTAGCTCCTCCAGACAGGGAAGAAAAAAGGCTTTGCACAAATGCAGGACCTAAAAAGGGGTGAGTGTATTGGAGATGTCTGGCAAAGAGTAAGGAGGAACACGGAAAAACAAATAGAACATTTTCTGGAGGGCACCTGTGCCACATGGGTGGCACAGGAGTGTACGTTGCTCACAGCCACAGCCTCTGCAAGACATCCCATGTGGTACCACTTGTCTGTCTCCATAGTGACCCTGCCCTGGTATTAAAAATCAGATGGCACTCCAGAAGGGAAGACCAAAGAGCGGGACAAGTTCATTCCCAACAGTGCATTCTCAGTTTGACTGCACAACCTCTTAACTCCACAACTGAATAAAGAAGCTAGTATAATTTCATCTCCTTTTATACTGACTGACTGAGACAGAGGCTCAGCTGCTCACAGGGCTCCAGCCATGCATGGGAGATCCAAAGAAGGAGCTATTTATACATTTCACTACAAAAGGAAAAAAAAATAATATTTGCATATTCAGGAAAAAACCTTGTAACACCACTGAACCACTGCTTAACCACACAGTGATGACTCATTCCTCTCTACGCCTGTTTCTATTGGGCAATTTCCCAATGTGTCTGCATTGAAATCAAACACTGCTGGGCTGTTTCGAAGTCTCCAGAGGAGTCTGCAGAGCTCTTCCTTCCGCTGTCCTGGGGTGGAGGAGTTATTGGCCAGCTCAGGTTATCACCCCGGGGTTACCCAATGGCTTGGAGTTCCCGCTTGGCTTTCTAGTGGAACAAAAAAAACCCAACCAGAAATGGAGACATCCCAAGAAAGACAAACCCAGCCTGATTCCACTCATCTTTATTTCTTCATTGGGAATGTTTCCCCCAGGCCTTATGGAGACTGACCTCCCTCAACTCTATCCACGCTGCATCACTGGAGTCTGTTTATCTGCAATCCATTTTTATGTGAGTCCATCTTTGCCCAGGAAAGCACGAGGATAATTTCAGTGACAAGTCAACTCGGAACAACTTAATTTAACGTGGCAGCACCCACGTTCCTCATGTCCCTGAACTATTCTGCAGCTGAGTGATCGCTCACATCTGAGCTGGGGACCACGGAGTGGGATGAGGGCAGTCCCCAGGGGAAGAAGGAGTGTCCTTTGAAAAAGTGTCCTTTTGTCAGAGGTAGGGAACCCTTCAGAACTGTGCTGAATCTCAATGGCACCACCACCACCCTGCCCCGTGAACTTTGTTTGCTCTGGAAATGCCTCTATTAAAAAAACACCGTGGATGGGCCTGCCCCATGCTTGTGTGGTGAGGTCAGTGCAGTGAGCATGTCCTCTCTCATCAGTTCGGCTGTATTTTTAAACACACACAGTATTACTAATTTGGGGGTACCCCAGCCTGTCGATACGATCTAAGTGCATTTATGGGATGACCTTCCTCCTTGTGAGCTTCTGTCAGCACTGGAAACAGCAAATGCTGTAGGGCTCTCTACTCATCTCACCCAACCAAAGCTCTCATCTCTCCACGTGGATGTATCTCAGGCAGTGCTGTTGTGTGAATCACAGATATATCCCAACTGGAAGAGATCCGTAGGGTTCAAGGATCCAACCTCTATCTCCACACAGCACCACCCAGACCCAAACCCAGTGTCTGAGAGTGGTATCTCAATGCCCCCTGAGCACTGGTGGCTCGTGGCAGTGACCACTGCCCTGAGGAGCCTGTTCCGCACCCATTCCTTAGAATCACAGAATCACTAAGGTTGGAAAAGACCTCCAAGATCCCCACCCCACCCCACCATACCCACTGACAATGTCCCCGCATGCCAGATCCCCACAGTTTTGGAACACTCCATGGATGGGGACACCTCATCTCCCTGTGCAGTCAATGCTTGACCACTCTTTGGAGAAGAAATTGTTCCTAATATCCAACCTTAACTTCCCCTGGCACAACTTGAGACCATTTTCCAAACTCCCAGTCAATACAGCTCCATGAGGACCAGAAGGAAGCCCCAGCAACCACGAGGAGAGCAGCAGAACCCCTTCAGTTTTGGTGGGCAGCAGCAGGCAGAGGAGCAGCGCTGTATTTCGAGCATCAGATCTCAACTTCAAAAGCTGCAGCCCAAAGCCATCCCTGGGGACTTGACCACACTTTTTAAAGCCAGGTCCCAAATAGCTGTGCACCACCGACGCATGGCGGCTGTGTTAGAGGGCAAAACTTGACCATGGGATAAAAATGAGGGTTAATTTCAGCTCCACCACCTTCTGATGGAAACAAATCCTCTGCATTTGGGCTTGTTGCTTGGTAAACACCGGGCACTTCCTCTGGCAGCTCTGCTGTTTACTCACTGCCAAGGAGGGAGGAAATACTGAGTCAGAAATATTGCAAAAAAAGAAATATAGAACGGTGAGGTGCTGGTGATCAGCGTGACATAAAAAGCTGTGCTGAACACTTGATGTTACTGGAAATGTGCTGCAAAGGTTGGAGCCCTGAAGGGCTCTTTGGGAAGGGGCTGAGATAATAATAAAGGCAGGATGAGGGACGGGGCAGATGCAGGGTTGGTGCATGCAGGAGGAGGTCAGGAAAAGCCTGACAAAGCCTCGGTGGCACTGGGGATTGATCCAACTTCTCGATGCTCGAAGTCTATTTCCAGCCTTGCGTGGGCCTCTGTCACCTCCATCACTCTGATTTCCTGGGAACAATGTGCTCATTTTCCTCTGCACAGTGCTTTGGGGTGTGCGACTGAGACATGCAAATCAGAACAATTAGTATTACTCCAACAAAAGAGCTACTGACATTTAAAGCAGATAAACCTTGTAAATTGCAGATGACACCCTGTGCCCAGCCTGGCCTTCACCCAGCTATGAGGTACTGTTCTCCCACAGGTTTCATCACCGCGTTTCCTTGAGCTGGATCTGCACCAGAAGAGCACACATCTGCCTCCTCCCAGTTGCTTTGGTCACTTTGGCAAGAGCAGAAGATACAACTGGTGACGTACTCCACGTGGAGCTGGCTCCATCATCCCAAGGCTCTGTGCATCTGTCTGGTCTTACTCCTGGGACCACCTGCCCAATCTGGGGACCTCATGATTGATTGCAGTGATGCTCCTGAGATTCCCAGTTAATTATTAATTGGACAAGTTTAAAAGCGCTCGAGGGGGAGAGGAGTAATGGATCAGCAAACAGCAAAGTGCTCCTGTTGATCTGGTTGCTGTGACAGATCTTGGAGCACTTTCTCAGTGATGCTCTGAGGTGGCTACGAGGGCGGAGTAGCCCAGTCTGGCCACAAGGAACAGCAAACACCATTTAGTGGTTGTCCTGGTATAAAAATCTTTGTTAATGAGCCTCTGAGTGCACATGCTGGAAAACACAGTGCCCTGAGGGTCAGCAAATTCTACAACTGAGGTGTAGAAAATCTCATTTCTACCAGAACACATCAGCATCTCTGCAGAGTTCCAGACCTCATACTTTATTAATGGAGGAGTACTTTTGAAGCTTCTTTTCAAGTGGGGTAAAGCTCAGAGCACAGCTGCTCTGCAAATGTATGAAAGAAAGGGAAGGAGGCACTTTAGGCACCCTGATTGCTTCATCAGACCTCCTCCACTGGCACCCAGGCTATGTTGGCCAACATATCCTCCTCCAGAAGCCAACATGTCATCCACTGGGACCCAGGTGATGTTGGCCAACACATCCTCCTCCTGTTGCTCTCCTTGTTACTTAATTTTTAATGTCACCCTACCTAGGCACCTCTCTGGGCTAATGCTGGATTCAGACATGTTTATCACTGCTGCATAAAGACCTTGTGTTTCCCATGAACCTGGACGTGACTGTGATAGCTGATCTTAATCACAAGCCTCCAAAGCCTTGCCAGTCTGAGAACAAAGATATTCAAGGTCTCCAAACAGCTCTGTTTATCCCAAGAAACTGTTCACCAGGCTGATCTGTGTCAGCACTGCAGGAACACACAACAGCAATTTTTTTAGCCTTCAAATATAAAAAAACTGCAGAAAGACGTGGGAGCCCACAGGCAGACATTCATGTTCATAGAAGGACAGGTTTTCCCCTCGTCTGCCCAGAGAATGACCAAGGAGGGAAGAGGAGGAGATGGGGTTAACAGCTCTCACCCAGACAGATTCGTGGTACCCAGAGTTTGTGTAACATTTCATGCTGGGACCCTTTTCTAAATTCTTTTGGTCATGGGAGAAAATGCTGCAACTGTTTAGTCTACAGGGAGTGGTGGCTCTGGCCCAGAACTTGGACGCTGCTGAGCAATCACGCCGGCACCTCCAGCCTTATCTCTGCTTTCTGTCTGCCCCTCCGCACCAACAGCCAAGTGTCTGCTGGGCATGGACCACTGTACTGCTGCTGGTGACAGTGCCAGAGGATCCATGCGATGGGGACGAGCAATGACCAACCACCATGGTCCCGAAGTGAAGTACTGGTATACTAAGAATGTCACCATCCAGCTCTATTTACACAAAAGATTGCAGAAAGTCTTCCTTGGGTGCTAATGTTTATAGATCCTATGAAGAATCTGTAACAGGGAACTTCTATTATAGCAAATATTTTCCTCGGCTAGCTTTTTTTTTTCTTTTTTTTTTTTTCAAGGATGAAAAATATCAATTAATCTGTTCCCAATTGCTCCAGTAGATGATGCTGGCCAACACATCCTCTTCCAGTGGGACATTAGCTGATATGTTCTCCATTGGTACCCAGATGATGTTGGCCAACACATCTTCCTCCAGTGTGAGACAGGTGATGCTGGCCAACGTGACCTCCTCCAGTGGGACTCAGGTGATACAGGTGAACACGTCCACACCCTACACACACTGCAAGCTCTCTGTCTCCAGTTTCACTTACTGATTCTCCTGGCCCAGAGGTGATATCGGTGCTGGGTTTCCAGCAGTGCCAGACAGCATTTTTCCATATGCTCCTTCCACCCTGCTTTATTAAAAAAATAATGCAGTGCATCTTGCTCCTCACCTGAGCGCACTGCATGTCTGCTCCCTGAGGTTCCTGCTGATGGGGTCAGGAACCAGCCCTGGGAAATCCCTCACTTTACCCCACTTTGGGGTGCTGCAGGGTGGTCCCCGGGTCAGGTGATGCTTTTTCAGGAGCTCACCCCAAACACCTCCATCCTGGGGGCACAGAGACATTGCCAGCAGCTTGGATTCACCTCTTACACTCAACCACATTCTCTGTGCCCCCACGTTATTGATGGGGGGGGCCAACATGGGAGCAGGGATTTCCCAATCCTGCAGCAGTCTGACCTGGATTGATGCAGGGCAGTGGGAGCAGATGGCCTGGCAGGCTGCTGCATTAACTCGGCTGAGTCCCCGGGCTGGCAAACCTCATCCCATGTCCTGAGGATGGATTTGAGCCTTTTAAGAGAAAATGAGTCCTCTCCCCAACAAAACCAGTGAGATGAGAGCAGCTTTTAAGACTCCATCCACCTGGTGCAAGGAGTTCTTAATGTTGGGAGAATTCCTGAATTTCTTTGCATTTGGATGGATTTTCAGGCTTTTTTCTGCATTTTTTTTTTTCCCCAGGGCTGGGATACCTCACTCAGCCCTGAGTATCCTCACCCCAGCAGTGGTGGGAGCAGCTCGGGGCTCCCCAGCGGGCAGCAGTTGCCTGGATCTGGCTGGGTTTTTGCAGGCAGGCTGTGGGCAGGCTGCACAGTCCACAGTCTCCACCTAGAGCCCAACAGAGCCTCTGCTCAGTGCTGCAGGATCCGTCCATGCCTGACGCACCAGGAGCTGGGGGAAGCTCCATGCCCAGCCTGGGGGGGATGCTCTCCTCGGAGATGGTGGGACCCCAAACCACATCCTGAGCTTACAGGGGGGCTGAGCCCTGCCATGGCCCAGCTCACTCCTCCCACATCCTTGTGCTCAGCACGGCAAACACTGCCCTTTGCATTCTGATTTATCAAAGGGAATCAATAAGAATCAAAGAACAACTCAGGTCAGAAAAGACCTTCAAGATCATAAATCCAACCATCAGCTGGCGGTTGATTCTCCAGTATTAATGCCACAACATTCTCACACAAAAGGGATTCCAGCTCAATTTTACTCTTCTATAAAGTCTTTTGTCTTACAGAAGACAAGACCGGGCTTTACCAATTTCCTGGATGTCTCTCTCCAGAAGTGCTCCCTTTGAACATCCCCAGTCCAGCACAGTTCACACAAACACCAGTGTGAGTCACGCCAGAAGTCTCAGGATTTGAGTTCAGGTTTTGAAACTAGAGAGAAGCACAGAACCGAACCATGGAGCAGCTCTCACTGGGGTGTCAGGAGGTTAAGCAACCAGAACCTCTCAGGACAAGTTCTGTGTTTGAGCAAGCACAAGGCTGAAGAGCACCAGAAGAATCCCTGCAAGGATATGCAGCAGGGTTTATAATTGGGTATGCACTAGGGTATGTAACTGGTATGTAAGGGTATGTAAACATGTATGCAGTAGAGCACGCAACTGGGTATGCAGAAGGGCACGCAAAATTGTATGCAGAAGGGCATATAGTTTGGTATACAGTAGGGTATGCAATGGGGAATGCAACCGGGCATGCAGGAAGGTGTGAAACAGCAATAGCTCTTCTGGCCCTTGGCTCTGAGGTATCTCTAAACACAGAGGCTTCATCTCAGGCTGAGTGCACGTGTGAGCCCTGCGATGGGTTGTGCTGGGCACTGTGCAGGGATGCACCGTTCATTTCTTTTTCTTTTTCTTTTTTTTTCCTAAGGAAAGTATCAGCCTTCTGTTTGATGTGTTGTTGGCTGGGTTGCTAAGGGGAGCAGTGTAAAATTACAGCCCCAGTGATGTCCTCTCTAATAATATACTCCGCTCTGCATAGCTCGGATGCAGACACATCTCAGCTATAAAGAGCACGGAGATTTCACCAGAGGAATACTCCAACTAATGTTACATGTGGAGGGTTTGTGGAAACTGCTCAACACCTCCCCACCAAAGAGAAAAGCACAACGGCCAGCAGAAGCCAGTGGCTGATGCTACGACAAGCAAAAATCTCCTGCAGGAGCCTTCGATTTACTAATTACAAAGGGACCTACAGAGGGGCAGAGAAACCACGTATCTATCCACCAAGACATTTTCCATGCCATTGTCCCCCAAGGTCCCCAGTTCAGCTGTGTCCATCACAAGGGCTCACATAGCCCAAGATCACTCCTGGTAACAAAACAAACCCAACGAGGAGAAATCCCAAATGGAACTCAACAAAGAGAAATCCCCAAGTGAACCCAGCAAGGAGAAATCCCAAACCAAATACAACAAGGAGAAACTCCAAACTGAACCCAAAGAAGAGAAATTCCAAACCAAATCCAGTGAGGAGAAATCCAAAGCAAACCCAATGAGGGTAAACTCCAAATCAAACCAGGCCCAGCACCCAGCTTAGAGTCAGCAGCATTTCCCCAAAGCTGCCCAGCCATCCACCCCACAGCATCCCAATGTGTTCCCAGCATCCAAACTCAACAGCAGAGCTTAATTTGGTACCAAAACACACAGAGAGGACAAAATGTAATCCCCGGTATTCCCAACATCCAGCTTGTTTCACACCAAGGCAGACACTCTGGCAACCTAGATTCATTGGCCCTGTCTCAGCCAGGAGGGGCTCTTCAGAAGAGCTGCTGGCAGGGAGGAGATTCACAGCCATTTTGCTCCTAACAAAAAAGGACAAACAAGTCCATCCTGCCCAGCCCTTCAAAACAGAGGCATCTGCCAGCACCATATGGGGGAGCGTGGCGCAGAAGGGCACTGCAATCTTTATCACACCCTGCTGCAGTGAGCTACTTAGGTCCAGGGATTGGATTAGTCTGAAAGGTGCCGGAGAGACAAAAATCCAGCCCTGGAGCAAATGTTTTATTAGAGGTTTTTAATTAATGGGAAATGATCTAGAAATAGCTGTTGGAAAACATCTGTCTGATGGTGGAGAGGTCACGGCTGGAGCTTGGCAACAGCGGGTTTTTCTAAGCACTGCCAACTCCTCAATTTCACAGCTTCTGTTCCCCGGACATGGTTCCATCTCTAAACCTGAATGTGCTTCAAAAAGACTGATTTGGGGCTGACCAGAGGATGCCACAAATCTGTGTGGATGCACTGATTCTTCTGTTTGGAAAAAGAGCCAACTGTTTGCAGAATGTCAGGATGCTTTACTATCAAAACGAAGTGCTTCCTCATTTCTGTTTCTCTGCAGCTTTCCAAAGCAGGCACTGTGCTCCCTCCCTGCACCCTGAGCACGGTGAGCTGAGTTCTGTGCTCCTGGGAAGCACTCAGGGACTCTCTGGAGAAATGAGATCTATTATTTATCCTGCTCTTGTGCCACAATGAGCTGGATGTGAATCCATTCATTACTGCACACAATGCTGCTGCACACATCAGCTTGCTGGGTCTGCTGGAAGGGGTTTCCATTATTGTTCCTTCTCTGTCTGCTTCCCTTGTTGATAAGCATCACCACGACACAAGACCAGATAGTGACCTAGCCTAAAAGACCTAATAACCAAACATTAAAACCCCTTAATGTTTTAAAAATGACAAATATATTGGTTACTTGGTCTCAGCCATAAAACTGAACTTAAGAAGTCCTCCTTCATTGCACTCTTTGGAAATACAAATCATGTTGGCCATGGAGATCCCTTTCCAATGACACTGTGGCTGTTGGGTGGGGAAGGAGCCATCCTGCCCTCCTTGGTGTGCTCTGGTACCCATGTCCACCCTCACCTGGATCCCCTCATCTTCACCCCCACCCTCCTCATTCTCAGCCCTTCCAGCAGCCAAAGTCTCAAAAGAACAGGGGCTCAGAGAAGAATATTGAGAGATACAAGAAGAAATACAAGTTGGCTTTTGCGATGCATGTGTCATAGGTACTTGAAGAAAGCAGCAGAGCACCCTGGCTGGAGGATCCAGAACTACTACAAACAAGAAGGAAACAATGGCAGATGGAGATGGAAGACCTGCCCATGGTAAAGGACTGATTGCTAGCGCAGCAGAGCTCTGAATCTGATAGACAACAGAGTATTGTCTTATCAGCTTTCCTCTCATTTCCACATGGAAATCTGTTGCCAAAAATATATGTGTTTCTAGACCAAGTTTTAATCTCCGAAAAAAAAAAACAACCCAAAAAAAGAAAAAAAACCACCCAAGCACAACCAAACATCCCCACTGAGCACTGCTGACGTGGGTGCTGCTGCCCACAGACCTTGAAGGCAGTGGAGATGGCAGAAGATGACAGCTAGCCGTTACGGATTGGCACCAGTAAAATTGGAGAAACACTTCTCATCACGTGGGCTTGAAAGGAATTTGGTGAAAGTTCAGCTCCTGCCCAAAAGCACGGTAGGACCAGGTGGGGTGAAGCTGCAAGCACCTAACTAAACACTCCAGCTCTTTACCTGCAGCATGTTGAGGAGCAGACTCCGGAACTTGGTGCCTTCCACCATGAAGAGGGCCATTTTGTCACAGAGCTTGGCAGCTGTGGAAGCAAAGCTGCGGTCTGTCACTGCTTTCTGGTAGATGGTTTTAACTATCTCCCCGAGCATTTCCTCAGAGTTGGTGGAGTTCTGAGCCTCCTCCATGAAGGTGGTCAGCTTGGAGTCAACGTCACTGCTGTTGTTACGCATGCTGTTAAGGATTTCAATTAATTTGTCCATTTTGTTCTTTTCAGGATGGGTGGTTTCCACTGTGACTTCGTCCTGGTCCGTGAAAAGGGAAAGACAAGGCGTCTGTTACACAAGGAGAAAACAGATAGGTCAGCCCTTGTCCTTCCACAAAGTGCAAAGGGGGAAAGGGGTTGGGAAGACATACAGACAGACCCAACAAAATCAGAGCATCCCCATCTCAGCACTGAAAGCAAGCAGTGTATGAACCCCAACCCATAAATGTTAGGTTTCCTCATTTCGCCCAGTACTCAATCCCAGATTCTTCCTCATCAGCTCAAGGAGATGTGCTCAAGGCTCCAAGCTGGAATGCCCAGCTCAGACTGGCATTCTGCCTTCTTCTGAACATTTAATCAAACATTTGTCCATCTCTCCCCATGCATCCAGCCTGCTCTGGTCTGCTCCCTTCTCCTCCCGTAGTTCAGTCTTAACAGATATTGCACCAGAGCACCAGAGCAAATCTGGAGCAATTTTTTGGACAACCCCAGCAACCAACTGACAAAGCAGCTGTGTTGACTACACACACCCAAAAGTGAGTGCCTATGGGAAGTCTTTCTTACAAGATTCTAAATCCACAAGACAGGCACTGAAGTGAATACTCTGAAAGTCTCTGCTCTACTCCCGTTGCTTTAAATAACATAAAAATAATGAACAAAATCTCTTCCTCCCCCTCGTGCCACATACATAAATAGTAAATGCACATACACTCAAAGGTGTACATTCCCAACATGCACTCCCATGGAACTGTATATGTTCAGGTTATTTTTGCTCCACTTTTTGAAAATCTCATTGGAGATACCCCCACGAATGCATTTTCCAGTCTGAAAAGAGAATCTCAAGAGAAGGAATCTGAGCTGCACAGGGGGCAAACGGAGATATCATCTCCAAATTCCTCAGAAATCTGAGTCTGAATATTGTTTCCAGAAAGGATTTCTCCTCCGTCACTTGCAAGCAATGGTTTTGTTATTGTTGGGTTCTTGGAAGGAAGGGGGAAAGATAAGGGAGTTTCAATTCATTACTGAGATAAATGCATATCAACTTGAGAGTAGCTGACTCCAAACATTCAGCACTCAAAGCACAGTATTAAGCTCTAGTTCTTTAATTGCAGATACAAATTGCCTTTTTTAGGCCTCTTTGGGAGCAGATGAGCCCTGCAGACTGGAGGCAGTCTGCTGAGATCACTGCTGAGGAGGGAGAGCCCACGTGGTAGCTTGAAGTGCCCCATCCTTGCAAGTGATGGAAGAGTTCCTGATCTTGGAAAACTCCCCTTAGGAGCAACCTCACTGAATGAGCCTTAATGCTGTGTCAATAAAGGGCCTCCCAAAGAAGCACAAAGACACTTCAAGACAAGCAGTGACACCAGGAGATCAAGAGAAGTTGCGTGCACTCATGGAAAGGTCTCCTGAGCCCAGCCCACCTCTGCATGGAGCACGGCCAACCACCAGGCTCCTGGAGAAGGGGAAAGCCAAAGTTCCCCTAAGAAATAATACCTTTTCTTTTAGCCTCCTCCGCAGCCTGTCTTTGGAAGACTGAAGCAAGTTGATCTTGGGCCTTTCCCCAACGCGCTCGTGAATGCTGTCCTTCCTCTTGGTCTCCACCTCTGGGCTGTATGGCTGGGACTGCTTCTCCACCGCCTCCGGACTGCGCTGCGTCTCCGCAGGACTGTGCCCTGTGCCAGCGGAGGTGTCCTCGATTTTCAGATTCTCAGTCTCTTTGGTGTTCCTGTGCGTTTCTTTGTCATTGGGTGAGTGCTTCTGGTTGTGGTGCCATCGCCGGTTCTGGCTGTAGCCATGGTGGCCTGGTCTACCAGAGGAGTGAGGGGCCTGGCCTCCTTGGTAGAGCTTCTGGTGATCTCTGTTGTGTTTGGTACCACCTTGCTGATGGTCTGCGTGCTGCTGGGACTTGTTCCCACCAGGAAGTCTCTGCTGTCGCCTGAAAAGTCAAAGGAAGACATGAGTACATTCTTTCTGTGTGGACTGGTAGAAAAGCAACAAGAATGAGGGGCATCTTTTCTGAGCAGGGTACCAGAAACCATATTTATCCATAAAATGGCTTAATTCATGCAATGTCTCCATCCCCGGAGGTGTCCACGGCCATGGACAGAGCCCTGGGCAGCCTAAGCTGGTTGGGGGGCACCCACACCACTGCAGGAGGGGGGCTTTAAGGTCCCTTGCAACCCAAATATTCCATAGTTGATTGGTTCTATGATTACTAGATTCCCTTCCAACTCAATCATTTTATGGTTCCATGATCTTTAAGGTCCCTCCCCAACCCAACCATTCCATGGTTTTTTAGATCTGTCATCACTGAAATCCCTTCCGATCCAACCACTCAATGCTCTTTTGGTTCTGTGATTCTTCAAGGTCCCTTCCACCTAACCATTTTGTGGTTCTAGGATGGTAACATGGTTTTGGTTTCTAGAAATATCTCTCCTATGTCCCTGTGTGAGATACTTCTTGCTTCCACACTCTGCCATGGAAGAGTTCGCCAGCCCCAGCCCAGCAGTGGGACATCACATAGGGACGCAACGTCAGGAGTTCTCCAGTGATTTGCTAGACAGACAAGGGCCCAACAAGCTTGTTGTTGCCAAGACTGCAACTTCCCATAAAACCCAATAGCCTAATGGAAGAAACACTTTGGCAGCCCCTTTGCTTTTGCATTCTAACTTTGGCTTCTGCATCCAATCATCTCCAGTGATCTGCCCAGCTTGATTAGGGCTCTCAGTTGCAGCCACTGCTGCAGAAAGAGGGCCTAGAAAGAGGGAACTTTCCTCTTGTTCCTCCTCCAGAAAGCCGGAGTGAGCAGAAATTCCTGCCAGCAGATGTGGCTAGAGCATCTTGCACCCTCCCATTGAGCTTGGACATCACACATTTCTACATGGGCTGTCAAGACAACATTATCATGGCTTGCAACACACACACACGTGAGCAGAACAGTGGAGGAAGAGCAAAGGCCTTCTGTTACCCAAAGGGCAAAGCTTTGGGTCATTTAATTTCCATAGTAGAGCTCTGAGTGAGCAGGAAGGGGCCAATCACAACTCTACCAGTGGCTAAGTCAGCCCCAGAGCCAGCTGTCAGCCGAGCTGTCCCTCCTCCGAGCTCTAAGGCAGCCACAGGAGCTCCAGACCCACACTGGGAAGCCAACTGGCTCCCAGCACAAAGCTCAGTGCTGGTGCTTGGCTGCAGTGCAATGAGCACACAGGTTCTCGGTGGCAGGGGAAGGAATCTGTGTTCAGTCTCAATCCATCAAATCCAGTTTTCAGAGATATTCAACCTGTTTTCTTCGCAAGCTGAATGGCAGGGAATGAAAACAAAACAGAAAAAAAAAAAAAGAAAAAAAAAAAAAAGGAGATGGGGAAAGCTTTCCTGTTTGCTGGAGCCTACGAGCGTTTTATGAGTACAGATCCTCCACATAAAGTTTTCCTGGCATTTCTTTGTTTCCTCTCAGCAACACAATCATATAAACCACTTTGTAAAATGCATAAAGAGCAACGCTTATTAAGAGGGGAATGTCAAAATAAGAGTTAGCAGTACCTCTTATCGAGCACTAAGCCCTCACATGCTCCAACGTGCAGGAGTACTGCTGATGCAATTCAGAATTCCCTCACTGCGGTTTTGCTCTTGTCTTCAGCATAGGATTTAACTGTTTGGGTGCACTTTCAGCCTTGGGTGTTTGGTCACACGTATTTAGATTACAAATATGGTAAGAGTTGCAGAGATAGAAAAAGAAATTCACAGTCAAGTCCACGTGGAAGGGGGAAGGTTATTCAGTTTGGGGCTTTAACAATGAGACAGGGAGAGCAAAGGCATCAAGGACAGCTAAAAGACAAAATTCACATGGCTGGGGCAGAGCAATCACGAACACAAACCAGATCTCTGCAGTCCCTGACCACAGGATGGAAAACACCAGAGTTAAACGAGTTAGGGGAAAAAAAAATGCAAGAACTAAAAGGCAAAGGAAGGAGAATGGCAAACAAGAAGCAGTGTCCGTGACTTGGCAGCAGCCTCGGGTCGAGACAACAATCCAGCGTCCCAGCAAAGACTCGTTCTGTGCTATTATCTTCCCAACACCCCAGCAAGGAAGAAAAGCCAAGAAGAAATAGGACTCTTTGCTGCAGAACAAAAAGCCAAAGGAGGGAGAAAAGAGCCCAAAACTCAAACTTTTATGTCTGCAGAGCATTACAAAGCCTGGCGGATGGGGATGACCATGGCGGAGCAGCTCCCAGGGCTGCGATTTTGGGAGGGAGTGGGACGAGAGCTTGGAGAAAGGCACATGATGGACACGAGAATGGGGATGACCTGCAGCCGTTGGCTGGGGTTCATGGTTTGAAGGCTTTTGGGGTTCATGGATTGGATGGATGGCCCATGAGAGATGTTGGTCCTGAAGATCACGGCCAAGCCGAGGCACCTACACCTCTAGGCGGTGTTCATTCTGAAGTGCTGCATTAGGACAGATCAGCAGTGGTAGAAGATTGATTTTTTTTTTTCCCCCTGTTTGCCTCACTCAAATGTTTTGCTGAAATGTCTGGGTGAAAAGAAATCTCTTTAGTCTTCCCAGCGATGACGCCATCAGCCTCTTCCCAAGCAGATGAACTCCTAAAAACCCCCATACGAGGCCCAAGGGAAAACCAAGAGGCAGTCATCCCATTGCTCTGTAGAAAAAACCAGCCACGTAGCCTTCCTCATTTCCATGCTCCACTACAGAAGATGCTCCCAGAGGTTCCCAGAGGTTTTTTGGGCCATGGAAAGGCAAACTGGATTTCTTCAGCTACAAAACCGTTTTCCTACTTGCTGCCTGTTCATTTAATGTTGAAGAACTATTTTCAATGACAATTCTAATTCAGCTCAGAACTCCCACTGGGTTCAGTGGGACTGGGAATGTGGGCATCAGTCGGTGTGGAAACTAACGAGACATTCAGAGCTATGGAGCAGCCGCAGAAGTACAAGGGAAGGCAGTCGGGGTATTGGAAATTGGATGGTAGAGTTTGTGCTATTGTTTCTCCACTGATTTTATTTTTTTTTTAATTAACAAAATGAGATACCTTTCAACAGAATTTAGATCTGACAAATGTTTGCTCTGCTGTAGGAGCCTATGTAAACAAATCTAAGGCTTCAGCTGTCTCAGTGATTACCAGCCTACGTGCTCAGAACTACAGGATTCCTACAAGCTTGACTACATCGCTTGCTCCCAAGGAGAGAGGCTGGAAGGCACAAGGCTGGGGAAAATAACTCCAGACATGTGCACAGCTGTGGTCTAACACACAGTTGCTCTGTCCCATCAGATCTGCTCATATCCCTCGAGCTACACCCGTCCTCTGAGAGCCACTCCAGCTTGTCTGGCGTGTCCAGAGCCAGAGGACAGCACAGGGTTATATTCTCCTGATGGTTGCATGCAGATTTGCTTAGGCAATTCCTGGAAATATGGAGAGGTAAGGAGCTCCATCTCCGATAGCACTTGTGAAATTCACCCGGTTGGGTGGAACAGATTGCAGTTAGTCAGCAAATGCCATTGCAAGGCATTAAGATTTGTTGCCAAAGTGGACTTTCTGAGATCTTCCACTCCCATAGGGACATCAGATCCCATTTATTTGTGGCACCCCTCAGAGAAGAGCTTTGGATCAGGCTGCAAACGGAGAATATGCAGGGTTGGCTCTATGGGTTGGAAGGACACCTTTCTCCTTTCCTCTCTCCCACCTTCACTTGAAAATCCCACGGTATTTCTCCACTGAGAAGGAGGGAAACTGAGGTCTTGGAGGCCATGATTATGGGATGCATCAACTTGCCCAACCCCACAAATGCCTGGGAAGCACTTTAACACACAGATTGACAGGATAAGCGCTCCAGGTGCTATCTCATGTTGTATGGGTTCTGATGCTGTACAGGCGCATGTAACAATAACCCAGTGATGTATATTGCTATTGTTCTGTGCAGAGAGCACTACTGACCAGCCCAGACATGGCTATGTTCTATTCTTGCTATGACTGAGAGTGGGAAACTCTCAAATAGGGTTGACGGTTCCACACAATTTAATCAAAAACCTCAAAATTCCCCAGAAAGCAACAACCACCAGTTCCAAGCATGAAGAACACATAAATTCCATGTGCTTTCCCTTTGGCTTTCTCTCTCAAACTGGTTTCACTTGGCTCCAGTTTCACTTTTATTTGCATTTTTCTCGGAGGAGAAGAGTACAAGATGAGTTCACTTCTGAAAATGAAAATGAAATTATTCACATCTCTTTTACTCCTTTCTGTCACTAAGATTCAAGTCTACCCCAATCTCTAGGAACAGCCCGAGCATCTGAGCAGACATGCTGTTTTGGAAGCATAGAAAATCCACCAGTCAAAACCATAGAAACAAGGAATCATTAAAGTTGGAAAAGACCACTAAGATCCCAAGTCCGACCCCAACCCATCCCCACTGTGCCCACAGACCATGTCCCTCAAGGTGGAGGTGATCGGGTTCTAAATCCCCCTTTGAACACTACAGACACAACATATACTTGAAGTCTTACACACACGCATCTCTAAAAACATACAACGAACTCCAGCTGATCAGCCCAGCCAACAAAAACAGCATTAGGTGGGTTGGAGATTGTCCTGACACGGTTCACAATGAAACCACGTGGCTGCGGGGAGAGGCACTGGGAAGTCTTCAGAGAAGCCACCCAGCTGGGATCAACTCCTCTCTTGTTTGTTTGGGACATCGTGTCTTTCTTTGTTTGCTGGAGGTGGTTGTGTTTGACCTCTTTACAACAGAAGTAGACTCGCCATGAAAAAGGGAAATGTCGGAGGGCTTCACACAGAGAAATCCAAGGAGTTCAAGTGGGAATACAGTCAAAAAATGGTGTAGGGCTGATGTGAGGCATGGTTCCTCATCTTCTGCTATGGGATGCTGACTGATCTGCTCTTGCTGGGCTGGAAGGACATATACTAAGCCCATCTGAGCACCGAGGAGCAAATCTGGCCACTTCCAAAGTCCCATAGAAGTCCTCACAAGCTGCAGTGCCTGGCTGCCTGAGTCAGCTATTTTCTTCTGAGCTTCATGGAAACGAATCTTCGGGAGGAATTTAAATAGCTGTTTTGCAACACCAGCTTGGGAAAGACATCCTAAGTGCAGATGGCATGTGAGATAGCTCTAAAACAGCTCTTTAAACACTTTGCTGGATCTCCCACAAATCATTAGGGACGTCCGGACGTGGCCCATTGCACAAAGTGAGCAACCAGGGAGGAAGACAACCCCAGACCTCAAGGCTGGCTGCCCAGATGGGTTTAGAAATCACTGCAGTGACTGAATGTAGAAATTGCTCGGAAATGGTTTTCTTCATAGACTGTTTTGCTTGGAATTATGTTTTTGGATTCTTAGTGTGCCGTAAACATTATAGCAAAAACTACATGAAAATCATAGGGAAATACAGCGACAAGGAAATTGATCCATTTTAGCTGAAGTAGTTCAAAACTGAAACATAACCACAGCGTGGAATGCTTCCCAAAAATCTGCTGAGAGCTCAAACACACACAGATCCTGGACTACTGGTAAGAACATGAGCAGAATGGATATAGATTCATCCTTTGCTGCTTTGGAATAAAAGAGCTTATATCTCAGACTCCAGGCTCCCTCCTGTAAAAATACACCAGGACCAATCGGTTATCCTGAGATCAGCTAATCCTAAGAGATATAAGATGTAAACCCACGCCAAGATACATGGCTCCCAGACACAGCCCCATCCTTCCACGATCCCGTCCCCAAAGACACAACCTAAATAGCACGCAGGGACTCCACCTGCTGCCTTTTTGCTCAGCTGTCCTCCTACAGACCTCCGTGACTTTTTGACCTACAGCAAGGAAACATCCTAGTTTTTTCCATATCCTATTTATACCAGAGCTTTCGAGTGAAGAAATAAATGTCTTTCCTCTAGAAGCTAAAGCAAGATTTGACAGGACCTCCTAACAGCTGTCCAGACACATGAGCTGACCCCAAGTCCATGGCAAGCAATGACTTCCAATACGCCCATTGTATGGATGTGGTACAACACCAACCCAAGCAGCTGAGATGCTTTAACTCACGTCTACCAGAAGCCTTCAGCTAGCACTCAACTAACTTCTTCAGAAAAGATGTTGGATTTTCTGGCATTTAGCACCAGAGCTTTAGGAGCTGGAACCAGTCTGGATATTGACTTATTGATGGTTCCAAGGCAGCCCTGCCCAAATGGCATGTTTCAATACGTCTGTCCCCCTGTCAACAGAAGAATTATCTCCTGTTCTCCCCACCCCTGCCTCCCCTCTCATGACACCACCAGTGCTTGTTGTGTCAGGGAATGATCCAGTCTGAAAACTGCTTTTCTCGTGGATGAGTTTCCCAGCCTGGCTGATGTGGATGGGAACATGCAGCCCGGGGTGATGGATGGAGCTGGGTCACCTTCTGCAGATGCAGTGGAGCATCACTGCCTGGGGACCAGCACCCTCAGCTTTAAGCTGGCATGAAATGGAACACAGGGAATGGCCAGAGCAATGTCATAGCATCACACAGGGAGGCAGGTTCACGAAGCGTTAGCATTGCATGAAATGTTTGCCCTTGGAGCTGGACTGCTGTGGCTCTAGCAGGAAGAAATGGAACCCAAACAGTTAACAAATATCCAAAAATAGAGCGGAGTTCACTTGTCTTTTTTTTTATTATTTATTTATTTAATATGGAGATGAAAAATCCCTGGGTGATTTACGTGCCAGCAGAGATATTAGCTGCATATAATAGACGCAATATTTTTAATACTAATATTTTGGGCAGAGACAAGAGTGGGAATGGAAAGTATTTCCAGTGCCTTGACTTCTTTATTTTGCAAACATCAGTTGCTAACTGGGGTCAGACAGAAAGATTGTTTCTGCAACAAGAACCCAAACAACTTGAGCTGGCAACTCCTTCCCCCAGCAGCCGTGCCAGGAGGCCCTGGGTCTGCGGGACCAACATTCCCACAGGGCTTACAGGAAGGAGGAAAGGTGGTAGATGCTCTGTTGCTGTACATTTGGGGTAGAATTCTATGTAAAATGAAAGCATTTTTGGCATTGAGGAGCTGGAAACGCTCCATCAAAGAGCAGCAGAGGAAAGTGCAGCCACAGCCCCTTCACTGCCTTGTCCCTGGTGTGCTCCATGGAAATGGGGATTTCTGCTGAAAGCATGCTGAGGTGGTTTCACTTCTGATTATTTTTCTAGGGAACAGCTCTGGAATGACTCCACCGTGACTCTTCTCAAGGACTTTCCAGGCAGGCTGCTTGAAAATCAACAGGTCACACTGCCATCTATCAGAGCAAACCCCTTTTGCCTTGGGTGGTGGGTGATTCTGGAGTAAGCATTGATCTCACTTGCAAAACTGCAAAACCTGCTTTGAATGCTGACTCTTGCTTTGTGTATACAGCTGGAGAGTGAAGGTAGGCACAGCACACAGCACTTGGAAGCTAAATCTCCTGATAGCAAAAGAGGGATGGTTCAGAATAAAGAAAAGATTATTTTTTCACGTACTACACAGTTGAACTGATATAGTATATGGTATTATGTAAGCTATATGCTCTCCCCATGCTCCTCTTGGTATCTGCCCTCACAGAGCCACAGAATTGTGGAATCACAGAATCACAAAGGCTGGAAAAGATCACTAGGACATCAAGTCCAACCCCCCACCATGCCCACTCATAGGATCATACAATCACTAAGGCTTGAAAAAACTTTCAAGACCACAAAGTCCAATCCAGCCCACTCCCACCGTTCCCACTGACCAGGTCAGGCTATGAGCATGAAGCCAGATGTTTTGGCATGCCCAAAGGCAGCTCCTCGATTGGCAGACCACCAATGCGTGATCACAGCCGACTGCAAATGGAAAGTGATGCTGCAGCACAGAGTGCATGTGCTTGGCCTGTGGCACCATGCAATAGGGTGAGCCATCTCGGGACTGGGTGTAGGATTTGTAGTGTAATGCTTTGCCAGCAGCACGGGCAATTAGCAGCTCCGGCACACGTGTGGTTGTTCATTAAGTAACGCAATCACCCAGCTGAGCCCTTTTAGGAACAAACCACCAAGACAATATTGGCCTCTGGGGACCTGCAGTTCAGACAATTAATTTAGTGCAATAACTCACAGCGATGCTGCAGACAATCAAAACGAATGAAACAATGATCTGTCTGTAAACTGCCTGTAACTAACACCTTGCTGACGCATGGCGCACCACCGCCGGCCGCCTGTTTCCATGGCATACAGGCAGAGTGCTGACTGTATCTGGGTACTTCTATGTGCGTGAGTGACTATCCAGCTCCTGGATGGCATGTCACTGATGGGCTCGGGGTGCCTGCTCTGGGCCCCCAAGTAGAGCCCTATAGTGGCTCCATGTCTTGCCACCAGCAGCCACAGGGCATGGAAGAGATGGGATGGTGTGCAGGATTGAAACCTCCAGCCAGACTCTGCCACAGAGTCACAGAACATCCTGAGTTGGAAGAGAGACACACAGGGACCACTGTGTCCACACAGCACACAGATCCAGACCCTATAGCTAAGAGAAGTGTCCCAAGGCTCTGTGAGCTCCAGCAGCTGTAGGTCACCATGAGGGAGCTGCAAAGTGTGAAGAGCTATAGGCCAGGAGAGATGCAGGGCCATGAGGGCTGTAGGGCCACGAGGGGCTGTACGGCAGGGAGGAGCTGTAGGGCTATGAGGAGCCGTAGAGTCATGGTGGGCTGTACGACCATGAGGAGCTGTAGGGCCATGGTGGGCTGAAGAGCCATGGTGGTCTGTAGGGCTATGAGGAGTCATAGAGTAATGGTGGGCTGTAGGGCCATGAGGGAGCTGTAAGGCCATGGTGGGCTGTAGGCCTATGAAGGGCTGTAGGGCCATGGTGGGCTGTAGAGCTATGAGGAGTCGTAGAGTCATGGTGGGCTGTAGAGCCATGAGGATCTGTAGGGCCATGAGGATCTGTAGGGCCATAGTGGGCTGTAGGCCCATGAGGGGCTGTAGGGCCATGGTGGGCTGTAGGCCCATGAGGGGCTGTAGGGCCATGGTGGGCTGTAGGGCCATGAGGGGGCTTTAGGCCATTATGAAGACTGTTTCAACTCTTTCACCTCCTTCCCTTCCTCTCTCCTGTTCCAAAACCATTAGTTGAACTCAGTATAGAACTGCAAATCGTCTTGCTTGCTGCTAGTTTTCAGCAAACACACAGTGTGTCTGAAATATTTTGCTTTGTTCCAGCGAGGAACAGCAATTCTGCACCAAAATAACGCCTCGATATTGTTGGTTTCTGTAATAAACATCCTCTCCACTCACTGCGAACCCCTCAATAAATGGCTCTGTAAGAACAAAAGACATTTCTGCATTGTTTCAAGTTCTCTTCCTTTCTGAAAACCTCAATTAAAACAGTGAAAAAGCCAACGCGTCACTTCTATATTCTGTAATTATGAACTCATTTCCATTCACTCTCCCAGCAGGAGAGCTTTGTCCTGCTGACCTCTGGGAACGACTCTTCTGAGGCTTTTCCAAAATCTCATAGCACTAAGAATGACACATTAATATCAACCATGAAAGCAAGCTCATCTTCATGTTCACCCAAAATAATGGGTAATCTTAAAAGCACAGAATCATAGAATGGCTTGGGTTGGAAGGGATCTCAAGGATCATGAAGTTCCCTGCTGCATTCAGGGCCACCATCCTCCACATTTCATAGCAGCCCAGGCTGCCCAGGGCCCCATCCAACCTGGCCTTGAACACCTCCAGGGATGGACGGGGCATCCACAGCCTCTCTGGGCAGCTGTTCCAGCACCTCACCACTCTCATAGCAAAGAACATCCCCCTGACATGCAACCTCAATCTTCCCTCCTTCAAGTTAAAATCATTTCCCATTGTCCTGCTGTTATCTACCCTTTCAAAGAGTTGATTCTCTTCCTGTTTGTAGGCTCCCTTTAGATACTGGAAGGCTGAATCTGAGATCTGAAATCCATGGTGAGTGGTATTCTTGCAACTATTTTTATTTGTGAAACATGCCCAAGCACCGACCACGAATAGAATAGCATGGGAGAGGCTCTGGAAACAACTCTAAAAGCAGAATGGATATCAGTGGAACACAAGACACCAGCTTGATGTAAAGAGTTGTCAAATCAGTACTTTGCATGATAAGCTCCAAGTGATGCTCGGGCTTTTCTTACCAATCCCATCAATATTTCCAGCACAAAAGCCTGACCTCCCACACTTCCAAGTACTGTGGCACACCTATATGTATATATTTCTCTCCTTTTAACCTTTGGATCAAATCCAAATGGCACAGCTTAGCCAGAGCCAAGGATCCAACAGTTCAATGAACAAAATCCAAAATCCCACCTAACTCCAAGGATTTGAGAAGCTCACATTTTACCTGAACTGCTCAAATTGTGCCCACAGTGCCTGAGCTGAGATGCCACTGCACTGCTGCAGACCCCTGGTTTACCCATCTCCTGCCTTAGGACACACCAGACTCACGAGCCATGTGTCCACCCCCAGTTACCCACCACTGGAGAAGAAACCCTCCAGAAGGTGTTCATTGTTAAGATGTCTCCTCCATGAGATGGGAGAGGATGGGCTGTCCAGTCTCAAGTCTACATTCTTGCTGAAGACAGAACAGAAATAAATCCCAGTGATTTCTCTGTAGTGAGATGTTTTGGTTTCATTGCTCCCACAACTCTGTTTTTCAGACTTGCCTGCTTCAGGTCAACATGGGAAGGTGAAATAAAGCACAGAAACCTGTTCTTACCCTTAATCATCTTTGCCACTCCCCAGCGGGCTCCCTCTAGGAAACTTCTGTCCTTTTTGATCAGGGGGTCCCAGAACTGGACACAGTCATCTGGCTGAGAAGAACCATCCTCCAAATGCCAATGACTGCATCCCCACTGAGAATTAAATCGTAGAATGGCTTGGATTGGAAGGGACAATAGAGATCATCTAGATCATCTAGACCACCTCGCATGACATGGGCAACCTAGTTATGGACAGTATAGTAGGATCCAGATGTCAGCAACACTGGGAATGCCCTACAGCACTTTGGCTCCCAGCCCATCCTGGTCCCACAATATGCTCTGGCATCCAAAATAGCAGCTGCGACCATTGAGGTGAATCCCAGCAGTCTCTGCTAAAGGTGGGAACTGCAGGAAGGTCTCCCACGTGCTCCATGAGGCATTAGTAACATTATAAAACCCCAAGCTTACCCAACAGACCTCAATTTCTGTTGAGGTTTACTAACAGTGAAGTGCCCTGCTGATGGCATGCAGGTCTTTCAATCAGCAGCAGGGACGCAGAAAAACAACCTGCAAAGCCTCCTGATGCCATAAAGTCTACTGGCAGCTGGGCAATTCAGGTTAAATTTAGTCTGCAGTACAGAGGTCACGTCCGTCGCCGAGATCATAAAAAAAAAAAAAGAGAATAAAAAGTCCTGTGTTGTACAGGCTTTATGTAATGCCAATGCTGCTCTCAATAGAGAGGTGAACCCTGCAGCTGGGAAATGCACCCAGCTTGCTCCTGCCACTGCCTCCTGGCATTAAAAAAAAAGGAACAATGAAAGGAAAGGATTACATTTGCTCAGATGGGCATCTCTTTACCCCTGTGTACCGTACCTGTCTAGTGGTGGGCTGGTGGAGGAGGTACACGTCTCCCACTTCGGTTCATGTGGACTCACATGTATTTTTTGACTCTTTGTACTAGTTTGGGAGCAGGAAAGTAGCTCCTAGGTGGTCAAGTCTGGGGCTGATGTTAAGAGACAAGCTTGATTGATCGTCAGATAACTTCTGTGTAGCTGCTGGACCTTCTGCTGGGATTACTGCACAGTCAGACCACCACAGCCCAGCTCCTTGCTGCTCTCCTTCCCTTGGTAGCAATCACGGCAGATCTTTTTCCCAGTCTGCATCAGGTGGCCAGCTGTCATTTACTTTTCATCGGGGCAGTGTGGCTCTTCAGCAGAAACACTGCTCATGGCCCTGCATTGTGTACCCTGTGTACCTGAGAGCATCCTCACTGCTCCCAGCCTGCTGGAAAGGCTGCACAAGCAGAGATGTGCAAAGAAGCGTTTTCTTTGGGCTTAAAGTTTGTTGTGACTTCCCTACATCCTTGTATCAACAAATAGGAAAAAAAAAAAAAAAACAAGTGGAAACTTTTGCTTTCCCTCTCCTTATCCCAAAGGATGCTCTGGCACCAGGCAGCTCTCTATGCTCATCCCAATATACCTCCACCCCAGTGGGGAGACTTCACCCTTGCAAGACTGAGTTGGGCAGAGCTGATTCCTGTCATGTTTTATTGCAGGGTAAAGTGGTGGAGTGCCCTTTATGGTGTTTTGAAAGGAAATTGTACAGGAACAATGTCCCGGGCAGCGTGGTTATTGAAAACCCTTCACAAAGGGAGTTTGCCACAAGAGGAAAAGCTGCTTAATCAGTCCAACTAATCACCGTAGGTGGTTGAGAGTCCCTGAGGGTCCGTAAAATCAAATAGAATGGGAAAAGAAATCTATCACAGCTTGCCTGCACTTCTCCTGGAGCCACCGGCGGATCTGGGACGCTCCCTGCCTGGCCCCGAGCCTGCGGTCACCGTCCTCTGGGCTGTCCCCACGTAGCACAGTGCTCGTCCCAGTGGTGGGGATGTGAGGATGAGCCCTCGGGATGTCCTTCAGCGGTGTGGTGGCCATGGGGTGGGTCGGTGGGGCTGGGGACAGTGTGCAGGGCAGGGTTGCCCACCCTCCCGCTGTCACCCCAGATGACCTCGAATGGCTTTCGGCGTCTGCAGGAGGGGTCAGCGGTGCTTACACAACTCTCAGGAAGAAGAAACTGTCCCTGACAGCCACCCGCAGCTCTCTGGGGAAGGAGGATATTTCTGCCTCCCCTAGCTCTCCATCTCATCAGAAACAACACCCCAAAAAAAAAAAAAAAAGGCCCAAAGAAGAAAGAAAAAATGAAACAAAGCAGCCAGACTGTTTTTTTCCTGATCGTTAAAGTGGAAAGCCAAGTTAAACGTAGGAAGCAAACTGGGACAGTGAGAGAAAATTCGGGGACGTTTTTGGAATCTCATTGTCAAAAGCAACAGGGGCATGCTGAGGAGAAATAGCGAAAGCTCCCACTCTTTATACTCCGGGAGGTCTTTGGAAAGAGGAGATGAATAACTCACAGGGTTTTACACCCATCCTCTACGAGTCATTACCTTGCATTACCCAAAGGCAGACCACCAACATCCCACCAACAGCCAACAAAAGGTGATAGAACCAATGGGATGATGATGGTGCCAACTTCTTATGAGTTCCCATTCCCCAGCAATCTTCCCCTGGACCTCAAACAAAGCAGTCTGCTTCCTGAGGTAGTGATCACAGAATGGTAGGGGTTGGATCTCTGAAGATCACCAAGTCCAACTGTCCCAGGGCTTTGGCTGGCTGGGCCCTCCATCTCCAGCCACATTGTCCTGGGATGCCACAGAGTGGGTTGGGTTGGGGTAGGATGGAGGAGAGGGCTTGAGAGAATGAGTCTGTTGTTCTCCATATCGCAGCCCTGTAGAGGTCAAACCAAACAGCCTCTGCTGTTGGCTAGGAAGGCTGGGTCTTGTAGCAGCAAATGGCAGGTTAGGTTAACGTTTGGGACAAGGAAAAAAAAAAAACAACCCACTGGTATCCAGGAGCTGCTCTCATGGACAGATGTGGCTGACATCAATCCGTCACCAAAAATCTGCCAAGCAGACCAAAGTCAGTGCTCCTCAACTGGGAGAGCTGCAGCCTGGTTCAGCACCTTTAATCTGATCTTTGTGTCTCTTCTATGCAACAAATGAAGCACGCACTCCATGGCAAAATTAAAAAATTACTCATGTAACGTAAAACCCTGGGTTGCCCTAATCCAGCTATGCCCCTGGGACATCACCCTGCACATCCTTCCACTCAGATATTTGTTCTGGGGTGGTACCTTGTCCCACATCTCACAGCAGCAGCCCAAGGCAGCTCTTTTCAGCCTAGCAAGGCATCATACCTCAGTGCAGAGAAACCATTGGCTGCTCCTTCTGAGAGAAGAGATATCCTCATGTAACTAAATATGCAACTTAAACAACTATATCATTAAATTAACTCAATAGGTTGAAACTATCATTGCCACAGGAACTCAGCTGCCTGCCTTGTTAGCACATCCCCTCCTCAACGCAGACATCTTGCTGCAAAGCCCTGCTCAACCCATTCCAAAAGTGTTCAATGGAAAGAGAGGAAGCAAGCCACAAGATCCAAACGCCTTGCAGTTGCCTTTTCTAAAGGAAGTGTGGGGGTCTGCCTGTGCTGGGATATACATAAGGGTCAGGTGGACACACCATTTCCCAGACCTTAGTGCTCCCGGAGCAAGAGAGGTAGCATGCCAGATTTCAAAGGCAAACCATGGGGACAGATATGTAATTCACTTTCTGGTTGTCAGCTCTCCAGTAATGGTTTGCGTTAGCTCAGTGGTGACAGCTGCTAAACAGCAATATTCACAGAAACACAGAACCATAGAATGGTTGGGTTGGAAGGGACTTGAAGATCATAGAGCCATACAACGGTTGTGTTGAAAGGGAGCCTGAGGATCACAGAACCACAGAATGGTTGGATTGGAAGGGACCTTGAGGATCATAGAATCACAAAAACGAGTTGGACTGGAGGGACCTTAAAGCCCCCCAAGTCCCATGTCTGCCATGGGCTGGCTGCCCCATTCATGGCACTGGGCATCTCCAGGGATGGAAGTGTCCATAGACATTCCACGAGACAGTGGGGAAAGATGTGCAACAGGGACGAAAAGGCTAAAAAGAATTTTAAAGAGAGGTTTCACTTACCTCCTGTCGTTTCTCCTCCTTCTGAACAGCTTTTTGGTGTGCGCGATTTCAGCTTCATGAGGCAGCGGGTGGTAACCCTGGAAAAGAGGGAAAAGCAATGTTCAGCTCCGGGATACAACAAGCACTGACTGAGCCCCTGGGGAAGGGATGAATGCCATCTACCGATTGGGCTGACCAAGATAGTAAATGTCTTGCCCAAAGCAAGCTGGAGGCAGAGGTGCAGTTTCCCCGCCTTGTCCTCTCCCCAGTGAAGGTGCCAGGTCACCCCACGCTCATTGGATGTGTTGGTCTGCTCAAGTGAACTCCGTATTACTGCCCTACTGTGGGCATTATGGGGCCTCATTAATGTGAGCAAAGAGTTCTGAAGTTCCTGGAGGAAAGTGCAAAGCATTATTTATTTTCCAGGGACTACAGAGCTGTCATAACTGCAATGATTTTTATTTATGTAGCACTGTATTTCCCAGGCTGGCAATAAAAGCCTCGTAAAACTCGCTCCTTCTACTTCCATAGCGATGTGTCTTATCCTTCAAGCCGGTGAATCAGCCTGGACATCACTGAAAAGAGCCTGGAAATCTTTGATGTCAAGCTGCTTAAAATTATACTGAGGCTTTTCCGTTACTGCTCACTGCAGTTTGAGCCCTTTACACCCATCTGGTCACTATTTTCTTTTTTTTTTGCCAAATGCATTGGAGGAGCTTAAGTCTCAGAGACCTCTGCTCCTCTGAATCATAGAAATGCTCAGGTTGAAAAAGATCTTCAAGATCATCAACTCCAACCTCAACCTAACCATACTACCCTAACTCTAACAACCCACCGCTAAATCATGTTCCTGAGCACCATTTGTGCTTGCAGTTGACTGATGAGTACCAAAGTGAATGGGAAAAGGAAAGGAGGGAGCAGACCCACTGCCCAGTCATATCAGCTGTACTTGTTTAAGAAACAAGGCAAAAAATAGCACAATACGCAGTGAGACTGCTTCCAAATGTTTCACTAACAGTTAAGCTTAGGGTATTTTTAAGAATTTAAACTGCATGTCAGAACCATGTGCAAATACAATTACCCTGAAAACTGAAACCACCTCTGCAAAGCATGAGCACCCAAAGTGCCAATTTCCTTCGAGTTGTCAGTACATCTTGGGAGCTGCATTCTTGCTCGTTCCAAGGAGAAACCATAGGTAAAGTGGTGCCATGCTGCTCCTCCTCAGCCCTTGGGCATCCAGAGGGTGTGAGGGATGGGTTAATTCTATGGGAATATGCCTTCCAGCCCAAAGAGGAATGGATTAACTCCATGGGAATACATAGCCCAACCCAACGAGGGGTAGGTTAATTCCAGGGGAAGATGTCCCCCAGCCCAAGGAGGGGTAGGTTAATTCCAGGGGGAGATGTCTCGCAGACCAAGGAGAGATGGGTTAATTCCATGGGAAGATGTCCCCCAGCTCAAGGAAGGATAGATTAATTCCAAGACAATCCATCCTGTAGCTCAAGGAGTAATGAGTTAATTCAATAGGAAGATGTCCCCCATCCCAAGGAGAAATGCATTAATTCCATGGGAAGATGTCCCCCAGCCCAAGGAGGTGTGGGTTAATTCAATGGGAATGCATCCTCCAGCCCAAAAAGGGGTGGATTTATGCTGTGGGAATGCATCCTCCAACCCAAGAACGGGTGTATTAATTCCATGAGAATGCATCCCCCAACCCAAGGAGCCTGAGCAGAACGTGCCCATGAGGAGGAGCAGGCGTCACGCTCCCAAGCTGAGCGGTTCCCTTCCTTAGTCCTAGGCACGAGACAATGTTTTGGAAAAAAAAAAAAAAAAACGTCACCGGTCTCTACTCTTGGCTATTTCAGTGCTTAAGCAGAGCTAAATTTGGAAGGGAGAAAAGTAGACTTTTTTTTGTGCGGGGAGCTGATGTAAAAGGAAATATCGGCGACTTCCAAGGAGGGTGGAGTGCCTGGAGAAGGCGAGGGCACAGGCTGGGTGCAGGCCAGAGTCCCAAGGGCACGGCACACACTTTTATGACATCTGTGTGTTCCTCACTTTGTCTGCAGGCTGCTCCCCAGTGCAGGTTGTGCAGTGCAGTGCTGGAAGCTGAAGCTGGCTCACGGAGGACAACGTGGGTCTGCAACGGCTCTTCCAATTCCATAAAATATCCCTGATTCGAAGAGATCCATAAAGATCACCAATTCCAAGTTTGCGCTTGCAAACAGATGCTTTATGAAGGTGAAACCCAAGGGCAGAACCAAAGAAACAAGTTTTGCAAGACAGAAGACCACTCTGTGCCCTGCTATGGGTCCACAAGAAGACCTACACACGAGAGACATTCTTTGCTCCTGTCCAACCCAGAGATGGTTTGCAGCTTGTCAGTGGGCAGTGAAGCTGCATTTGGTCTCTCTCCCACCATGGTTTTATTTTGATATTTGATCACATGTGGCTTGAGAACATAACATTTCAGCGCCACCAGTTCTGGAAGTGAGAGGTGTGGGAAAAGTAAAGAACAGGGAGCCAGTGATCTTTGGAACCACCACTAATAGGGGTCATGCTCAATTTGGAGCAAAACAGTCTGTGGTTTAGGTGGTGGTCAACTTGGAGAAGAACCTGAGAATCCCATGGGACTTCTCGTTTATGTACACATACGTCAAATTTGAATTCCAAATGTAAGGAAGACCAGCAGCTCTGTGAGAAAAGGGGCTCTCTTGGCCAGGCCCCTGGAGATCAGCTCTCTTGTGATGGGTATATCCATCCTGCTGTTTTTGCAAAAGCGGCTCTTAGAGAAGAGGTGCTAGCCTCTGGCAAGCACTTCTCTATATGGCCTGACAGTGACAGGACAAGGGGAGAATGGTAAGGGCTGGGGGCTGTGAGGACCTTGGATCTCTTCCAACCCAACTGTTGTAATATTCTGTGGTTCTATGATCTTCAAATATCCTTCCAACCCAATCATTCTGTGATTCTATGGTTCCACAATCTTCAAGAACTCTCCCAACCCAACCATTCTGTGATTCTACGGTTCCACAATCTTCAAGGTCCCTTCCAACCCAACCATTCTGTGTTTCCATGGTTCTGTGATATTCAAGGTCCCTTCCAACCCAACCATTCTGTGATTCTATGGTTCTATGATATTCCGAGACTCTTCCAACCCAGACATTCCATGGTTCTATGATATTCAAGGTCCCTTCCAGCACAACCATTCTATGATTCATTGTTTCATCTCTTTTGTGGTCACATTTGCCTAACGCAGCCTGACTCCCAGAATGCGAGACCTGACCCCATGAAGTAACCTTCTTCACCCCATAAGCCTGCTCAGACGTTCTGCAGAAGATGCTCACAGCTCTGAGACAGCCAAGCATTAAAAGATGACCCAATCGTGAAAGAGAGAAACAAAAGGCTGAGAAAAGCAGGACAGATGGAGAGAAAAACAAGGCTGGGGCAATGGGAGAAGGAAAAGAAATGATCTGATTGTATCAGACCACATGAGATTTGTCTCAAGAGCCTTCATGCCCTCAAGAAACATCTCCACCCCTTCTTATCTTAAGCAAACGGTGGCAGAAGGCCTGGGCTGAGCAAACAGGTCGTTAGACTGGCAGTGCATGCTGGCAGCTTTATTTTGTTTTATTGCACCCCAAGCTCAGGGTGGGATTTGTTTTCTGAGGCGGTGGGAAGCGATGGGAGGGGTTGGATTTATGGAAGATGCAGCAATCTCCCTGCATGACAACAGCAGAAATATTGTGGCTAGAGGCAGGACGAAAAAATAAACAAGTGTACTTCCAGAAACCCACAGAAATCATGCTTGCAATGTGTCACAATCAGGCTTTCATCCACGGATATGATGGATCATTTGCTGAAGATATGGGAAGTCTGGGACAGCACAGAGATGCAGATGTATTTATTTCAATTTTATTGTGCTAATTCCATGCTCTGGTCTTCAAGAGATTGCATGTGCCATCACTGAGCACATCCAGAAAAAATGCTTTTAGAGTCAGGCTACGCACGGGGTGCATGGTGGGACCACGAGGTGCCCTCATGGGATGAGTGGTGTGGGGACTGACCCCATCACCATGGCCAGCACTGGCCACTACTGTTGGCACTCTCAGCAAAGTCATCTCCTGGCAGACTGCTCGCCTGGACCTCTTTCCCTTCCAGGAATTCCCACTCAACCAGCCTGCCATCCTCTCTCCTCTCTGACATGAGGGGAATTTTCTGCCTCTTGAAAGAAAAGGGCCGTGGCACCAACCAAAGCCTTGACCTGATTTGGAAGCCATGGAAAATACCTAACAATGGCAGGAAGGGCCCTGTAAATGATTTCCTCTCCATTAAAACTGAAGTGATAAATCTGTTCCTTCAAATTGCAAGCTATTCATTTTTCCTGGAAGGTGCTATTAGAATAGCTGCTTCTGAATAAAGAATCTATCGCTGTTCTTTTTGCACAGGACCAGAGTGGCTTGGGTTGGGATCTTAAAGACCATTTAATTCAGGACCCAGTGCCAACTGAAGAGAAAAAGCAACACCTTTATGCTATGCTCAGTCATCAGAGCCAAAGCTAGATTCTGCAACTGGGCTGTCCAAGGGATGGTGCTTCCAAGAGGGATGGAAGCAAAGATCTCAGAGGAGGGATGCTCTGCACACCATGGAGTAGGACGTGCCTGCCCAATGAATCACGGCATGGTGCAGCACGCCCATCACATAGAAGGCAGAGGAAGTTGTTTGTTGGGGGATGTCCTGGTTTGGAGGATTTCCTGATTAACTGCATCTTTGGGGAGTGTGCCATAAGTGTGCACTGCCAGCGAAGGCTGAGCGTGGAGGTGCAGTGAATGTGCTCCGGCCGTGAGCGCCGTGGGCATTTTTCACATAAAAAGAGTGGGATACAGATGAGCAATGGGGATCAGTATGGCCACAGCTAAATATCATCCCTCCCTTAGCTTCACTAAAAATTCTGACCTATTTCCTACAGGGCTGCCCTCCCATATTGCCCTGGGGATGCAAACTCCTGTGATCCCATTTGCTGAGGGCTACTGACAGTTTATGCAGCCCCTCTCCCAAATCTGGGGACGTTTTAATGAATTGCAGACTTCACACATGCAATCCCAGGGCTTCGACTCTTCCCCCCTCTTTTCTCCAGAGTTTGCTACCAATTCCTGTGAAGGTGGACACCCAATTAGGTGGAAAATTAAATACATGGTGCCAGCTTCAATTCACTGCATGCAGGCCTGAGATAAAAGGGTGGCTATAAGGAACAGTTTCCTCTCCTAAGAGCAGTGATGCAGTGGCAGAGGCAGCCCAGGGAGGTGGGTGAGTCCCCATCCCTGGAGGTGCTCCAGAACTGCGAAGCTGTGGTGTTCTGGGATGTGGTCAGTGGGCATGGTGGGTGGGTTGGGGATCTCTGAAGGCTTTTCCAACCTTAATGATTCTCTGATCCTAGAAAAACAAAAGCCAAAGAGAATGGCACAACAACTCAGGGTGAAGCTGCCCGTGTGGGATGGAGGCTGCAAATGCAATGAAAGCATTAGAATAATTCATTAGAGTAATTAATGAGCTGCCCAAGGAGGAGGTTGAGCCACCATCTCTGGAGGTGTTGAGAAACATTCTGATTTTCTACTAAATGACATGGTTTAGGGAGGGACGTATTGGTGGCAGGTGGAAGGTTGACTGGATGATCTTGGAGATCTTCCAACTTTGGCAATTCTGCGATTCTATGATGCACCCTGAATCTTCCCCAACACCTTCTGCCAGTGGCTGACAGTGAGCTTTCTGAGGTCTGTTCTTAACGCTCAGCCCCATGGCTCCTGAGTTAAACATAGTTCAGAGATGATAAATCTTGAAAATCAGGGTGGAGCTGCAGAACCCGCACAGAGCCAACAGAGCAAGGTGCACACTGGAAGCATTGGAGCCAGGCACTCCAGATGCACCGATACAGACATGTGGTGCCATAGGAAGAGTATAAATAACAGACAAAAGAAATCCCCTTTGTTACCAGAATCCGCAAACCCACCATCGCTCACAATCTGACTTAGGAAACAGAGTTTTTTCCCATGTTCAAGCAAAACGGGAACAATACTTTGTGACTGGAAGTAACTCTGATTGTTTTCACTGGTGTTATTTTAGTGTTGTTTAGGTTTATTGTTTATTTGTATGCATTTCCTCTAGCCCGGTCGTGCTTGAAAACAAGCCTTACTGTCAGCAGTAAGTCCCATCCAGAAATAAATACACGTATCCAGTAAATACAGATACAACTGCAGCACTGCTTACGCCCTTACATGCTGCAGCATCACCTTCAGCACTCAAGGATAGTCTCAGAGCAGATGGATTTAACTCACTGTGGTCCCCTGATCTTGCTCCCTTCAAATCTGGGGCTCAGCCATGGGACTCTCCCCAACCCACTGGTGCCACCAACTGCACTGTTGACTTCATCACGCTGGGTGATGGTGACAAAGCTGCTGGAGGTTGGAAAGCCTGGGGCTACACATGGGTAACCCAGGCTGACTGAAAGAAAGGGCTGCACTGCTCCAAAAAGCCTTTCCTGCATTCTGCTCGGCTGCTGCTAATTTGGGGGTGAGGGAGGACTGGCTTTGGCCTGAACTTGCAGTGTTGTGATGTTGCCATGGGAATATTTGTAATTTCAGCTATTTTGGTCCCTTTGGGACCCTGCGTTCTTTTAAGTCTATTCTTCCTCTGAATGTTCCACATTCCCAAAGCTAGCTTTGCCCATCTCGTCTCCTTCAAAGCCTATAGATTCCACTTTGCACACCCAGATACGATGACCTGCCTTCTTGGTGCACCAGTTAGCCTGCACCGTGGTGGCACGTGGCACGAGCAAGGTCCTTCACAGGACCACAGGCAGAGCATGGACTTTCCTGCTGAATTTTTGGTGATCTCTCAATGGATTTGATTGGACTCCAAAGCAGTTTTCTGCCTATGAGAGCTGGCTTATCTTGCTGTCATCCATACCCTGTGCCATTGAAGTCATGGGGACCCCAACTACAACAGGGTCACACTGATGGCTGTCCCTTCTCACAGGCTTCTCACAGACTCAGCATTGGCACCTTCCTGGCTGAAGCAAGCTGTGCAGAACATCAATGTCCTTTCCTTCTTCAAGCCCCTCACATTGTGCTTGAAACATTCTCACACAATAGAGCAGGGGGTTGGGGCTTGATGATCCTTGAAGTCCCTTCCAACCCAAGCCATTCTATGATTCTATGGTATTCCTGTTTCCAGCCTCCCAAGATGCAGCCAGTACATTTTCCTTGGGACCACACCACAAAGAAATGTTCTTTCTCCTTTCTCAAGTCTCTGCTTTGGCCAGCCCACACCAGAGAGAACAAGAAAGGATCCCATGGCACTGCCATAGCTCAACATACCCCAGTGCATACATATTGGTTTAATTATGAAAAAAACCCTCACGTGTGCTTGGAAAGGTCTCACTCCATGCCCTGACTATCTCTTAGTAAAGTCACTTTGGATCTGGGTAGCAGGAAAAGCAAAACTGCTATCTACTTCACAGCAGTCTCCAAATGTGACATTTGCAAATGCATTTACACACACACACACACACATACAATCCTGAAAAACTTTATCCAAAATCTACTACAGGACAGGTAGCAAGATGGTAGAATCCGCTCTCCCACGTCCTGTAATGGATGAACCTCAACCAAAGATACAACAACAGCTGCTACTCTCCAGGCACCAGTGACACAACAGCCTTTCTGCCAACGAAAACATGTGCTACGACAGCTTTTGTGATGGCTTTCAAGAGATGGCCAATGCTTGTCCAATTCACTTCGCATTCGATGAAGTGCCTCCAGGCTGTGTTTTGTTAGAACCAAGAGGGGACAAAGAAGAACCAGTAATAAAATATGACAAACAAAGCACACCACACCTCCTAGCTAGGGCTTTTTTAGCTCTGTTGGGGTTATGAGTCGTCCTTGTAGGGCTTTTTTAGCTCTGGTGGGGGGTACGAGCCCTTCTTGCAGGGATTTTTTAGCTCTGATGGGGTAGGAACCCTTGGTAGCAGGACTGGATGTGTGGTGGTGTGGTGGTTAATACGGAAGCTCAGCTCTAAAGGCTGGGAGAGGTCTGAGCCATTGGTCATGGAGAACTATAAAGAACTTAAATGAGGTTGCTGAGTGCTGCACCCAAAGTGGTTTTGGGCACCTTTTCTTCCATCCAGCTCCTTGCCCACCTGCTTCCAAGGATGCAGGGAGGGCAGACAAGGCCACAAGCCCTTCCAAAATCAATTTATCAGGCGTCTTTGAGCTCGGCAGCCTCAGCCCTTCTCTCCTTATCAAGGCCAAGAAGATACATGTAAGATGTAAGATCCGTGGCTCTTGGCCAGGAAGAACATGAAGTGAGGAGCACCACCGCCTCCAGCAAACCCAAGCAACAAAAGTGACAGAAAATAAAATAAATAAATAAATAAGTAAACAAACAAAAAGTTTCCCACCAGCTAAGAAAAGCTGGAGGTTAATATAAATTCCATGGGTTGGAGGAGGGGGGGGTGTGGGGGGTGGAAATTGAGCTGCATTCAAAGACTCAGTGGCTGACCATGCTTCTTTCGTCTGGCAACTGCGCGCTCCCCGAGCAGAGTTATTGAGGAAGTGAGACGAGTGCTATATTTGTTCCAGCTGCAGACTTCCCTTAACCCCTGGTAGTGGTGCCTTCAAAAAAAAAACAAAACAAAACAAAACAACACTGCTTGTTTTCTGGCTCTGTTCGTTTCCATGCACGCCGTGGTGGCAGCTGTTAGCTTTAGGGGTTGTGATGCGTAGGTTAAAAACGACGACAGAACCGTTGTGATAGCAAGGAGCGCAGGCTGGATGAGCAGAAGGGGGATGAAAACAAGGAACGAGCTTGGGGTAGGAAAGAAGATGGAGATGCTATAAAAGCTCGTGCTAACGCAGGAGTCCTTTTGGTTGTGTTAATGCAGCCATGCAGATGCCTACAAAGATTTATGAGTTAGGTTGTGTATCTTCCCGGCTTCCTCTCCTGGTGATAAAACAAGGCTCTTCCATCCCACTACAACTCTTCTTTCTCGTAATTAAGAGGAAAAAAGCAATCTTGGAAATGATGCAAAAAGATTTCGCCGTGAGAGCAGCAAAATGCAGAGACACTGAAACTGAAATACCTGCTCAGGGATAAAATCGTTACCGTTCTCCCCAAAAGGCGAGTGCACTGCTCCTGCAGTACCCAACATGGAATAACCCATCAGTGCCGGGATATGTTGGAGGGTGCCAGTGCCATCCCCCTCCATCACAGAGCACCCCGCCCCAGCGGGACATCAGCAGACCACTTGCTTTGCCCGAATCTGCTCTTTAAGTCCACTATTTGCCTTGGCCGACAGCCAGCAGAGCACTTAGGTACATGCTTAAAGTTAAGCACAAGAGTAAACAGATTGAAGTCAGTGGGACTTAAAATTAAGCACATATTTGAAGGATTTGCTGGCTAAGGGCCTTAGCCCTGGTGTCTCATGTCTAACTCGGATGATTCTAGGCTCATTGGCTCCTCCTGTCCTCACCTCCCCTCTCTCGGACCAGGCAACAAGCAGTTTCTGTTCCACCACCATGGGAGAGGTTGGCTTTTAAAGAAACCTCATCCACGGGCAAAGTATGCCTTTCATTAATTATACCTGCCTGCGAAATACCTTCCAGAAATCCCCACCCAAACAAAGCCTCAGGAAAGGAAATAACGGAAATTCTTGACGGTTTCCATGGGGGAAAAACGATCCCAACTGGTGAGACGAGGAGCACGTAAGATGAGGCTGATGACTGCTCCTACTGTACACGGCTCCCAACCAGGGACAGTTCTTAAAAGATCAGGAAACAGCCCATTACCGTCCTGATTTCCCAAGACTCCTTGAGGATGAACCCTGGTTGTGGCTCTCTGGGCACGTTCAGATCGTGCCTCAACACTCCACAAAGCCTCTTGCTGGGTGACGGGTTGGAGCTGGGTGATCTTTGAGGTCCCTTCCGACCCAACCACACTGTGAAGCGCTCAGTGATCAATCTTCCAAGAGGCCACTGGGCTTCTAATGGGCTAGAGACTCCTGCTTGACTGTCTTCCATGTCCTTCCACGTGAGCTTTTTTCCAATTCCATCTACCCTTGCAAGAACCTTGGTGGCTGCACAGGCAGGACGCAAATATATAGGCGGAAAAGATGAGCAGAAGGCTGGAAACTTGGACACAGGAGACACCAAACGTTTGCTTTTGATTTCTCCAGAAACAGGACTGATCTCATCAAGAAGCAGTAACTTGCCTAGACCTGACAGGAGACTCATGGAAGATCGCCAAGTCCTGATCTCCTCCCCAGCCCACCCCCATCCAATCTGTTTTCAACCATCCTCTGCTCCATTCCAATCTGCTCCTGAACAGTCAGTTCTTCCCAACATGACCACTGATTTGTTTGTGGTACTGATACTGATGGCAGTAAATAACCAAGGAACTTTGGAAAAGCACGTATGAAAGAAGCCTGGGTTACCCTACCCAAGTTCCAAACTGCTCCGGATCTTCAATATCCTCCCACGTGGCCAAAAAACTTTTTCACCCAGCCTCGTAATGGGGATGAAGACCCCCAAAAAAGAGAAGAGCTGTTACACTTGCCTGTCCTGACTCCAGCAGCTCTCAGAAGTTGAGGATGGGCAGAAAAAATACAAACTTATTCTTGCGTATGCTTCTAACACTCGCAATACGCTTTCATAGCCTGGCTGGCGATGGTCGATCATGCACTATTTCCTCTTCCAGATGAGGAAAAGCAGTACAAGAACTGCATTACCAGGATCCTGGTTTGGCGTTTGCAGAGGAGGAGGAGGAGGCACATGTTGACACCACGGGGAAAGGAGTCACGGCGCTTTTCGGATCATGTCGGGTCGCACGTACGTTCACGGCCGGCCCCCGGTTCTCAGCACAGAGGTGCAATCTTGGAACGGCGACTTCCTCCAGCGCTTCAGGAAAGCTCTGGAGCGCGAGGAAATCCTGAGCATCGCCACCGACACGTTATCGACACAGTGAGGAGATAATAACGGCAGGAACTGCCTTGATGCAAAATCACCGTCGTGATTCATGCGACTGCTCGGTGCCAAGGCCTGGCGAGCTGTCACACGTGCTGTCCACCAGTCATTGCAGAAGAAATAAAAATAAATAGAGGTGGGTTTCTACCCTCTAGCAAGCGAATCAGCGCACCGTACAGCTCACTGTACTGACCCCACCTTCTCACAAAGGTCAACAGATCCCACCGTCTCCTTCGGGAAGATCTGGCAGATGTCAAATGCCACGTGGCTGCCCTGCTGACATCTGGAAGAAGTACTGCTGTTTGTGATGGCAGAACACAGCGTGCTCTGCAGTGGTACTCAGGGCTTCTGGGTGACCGCTTTGAGTTCAGGAAAAAATTAGAGTACAGAATGGTAAGGGCTGGAAACGACCACTAAGATCACCAAGACCAATCATCAACCCGTCCCCACCATGCCCACTGACCACATCTCTCTGCACGACCACAGAAAGCACAGCAGTCCTGCAGCCCCCGGGCACCAAGAGATGCAGGTGCCTTGGCAACCACCCCATCGTTCTGGTGAGGAAGGGGAAGGTGCTGCCGTGGCACGATGGAGGAGTGCCTATGTCAAGGCTGGGGCATGGCAAGGAGACAGGGTGCTCCTCACCGTGTGAAGATAAAACAAAATGCGAAGGGAAACAGCAGTCCCATCCCTGGAGGCGTTCGAGAACTACAGAGGGGTGGCACACGAGGACACTGTCTGGGCATGGTGTGGGAGTGCTGGGGTTGAGATCTAGGAGGTCCTTTCCAACCTTCATGATTCCATGAAATACTCCTGAGAGCATTCTCCACGAACACCTTCTCCAACGCGCTAATGCTACACCAGAAATAGAGCACCTCAGAGACTCCACTTTTGTTTTTTTCTTCCTCCCTTTATTATTATTATTATTTTTTTTTTTGCAATGCAGTATTGCTAAACTCGCAGGGCTGCTCCCGAGTCTCTCTTTAATGTCACATGCACAGCTCGAGTCCCCAAGGCCCCAGCAGAAGCAGCCCGGGATATTTGCACATACCCCTCACAATGGAAGGAAGAGGGTGTAGGAGGGAGGATCAGGCTGCTGACCCCTTTATTGTTCTTGGGCCAGAAGAAAGCTTCCTCCTGGCTTAAGAACCGCGGCGCTGAAAAAGTTTTCCAGCCAGAGCAAGTCGTATGGAGTCACTGGGTTTTTTTTTTTTTGTCTCTCTCCTTCCCCTGCCTCCCCCCTTCGGCCGAGCGACGGGGAGTCACAGGGTTGCGCTCCATTCACAAAATACCTGCTGCACATCACGTAGTCCTTCCCCCCGGCGGCGCAGAAAGGCGCTGGAGCTCGGGCAAACGAAAATAAACCATTTTTCTCTACAGACTTGAAGAAAATAAAAAATAAAAGAGGAAGAAAGGACCCCGCTCCCAGACTGACGCCTCCAGCATGCGTGCGCCGGAGAAGGGGTAGGCGGGGGGAAGCGAGGCGACGATATGAAAGAAAACAAAACCAGCAAATTCTGCTCAGAAAGGATTAAATGGAGGTTTTCCAAAAAAACAGCCCGCCATTATATAATGAGGCTTAACTCAGAGTCACTGGGGTCACACGATGCAGCAGACTGGAAAAACCAAAGCGCGGTGCAGCCTTCTAATTGTTAAGCCAGGCACAAAAAATTAAAAAAAAAAAAAGAAATAAAAACCAGAAGAAGTGTACAAGGTGGATGCTCATGTAATAACGGATATATTTACCCCTCACACTTAGCTTTTTCTGGCTTAAGTGCATTTTGGCCTTTCTGATGGCCAGGCACGGAACTGCTTGGCCTTACCCACATAGAGCCAAGGCATAGTGTGGGACGACACTGTGTGCTTCTGGATGGCAGCAGATCCCCAAAACACATCTAGTAGTGCAAAGCCTGAGCTTTACAACCAACCAACTCACTTTCTAAATAAAAATGTGCACGCAAGAAGTTGACTTTTTGAAAACATGTTGTTGGATGCACTCTTGGTCGTACCCAACCTTGCCAATGGTGACGTTATTGGTTGCACCCAACCTTGCCAATGGTGACGTTATTGGTTGCACCCAACCTTGCCAATGGTGACGCTGTTGGTTGTACACAGCCTTGCCAATGGTGACGCTGTTGGTTGCATCCAGCCTTGCCAATGGTGATGCTGTTGGTTGTACACAGCCTTGCCAATGGTGACGCTGTTGGTTGCATCCAGCCTTGCCAATGGTGATGCTGTTGGTTGTACACAGCCTTGCCAATGGTGACGCTGTTGGTTGCACCCAACCTTGCCAAGGATGGCCAAGCACCAACGCTGCACACAAACCCTCTTTGGTTCTCCATGACCTTTCGGATGGACTTGTTGTACAACCACAGCCAACACCTTGACTCAAGTTCAGGCACAAAGGCACCACCTGGGCCTGATTCTGTCTCCCCAGAACCTTGCAATGAGAGTGATTCTCCTCATCCAGCACCCTGCTTGCTGGAAATCTGGGTAGCATCCCAGTTCCTTGCTTTCTTCTGAATTGTAACAAATGCAAATTTATGAATCGTTTTTTACTTTGGAGAACTGGTTTTGGTAAAAGTTATCATTGCAAGGTGACCATTAAAGACCAGGACAGGGCATCTCTACTCTCATCTACTTGGTAAAAATCACATCCAGGCAACTGCTGACCCCAAACCTCAATATTCTTACTTAACAATATGCAGCAAGCCAAAGTTAAGGAAGTTGGATTTTTATATTTTATTTATCTGTGGCAAAGCTGACGCACAGGCAGCTCACCAGCTTTAACAACTACTGTCACTCGGATGCTTGTGGTGGGGTAGGTGTCAGGGCTCCCTACCCAGGACCTCTAAGCAGAAGCAGTCAGTATCTGCTGCAATATCTGCTTGTTTTGCTCAGCCAAACGGAAACAAACTGCTCCTGTAAGCATACATATTTGCTTTCCGTTTGGAGGGGAACCTCAAAAGAATATACAATGAGAAATGAAATAATCAAGAGGGCCACAAAAGCAGGAAGAAATGAAGCTTTATCATTCTCCAGTGGTTCTGCTGTTCATACACTACAGGAATTAAGAAAAAGAAGAGAGGGGAGGGGAGGGGAGATGAGGAAGAGGAGAAAAGAGATGAGAAACCCAACAATGAGCAGTTCTCCATGGCAGTACCTGCAGGTGAAAAGCAGGGCAGAATAACCCTGCCTGGCCACAGGACCAAAAGCCACCAGGACAGCATTCTACAGCCAAGGGATGGCATTTCTACAGACCTCTTTGCAGACCACAACTCCATCTTGTTTCTCCATACACGTGCTGCCAATGCACAGCACTGAAATCATACATGTATTTGTATCACATTTCTTCCGCTATTTCTTTTAACCTAGATTAGAACCTTCAGCCCAGCAACCCAGTAACAGAAATTTGGAGATGGTACAGTCTTCTCTCCATCAGCTATCCTACATCCCAGGGTGGTGACATTGCCCACGGAAGTGTGAATTTCCCATCCCTGGAGGTGCCTATGACCATGCAAGGGGCCTTGGGTGGCCTGAGGTAGGGGTACACCAGCCCACAGCAAGGGGTGTGATTGGGGAGGCTTTATGGTCCCTTCCAACCCAACCACTCCATGGTTCTGTGACCTTCCAACCCTACATTCTACGATTCTATGACCTTCAAGGTCCCTTCCAACCCTACATTCTACGATTCTATGACCTTCAAGGTCCCTTCCAACCCTATATTCTACGATTCTATGACCTTCAAGGTCCCTTCCAACCCTACGTTCTACGATTCTATGACCTTCAAGGTCCCTTCCAACCCTACATTCTATGGTTCTATGACCTTCAAGATCCCTTCCAACCCTACATTCTATGGTTCTATGACCTTCAAGGTCCCTTCCAACCCTACATTCTATGGTTCTATGACCTTCAAGGTCCCTTCCAACCCTACATTCTATGGTTCTATGACCTTCAAGATCCCTTCCAACCCTACATTCTATGGTTCTATGACCTTCAAGATCCTTTCCAACCCTACACTCTATGGTTCTATGACCTTCAAGATCCCTTCCAACCCTACACTCTATGGTTCTATGACCTTCAAGATCCCTTCCAACCCTACACTCTATGGTTCTGTGACCTTCAAGGTCCCTTCCAACCCTACATTCTATGATTCTGTGACCTTCAAGGTCCCTTCCAACCCAACCATTCTATAGTACTATAGTTCTAGCACACGAGCAACCAAACTAGAGCCGCTAGAAAAGTGTAAGGAATATCTTAAAAAACAAGACAACCCATAGGGCATTTTAAAAATTATAATCTGTGGAGAAAACAGATAGGAACACTGAATGGGTTCCTACTTACTAAGCTCAGTCTGCTCCCACAAGGAGCACATCGCGTAATCCCCTGCACAAACAATCTTTATTTTCCCATGAATGAGACACATAGGCGTCGTGTCCAGCACTGAGCTCCCCAGTTAAGGGACAGTCTTTGACCGAGTCACCTTGCATTTCAACAAACCCTCATCCTGGCATCAAGTAGCCTATATTTACACCCTGGCTATATATACATCTCCCCAGGCAGCACGTCCATGGCGCAGAAGGGGATGTGCTTACCTGCTGCCTGCAGGCAGGAAGCGCCTTGCAGGAGCTTCTGGTCTCATTCATTGTGCTAACGCTATTTCCATCACAGCAGAGGAAAGGCAGCACATGGGGGAAGCATCTTCTGGGCAAGGATAAACCTTAAATGTTGCAGGAAATATTTCGTTAGACATGGGCTGGCGACAACCCACATCAGTAGAACTGTGAGAAGGAGCTGTGCTTCTGCAAGCTCCTTTGCCAGCAGGAATGTGTGCCTGTCCTTCTGCTTTGTGGACAGAAATATTTCTTTACCCTTTATTTCTTTCTATTCCCTTTATTTTATCAAAAATTACTTCACAGAGAAGGGGAAAGGGGATTAAGATATGGAAGTGGTCAAGCCAGCAGAAATCTACTTTGCCAAAGAGGAACTCAGCTTTTGTTTGGGACCTTTATAAACTTGGATTTTTTTTTTTTTTTTTTTTTTTTGTTCTGCTCCTTTCAACAACTTTTTAAACTTCATGCTGCTTCGCAACTGACTTTGGGAAAATACTCAGCAGAATTCAAGGCAGTGCTAAAAAAGGCCTCTCAGGTTTCTAATGAATCCTCTGGGAAAACAAAGGAGATGTAACACCATTTAGAAGTTAAAATAAAATTCGGGCAGGATTTTGGGGGCAGGGAGTAGTGTTATGGTATATAGAAAGGACTGGGAAAGAACAAAACCTTTCAGGCTTTCTTTAGGTACTATAGAGCTGCATGAAAACAAACCTTTTTGAAAGGAAAGAGGCCTGAGCAAAGCCTGGGCTGCTCTCTGCTGGGCTCAAGCCAGAGTTCAATATGGCAATGTCCGAGAGCCTTATAATCCAGTCCCCATACACAAACCAGCAAATTCCCCGGAAGATAAATTCTCAGGTCTAGAATTACTGGTGAAATCTGAAAAACAAAGTATCGGGTCTTCTGTCCCTGTCCTGCAAGCACCACTGTCTCATCCTCTCCATTCATGTCCATGCAGCCGGCTGCAAACCACAGCTCCTGCTCGGGAGATGCTGCATATTTTCCCTGTTTTTCCCTGCATGTTTTCCCTTTCCACTCCTTCCTCTCACCAGAGCTTTAGCTGCTACTTGCTTGCTGCCAGGCTTCTTTTCTGCATCCCACCAACTCCTCCAAACCCCACCAATTCCCACTGGTAAGCTCAGCCTAGAGCTGCAGCTTCATCGTGCCCCAAAGATAAGCCGTAAAGCATCCCAAATTCCATCACTTTTCTTGTTCTTAGGGCAAACCAGCACCTGGACAGCTGTGATCTGAGAAGCAGCAGTGGTTCAGCAGTGGATGTCACTGCAGTCCCCACTGCCCTCCTGCTGAGGTTGGTACATCCTTCTGCACGGGGCAGATAAAGGACAGAAGGTGGACAGGATGAGCCCCTATATCCAACGGGCAGCAGCACCTTCCAGAGCAAGTGAAGACCTTTCAGCACACACATCACCGCTCTCTGGCGTGAGGAAAGCTGTACGGCACCAACCCTTGCACAACACTGCAAGTCCACATCTGCAAAAGCCCTGCAAACGGGCCAAAAGGCACAACTGGAGATGTTGGATTTCCAAGAAGAATTGGGTGGCAGTGTGGCTGCAGAACATGTCCCACCCCTGGGCACAGGATGGGTGCGAGACACTGTGTTTTGATGCTTGGAAAAAGTCCTTGGAATAAAATCCTGTTTGCTCTGCACAGAGCCTGCTCAGGAGCTGTGCAGCAGTGCTGCAGTGCCCTCTGGTGCTGCACGGTGCACTGTCCCAGCTGTCACCAAGCAGCAATCCCCAAGGCCAAGCTCCCTGTGCTGTTTGTTGGCTGCTCTGGTTCCCCATCGCACAGCCACTGAGATGTCACAGTGACTTCACCTTCCAGCTGCCAAAACCTGCAATCTTCGGGGGTGTGCGATCAGTCATCCTCACCCCTTCCGTCCCCTGAACAGGAACCCAGTCTGTCCACCCAGGGCACGGACATACCCCACCTCCTCCCCTCCTGGCAGCATCTCGCTGTAGGTCTGAGACACAAAAGACCTTCCGAAAGCAAAAAACCCACTGGAAGATCTTCCCTTTTCAAAGAGTCTGACTGAAAACACTGTTTTTATAACCTGCTTTCAGGCTTCAAGGCAATTTTGCTCCACTGCCAGAACTACGGTTTGTCCCTTGAAAGACGCCTTGAGCTGAAGAGCTGCACGGAGATGGCAACCTGCCTTCTGTGGTCAACAGCGGCCCTTGCTCTACCACCCACCGAAGGGTTACAGGCCACCATGTCTCCCCCAGCCCACTCCTTTTCCCAAGGAAGTGGTCCTTGCCAGTTGGGTTCAACGCCACAGCAAAACGGACTGCAGGAAGATGAGATCTTACTGGAAATCACAGCAACGAAGGCTTTTTTGCTCAGCAGCAGGGGTGTGAGTCTCAGTGCGTTGTGACCTATGATCAACCATGGCTCTCTGCCAGGGGCTTTCCGCAGCGGTTGTAGGAGTTGCAGTATTGGAAAGACCCTTGGGAGATGGGAAGCTGGCTGGTGAGACTGAAACCTCCTCTGAAGGTGGTGTTGTGCCCACACGCTCAGCAGGAGCTGGGGAGGGGAGGAGGAAGAGGGAGATGTCTCCCCAGCTTGGAGCTCCCACTGGGACTCTTGCTCTTTACCCTCACGGCAGCTCAGACATCTATACAGACTACAGAAGAGAAACTAGCACTTGTATTCTGATTCCAAGCACGTAATGGAAAGGTTCAAAAAAATCAGAAAGAAAACTGAAAGACATTAATCATGGAGTAGAATCACAGAATCACTGAATCATTAAGGCTGGAAAAGACCTCCAAGATCCCCCACGCCCAATCCCACCCCACCCCACCATGCTCACTGACCATGTCCCAAAATGTCACATCTCCACGGTTCTAGAACACCCCCAAGCACAGTGACTCCACCACTCCCTGGGCAGCTGTGCCACTGCATCACTGCTCTTTGGAGAAATCATTCCCAATATCCAACCTGAACCTTCCCTGGTGCAACATGCGGCCACCATCACTCGTCCTACTGCTGCGATCTGGGAGCAGAGGCTGACCCCCACCTTGCTCCTTGCTTTCAGGAGTTGTAGGGAGCAACGAGGTCTCCCCTGAGCCTCCTCCTCTCCAGACTGAACCATCCCAGCTCCCTCAGCTGCTCCCCATAAGACCTGTCCACCAGATCCTTCACGGCTCCATTGCCCCTCTCTGGGCAAGCTCCAGGGCCCTGATGTCTTTCTTGCAGTGAGAGGCCCAGCACTGAACACGGCACTCGATGTGCAGGGTACAGAGCTGCAAGGCAACGAAGATGTCAAACCAAAGGATGCCAACACCGTCTTCCACATTAATTCCCCTTGCCCTGTCACTGCCTGCCCATGCTGCCGAGGGCTACCTGGTCTGCAGGCTGTATGTGCACCCAGCACACACAGCCACGTCTGAAAGCCCTTCTGACTGGAGAATACTCATCTTCACATTTTCTTCCCAAGCCACTTTTTGGCAGCGCTTAGGCCAACAAGCATCCAAATCCAACTGCAGATCCTATGAGCGAGGAGAGACAAAGAGCGAGCAGGAGGGCTCTGCCTGCAGCTCCCACCAGATGGCAGAGCAGCTCCGAGCAGCGGCAACACCTTCTGCAGTGCCGAAACAAAAGGCTGGGACGAGCATTTCTCTCTCGCTGCTGGAAAGAGCATTTGGAGGACGGTTAGTTTTTCCTATTGTTTTTTTTTTTTTTCTTTTCTTTCCCCTGATTCTTTCTGTTCCGTATTTCTTTTCTCACCGAAAAGACACGGATGTCCCTTGCGATGTGTCGTTGAAATACTGCTGATAGGTTCTACCACCAAAACTCAAGTCTATGGATTAATGTCCCTATATCCAGAATATTCAGAAATTAGCCCTAATTTCATGCTGTACGTGATACAGAATTTCCAAAGCAACCTGTAAGACTCACTGTCCCTCTGCAGTCTGGTGCCCTAACTGCTGGAGCTGCTGCAGCACATCCAGCAGAGCAGAACCTTTGTTGCACTGGAGGATGCTCGTTCTCCATCCACGGAGGGGATGATGCTAAGGTGTGCCCAAAGAGCTGGACCAGAAGCAACCCACGAGACCTTAAAGCACAAACAGAACAAGGATTCGTGCACCTCCATCAGGAAGAGACTGTTTTGGGGATATGACACAGCGAGGCAAAGCCCCCCAAAGGGCAAAGGATTTCTTTCATATGCTCACACTGTATTTTCCCCAACACTCCCACACACTGAATCCCAAAGAGCAGCATGACCACCTCTCCACAATCACCTTCACATCCAGTGCATGACACATCAGGATTAGAGCGGCTGTCAGAGAGCATTTCACTTGTCAATGCTGAACCAGACAAATCCCCACCGTTAACTGTATGGCTCCTGGTTCCACATGCACAGAGTGCACACCAGGATGGGTGCATCTCCAAATCACACAGTGTTTTACTAAAATACTGAATGAAAATAAAATACAAAGCACAAAACCAAGCAGTTCACTGGGTCTTCCAGCTCAGAGCACAGTGTACTGGGCACGGCTGGTGGCCCCAGAAATGCAGTCCCAGTACATTGGGAAACTCCTTTTGATTCTTCAATTATTCCAATGATTCCCCGGGGAGAACAGTTTAATTCTGCAGAGTCATTGGGTCGTTATCAGCAGGCCCCAGAGTTTTTTGCCCTATGACCTAAAGCCTAGACAGATTGAGCATGTATAAAAAAACAGCTGCTTTCAGGACTGGGGGACTGGGAAATACTGAGACACAAACCGACCTCTTCAACAGCACTGCATCCCCAGTGCTCATTGTGGTCATTTAAGCACAAAAAGCAGCTGCAGGGACAGATCTAAAGAAGAATCAGAAAAGGAGCAAGTGCAGTGGTACTACATACAAGGCACGAGCATTGCAGAGGGGAACACCTGGATCAGCACATGGTTGCTTCTGGGCAGCTCCTGGAGCCTGGTGCTTTCAGAAGCTCCTTTTCTAAGATCTGAGCCCTGTGTAGATATGGGTGATTTCTGCCCACATCAGCACTCACCTGCCATGCTGGGAGGACCTTCTCGATGTCGTTCAGATTGATGCTGTCACCATCCTCATATTTCCCTTTTCCAAGCCTATGGCAGAGAGAAAGCAAACAAAAACATGAGCAGTGAAGCCTCACCGGAACCAACGTTAATTCTCTGTGATGGCACACAGGGATGAGCTTTCACTGCAGAAGGCTCTCATAAAGAGAAAAAAGGTCTCTGAAGTCATTGTGTTCATTTCCAAAACACTCTCACGTGGGCACAAAGCCACTGACACCAAATGAAATGCTGCCTCAGCCCTATCACCCTGCACCCTGTCCACAGCACTACAGCACCCTTAGTAACAGTAGCAGGAAGAAACATGGGCCTCAGCTGAAGGAGGACTGGAGTTTAATTAACACCTAATCACTTCAAGGGAAATCAGGTGTGTTCAACAGTAGGAAATAGTGATCTGCATGGGCCATGCTCAGCTCTGCTCTTCCACAGAAGCCTTATCACTTGTGTGAACCGTAACCGTGACCTTTCCCTAAAACATTCTTAAATGTACCTTGGATCCAGCAAGGCTTAGAAATGAATTCTACAAAGTAATGCAAAAAACCACCAAACAGCACTGCTCTAAACCACACGAGCCAAAGATGGCCCTCAGACCCTGAATGTGGTCCAACTCTTCCAGGTCCTTCATATGGACCATGCCATCATGTCAGCGTTCCCACTGCAAAGAAGTTCCCTTCTTGCTGGAGGGCATCACCTCAATTGTAGCTCTGGGGCTGGGATAGCCGCACACACGTGGCACTCACCCTTCCCTGTCGATGTGGGGCAGTGGGTGTTTGGAGGTGTTCCGGAGCTTCCTGTGGAATTGGCTGAAATCTAGTTTTTCAGGCTGCAGGTCCCACGTCGCGCCACTGGGAGAGGAAAACAAAGAGGGACAAAGAGTGAATGCTCTGCTAAGTCAATAAAACCATGGTAGGAGCATAGGAGCAAACTTGAGCCTGCAGATGAAGGCAGCTGGTGCTTTGGATGCACCACCTGTGCAGTGTGATGCCACAGACCTCCAACTTCACACTGCAGTGCTGTGCTTTTTTTGTGCGGCTTGCACTAAATCATAGTTTTGATGCAGATGCATCACAAAGACCACACGCCTTGCTACCTGTATTTGCTCTTTGTACCAAGAAGATACTGCAGCAGAGGCTGCTCCAGCCTGTGCAATGCAGATGCTCTCCCCACTCCAGTGACCTGGAGCAAGTATCAATGAGAGCTTGACCCCTGCACAGCAATGTGTATCACTGGACAGAAGGCACGTTTCACTGCTCGACTTGATGCTGCTTGAGCAGGGAAGCATGCTTGTTTTTTCTCATGCCGAAGCAGCAGCTCTGCTCAGCAGCTGCAGAGCAAACACATGAGCACAGCAGCAGTTAGTGGAAGAGGGAAGGCCAGGAGCAGAGCACAGAGCTCAGCCTCGCCTGTGCAGTTCTCAGATGATTGCCAACAGTCTTATCAGTGCCTTTCTAAGACGTTTGGTGGCAGGACTCTCCTAAGCACACACAGTGCTTTAAGTACATTCACAGAATCGTTATGTTGGAAAAGACCTCTAAGATCCCCAAGCCCAACCCAGCCCCACCATACCACTGACCACATCCCTCAGTACCACATCTCCATGGTTCTGGGACACCTCCAAGGACGGGGACTCCACCACCCCCTGGGCAGCCTGTGCCACTGCATTGCTGCTCTTTGGAGAAGAAATTTCTCCTAATATCCAACTAGAAAGTTGTTTGTTAGTGCTTAGTGCCATGGACTATGTGAGGAGCAGTGATGGAGGCCATGTGGCAGTGCCCACCTGTGCACCAACAAGATGGCCCCACAAACAAATCCCTAACATCAGCTTACCTGAAGGAATCAAAGGTGTTGGCAGCCCAGATGTCGGTGCCCAGCATGTCAAGGGAGCCCTCCTTGTTGCCATTCTAGGAAGGATGGAGAGGTGGTTACATGGCGCAAGGCTCTGCTTTGCAGCCAGCATTCCCAATTCCACATCGAGAGGCCTTGCTATGACACGCAGACCCCTTGCTGTGCTAGCTACAAAAGTGCACTTGGAGGCAGGAAGGGGAGGTTTCAGCCTTTAGGACACAAAGCTATGGACAACAAAGAGCAGACAACATGTGGGTTGACGTTGGCCCCGTCCTCCTACCCAACATCCAGTGCCAATGTGAGCATGTGGCCTCCAAGAAACACAGACCCAGAGGACAGGTTGGCATTCTGACCACAAAACTCCAGCTGGTTGATGTGGGGAGGCGTTTCCAAGGTGACCTGTCCAACCAAGGTCCAGAAGGGCCACCAAGAGCCAGAATCCAGGATCACATCCAGATGGCTCCTAATACCTCCAAGGGCTGTCACCAACAAGCACACGGACACATTTAGTGAAGCACGAGGTGAAACACCTCTGTATTTCATCACTGTGGTGACTGCTTCTTCAAGGAGTCATGGTGACACAGCTTCTCCTTGCTCTACTAATGTCTCACAGTAGGACACAACCCCATATTGAAGCTCCAATTTTTTCCCAATGGAAAAGCATCTAAGCCAAAACCCTAAATTGCTTCTCATCCTTCACAGCCCTTCTACAATCACCAGCCCACACATGTCCTCCCTACAAGCAGAGGGCTGCCCTCATCACCCTTCACAAGCAGACAACAGCAAAGAGGTACAGCATGTTGGGTTTTGTCTGGGCCAGTCACGAAATCAGACTCGACTCAGACTCATGTGGGATGGATATGTTATTTCCTATTCATAATAAACTTATTTATTATCAATACTTCCCAACAAACAGGTTTGTCTCCTCATAGACACAACACTCTTGCAACACAGGCACAACCACTTCTGTACTTACACCACCACATAAAGTTTTCCTGAGGAACTGCTGTTTTCAAATAACACAGAAAACAATGAAAAAATAATTTAAAAAAAGACGATTTCCACATGAAATTCCAGACTTGAAGGTCTTTCTCAACACCAAAGATCTTCGGTCGTTATTCCTTCTTTGGTTAAAGGTGTCTTTAACCAATTCTTTAACCAATTCTCTTTCCACGTCCGATTAGCACGGGATATTTAAGTACCTGTCAATGAACCAATTGCAATGGGATGTCCCAAGAGCTAAGTGTTTGGGCTCAGGGGAGAAGGATAGGAGCATATAAGCAATTGCAATGAAAAAGAGGCCAATCAACAACCGAGACACTAAACAGCCAAAATTTCTGATAAGGCGGGAATGGGTTCCTAACGACACGTTGCAGCCAGTTCGGACCCCACTCCCAGCAATTACTGGAAATTACAGGTCTGCTTCACATGGAGAAGGTCAGAAGGGTGCGAGGGCTCAGGCAGTGTCTGGGTCCTCCCACCCAAACAGGGCTGCAGCTCCTGGTCCTGCCAGCCCATGTCCCCACCACCTCTCAGGGATGCTCCAGGCACCAACCCAACTCCGTGACAATGGTGACTGGGGCCCAGTGATGACAAATCTGTGATTGAGTCGTGAGTCACTGTGGTCACTTCAAGTCCCCGCTGCCTCAGATGATCTGACTTGGTAACTGGGTTATGCCTCAGGTCAGCAGCAGCTCCCAGCAATGCTGAGACTGCCATAGGACTGAAAAAGCCAATTCTCAAGTCCAGGAGAAAAAATAAATTGCGTGTATCTAAAAGAAGCAGTTCCTTGCTGCCAGTTCCCCTAGGAACGCAATTACAGAAGTGAGCAGTTTTAATATGAAGCTCCCCATGACCCAACCCTCAGCTTTAGATACTGATTTTCACGGTGAAGGGGATAGAACTGCTGCAAGTTAATTAAGCCAACAGGAATGATGACTGAGTGACGCAGTGGTGAGAATGTCATCAATGCACAGAGACAGCAGAGATCCAGTAAAATGAACCCTACCCCCAAAATGGTTTAAATGCATGTTCATAGCCTCTGTCCTCCAGATCTCATGAGCACACACTCAGGTGACCAAAACCTACACCCAGAATACACAGAGCATGCCACCCGCCACGTGGACTCTGCCTGTTTACTCACATGTGCAACCTCAGCAAATTCCCCACAAAGTCAGCATTTAGACGCAGGCTGCCCTTTTTTTTTCCCAAAGCCAGCTCAGTGTCACACCGGTTTCTCCTGCCACTCCTCATTACCATTCCCCAGCAAATCTCTGCAAGTGCAAAATCACGCTTCTGGTGGCACGATTGCAACAACATGTCTCATCGCCGTGCTTTGCCCTAATAGAGAGCAGCACCAAGTGATCTCAACGCTGTGTGTGGTATAAACAGAGGGATTATCCTCTGGTGTGTGCTGTTGGAGCAGAAGTCTCCTCCTCATTCAATCCTCAGCCCCAAACCACCGCTGCACCGCTCAGGACATTTCCTCATGCTCTCCAGGATGCTTGAGATGCAAGGATGGACCAGGACTTTGAATGCTAGCCCCGGCCTTTGGCACAACCAACACTCATGCACGCAGATGGAGGTCCCTGGACAGAGTTCAGGCAGAGAAAGGCCCTAAAACCACATTAGCAGCCAACTACCAATGTTTTTTGTAGGGTAGGAGGGTAACTCTCCATCTAGCCCCGGAAAGCTGCTGGACTCAGGGTCATAACGTAACACCACATACTTGCTGTTCAATCCTATGTCAACCTCTAACAAAGACTCACCAAAAAAATAATTACAGGCATCTCTTAATTTCCCAGATCAGAAGTACTCTGGAATTTCAAGGGAAAAAAAGCAAATTTCCTTTGCACTCAACCACCTGGCTACAACAACCTTCTTGCCCAACATAAAGGCACACCTTAACAGAACCCGAGGCCGAAGGACAGCTGTATTCCTCGGCAGTCAGGTGATGGGTTGGGCACAAATAGGGCAGCAACGTGCACACCAACACGCATCACAGCCTACACGGAGGCACACACGCAGCGCACACCACTGGAAACCTCCGACAGACAGCAAGCAGAGGACACGATGCCAGTGCCCAGCTCTTCCCGTGGCTACCAGGTATACCTTGGTGGTGTGCCTGAACTGGCTGCTCCTCCCAGACCTCGATCCAGAGCCACACCTGGAGCCTGACCCCGGCCGCGATCCTGCGCTCCCACCGCTGCTGTGATCCCAATCTTCCTGGAACAACAAACAGCTGGCTTTAGTCAAGGGCACTGCCATCCCACACCCATGAAAACCACTGAGCTGGCCAAGAAGGAGATCTGCTGCTCCTGAGCCACGCACACCTACACCTCAAGAACCGTGCCCACGCACCATGGCCCTATTTCTGCCTTTTCTTTGAGTCCTTTCTCAAAGGAATTTTCTCGCACCGCAAAGAGATAAAAAATGATTGCAAATATTTAGCTGTAATAAACTAGTTCATGCATGGAGAAAAATAATACCTCCTAAGGCTTCACGACAATTCATTATACATATCCTACATCCTCTAAAACTGCAGATGCATCCTTAATTCCTGCCAACCTGAACCCCCATGCCCCAAATCAACCCTTCATTTGCTTCTTCCCCTTGCTTAGCATGCTTCCCTTACACTGACAATACTTGGGCCTCACAGCCCCAACACTCCACCCCTGTAACTCCTGTCCCTACAGGGGTTGTCCCTAATGTCCTCCTTTCTTCTCACTTGTTCTGCAGTCAAACATCCGACAGCTTTCTTGTTCAGTCAGCACCCCATGGGACAAGATGAATAAGCCAAAACCAGAACAACCAACCCAACCAGCTCTATTTACCCAAACAACATAAGGTGCTTGGGGAGAAAGGGGTTTTTGTCGGGGTAATTGCTCCTGAAGTTTTCATCAGAGGCTCCCAAAGGGCTTCGGGAGTGACCTGAGATGATTAAAAATCCCCAAATAAAAGAGTGCAGAATATTCAACTCTATTATGCCAAAAATTTGGAAGGTGATTAATTCCGGGCAAAGCCCATGTCCTGGTTGAGTCTCAAGTGCTCCTCTACCTGCTGGGGCTGGAGGATTTACCCAACACGAGGGACTGGAGGGAAGGCGCTGGATTTACCTAATACGAGGTAAAATGCATCACTGCCCATTTCTGCATGTTCCCCATCCTCAAAGCCAGAAAGCCCAAACACCTTGTGGCTGCCATATCCTAAAGTCAGTACTAACTCCGAAAGAGGGTAAGTCAACCAGTTCTTGAGCTGTGCACAGAGCAACTTTGAGAAGCTGTGGCTGTTCCCATGAGCTGTAACACCAATGGCAGAAAGCACCTCCCTTCCACAGCACAACGCAATCCAAGCGTGCCGATGGTTTATATGCTCCCATCCTTTTTCCCTTGGGACCCATGTCCCCAGAAGACAAGGACTCTCCCAGCCTCCTCCAACACCCTGAAGATCTGCGAGCTCTCATTCCCAGCTCTCAGCACGCTCCAGCTACCACTCCAGGTCTACATTCACCACCAGGAGAGGGAATTTCCATCCCAAATTTTGGGGTTGGAGACAAACACCTCCCTGGGAGAGAGACTGCCAGCAGCTGCTTTTATCCATGCAAATTTTCCCAGCCAAACTCTGCATCCCCTTAGGAACAGCGAGGCTATATGCATGTCAACCCTGCCAGCCACCCTCCTAGCTGTCACATCCAACATTTACATTTTAATTAGCAATAATCACATGTTTCATTTATACTGCAATTTTCACCTTCGCAGAGCTTTGCGGTGCGAACTAATTAATCCTGCTCCCTTTGCCAGCTCGAGAGTTATTTCTTCCTGGTGCTTCAGTGCACATTGGAAAATCTCATCCACAGAAGGGGAAAACTTTCCCTGATGAGCATGCAGTAAATGGAAATTCTGCAGTCCTCAAGTGGTTGTCCTCACTGGAAATTTGGTCTGTTGGCGAAGCCACCACTGAAGACAACAGTGGATTCCAAAGGGGATTCATGCTACAGAAAATCTCCCACACTCAATGTAAAGCCTAAGGTAGGCAGATAAAAGGGTCTTCTTGGGACATGGGCCTCAAGCTGCAGATCTGAGATGGCCACCAGCATGAACTATCCCAACACAGCCCCTACAACCTAGACCAAGCTGGAGAGTGTCCTACAAGTCACCAAGGATTCCAGGCCCTTCTAGACAAATTCAAGAGCATGCATTCCAATTTTTTTTTTTTTCCACAGAAAAATAACTATTTGCAATAGAAATAGTTATTTTAATGTTTTAAAACATGTGGAAAAATAAATATTTCGGCCGGGACAAATTTCCAGCTTCTTTATAGTCAATGCATAAAGCTACAACAAAAACAGAAAATCACCCCTGTAAAAACACCATGAAGAAACAAAAAAAAACAGCCACACACAGAAAGAGCAAGTAGTTACAACAAGAGACATGAAGAAACAATTCCCTTTACAAATAATTTGTGTCTTGAGGTGGAGTGTTTCTTGACTGCCTGATGCCTGAGATAAGGGCACACTTACCATAGTTCCTGCTCTTAGTTATGCAAGTCCTCTGTAGAACAGCTGCTGAACAGCTGGGTAAAGCAGGTCATAGAGTCACAGAAGCATTAAGGTTGGAGACCTCCAAGAACCCCAAGTTCAACCTCAACCCATCCTCACCATGTCCAGCAACCACGTCCCCAGCTGCCACATCTCCAGCACCTCCCCGGGCAGCCTGTACCAGGGCATCACTGCTCTTTGGAGAAGAAATTGTTCCTAATATCCAACTTAAATTTTCCCTGGTGCAACTTGAGGTCATTGCCTCTCATACTATTGCTGCTTTCCTGGAAGTATTGCTAGTTAGCTGGAAGCAGCTCCAATACAACCAGGGATATGAAAGTCACATCAGCACTCAATCTCAAATGTCTATTTTTTAAAAAAACATGTTTAAGCCAGTGCATAATCAAAAACCCAGAAAGTCCTGGGCCCAACCAGACTCCAACAGGGAAGGTGACAGTGTCACCTGTGCCACGACAGGCACAGATACAGATGTTCTGGGCAGCAAAGATCACCCCTGAGAAGTTCTGGCTGTAGAGTGGAACCAATCTTCAAGTCACCATGATAGACTTCCTAAATAGAGGAATAGAGGCCAAAAGTCCATCTGGTTTCCCTCAGCAGCAGTAGCAGAATGCACAGAGTTCAGGATCAAAGGTATTGGTGACATCCAACACACCTACTTTTATGTCCCAGACAAACACTGATGTGCCAAAACCTGGAGGGGACGGAAAGTTTTGGAGAGTATAAGGAGTATGGAGGGGATAAATCACCCACTAAACACAAGGCTGTTTCTTTATAAAGCCAGAAGCCCCAGAGCAAGCTGAATCATCAGCTGAATGGTTTAATTCCTTCCTCAGCAGCCATGACTGAGCAGATCTGTATTCACTGCACAGAGGGAGCATCAGCAGCAGCTACAGATGAAATGCCACTTAGTGACCGGTTCTGCCAGAGCTGCTCCTTGATCACCTTTGAAGGCTGGTCACCTCACCTAGAGCTTTAATTTCTTCTTCCCGAGGCAGGGCTGCACCAACCTGTATTCCCTGGCAGAGCCTCAAAGTGACTCCCTGACTTTCGCCTTCTCTTTCTCTGTTGTGAATGAGACAAAGCAAACAGCTGTGTCTGGCTGCACCCACTTGCCCCAACAGCCAAGCACAACCCCCAAAAATGCCATAGAAATAGAGTCAATCATCTTCACGTGTTAACACAACTTCCTATGGCTGGAAGCCAAGTGCTTATCAGAGGGGGGTTTTCAGGTTCAAGTGAGTCACTGGGAAGTGTCCTAAGGGACTTAAGTGGGTCTGCTCCAACCCCACCCCACCCCCAGCAGCCACACACCCCCATGGCTGCATGTCCCCAAATGCCCTCTGCCTGCACAACGCAGGGACACATCATGCAGCGTTTCCCTTGGGATGCATTTTGACACCAGCGCAGCACCGAGCACCTCTGAGTCACTGAGGATTCACGTGGACGAGCTTTGGTTTGGTGGAGGCGTGGCAGCTCCTCATACTTTTGGCATCATCAAGGCTTGGCTTCATGGACAACACGACCCTCACCTGGAGAAGCCCCCAAGGTTCCCAGTCATGCTATAAGTCCCCAGGGTGCGTGGAAGAACATGGAGATGGCTATGCAGCTGCTGCCAGGCTTTTCTCATCCCAGAGCTCCATGGATCTCTCCATACACAACACACCACAAGCCTTTTGCTTAATGAACTGCCCTCAGAAATATATCAAAGCTTTGGCCTCATGAGGGGAATGCAAATAGTATATTACATAACATCTTCCCAGTGGGTGTTTTTAGAAAAAAAATAATAAAATCTAAGCACGAGAAGATTTGAAATGCCACCATTATCCAACCTTTCCTTATGGATGGTGGCACAGGCAGTACCTTGTATATATCAACAGGGTATGTTGTCACCCCACAGACCATTGGTTTCCACCCCAAAGGACCCTTTGGGGGCACTGCCCAGTGCACTGCAGGGCTCAGCGTCACGCTGTGCAGCAAACCAAAGCGTTCCAGGAGGGAGCCAGGAGAACTAGAGCTGAGCAGAACGTAACTGTGAGACTGGGCTTCCCTCAGCACACCAGGGCCTCATGCAACCTATGTCAGGAGATGCCCCATGAGCACCAAGGCCTGGGCTTTCCTCCTCCCCGCAGCCTTACTGCACCATGTGGAATGCCCAGCTGGAAAGAAAATACAAAAATCAAAGAGTTCCCCTTTCCAATAAAAAAATCTCAAACCCCCGTCACAAACTGCAGTGAAAAACAGAAGGTAACATCATCCCTCAGGAAACGATTAGCTAGCTTTTTGTTCCTGAGCAGGTTTGAAGAGGGACTGATAATTCATGTGCAAAACAAAACCTCATTAATGTTTTTTTCTTTCCACGCTACCAATGAGAAAAATAAGCATCCAGAAAGAGTAATGCACTGAACCTCGCTCTCACCAGCAGCGATTCGGCTGTATATCTGTAGCAGAAAAAAAAAGGCTGCCTGGGCAGCAGAACAATAGCGTGCAGCTCCTCTCTGGTGCCAAGGAAAATTTGTTCCTCGCTGTTAAAGGAAGCCCAACACGGAGAGAGATAATTACGAGCTCTGCTGCAGGCTGGGAGAGAGCCCAAACGTGGGGAAAGCAGAGCACAGAGCGCAGCCTAGGCATACATGGATGTTAGCTGTGCTCTAGCTTCCCCTCGGGCAGCCATTGCCAATAGGGATTGTATACGTACGTGGCCACGGTATGAAGGGATTGTGCAGATATCTTGCTGGCCACCAGCATCTGCTAGGGGTAATCCCAGGGCAGACACTGGGCAGCCACCCCCAGTAACTACCTAGCTGTTAAAATGATGAATTGGAGCTCGCCTTCGCATACGTTCTTTGGGATTGGTAAACCTTACGTAGAGGTACAGGTGCTTTTGCATAACATATCCACACGTTAGCAAGATGCTCATCCCCTTTTGGTGGCTTTTGGTGGCAGAGTAGAGGAAAAAGGTGTCTCAGAAGCAAAGGATGGTTGGGTTGGGAGGGTCCTTAAAGACCCCAGAACTGGTCTGATCCCAGAATGGCTGGGTTTGAAGGGAACCCTAAGCGTCCCCAACCCCACCCCAGCCATGGGCTGGCTGCTCCTCACCAGCTCAAGCTGCCCAGGGCCCATTCAGGGCCTTGGACAGCTGCGGAGATGGGGCACCCACACTTCTCTGGGCAGCAATGTCAGGGCCTCACTGCCATCTAACCTACATTTCCCCCCTTTTTAAACCATTCTTCCTTGACCCATCACTATTTGCTGATGTAAAAAGGCAGTCCTTCTCCCTCAGTGTACTGGAAGTTCTCCCCAGAGCCCCATATTCTGCAGACTCCCTCAGCCTGTCCTCAGGAGAGGTGCTGCAGCCCTTCAAGCATCTTGGTGCCTCCTCCGGGGCCCGCTCTGGCAGCCTTCCTGTGCTGGGGGTCACGATGCAGTGCTGCAGGTGGGCTCTCAATGTAGCTCCTGAAGCACACTGCTACTGCCCCAGGCTCCCTTCTCCACACAACGTTGCTGGATTTGAGGTGAGTCTGTAGCCCAGCAGGCACTCCTCCAGTTCCCAGCACTAAACCTGGAGGTGTTTCATCCCAGAGTTTGAGGAGATATTGATAAACTGAAGCATGCAACCACAAAAAAGAAGAAAAAAAAAAATATGTAGCCATGAAAAAGGAAGGATGAAGATGCAACCATGTTCAAGCCACAGCATCCCAAAACACTGCTCCTGAAGAATGCAAATGTAGAACCTCCACGCTTGGTTTCCACCAAGCCCAGTTGTCCTTGCTGGGTCCTCCTGGAGGAAGAACCATCCCAACGCTGAGCTTGAAGTATGGGCTCAGCATTCCAAGGTTGCAGGAAAAGGACAAAAAGCAAAGCGTTGGAGAGGAAAAACTAAACACTCCCCTACCTGCTTGTGCTGGTGAGACGAGGAGCCCTTCCCTCTGGATGGGGAGCAGCTGCCATCGAGCTGCTCATTACAATCCGCCGTCCACTGCAAAAGGGATAGAAAGGCATTGTGTAAAATAATAGCCAGGCAGGGGAAACTGCTGCATCAGCCTGCAGCAAACATCACCCAGCAAACAGCACCGTGACTGTGCCGGGATGTGGAGCATCCACAGCTTTCTCTCTGCAGCACCAGCTCTGTTCCAGAACAACAGGGCTCCCCCTGATCAGCAGGGATGATCCCGAAAGCACTGGCTGGGAAATGCTCTGCCTGGTGACGGCCACAAGAGGAAAGCTCCAGGAACAATATCAGGAAGCCATTACTGGGTTGCATCGTTACAGAGGGTTTTAAAGATGGGGGGTGGGAAAAAAAGTTGCACCTTTCTGTTCTTTCTGTTGTTCTTTGTTTTTAAACGAAACAGAAGACAGAACTGCTGACTCAGCCAATGCATTATAGAGGTGTCTGCATCAAAACAACTCAATTTGGGGTCACTGGTTACCACTCCACAACGAAAAGAAGGGCCACAGCATAACGCTGAAAGTGATAATAACAATAAAGTAACTTTCCCTCTGTGAAGATGAAAGGTCCTGCTTAATCCTTAAGCCATTTCGATTCCCTGCCACGAGGACGCAGACTGCAGAGCCTCAGTAGCTTGCCCAAAGTCAGCGATTAAGTGGCAGCAGAACCCTGCAGCTAACACAGCTCTCTTGGTCTCAGTCCAGCGCTCAGCCACAAACCCATCCTTTCTCCTGCAGCTCTCGTTAAAGGGAGCCTGCTGCCTTCAGCCTGGCTGACAAACCAGCTCGCCCGTGCATGCATGCTTATTGCTTTGATAAGAGTGCTCAGGAAGAAAAACAAACGATCCCTGATTATTTCTTACAGAAGTCTGAGGTATGACTGGTAGGAAAGCAAGTATCTTTTGGACACAACAGATAACTCCTTCTTAGCATATGCACGGCTTGATAACAGCAGGTGACACATGTAGATCACCCTCGTTTCTTGTCCTATGGATAGCTAGCAGCTGCTTTCAAGTCATGCAGAAAAGCCACAGTCCCATTTCCACACACAGAAAGATGGATTTGGCTGGAACAGCAGAGGTGTGGGCACACCACCCCATTCCCAACAGCACTCGCACATCGTGCTCAGGTGTAATGATGCCTTTTAACTGAGCACCAGACCTCACAGACCCTTTTCTGTGCAAACTGTTCTACCACTCAGTGCTGTGCCTCTTCCGAATCACGAAGCAAAACTCTGCCTATTCATTTATTTCTAATACAGTATTATTTCTCAACTCGACATGCTGAAAACAGCCTGTTTGGCCTGAAACCCCTCGAAAGCATCACTTCAAATACAGACATTTCCCGGCCTCGAGTTACACAAACACACTGTTAAAGTGCTTGGGAACACCTGAATTTTCCTCCCACCTCTAATGGCTTTGATCTCAATTTGCAGAAGACCTCTATCCAGCAAAACCTACCTTCAAAGGTTCATTTGACTAGCAATGTCTTTATGCCAGGGTTGGGCATGGCACAGGCTGCCCAGGGCAGTGGGATGTCCCCGGGCTGCCAGAGCTCACCGAGTGATTTCCCACTACTCTCAGCCATAGGGTTTGGGTGGTGCTCTGCGAGGCCAGGGTTTGGATTCAGTGATTGTCATGGATCCCTTTCAATACAGGAGTTTCTAGGATTCTATCACTGAATCACACAATCACGGGGGTTGGAAAAGACTTCCAAGCTCCCCAAGCCCAAGCCCAAGCCCAACTCACCCCACCATGCCCATTGACCATGTCCCCAAGTGGCACATCTCCATGGCTCCTTCCCATCCCTGCAGGGTCAGGGACCCCCCCACCTCCTGGGCAGCCCATGCCAGTGCCTGAAAGCTCTTTGGAGAACTTATTCCTAATACCCAACCTGATATGATCATCTTACACTCATCTTATGGACCAGATTGCTCATATATCTCTGCAGAACAAGCACTGTTTTCCCACGGCACTTCTCTGCCACTGGGACAGATGGATCCTGCTGCAGACCCTTGCATCCCATCCACTATTACACATCTCCAGCCCTATCTACCAGCACACAATACCAGGACATTCCTTCGAACGCCACCACCAGCTCAAGAGGTTAAATTTCTCCTTGTGTAGGACTTGAAAAGTCAATTTTTAAAGGGAGTTGCTGCCTTTGCTCCTAACGAAACCACCAAACCACACCTCCTCTAAGCCATCCCTCTGTTTTCCGGGTGCAGTCTGTGGGGGAAGAGGCACCTGCACTCACCCAGTCCCAAGGGACACCCAAATGGCACCCATCGCTTCCAGGCACGTGCGTTCGTGCCATATCCTGTGTGTAGCACACTCCACTCGAAACAGAGTGATCAAAAACCCCTCAGGGCACATCCCAAGGCCACTTCATGATAAACGCAAAACACGGTCGGCAGACCTTCTCCAACTGTTGGCACCCTCATATGTGGCTGCCCCAAATCCAACATCTCCTTGCATTTCTAGGCTAGGAAGGACCCTTCAGCAGGGCTCAGCCCCACGGCTCATGTCCCCACCAACCTGAGAGATGTTGGACTGTGTCTTCTCGCTCTCGCCGTCGCCCTCAGTCTTGTCGGTGAGCAGCCCCTGCACCTGGTACTCCAGCACGTAGCTGTCAATGAAGCGCTCCAACTCCTCAATCTCCTGTGAGCGGCTGCTGCCCGCCTCCGAGGAGGCCGAGGCCACTGATGAGTTCTCCATCCTTTCAGCTGTGAGACTGCAGAGCGAGGAGACCTGGGGAAGGAAAAGGATGGGAAGTGAGAGCTGGTCCTTGGCCGCTTCCCTCTCACATCTCCTCCAGGAACAGTCAACAGGCGTGTCTTTCACTTTCCCTACACCTGCTAATTAGAGAAAGCAGCCAGGTTGGGCCTTGGCTGCTATTCTCCTATGGCTTACTGCAGGTTGGACATGTTTTGCTGTATTTCCACATTTCCAATTCATAGTAACTGGCCTGAAGATGACCTTAAAGCATTTCTCTCCAGCTGTCTCTCCATCGGAGATCCCCTTTGCAATGACGTTTAGTAAAAAAGGCAGCAGCAGGACAGGGTTGGGTGAGATGCTCCATCCAAACCTGCCATGTGCAGCAGGATACCACAGAAACCAGCACACAGATGTTCCAGCACCCAAAAGGTCCACCTCTATTACACCTCTTATACCTAAGGACCACATTTTGTCTGTCCTCCTCCCCACAGAAATATGAAAAGTTTGCCCAGAGCAACGTGGGTGCCTCATCCCTGGGCCATAGATGGGCCCTGGGGAGCCTGAGCTGGTGGAGGGCAGCCAGCCCACGGCAGGGGGTGACATCCCTTATAATGCAACCATTCTGTGGTTCTATGATCTTTAATGTCCATTCCAACCCAACCATTTTGAGTCTCTCTGATCCTTAACATCCCTTCCAACCCAACCATTCTACGGTTCTATGATCTCTAATGTCCCTTCCAACTCAACCATTCTACGGTTCTGTGACCTTTAATGTCCATTCCAACCCAATCATTCTACGGTTCCGTGGTCTTCAAGGTCCCTTCCAACCCAATCATTCCATGGTTCTGTGATCTTTAAAATCCCTTCCAACCCAATCTATGAAAAGCTTCTCCAGCAGCAAGCCAGCGTGACTGCAAGCAGCCCAGCGAGGAGGTTTGGGTGTGGAGGTGAAACAGCAATCACACCAGAATCTATTTTTAATACTTGTTCAAAATGGATTAGGATAAAAAAGAGGGGAAAAATCCTGCAAAACAGCAAAGAATGCATCTGTGAGGAGACCAGACAGCCTGGCCAAACCTCCAGAGAGCGACAGCAGCCAAGGTCATGGAGTGCAATGCATGCAGATTTTAGAAATGTTCTTACTGATGCTCGATGAAAACAAAGAACAAAGGAGGACGAGGCTGAGCAAATACAACTGGATGCACGTACCAAAATCCAAACGCCTTTTTGCTCCCAGGAGAGGACCACCACCGCCTGGCCCACGTTCAGGATGCAGATTTCATCTCCTGCCCTCCCTTGCTCTGCATATTTAGACTGGTTGGAGATGGGTATAAAATTACCCAGCAAAATCTGAGTGAGTCACGTGCCATCCGGATGGGAAGGAGAGAAATCTGTTCCCAGCTTGTGCAATTTGCAGCTCCCGAACTATTTCTCATCTGTCACTGCTGAACAATTGCAGCTTCATTTGGAAACCGCTGAGAACGAGCAGTTCTGGCCTAAGGATTTCGTCTGCTCAAGGAATTATTCCCAAATGTGCCCAGACTGTCAAAAAGGCTCATTATGGAGATCAACATCGCACATTAGCTCCTGAGCAAAATCATGTGGCATGTTAAGAAGGAGAAAAATATAGAAGAGGAGCCCCAGAGAGAGCATGGAGCCCCAGCGGAGGGCATGCCTCTCACCCCTTAGCTAATTAGTGCCAATTAACAAATGAAAAGCGCCACTTATTAAATGGAAAGTGCTACAGAAGAAGGGGACGTCCAGGACCAATGTTCTGGTCCCCAAGGGCCGCACCAGCATGGAGAGATCCTTACGTCCCATCAGTGTTCTGCTCATTAGTAACAGCAGAGATGGTGGATTGAAAGGGATTGGATTTATCTGAAGTCAGCAAACAAGCACAAGGCTAAATACCCCAACTTAGAACAGCCTCTGCTTTGGGCAATTGGCTGTTCTCGAGATCTCTAGGCTCTCCACGAGCTCCCAGCAGCTCCAACCTTCTGCTTTGGGGTGTCATGGGTAAGGAAACCTTTGTGGCTGGAGCAGGGTTCCCTATCTCTTTTGGACTAGAAGATCTTGGAGGTCCTTTCCAACCTCGCTGATTCTGTGATCTCACCTTGCCCTTGTACAAACAAGAGGCTTGGAAACAAAACCCCAAGCTCACACATGAGCAACAAAAGCAGTGCAAACTGAGAAGATGACTGAGAGCTTTTTGGGGAGCAGCAAACCCTTGGACTTATGTTGGCGTAGTGTCTTCACCGGGGATTCCCAACCCGGATACACTCCTGTATGATAATTAATAGGAATTAACCTCAAATCTGGATTTTTTTTCCCCACATTTCTCCCTTCTGCCCCTCCCTTCTGCCAACAAACAAAGGCTGTAAGCTTTTGGGGTCTAAAAACCGCCTTCCAAGCCTTTCCTACAAAGCCTGTGCACTGCTCATTATTACTATAAAATATGGAAGTCTACAGATGTGCAAAGCGATCATGACAATTTAGCAGTGATTAATAATAATTATACATTACAATGATGTTAATAACTATTATTTTAAAGAGTGATCTAAACGGGGTTCTTCCCCTAGACCTCCATTTACGCAGTTTTACCCTTAATCAGCAAATAAGCATAATAAGAATGAGGATTTTTTTGACATCTGTACGTGCATCCAACAGACAGCATTCACTCAACAGCACCCAAAGTGCTCCAGGCTCACGCTGAGCTCAAGGAACCAAAAGGTGAGCAGAATGAATGAACCCACACGAGGCAATGGTTTGAAAACCTGCATCTCTTAGCTATGTATTCTCCATTAAACCATTCCTGTGCTCACTAAACGTACTAAAACGTAGCTCGATGCAGCAGCGAGCTGCTCCTAGGCAGGCTGACAGCCTCCAGACCACGACAAACCTGTTTGCCATATGGGATCCGTCAGCCCATGCTTTGCTTGGAACAGGAGCTGCTTCCCATAAAAGGAAACTGCAGTGCAAATGCTTCACGTACCACTGCAGCCACCTCTGTGCTGCTGGGAGCTGCTTCCACAGTCCCTGCCACCCTCCTGGGTGGCTTCTCCCTATTTCAGTAGCGCACTGAATTAACCACATGTCAGCACTCTGCAAAAGACCCTCCTGTCTGCCATAAAGGGTATCTCACACCCTGAAGATGCTGTGATTAAATCCTCAAAGTAAGCAATACGGCCCCAAAATCAACGTCTCTTTCCTTTCCATCAGCTTCCTCACCTGCCCACACTTCTTTCTGGGGTCAGGCAGCAAGGCAAGGCACTTGGTCAAAGCCTCCACCACCTTCCTCATCCCGGGTGTCCACCATCCTGCCCAAGCCATATTTCTGTTTTTATGGCTCTCTTTGGCCTTCAATTTTGTTCGACATTTGGCTGCATTTAGGTCAGCAGTAAAACCTGACCTTACCTCACCTGAAGAAACCCCTCCCTTTCTGCTGTCTTTTCACAATCATGAAATAAATGAGCCACAGTTCAGAGAGTGGAACCAGACAAGGATCTGCTCCAATCCACTGGATCCCAGTAAGACTCTCCTCCATCAGATCCCAACATGTCTCCCCTCTACTGGATCCCAGAAGGGTTTCAGTCCACTAGGTCCCAAACAGGGTTCTGGATCCCTAACAGGGCTCCGCTCCATCAGACCCCAGTTGGGCTCTCCTCCATCAGATCCTGTTAGAGCTTCTTTCCAGCAGACCCCAGTAGGACTCCACTCCATCGGACTCAAATCAGGGCTCCGCTCTGTCAAACCCCAGTAGGGCTTCATTCCATCAGTTCACAACAAGGCTCCCCTCTGTCAGATCTGAAATAAGGCTCCCTTCTATGGGATCCAAATAGGGCTCCACACCACTGGACCCAAACAGGGCTCCCCTCCTCTCCATCATATCCCAAAGAGAGCTTTGCTTCACTGAAACACAACTGAGCTCTCCTACATCAAATCTCAGTACATCTCCGCTCCACTGGACCCCAACAGGGCTTTCCTCCACCAGATCTGAAATAGGGCTCTGCTCCATCAGATCCCAAACAGAGCTCTGCTCCATCAAAACCCAACCGGGCTCCCCTCTGTTGCATCCCAGTGTGGCTACCCTCCATCAAACCCCAAAAAAGGTTCTCCTCCATTGGACCTAAATTGCAGTGGTGTGTGCAGAAGGATCCCATTTGGGATTGGAGCTCCTGTTCATTGCCACAGCCCTGGCTCATTTCTCACCCCCTCCTTTTAATGAGCTCCTGCGGTAGCAATATTTTCTCTTTTAACATGGCAGAATTCCATCAACAAGTAATTAGTGATGTGCCTTCCTCCAACAGTGACAGCATCGTGATGAGCAAAGAGAGCAGCTCCGGTGAGCAGTGTGGCAGCAGCAGTTACCATGGAGAAGTAGGAACACTGCAACCTGGTATCACCACATCTCAGACAAGCATCATGTGTAAGCTTTGGATTTGCTGCTCCAATATCCTTCAGGATGACAGCATGTAAAGCACAGCACTGCAAACGGCTCCATCTCGGAGCTGATTCTTTTCTAATTAAGCCCCGAACATCTTGCAGCGAGTGGCGGCTGCTGGATCCAGCCTTGGGCTTTTCAGAATGGCTGCAGCCACGGCTGGCTGAGCATTTGCTATATTTCATCATCTCCCTTGGTTTCTGCTACCTGGCGATGCAGAAAAGCCCCAGTGACAGCTGAGACACCCAGCAGCTGCCACGTCTCGGTGCCATCAACGTGCCTAGCATGTCACCGAGCAGGCGGGTGCCACTGTGAATCAGGATGGAACCATTCCCATTAGAATAAACACAAACAACGAGGAAGGAGGAGGGGGAGCTCCCTGCTGTGCGGAGCTCCAAAGCGCCAGCTCTGCTCCCAGGAAATGAGGCAAGAATCCTCTTGTGCTGCACCATAGGGTCCTGGTGCCACCTCTGCGTTCTGAGAAATGTCCCCAGATGGCTGCAGACAAGAGGGGCTCACCTCACCTGAACTCCTTGCCACCCCCACCCCAATGCCACCGACCTTGGTAGCAGCAGGACAAAGCCAGGAGGGTGCCAAGTACAAAAGGGCACAGGATCTGACCCAAACCAGCTGCCGATGTAGCGACCCAACGCAGAAGGGAGCACGGAGAGGCAGATCCCTGCTTGCTTTACTGCCACAAGAGATCTCCTGCAGCTGGGGGGCTGGATGTTTTTCCTTTGTTACACAAAACCAACCCCCTCTTCACCCTCGCAAACAGAAAGCCTTGTGTTACGCCATATCTGTATGCTCCATTATGTCAACTCTGCGCGCCTTCCTGCCTGCAGGGAGGACGGTCCCTCTGGTGTGTGCTGGGTGCTGGGAGAAAAAGAAAGGGAAAACCCAACAGCGAATCAAAGGAGAGCAGATGTGGGATCACGAGCACATCAGGGAAGGTGGTCTCTTTGCATGCACCGAGACGGCATCTGCACTCTCACAGCGCAAAATTCCTTGGCTAGCAGAGAGTGTGTCTCACATCCCAGTGCCACACTGCTCCCAAAGTGTGTGTTAAACACCCCTGGCAGACTTATCCCATACATTCACCACACATTCCTACCCCACGCCCATTCACCCCTGCACATAAGGTCTTTTGCAAATAACCGAAGGGGGACTATTATCAGAAAGCAAATCTTTTCTTTCTGGGCACTGAGGCAATATAATGGGCACTTGTGCAGTGAAAAGCCCCGTAATCCTAAAAGACACATCCATCCCCCATGGGGATGTCAGCAGGGCATGGCGATCCCCGCAGCAGCGTGGTGACCTCTTGGAGGCCACCCATCCCCTTACAACACACAAGCTTTATGGCAGTGAGCGTTCCCGTGCATCTCAAGGATGCAGCTCACCCAGTGCAGAGGAGTGCATCCCCTGCTCTGCCCCCAGGAGCTTTTCTGAGTCTTTAAGTGCCTTCAGTGCTAAGAGACGACTGAAAGAAAGCAGCAGCCAGGAGGCCCATGTCCACAAGACCTTGCAAACTTTTTATTGGAAAAGAACAAGAACTGGGAAAACAGGCAGTTCTGTACAGACAGAATGAGGAAAGGTCTCCTACGGACTTACTTCACCTATCCCTGGGGTAGGACACATGGCACAGTGTCTGACCCTTGCACACTGGAACGCATCTGACATGAGCTGGCTGCCAAATCCTTCCCTTCCCTGGGGCTGACGGTGTCCTCCTTCGCTCCGTTCCCAATCTGTGCCATGGTCTGGATGCGCTCCAGACTGCAGGCTTCCACCCAGAGAAGTGATCGCATTTCACAGAAGTGACTTTTATTCCAACCCGATGAATAATCCCAACAAACCTGGCTTCCTGAGAATGAACCAGCCTAAAAGGCACAGCTTTGCCATACCCCAGACCACTGGCATCCGTCCTCTGGGCCATTTTGTAGGAGACCGAGGGTTTGATTCACTGGTTCATTATTTTCTCCACCCCTACAGGGATGGCTCACACCCGCTCTCTGTTTCCCATAGATAAAAAATGGCCACCTGGCATTAACGACCTTCCACCATTAATGACCCTCTATCCGTTTTTCAACCTGTGAGGAAGCACAGCATCACCTGAGTGTTCTCCCAATGGATCTTCTAACGGTAATTCCAAGAGCAAATGTGAAACTCAGCTGGACCACCACATTGCTCCAACGATATTTTGGGAAGAGGCCACAGCTCACTGTGACCAGCAGGGAAACTCCAGGTGCTGAGAACAACAGGATGCCCTGGGCATACATCACCAATCCCACAGCTCAGAACCTGCCCTACTGCACCCCACTGGGACATGTCCTTCAATGAACCAACCCAGTCCCTCAACAATTCAACACCATCCTTCAACGAACCAGCCCCATCTTTCCACAAACCGGTCTTTAATGAACCAACCCCATCCTTCAACAATCCAACCTCATCCTTCAGCAACCCAGCACCATCTTTCAATGATCTAACACCATCCTTCAATGTTCCAACCCCATCCCTCAACGAACCAACCCATATCCCTCAACAAACCAACCACATCCTTCAATGAACCAATCCTACAAATACCAAGCGGAGGAACTCCCTACACAGGAATTTTAATGCAATACTGGCCAGCCACCAGCCTTTGTTTTGGTGCTGAAAGTGCATCTGTTTGTGCAGTCACTTCCAGACTGGCACAGCAGTCACCACGCATGTCCCCAAAGCCCTGCTGGTCCTTGCAGTGCCACCTCCTGCTCATCCCAGTGGTGATGATGCTGCAAGTGTCGGTGCAGTGAAGTGTATCACCCAGGGGATCACTGGGTTTGATTAATACAAGGTAAATGAAGCTCAGCTCAGAGAAGTCCTAGCGGATGGGTAAGGACAGGAAGGTTTTCATTAATGTGAAGCAAATGTAGGTGACAAACAGGATGAGTGTGTTTTGCTTATCTATGTCATTATTGCAAATAACTGGTTAGAGGGCACGTGTGTCTCTACAGCCACCTGTAAAACACAGATCTGAGGCTATTTGCTCACCAGCTGCAGTCCCTGGCTCCTGGAAGGTGGTACCCCCAGGAAAGCAGCCATGTCACTGCTGTCCCAGCTACCCTGTCCCCAAGTGTTCTCTTCCTACAAAGCCCTACATTTCACCTTCCTCTCCAAGCCCCATTACTTTGGCATATGTGGGATGGGCTGAAACCCCAGCACCAGAAGCAGCGTTGGGGTTGGGGACTGTTCTCACCTCCCCTAGCTGGGCTAACACCATGGGAAGCGTCACAGAAGGTATGAACCCACAGCCTTTTTGGCTTCAAACTCATAAGGATGTGGCTCATGGGAAGGAACAGGCACAACCAGCACCCTGACCTGGCACCCACGCTTTGTTTGCTTGCTTCTCATCCAAGGTCAAGCTCATTGAAGCAGCTCAGATAATCTCAAAGCAAACTTTAACTCTTGAGTGGAAAAGGGAGTGTTTGGGGAAACACCGAGCTGCCTGCAGGGAGCAGCCCAACCAACCTGCCCCAATACAAGGGCTGTAAAGGACTGACCTGGGGGTTACCTACAGACAACCCAAACGGGGTGTGTTTACTACAAACACAGACTGGCCAGAAATACTTATTTTGATAAGTTTGTCTCATAACTCAACCAGCTCACAGAATCACCAGGACCATGAAAGTTGAAGTAGGCCTCCAAGATCCCCAAGCCCAATCTCAACCCTTACCCACCATGCCCCAAGTGCCACATCTCCATGATTCTGGAACACCTCCATGGATGGTGACTCCACCACACCCTGGGCAGCCTGTGCCAGTGCTTGGTAGCTCCGTGGAGAATAAATTGTTCCTATTTTCCTATTTACAGAGATGGCTGAGGATAGGGCCCACCTTTGAGGAACACTGTGCCCTGAGGAACCCAGACATGTGCCCACCTTCAGCGACCCACCAGCCATGCCCAGGTCCGATTCCCACAGAGGTATGAGGCTTAGATTGGTTAGACTGCAGGGGAAATTTCTATACTCAGAGGCAGTGAGACCCGGCACTGCTGCCCAGAGGAACGTGGGAGCCCCATCCCTGGGGGTACTTGAGGCTGTGTATGGAGCCATGGGCAGCCTGAGCTGGTGTAGGGCAGACAGCCCACGGCAGGACTGGGGCTGGGGGACTGTGAGGTCCTTCCAACCCAACCATGCCACGACTCTATGACAAAAGCTCAGAGGCACATCCTCAGTGTAGTTTTACACGGGTCCTGGGGAGAACCATCTGCAGCTTCAGCAGGAGCCCTGTGGCAGGGAGCCTGCTGCTCATGCACCTTTGACCTCAGAGGAACCAATACAGCACCCAGAGTACTTAGCAGCTTTTTAGCCAAAGTACATTTAGAAAAAAAAAAAGAAAAAAAGATAAAAGGGAATTTGCTTATTCAAGCAACTGTTAACAGCATACACACAGAGCCACAGATGAAGCAGCTAGGCTTATGAAGAGACTGAGAAAGGCACTTCTGGAATAAACGATACAGTACATTTGGCCAACAAAACAAACCCTGCGTCCAACCTCAGCTTACTGTGAGCACTTGGAGACTTTACAGGAAAGTAGGAGGAATGCAAACAAACAGCATTACTGACCCAGCTCCTGGGTGCTGAGTGGCACAGGGAATGCTGGGGCTTGGTGCTGGACTCTCCCAGTCCCACTGGAGTTTTATTCTGAGCAATTAATGGCAAAAGAGGGGGGGAAAAAAAAAAAGAGAAGAAACACCAAAAAAAAAAGTCACATCATTTGTTTTCCAGCAGCCCAATTCAGCTTGGTGAGTTTTAAATAGTTTTGGTCATCAAAGTGTTGGAAAGAGTTCTCTCTATTTGCAGGGTTTGGTCCTCTTAAATAAAAGATTTTTGCTTTTGTTTCTCCGCTGCTCTCCATTCAGCAGTGCAAAACCATCCAACACATTCTGCTTTGGATTGGACGAGGCACCTCAACTTGGTGCTATTTGCCACTGATCTTCCAATGAAATCAAACAGCTCCATCCTGAGCGAGCACAGCTAAAAACCCTCAAACCCTCCTTGTTCCTCACAGCCACCTCTGTTAGAGCAATTCTTCCAAGGGCCAACTAACAGAAAAACTGCAATAAAATTAAAAAAAAAACACCCACACTCACCACCAATTCCTTATTCTCATCCCTGATTCTCCTGTGTAGGAGAGCTCGGAGTATGTGAGGATAACTTGGGGCACACCCAGCACTGAGCCTACAGCACAGAGCAGATCATTTCATGTGCTGCTGTAATCCATGTGTGTTAGCAGCTAGAAACACACAGGAACTTCAGGCAAGTGTCAAATGTGTCGCTTTTTTTTTTTTTTTTTTTTTAACTTACATAAGAAGGAAGTGGGAAGACCCCCGTCCCACCCCCGCAGGGAGTGTGGACTGCTGCAGCCCCAATTGCTTTTTCAGGCTCTCTGCTCACAGTTCAGCACGAGGAGCTCCTCCTGGGGCTGTACTGAAAATATTTACTCTGCCACAGATACCACAGAAACCCTGCTGCAGATAGAGCCTAGCTGCAGATACAGCCCAGCTGATGCCTGCACACCACTCCCCTGTCCCCTTCCAGGTCAAACTGAGGATACTGAACAGAACAGGGGGGGAAAAAAACAGGTTTTGGGTGTGGTGCTGACTTGCTGTTTGCAGGCAGTGCTGTCAAGGAGCTGCTAACCTCGCTGATCCCATCAGGTGCTTTAGCACAGGGCTTATCACTAAGCTCTGCCCGGCATGGGGCACAGGGCTATAAACGGCTGCTGTCAGCCCAGCTGCACTGCTGGGCCTCCCCAGATGTTGAGGAGAAACAGCTGTTTGCGACTGAACTCACCCAAGATGCAAGGCTTTGCTGTTCTGCTCTCCATCTCCCAGGCTGGCCTCCATTTATCCGCGCTGATGGTGCTGTTAAATCCTGCTGACACGCTGCAAATCCCTGTCCTGCTGGAGGACAACACGGCACCTTTTGGCAGTAACCAGCCTGTCGGTGCCCAAACCAACCCTTCTGCACAGGGGGTGGGCAGAAAGCAGGGCGGTGGAAGGACCAAAGATGGTGCACAACCCAACCCTGCAACCGTAAGCAGGGCAGGGAGCTCCGACACACCATTCCCACCCATAACTCAGGCAGAGGGAGGACTTCATCCAGCACACGTGTGCTTGGGGAACAGAATGGGGCTGTGATGAAGGGTGGGATGATGAGGGGTCGGCCCAGGGTCATGCAATGAGGTGCCAAAAGGCCCTGCTGGACACAGCGGGGCGTCCAACCAGGCCAGGAGAGGTGATTCACAGGTGTGTCACTGATCAGGAGAGAAGTCCTGCTCTCTGGCTTGCCCGGCTTGAGTGAACGGACAATATTATCAAAGGAATGACAAGCGGCAGCTTGGAGGAAGACTCGTGAGAGCCAGTGAATCCTGCACTAACAGGGGAAGAGCAAGATTATCATAATTAGGTCAGCTGGTGATCAGCTTTCTCACAGGCACACATGCCCACGAGCACTACTGCACTGCCATAAAGTGGCAACGTCCCCACGGAGCCAATAAACCCAGACACAAGGTTTAACCCAGGACAGCTGCCCCAGCCCAGCCTTCCACAGCAAGGCACAAGGTCTCTCCTCCCACTTCACCAAAGCCAGAAGAAACCTCTTCCCAGAGGCAAGCAGCCAGGAGGTGTAGGCTGAGCTCTGGAAGAAGGGCTCAGGTCAATGTAAGGCTCGAAAGCACAACAAGTGAAGGCTCAAGCTCCGGGAGGCAAGGAGCAAAGAGGATGACTTCGCTATAGGGTACATACAAGCTTTTCCCCGTGCAAAGGGAGCTGGAGGTTTCATGTTATCCATCTCTTCCTCCAGGCCGGATCGCACCAGCTCTGCCATCCCAGCAGCCTTAAGGCATGGCACAAGGAGATGAAAAGGCCCCAGCTCCAGACCTGGAGGAGGAATTTGGCTGAGCTCACCTCCAGATGTCTGACACTGGCCCAAGCAAACAGGAAAGGGAGACCAAAGGGGAGGATGTGCATGCTGTCCTGCCCCTCCTCTTGCTTCCTCACCATCTGTACCATGGCAGAGCATCAGCTGTCTCCAATTAGGCTGTGCAACCCTGCAGCCCAACCTCCAGCCCCATGTGATGCTGTAGGAAGCGAACACATTACTGCAGAAGCTCTCAACCCAGCATACAGCCTCCACCCTACACACCTACCTGCCCCATGGATGCTTCATGCAACCATTACTTCCCCACAGTCATTACAGATCCCTGCCCAAAGACCAAGAGAACTCCTTAAAAACACGTGGATATTTCCCATATTACCCCTAGATTGTGCAGAAGACCCTTGTGCTCAAGGCTGACGTTCAGCCTGCCAATCCCTCCCTCACCCTCCCAAGCGATGCTCTGATGCTGTCCTGTGTCCCAGCCTCTCTCCAGCAAACCACAATGCAACAGCTACCATTTCTCACACATTTGGAATCAAGAGTTCACCGCTTTTTTGTTAAAATAATTGCCTAATCAAATGCATCACTTCCAAGCTGACACTCCTCCTAATGTTTTAATCAACAGATGTAGATGCTGAGGAGAGAGCTGATGTGGCCTGAGTTACTGTAAGCACTGCGAGGACACGACCATGTCTTGTCGTTGGCGTCACTGGATGACGTGGAACCCAAGGGGAGCAGAGCAGAGAGTCAGCAAATGCCAGAACAGTTATGCTGCTGAACAACAACAAGCCAGGTAATGAATGGCTACATGATTTGGTTGGAATTCTGAGAAAAAAAAAAAAAGTTGGACACAAGCAAACCAAACCCCACCTGAAGCACAGCTTGGTGATGGCCAGCCTCAGCTCCACAGCACAGCCTGCCATCTCCGTACAAAGAAGTGCAAATTCCCCAGTTCCACAGCCACAACCAGTGATCAACTTATCACCAAGCGGGCTGGAATCACAGAGCCATTGAACCATTAAGGTTGGATAAGACGTCAGAGATCCCCAGGTCCAACCCCAGGCTCACTGATCATATTCCCAAGTGCCACATCTCTATGGTTCTTGAACAGCTCTAGGGATGGTGGCCCCTCCACCCCCCTGGGCAGCCTGTGTCAATGCCTGACAGCTCTTCAGAGAAGAATTTTCTTTCAGTGTCCAATCTGAACCATTACCTCCTCTCCTATTGCTTGTTTCCTGGGAAACCAGATATTTATAAGCATCTCCCATTCAACTTGTGCATTACAGCTAGCACTTCCATCAGAAAGCCTCCCCTGGTACACAGGTTCATGAGAGGAAAACCACATAAGGAACAGGGGAAACGTGCCTCCTGCATGGCTACCACACCGTATCCAGAAACATCTGACAGAACCGGACGGGTCTGCTTCGACAGAGATCTCAGTAAGGGTGACATGCGACTCGCGTCCCCAGCTCTTTGCGAGATCCTGGGGTCACCAAGGACATCTTATGGGAAATTCAAAGAGATACCTTTGCCACCTACAGGAGCAGCTCAGTATCAGAACTCTTATCAAAAAACCTGCGAAAGCCTAAAATTCACCACTCCCCAAAATCCAGCGCTGTCAAAGCGGGGTCAAGTCCCCACTGCGTGCATCACAGACCAAAGGTGAGGACAAGCTAGGAAGCATCAGCAGCCCTCCTGCTAAAACCATTGAGAAACAAGGGCATGCAAGCTACAGACAACCCAGGAGCTGAAAGTCATAAACAAAGGGTTGCCAGAATTTCCTAAGCAGGTCAAGAACACCTTCTGGCTTTGAGCGTTGGGGTTTGGTGGGGAGAGGAAGGATTCTGGGTAGGCTGGGTTTGTAGGTTCCCCTCAGAGCAAAGTGATGCTGCAGCTGGCGGTGCTGGCTTCCAGCAGAAGACAACAATTAAGCTGAAACAAATGCACTCTTTTTCTTGCGACGCAGCACATGGCCCGCCATCTCTCCAAATGACCCCAGACAAGCCCATTCCCCTCTGCTGCTTGTAGGGCTCACAGGTCCCCAGGCTGGCAACTTGTTCTCCTCAAGCAGTGTGCTGTGAGGATACGCCTGGCACATCGTCCGCCCCCAAAACGTGCCTTTTCTCACCCAAACATGGGGTGAGGAAGCAGACGGGCTGCTGTTGCATGGAGTGCTCATACGGTGAGGTGTGGGGGGAGCAGAGCTGAGCCGGCAGGGATGACAGTGCAGAGGCAAGAGAGGAATGGCTGAGTCACTTCCTCCCCCACAGCCCTAAATAGACTAAGGAAAATCGTTCTGTGAGCTGACAAGAAAGGAACAGAATCCCCAGAAAGAAAAAATTAAGAAAAAATTAAAAAAAAAAAGAAAAAGAAAAAGAAAAAGTGCAAGTAGTGACGGCAGAAAGGGAAGGGCAGAGCAGGTGGCCCCAGGTTGCAGCTGTAGTAACGGCCATTACCAAGAAGGGAGCACAGGGCACGGCTTCCCACTCAGCTCTCCTGAATCTGGTGTCCACCAAGCAGCTCCAAGCCCTGCATCCAGTGAAGATGACCGCCAAGGGCCCATGGTTGTGCAGGTCCCTTCCAACTCAACCACTCTAAGGTCCTGTGATCCTTCAGGTGCCTTCCAACCCAACCATTCCATGGCTCTACGATCCTACGACTCTGTGTAGAAAAGCCCCATTAGCACCCCACAGACAGCTAGGCAGTACAGCCAGGTGCTGTCCTGTTCCATAAATCCCGTCAAGGGCTTACAACTTCTGCTCTGTGCAGTGCCAATCACGGCACATCCTCGCCGCCTACTCAGATGGCAGGTGATGCAAAGAGGGTTAGACAAGGAGAATCCTATTGAATTCAGAGATTCGGGGCCGTATCTTGGGCCATCAGCTCTTTGGAGTGGATTTTTTCAGTATCAGTAGGTTCAGCGCCCCAAAGTGCTGCCATAATACAAGAGGCCACAATGAGGTGTCCCACAGGGCATGGAAAATCCCTGCTGCCAGCTGATGGAGGGGACCAGGTTTAGATCTCCAGCAGTATCCCTACAGATGACTCCCTCTTTGGGCACAGCATGGATTTTTTGCTTAAAAAACATTTTGTGAGGCTTAGAGCTGGCCCCACCATAAACCTCAAATCCCACTGGGTGTCACCGAGGTAACCCACCTGCACCCAGCCAACATCACTGCTGCAGTCTCTCCCTTTGGGCAGGAAGAAACTGGATTTCCCTCTTCCACCCATTTCCTTAAAGCATTCCTCTGTCCAATTTGGCTAAAATCAATCCCAGGGTTGAAACATTTCTGGAGGAACCAGAAGCGAAATCCCATCTGACTGCATAAGCCTCATCTCTGTAAACAAAATAATAACAGTAAAAAAAGCACAGAAATGGGAAAGAAGCCTCAGTTTGAAGTGGCTATAGCCCCTCAATAAATAAATCTTTTACCTCACGTAATGCATATTAAGAAAAAAAGCCACTCAATGCTCTCCTTTGGGCTGGTTTCTGGAAAGACGCCGTGTGCCCCACCGATATTCAAAGCCTGGGAAGAACAGCCAGCACCTCAGGGTTTTAACAAAGCCCTGCATTGCTGGTGTGCTGCAGGATTTAAGGCTCAGTTAGGGGGTTTTCCTTGGCCAGACCACCACGCCACTGCTGTAATGGTGCAAGCTTCCACCCTTCCCAAAGTTCCGTACGGGTGAATGATGTCCCCCAAAGTGATATCCCCCAAAAGTGACATCCCCCATACAGACAACCCCCGAACCACTAAACCCACGTTCCTAACACAGCCATCCTCTAAAGCAACATCCTCCAAATTGTCAGCCCTCAAACCGACGTCCCCCAAAGCGACAGTCCTCAGTCTGACAGCCCCGACCTCTCGGCTGAGCACAGTGCGACCTCCATCCCCGTGAGTGGAGGTGGTTGGACAGAGGCAGCTCCAAGCTCCAGCCCTGACCCGACGTCACAACACAATGTGCGCACGGCAAAAGACAAAAAATGTCATTTAATGAAATATGTACAAGAGCAAAGCCTCCAGCTGCCGCCGAATCCATCAGCTGTAGCTAAGGACAAAGCACGGCGTACCTCACTTGCTCCTTGTTGCAGGATGCAGGAAGCCGGGGGCAGCTGTGTGTCTGCTGTGCACGCCTGTCCTTCTGACAGCTCCAGAAGGGAAGGGAAGGCTTACTTGCAATCAGGCCAATTAAAAGAGTCGGTGACGCCCTCCACAAATTGCAGCACACTATGAGATGCTCCACCAGCAGGCTCCTCGCAGAGGGGTGAGGCGGGATGTGGTCCTACAGAGACCTGAGCGAGAAGTTGAGGTGGGTCACCACAGCTCCTCCTGCCACGGGGAAACCAGTTTGTTGGGTTTTGCCCTTTTGCTGTCTCTACCCCCTGGGGGAAAGAGGCTGTGGGATGGAGGAGCAGAGAGAATGGAAGCAATGCCTTTCCCAAAGCACAAAGAACACTCCTGGTCACCGTGCGGTCCTCGGAGCCTTGCATGGCTACGGATGACCCCAAAGAAGAACTAAAACCTGATGGAGCTGTGTGCGTCCCTGTTCGCTGCAGGGAGTTGGACCTGATGGCCTTTAAAGCTCCCTTCCAACCCAAACCACCCTGCAATTCTATTTTACAATAACTGCTTTCTTTCAGCAGGAAAGTTGGTGGTTGGATGCAAAAAATAGTTTAAAATTACCCAATGGCATCTCCGTCTCAGCCTGAAATGAATTTCAATTAGGGTCAGCAGCAAGGCATCTATATTGTAAGTGCCCTTATGTACACACTCAAGCAACATTATCTTAATTTGTATAAAAATATCAATATAATGGCCAGTCTCTCCAATGAACAGCGATTCCAGGCCCTTCACTCTTGATGACTCAGTAATAACACTCGTGGAGCAGAACTTCTCCAAGGAGTTTCACAAGGACAACCTGAAGTATTTAAGGACATTACCTGCCCAAATGCCCTAACAACACCACACATCTTCCAGACAGAAAGCTCCAGCCTGAGCTGCCCCAAAAGCACCAGAGGATGGCTAACTCTGAAACCTACTGATGTCACATGCAATGTGAATGTTTGATTCTGCTAAGCCAATGCCAGGACTCAGCCAGAGGCTCACTCCAGCAACAGGAACACAAACATACAGAGGTTCCAGGAGGGTCTGCTTGCAACTCTGTACAGAATACGAGCAGAAATGCAACTGCAATCTCACCTAGCTCCCGTTAGTGAAAGAGCAGGGGAAAGGATAGGTGCTGTGAGGAACGGGGGACAAACCCCAAAACTGGGAACAGAGAGGAGGGTCACAGTGGCATAGCTATTGCCAACAAAGTTCAGAAAGCACGAGCAAGTGCTGAAGGGCATCTCCCCATCTCCCTCCCACAGCCTGCGAGGGTCAACAACCACGGAGAATGTTTCCATGCTTTGCACATCACCGTGCAAAGGAGGAACCATCTGCGGACCATTCCCATCCCAGCAGCGTGCGGGGCTGACTCAGCTTCAGCAGCAAGTGTGAGAGCAAGGAGCCACCTCATACAGCTCCCCGCTCCCTCTGCCAGCACATCTCAGGAAGGACTTCTGGAGCCCCGGGTGCTGGGCTTCCTCCTGCAGCTCCGCTGAAATGTGCCGTTTTGTTACACGTGGATGTGACGTGGCATCATTCTGCTTCTTAAAAGCAACTTCGGGTTTGAGAAAGGACAACAAATGGAGCTGGGCAACGTTAAAACACCTTAAATGAGGCACGGGGCACCTGCAGAGCCTTTGGGTGCAGGTACTGCAGAAGGGCCTACGCTCCAAACAACCAGAGGAATGTGATTTGAATGCAAACACTGCCTGAGCTGCCCAGAACAAGGTAGAAAGGGCGTAGATCTGTACCAGACCGTGGTTTTCCCAACTCGGTAGAGCTCTGACAGTGTGCTGTGACAGCATCCAACAGCAGAAACCCATCCTAGGGGTGTGACTATGGCTGAGGGACACGGCCAGTGGGTTTGCACTGGGGATGCCGGAGGTTTCCTGCCGCCTTCACAGTCCCGTGGTTCTGCGACCACCCGGCCACGCTGCGGCGCATCTGGGTGGGGACAGGGCAGAGCCCGGCAGCTCAGCGCCCGTGCCACCTCCGCACGTTTCTCTGCCGGCGGTGACCTCCAGCCGCAGCCCGGTGCCCACCCGGGCGGTGCTGAAGGGCGGCAGCGCGGGCAAGACAAAGGGAAGCGAGCTCAGTCGGGGTGCAGCGGGGCACGCCAGGCGCTCACGGCCTCCTCCCCGCACGTGCAAGGGGAACCCGGCCTCGGCTCTGCAGCACTGCGGGCCGGGGCTGCCGCTCCCGCAACGGGAGCAGAACCGCACGGCCGCTGCCCGCACGCACGGCGGGGCGATCCCCGCAGGCGGAAAAAACGACAGCAACGGACCGCTCCGTGCGGCACCGGGACCGCCCGGCTGCCGCGCACACCTCCCCCAACCCTCCATCCCCCTCCCCCTCCCCGGGCTCGGAGACAGCGACCTCGGACGGAGCCCGCGGCTGTCAGCCATCGTCGCGTCCTCACAGACACAGCGGCACGGGGCCGGAGGGCGGCACGCCGCTCCGCGAACGTCACGGGAAGGGGAATCCGGGGGAGCGACGCCCCGAGCCGGGCGGGCGGCCCGCCGCACCCCGCCGCAGGGCACGGAGCCCGCACGGCCACGCGCACAAAGCCCCGCCGGCCGCCGCCCCCCGCGCCCCTCGGCCGCGCCGCCCGCACCCCCCCGCGCGGCGCCCGATCCCCCCGCGCGGCCGCGCCCGCCCCCCGTTACCGGATGGCAGCGCTCCAGGCCGGCGGGATGGGCGCCGCCCGGCCGCCAGCAGCAGCTCCGCCGGAGGAGCCGGGCAGTGCCGGGCCCTGACGTACCGCCCGCCCCCCGCCCCGCCCCGCGCAGGCCCTGCCGGGAGCTGTAGGCAGCGGGGCCGCGCTGAGCGCCCGGCTCTGCCCTGCGGCCGCGCCCCGCGGTCGGCAGCCGCCGTGCCGTGCCGTGCCGTGCCGTACCGTGCCGTGCCGTGCCGTGCCGTACCGTGCCGTGCCGTGCCGTGCCGTGCCGTGCCTTGCTCCCCGCACCGCCGTCACGAGGAACTGACCGAGTCAGATCCCAGTGTTGCTGCTCTCTGCCTTATTTTTGGCTGGACGGGTTGCCGTGGCGACCTGGTAATGATGGGAAGGGGGTGCCTGGGATTGTGAGAGCTCATCGCTCGTTTAGGGTTTTGGCTTTGTGTCGTATTCAAGGCCAGGAAACCGCCTGTGTCGCATGCTTTGTGAGCTCACAGCTCAGCCCTGCGTGCTGTGCCCTCCCCTGCACAGGGGAAAAGAGGGTTCCAAGAAGGGACCTTATCCCTATAGAGACCTGAGCAGCAGGTATGAGAACCAGGTATGAAGACCTGCAGGGCGGTATCAGAAAGAAAGGAACACTCTTTAACAGGGTTTGCTGTGATAGGACAGGGGAAGTGGTTTTGAACTGAAAGAGGAGAGATGTAGACTGGATACAAGGAAGAAGTCCTTTACAATAAGGGCAGTGAGGCCCTGGCACAGGCTGCACAGGGAGGTGGTGGTGCCCCATCCCTGCAGACAGCCGAGGTCAGGCTGGATGGGCTCTGAGCACTGCTGGAGCTGTGGGCCTCCCTGTGCACTGCAGCGAGTGGGACCTGATGGCTTTAAGGGTCCCTTCCCACTCAAACTGTTCTGTGATTCTATGAAGAAGAGACTTGGAAGAAGCTGGAGGAGGAGACGGAACATCCCTCTGAAGGAAAAGATGTGGCTGCTGTGCTGGGTGCTGTGTGCCAGGTAATAATAACAGAGGATGAGTCAGTGTTTGGGAAACGGAATTGGCTCCTGATTAAAGCGTGTGTAGGGAGGTGTTGGGTGTCAGGAGTTTCTCAAGTGTTGTAAGAGAGAGCTGAAGCAGGCTGGCTGGCAGTGCAGCCGAGCATTATCAGCACAGTCCTTGTACATGGAGTACCAGCATCGGTGCACAAAGAGAGGGCAGCTAGTGTTGTCCACTTGAACTTCTGCAAGGCCTTTGGCATGGTCCTGCACCACATCGCTCTCTCTAGATCGGAGGGAATGTTTACAGAGGACCCCAATGGAAGCTGCTCACCTGCTCCTCCCTCAGCAGCTTCAAGCCTGCATCAGCTTCACAGCTCATTGCTGGAGGCAGCATTTAGCATCCTGTGTTCTGCTTGACTCACAGCTCCCTGTGCAGGATGCTCATTATACAAACTGGCACTGCTGACATAACGAGGGGGCTGCTTTGACCTTCCCACAGTGCTGCCCAGCAAATGCCAAGTGCTCAGACTCCTACAAGGAAGGGAAGCCCCACGACACTTGGGTCCACAGCCCCACTGCTGCCATCAGAGAGAGCATTATTTCACGCTGGTGCAGCCAGCTGTGAGCAAATAGACTGCCTTCAGCATGCAAATAATGGACCCACTGTAGGAGCAAGGAGACAGATGAGGTCTTTATTCCTGCTCCTAAGCATTTGTGTTGCTGAGACCTCTGTCCATCTGTCTACCTGTCCATCCCCCGAGGATGCTCCAGCATTTCTTTCTCTGACCCCCAGTGCAAATCCTGTGGGGTGAGAGGGGGAAACTGAGGCAGGGAGGCACTGGGAAGTGCAGGTGGGACAGATGGCTCCCTGCACCAAAATCAAGCTTCAGGGCAGGTTCAGAAATGTTGAGAGCAGGGACAGGCTCCCCACAATACTTTTCTTTTTGTAGGTCAGTGCCATGGCTATTTTCAAATCAAGGCTGAATTCTCTGGGATTCAGCTGCCCCAGTCCCTCCTAGTTTGACCAGTTCCTTAAGGCCAGTGCCCAAGAGCAAGCATCTGGAGTCTCTTGCTGACCTTCTGTGCCTTCTAATAAGTAACTAGTTCTAACACTGGGGCTTGGAACCAGGTGTTCTGTAAAGTCCCTTCCAACCCAGCTATTCTGTAATTCCACAATTCTATGACTTCCTGAAACTTGACAGAACTCAGCTGCATGATGGAGTACCCAGGCATAACTCATGCCTTTCCCAACCTGATGAAATCCGTGACAACATCTTTGTATTAAAGAGGCCGTAGAAGTGCAAAGTCTGACACAGGTGAGAACAAGCCATTGTTTTACAGGACTGCCACTATTACAGCCCTGTAAACATCTACAAAGGCCGGGCTGCAAGGAGCAGTGCTGGTTGATGGCAGATCCCATCCACACCACCTCCTGCCTTCAGAGTGACGGCGATCATCCTTGGCAGTGACATCTCTGATGCAGAATGGATTGAGCCATCAGAGCAGCTCGGCTCTCTGCAGCGTGGTTGTGCCATGTCACTGGGCACTGCTCCATGCCACCAATCGCTGGCAAAGCCTCACTGCTGCATCTCTCTTCCTCTGCTTGCAGACGGGGGTGTTTTTCCACAGTCCCTTATTGTGGCTGTTAATTGCATCAGAGGATTGCAATGCTGCTGGAAAGGGAGGAGGCGCAAAGCCTGACAGCGGGGAGGGGACTGCAAATCCATGGGCAGAGGGAGCTCTGGGTGCAGGGTGCGGCCATACAGGGTGTGAGAAATATCCACACAGAATGCAGCCGTGCAGGATGCAGCCTTGCAGGATGCATGCAGCCACACAGGGTGCAGGATACGTAAGTGCAGGATGCAATCATTCGGGATGCAGCCTTGCAGGGTGCAGGATACAACTGTGCAGGATACGTCTATGCAGGATGCAGCTGTACAGGATTCATCAAGGCATGGTGCTAGATGCTTCCATGCAGAACACAGCCATGCAGGGTGCAGGATACAGCTGTGCATGGTGCAGCCATGAAGGATGCAGCTGTGGGAGGTGCAGAATGTCACTATGCAGGATGCAGCCATGCAGGATGTGGGATTCAGCTATACAGGGTGCAGGACACATCTGCGCAGGATGCAGCCATGCAGGGTGTGCAATGCAGAGGTGTAGGGTGCAGGTTACAGCCTTGCAGGGCACAGCACTGCAGCAAGGCTGCTGGAAGACAGCCCTCAGAGTGGATGACAGAGCACTGTTCTCCTCCCGGTGTGCAAAGGGCAGACACTTGGCTTGGCAGTGCTGGGCCTTCCATCGCTCTGTGTCGCATTACACGCAGGCAGCCGTATCAACTCTGCTGTCTTTTAAGCGAACTATAAGCCCTGAAAGACCATCAGGAATGAAGTAACAATGAGAGGGAGAATAAAGGCGAGAAGCTTTGAAGGGAAGCCATGCTGCTGCAGAGCAGTTTGGAATAGCCCTGGTGCTGGGAATGCTATGGGCTGGCTGAGCTGGGCAGTGCCCTGTGTGATGGCAGCATCAAACCACTGCCCCAGTACAGACCCAACTGCCCCCCCAGTAAGGTGAGCAGGGAGGAAAGGGAAATGCCACTGCTGCCCGCTTGCTGCTTTTGGAAGGAAAGGGCTCGACACGTTCCTGTTTTCGATAGAGGACAAGGAGATAACAGTATCAAGTCACAAGCGCGCCGTGGGTGTTGTGTTTTATGAATCAGAGTGGTGCAGCTTTGTATTTACCATGCCTGGGTATGATTGCTGTATCACTGAGCCCACAGAAATCAGTACGTGCATGTATACACTATAGATAACCTCTGTGTATGCAGAGGATGGCATACATACACAAAATGTAAACATACGGCTGCCAAATAACCTTATAAAAGGATGTTTCCTAGTATAGGAAGAGCCAGAAGAATCTTATTCTATTACATTTCTGCAGGAGATGGCAACTGGGATTGATAAGAAATAGTCAAAATTGCTGAAGTTCATGGCAGGACATAGAAGATAGACTTCACTACATTCAGTAGCAAAGATTTAACAACAACAGTAATGAAGGGTGTGGGACCTGGGGCTGTGGTGGATTCCTCATCATCCCAGGCCTTTAATCAGAGTTGTTTCTTTCTTTTTTTTTTTTTTTTAAATATTTAATAGTGGCTTCTGCACTAGTGGTCTAGAGCCATCCTACAGGGGCTATAGGGTGTGGCTCTGTGGTTGGCGTTGCGGGGCATGGGATGAGACATGAGCAGGTCTGTTCCTGCTCTGCCCTGAGAAAATCACCTCCAAAGCCCTTCCCTGCCCAACATCCCGATGTGTTTAGGGGACAGCTCTGCTTTTCTCTGCCCCCAGCAGCACCGTACTCACCCACAGCCCTGGGCTGTGCTGCGGTTCAGGGAAGGTGAAACTCAGTGGTTTGTCAAAGAGCTGTCAGACAGAGGCGGGTTTGTGAGCTGAGCAGCTGGGATGTTCTCTGCTTTGTATGGGTTTGTGCAATAGTCAGCCACATGGAGAGCCAGCTCCGTGAGAGCCGGGTCCCACTGCTGTGATCCTGACGTACCAGCAACCTCCCATCCCTTTTCTCAAATCTGCATCTTATACAGCAGCTGTACAAACCCCAAATAGATGTCTGGGCACACCAGAAACCAAGGAAACATTAGCCACATCAAATCTAATCCACATTACTGTGGGCACATCCAGCAATCAAATGCATGGGATGCTGTGAGACTCTCACAGCGCTGCCCCTGCAACATCAGCAAGCTTTGGGATTTGGGATGCACAAAGTCAGCTCAATCCTTTGATGTCCAGGGCCCAGACCTTCAGTGTTGTTAATGACAGCACCACTGCATGGCTCAGAAAGTTGCAGTGAAAGCCCAAGTCAAGGGGTTAGTGTTGGCTCTTCAGGTATGAGGACAGAAAATCAGGAAAGAGGAAATAGAGAAAAAGTGTCAGTATTCAGGTCCTTAAGTTTTACACAAGGGATCACTGGAGCTTCCCTTCTGCAGAGGTGTCTTGGAGGTGAGTGGTATTTCTAGGGGAGACACCATACTGCATTCTTCAGATTTGAAATACAAGGTTTTCTCCTACATCTGGCTATTTCAGATGCTTAGCTTGAAAGTTTTTTGGGGGAAAGTTTTAGTACTCAGTGGGCACCAGGGCCAGCAGCACAGATGAGCACACAGCGTTTGCTTTGGCTGCTACGGTCACAGCAGTGCCCCATGACAACATCCCACTGCAGCATCGGTAAGAGAAGGGTTGGCCATTTCCATAGCCCATCCCGTGTTCTTGCATCCAGCCACCCAATACTCCATCCCTCCTGCACTCTGCTTCTGCACCCTAGTGCCCTTGCACCTTGCCTCTCCCATGCCTCATCCCATTCCTGCTGCTCCCAAATCCTCGTAGTGAAGCTGTGCTGGGATGTCCCCTGCTGGTTATGGGGCTGCCTGCTCCCTTCTGCACCTTGTCTGCTCCTTGCTGCTCCCTGCCTGCACGCTGCCTGTTACCTCTGCTGTGTGTTGCAACCTGCATGCATCCTGCTATTCCCTGCAGCTCCCTTTCTGTACCCTGCCTGCTGCCTGCCTCCATCGTGCTGCTCCCTGCAGGCACCTTACTGCTCCCTGTCTGCACCCTGCCTGCCCCCTGCTGTTCTCTGCTGCTCCCTGCATCATCCACTTTTCCTGCTCCTTTCTGTTGCCTCCTGCATTCTGCCTGCCCCCTGCTGCTCCCTGCTGCACCGCACCTGCTCTCTGCCTGCTCCATCTTGCTTTTGCCCTGTTGCACCCTGATGCTGCCTGCCTGCTCCTTCCTGCTCCTTGCCTGCACCCTACTAATCCTAGCCTTCTCCACCACCCCCTGCTGCATCCTGCTGTTCCTTGCCTACAACCTTCTGCTCCCTGCTGCACCTTGTGCGTACCCAGCTGCACCCTGCCTGCAGGCTTTTGCCTGCTGCTGCTGTCTGGTTCACCCTGCTGCCTTTGCTCACTGCTTCACCCTGCTGCATCCTTCTGCTCTGTGCTGCTCCCTGCTGCTCCCCGCAGCATTCTGCTGGTCCCTCCTGCACCCAGCTGCTCCCTGCTGCTCCATGCCTGTCCTCTGCTTCCACCCTGCTGCTCCATGCCTGTCCTCTGCTTCCACCTTGCTGCTCACCTCTGCCTGCTGCACTGTGCTGCACCCCCACTACACCCTTCCAGCACCCCTCTGTGTCTGGGACACAGCCTGGCCCACACCCCTTGCTCCTGTGTATTTCACCACTTCTTGCACCGCCACTCTCTGCCCTCTGCAGTCATTGCGTGCATCCCTGCCCACACTCACCTGCCTGCAGCCAGGCGTGCATCCTCACCCCGCACCCTGCCCTGTTCTCTTGCACATTTTCCCTTGCACCGTGGAGCCTGCAGACAGACAGGATGGGGCGGCGTGTCCCCAGGATATGACCAGGGCCAAACTGTGTCAAAGGAGGTGTCCTTGCTCATAACATGGGGTCGAAACCGGGGGATCTCTATGTCTCTTCCAACCCGGAATGTTCTCTTTATCCCAGACAGCCTGTGCTGGCGCTGGCAGCCACAAAGGGGTGCCAGAGACCGCTGCCTGCAAGCTGCCACCAGCCCTATAAATAAGAGTAAACTTGTCCCTGGGGTGAAACTGCATTGAAAGCGTTGTGTATAAGTTCATCACGTGTCAGCCAGAGATGCCCTAGCTGCAGGTGTGGGGAATTCTGTGCACTGGAGAAAGCTGCTTGTCCTTCCCTTTGCTTCATTAAACCTGAAAAAAAGGAAAAACAGAGTGTTTTTGTAGGCAAAGTGTAGGCTCACACATCACAGAGTTGCTGCCAGCACCTTGACCTCCTATGCTGGTGACAAGGCCAGACCTGCAGGCAATAAAATGAGGAGCTGTGAAATTTGTCAAAAGCCCTGCTCTGGGGACATAGGGCATTGCCTCTCCTATTCCTTTCAGAAATGTTCCCCTCGACTGAGCAACAGCAACGTTTCAGCCTTGCTACCAGGAGACGGGGGGACATGTAGGGGAAAAACGTGGAAAATATGAGCCTGGCTTCAGCTCCCAGCACACCCAGAAAGGAAAGGAGCCCTGGAGGAGCCGGACAGGGGCTGACTCATGGTGTGTGAATGCTCGGGGCTGGCAGCGCTGCCTGTGGCATTTCTGCTCCAGTCCAGACCATGGAATCCTGGAAGTTTTGCAAGACGTTGTTTGATGATTTCTAGACCAAAACTCAGAGAGCCCTCCCAGCCCTGCCTCATGACACTGATCCTCAGTCTCTGCCTGGGGACCTAGTCAAAGGGATTTCTGGAGGCTATTCCTCTCTCTTTTGCTCCTCCATACCCGGTCTCTGCTCCATTTATAGTCCATTTATTTTCCGTTTCCCATGGAGAGAATCACAGTGCCAGAGGGGCATTTCAAGCCGTGCCTCGGGATGTACCTCATCTCCAGTCCCTGGCCTTGCCTGAACATTCCCAGACCTTTCTTGTGGTGGAGGAGAGCTGTTCTTAGGATGCATCATCAAGGAATGTGGGTAAGTCCGGATTGCAGTGGCTGTTTCCAGCATTGCAGGCTTCCCTGGAGCACTTGGCTGCATCGTAATGGGAACATTGCCTGCCAGGGCCCAAAGCTCCGAGCATTTTGTCAAACATTATGCCTCAGTCTACCTTCTGAGGCAGATACATAACCTTTACTTTTTGTTGTAGGAAAATAAGCGTTGCTGCAAAACAGCATACCCGCAGCGAAAGGTCAGATCTCCAGCCTTCTTGTTCTGTCCTCCTTCCCCATTTATTTCCATTGTGCTGCAAAAGCATTGTGTGCAGCTGGGATACAGCTGGCACGAAGGAGGCCATGTATAACATCCTCAGCACAACAGCACTCACCAGTATGACCTTGGTTACAACTGAAAGCCATCCCAGACCTTTCTCCTTCCTTCATATATGTAGAAGCCTGCCCTGAGCCTGGCAGAGCAGCCGCAGCCTAGGCAGCATTCCCAGGGCACTTTTAATGTGGAAGAAAGAGCTCAGGCATCTAAGCAGAGAAGCTTAATGATGTCCTATCCTACCCCAGATAAGCAGCAAAAACCCCATGTTCCCATACATACTCTGGGCCCACAGCAGCTGCCAGGTGTTGCCCCATACGAACCAGTGTCCACAATGGCTGCAGAGCTGATACATATGGTCCTTAACTTTGCGTGTCTCAACATTCAGTCCTTCTTGACTATCTTGACTAGATGTGCAAGCTTAAAATTATTCTCAGTGCTGTCCTCTTGGAGAGCCACACCGATTCCTGCAAAAAGCTGTACCTGTAGACACTGGTGATAAAACGACTTGGAGGGCTCTTCCATGGATGACTGGGACAAATGGGACAAGTGCGTTTTGTAGAGTCATAGAATCATGGAGTCATTAAGGCTGGAAAATACCTCCAAGATCCCCAAGCCCAACCCCTACCCCACCATGCCCACTGACCACGTCCCCATGTGCCACATCTCCACAGATCTTGAATACCTCCAGGGATGGGGTCTCCACCACCTCCCTAAGCAGCCTGTGCCACTGCATCACCCCTTTTTTGGAGAATAACTTTTTTCCTGAGAAGAACCATTTCAAAGTTCAAGGTGTTCATTTTCCCCACCAGCTTTGTTCCTTGGCACTTTCTCCACAGACACAAGCAACATTAATCCCCAAACCCAAAGTACATAGCATGTTCTCAGCCTGTTGCTGGCTATGGCGAAGCAAGAACCTGGCCATGGTGCAATCATTCCTTTAACTATCAGTGCTTGTCCGGATGCTGTTGTCTACTGGCTGGTTTTATATGCTATCCTAGAGAACTCTATAGAATCATTAAGGTTGGAAAAGGCCACTAAGAGCATCAAGTCAAACCCCCACCCATACCCACTATGATCCATGTCACAGCATACAACAGCATCCCTAGCTGAGATCTGATTGTGCTGTGGCAATGCTACGTGCAGCTGCAGGGAAGCAGCACTGAGAATGTGACACCAGTGCTAATGTGCTTTGCAATGAGTCATTAATAAAAAGAAAAGTGCTCCGAGGTGACAAGAGTTCCTATTAATCTTAATAGCATTAGGCTGTTTTGTTAAGTTTAAGAGATAATTGCTATAGTGACATGTTCACATTTCTAAAGTGCAAAAACAATAGTTCCATTCTGCAAATGTTAAGACATTTCTCTTGAAAAAAAAAAGAAGGAGGAAGGCAAGAATGAATATCAGCTGGAGGAAATGAAGGCATATGCATCCCTGAAGAACAAACACTGGAGGATTTTATCTTGAAGCACATTTAGAAATAGAAATAGGAAAAAAAAAATCCAGAAATCTCCGTATGAGGCAGTGCTGCTGCTGGAAGGCAGTGCTGCTGCTGGAAGGCAGTGCCTGGGAGTGCTTTGGCACCTGTTCTGCAGTGCTCTGTCCTGGGCATGTCACCTGGTGCAGGAGAAACCCAAAATCACAGATGCCACTTGCTATTGGCAGCAAAGCTGTCATCTGGCGAGTCCCCCAAAAAATCATACAGACCCCTTGTGTCAATCCATCCTGCCAGCCACCTGCCAGAGCACTTAGGGCTGCCCTAGCCAACCATTCACTTCCACCCACCTTTTGTCCCACTCTGTCCCTTGTAGGGCATCTCCTGGCATTGGGTGACCCCAATACTTCTGTGGCCTGAAGAAGGGTTTATGTGCCCGAGCATTGGTCCCATTTTTCTACCTCTACCAGTTGGCCTCATAAAAGATAGAATCTCTGCACACATGCCACTGACTTCAAGGGATGTTGTCTGAGATAAGCTGTCGCTCCCCAGGCTTTGTGCTTATCGGTGGGAACGGGGTGTGTATCCCTCCCTTTTCTGCACCTGAATGCTCTCATTGTTGTTGTGCCTTTGGCTGTCAGAGGGAAAGAAGTTGGCCGGCAATGAATTGGGTTAAACAAGTTTTTCAGCTGTGTGCAGGTTAGGATAGGCCAAAGAAAAGAACCACAGCCCTTTGAAGTCGAGCTGTTCCTTTTCTTTTCATGGGCGGGTTTGTAATTCTGACAGTGAGTGATACTTGCGCAGATGAAGATCAATTCACCAAATAGAAGAACAAAGGCTGGCGAAGCACACCATGATCTGAGGGCTGGCGTTGTGATGGTGATGGTGTACTGTTGATAGAGGGCCAGGAGGCAGCACTGCTAAGTCGTGGTGGTCATGAAGCAAGCTTTCCTCCAGGGGTTGCACTCAATCTCTTAGGGTTTGATCTGTAAGTGAGAGATGTTGTCTCCTCTGACCCCTGGGCAATGCCACTTAGGAGGCCACTGTTGGGAACTTTCCCCTCATCTCTCCTCCTGCTTTAACCTTCTGCTTTCCTTTGGGTATAAAGAAGGTTCCTGGGCAGAGTCTGCAGTTATGCTGAGTTTTGTTTAACTTAATCTGAAGAGCAGGGACTGGATCTTCCCCTTCTGGATGAATGCCTAAGCAATGAGCTGTAAACTCACAAGGTCTCTGTCTCTCTCTCTCCACCAGTTAATTATTTTATACAAAACAGAGAAAGAAGCTGAACGAGCCCCACTACAGAAGAACTTGCCCAGTGGCTAATCTCCTCCAAGTTGGGAAGGGGTCTGCAAAGTCTCCTCCAGCACTTCCAGATGAGTGCCCTGACCCATGGGCACAATATATTGCAAGAAAAGGATTAACTATATATTAATTATCAGGAAACTGTCCAGCCCTCACACCCCAGAAGGAAGACTCAGCCACTCAACCCTGTGTGCTCAGCTGAGTGCAACCCAAACTTGCTCTCAGGATGGACTTTGCCCACTATCTTTGCTGCAAATGCTGAAGCTCAGACTGAGTAACATCAGGCTTATCCCTGATACTCTTCCTGTGTACGTTGCTCAAAACTGAGGGTCACCTACAAATCCGGAGAAGCAATGCCAAGCTCTACTCATAACACATCTTCATGTACACAAATGAGGCTCTGCTGTCGTACCTTGAGACAGGCTGAAATCATCAAAAAATGAGGATTTCTTCCAGCCTGCTACCAGGCCTCCCTGTGGACATTTTGGAAATGCCAGACCTCTTCCTTGGGGTTTTTAGAGCCTTTCTAGGATGAACGGCAGGATCTGCAGAAAGGTTAACCTCAAACAGCTGCAGAGCATGATCATCTGTAGGGGATGCATAGCCAGAGGTTCGGTGTCACAGCTCCTGTGCAGCTGTCCTATGGCTAATGGGAAAGGCTGTATTCTGAAAAGGTCAAAAAGGCAATTAATGAGACAAAGCAGCAGCTCTTCCCAGTGCCAGAGCAGGGGCTCAGCCAAAACATTTGACTGTATTTCCTTCAGGTTTATTAACCATTAAGTGTTATTAGGGATGGGATCATAAATATAATGAACTCAGCTATAGGTATAGTCAGTAGCACTTTTTTTCCCATCAAGAGCACAAATTTTTCCCACTGGGCCGGGCAAGAGTGTAAAAAGCAACAGCAGGAGACCCCCAGCCTGCCCCTGGCAGCTCAACTCCACTTTGTCTTGCTTTAAGCTGGAGAACTCACTGTGATTCCACTTTGCTGTGAGCAAAGCCCATGCATGGCACCAGCAGCAGGATGCTCTGGAAGGATACTCTGCAAAGAGTTCCTCCTCTGCAGCAAAGCCAACTTAAAAGAATTCCTGATTCCTCCAGCACTGCCTGCTCACTACATCACCACATGCTGCTCAGTTGTCCTGGCATTAAACCAGTGCAGTAACTCATCCAGGTTAAAAATAACCAGTGGGGGGTTTCGGGGTGGGGTAGAGGAACAGTTTTTTTATCTTGGATCTGTTCACTGATCAGCAGTACAGCACAGCATGCAAGCAGTGATTCCAGCATAAGGAAATGGAGCAGTGTGGGAAGTGGGAGCAGACCTGGAAGCCCTTAGGTGGGAAGTGAGGCTGAGAAAATGGGATGTGGCACTGCATTAAGTCTGGCAACAAGAACAGTGTAAATTGAATGACTTCAAATGTTTGAAAACAGTTTGTAATCTAATTTTGCAATAGGAGTTTTGTTTGCTTGTTTGTTTTTATAACCAGAAGCTTAAAATACACTGACTTTCAGTAAAATACTAAATTTTGCTGTACTTTTGTTAGCAAGTGGGTATATGATCAAAGTAGAGATGGTGGCATACCTGTCCTTGGAGATCAGTAGTAACACCAGAAAGTCACAGCCAACCTCTTCCTGGGTGCAGAGTGAGCTCAACATCCATCCCAACTCTAGTTTGCCATGATTCTAGGACAGAACCACATAGTTAGATCACCATTTCTTTCATTCACCCATTTTCCAATGTTTTAACTTAGATGTTCTAAATGACAGAATAACGGATGTGCATTTATTTACTCACTGCTTGTACCAAGTCACAGAATTTCATGAAATGCAGTAGAAAAAAAATGAGTTATTAATGAGCTAATTAAACTGACTCGAGGAGTTTCTGTATGCTAGGAAGCAGTGCCAGGGAAAAAAGCAACCTGACTCTCAGAAAATGACACAGCCAACCAGCCCTGCACTGAGCATCTGGCTGGGCTTGGGGCTGGCACGGAACTGAGAGCAATGTCCGGCAAGAGGTTTGTAAGGCTGCTCTGTTTTTAAAGCAGTGTAATGGTATGGACATGGCTTGCACGAGTCAGAGCTCTCAGAGATACAGCCTATATGTCCTCTTCAGTGGAGATGGGATCCACATGTGCCATGGGATCCAGCTGCTGTCCCCATGCCCAGGGGAAGGGACGTGTCCTGGGCACAGAGTGGACAGGGTGTAGGGTTGAGGGTCTTTGTGCTCAGACCCTTTGTGATGCATTTGAATGCTTGGCACCTTGAGGGGGATGAGGGGAGCACAGGCAAGCTTGGCATGTGGAGCATGGAGAGAGCAGTTCTAGTGTCTGCCTTCCCCTCCTCCTTGTTGGGATCATCTCATTCCATCATCTCTGGCACTTCACATGAGCAAATTCAGTCTGGGGGTCCCCACTTGTGTCCCCATATCTGTATCTCCCATTTACACCTGCTAAGAGCAGCTCCTGCTGCATCTAGGGAAGACAGCACCAGGCCCACCCGAGGAGCTGGCAGCCGTCCCTCTGTGTGGATGAACTAGAGGGACTCTCAGCAAAGCTGTTCTAAACCCTTTTTCTCCTGGAGGCAAACTCTTCATTCCCAAAGTACACTGTAGCTAATTTACCCTGGCCCAGAGCCTGGGAACAAGAGACTGTTGCTACACTCAGACAGCCTCTTGAACTAGGGATGCTGCTCTGTGCCATTTCCCCCAAAGGCACTTTGTGTCAACGCCTCCACTCCTAACAGCCTTGCCTCCCCTGGATGGCAAAAGCGTGTTCTTGGCATCTGATTTGCAGCAATATAAAGCAAGGCAATCTTCTGGCCAGGACAAGAGAGAGTCAGATGCTATCTGCCCCCAAGCCCACTGGGCATGCTGTAGGGCACTGTCCAGACATTCAGCACAACCTTCAGTGATGGAGGTAGGGAGCGCAGCTTGCACAGCACCTCTGCTAACGGATGGCACATGGGTCCAAGGGCCTCGGATCCCTCACCATCATCTCCACTCCTGCATGGGAATAACGAGGGCAGGAGGTGATCTTAATGGCAATGCAAAGGCCACTTTTCCCTGGAGGAGCAGGGACATCTGGTTCCATACCTCTCATTGGAGCTTTTACCTTCCTATTCTTTCAGTAAAGCTTGTGGCATCCCATCCACAAGAAACCCAGCACCTCCTCATTGTTGACCCCAACCCAGCACTTCCCAATCTCACTCCTGAGCCCTTCTGCTCTCTCCAGCCCTCTCTACTTCTCCAGCTCCTATAGTGGAGCAACACCCAAACCTTTGCAGCCTGGTCTGCAGTATGTCTTCTGGAGACAATCTTTGGAGAAGGGAACTGTGACTCTGACCGGGTGTGCTGAGCCCATGCAAGCCATGATTTGCAGAGCTTGTAACTAATTCAAAATTAAACAAACTTTCCTGGAAGTGGCAAATGGCACTTTTTGACAACAAGGCCAAATTTCATGCTCTTTCTCCAAAACACGGAGCCTTCTCTCTCTCAACAGCAGTTTCGTGGAATTATTTATTTCCAAAAGTTGGGCAAAACACTTGCTTTCCCCTCGTTCTTGGAAATGGTCAAAATAGTGTGGCTGAAACTTTCCAGAGAACCTCAGCCTTAGGCAGACATCTGGCATGGAAAAATGTGAGCCCAAGCAATTACAGCTTGGCAAAGCTATAAGCAGAATGACCAGGCCCCCGAGCATTCCTTTGCCTTGATAACTCTGGGTGCACAGGGGACTCACACCAGCGAAAGGCATCCTTGTAAATATGATGAAGCTTTAGGTCTTCTGCTCTAGGGAAAGCAGAGGAGAGCACAGCCACAGAGGGAGTCCATGTGCTCGTCCTCCTCATGCACACCCCTGATGCTGCCAACCACAGCAGCCTCTGGCTACACACTGGTCTCCATCTGCAGATGGGTTCTGGTGCAGGATCTATGTGGGGAGAATTATGAAGAAAACCAGTTAAGCACCACAGTATGCTACTGTTACACCCACAAATGGCCTCCCCACATGCCAGGCTGTTTCAACACTGATCAGTTTGTTTCTAAAACCAAAAGCAGTAGGTGAAAAGTTCCACAGAGATTTAAAGAGGTCCCACAGCTGGGTTGCGAGAGCCTGAATCTGAGCACAGAAGTGGATCCTAAGAGGACATGGAGCACAGCTGTCCCAGGTCCAAGGAAAAAGGCTCTTATCTCAACTAGCCATGACAAGCAGTGTGGAATTCAGGCTACAATTGGCATCTCTGCAGACACTAGAGAACCACCGGCTAGCCGAGGACACTTAGATCCCCATGCCATGGCTCCCAGACTTGCATGGGCACTGAGCTCAGGCTCATTTTCAGATCATCCATCTTCATGAGATGAGAGCTGCAAGGCACTCTTTCCTGCATGAGAGACAGATAGGGCACCATGCAGGGGGGATCGTAGGCTATCCTGAGTTGGAAGAGACCCATAGGATCACTAAGTCCAGCTCTGGGCTCCATGCATGCTGACCCTGTTCCCTCACAGCACTCAGCCACAACAGCTCAGCTGAGGAATAGCTAACCCATGAAGCCACCGTATTCTATTGCTCCTGAAAACACACAAGTGAGCTTCAGCAGCTAGAGGCAGGAGATTTGCAGAACAAGCCACAAGAGGGGGATCGTAGTGAATGCAAGAGTTGCTGAAAATCACCTGGAAAAGTATCAAGGGCACAGACTTGGAGGCACAGATCTCCCTGCTCTGGCTGTTGGAAATTCCATTCAGCAACGAGTGACACTAGCAACACTTCTCTTAAAGCTATGGGTGCAGGAGGTCTGCACTTGGACTGCTGGGAACAGGAATCTGCTAAATTTATCCCCTCTGCTCGAGATGAACTGCACAGGCCTCGAAGGGTATTTTTAATAGTAGGTAAACCTCACCCACAAGTAGTCTCTCATTTCAAGCCTACAGATGAGATATTTTCCAGCCCAGTCTCACTCCAGTCCTGCCCCTTCCTTCCACAAGCCCCAAATGACTGTTTTCTCATGATTTTTTGGTTGTGGTTTAAGTGTGATATTCTCTGGAAGAGCCTACGAAGGAGTGCGGGAGGAAGATGGCTCCTGCCTACTTGGCTCCTTGTAGGGTTAAAGCCAGGATGGCTTTTGTGCCTAAAGCAACATCCTTCACGCAAATGTCAGTGTAACATAAATTGTGCTGGGCTCTGAGGAGAAGCAAATGTCAAAAATTAAGTTATTCTCCTGCTCAAGACACAAATTCAAGTAGCATGCAAATAAAGAGGAGCCATCTGTTCGCTCTCAGGGCCATTTCAAGTCAAGCACCCAGCATCAGCTTCCAGAGACATCAGGTCAGCCTGCTGGCTGGCCTCCACCCTGTGCTCAGAGTGTCCAGGACTGCACAAGTGTCTGTAACCCTTCATGCTCCTGCTGAGCAGCTTGGCCGTGAAGCTGCTGACACACTTGGATGCAGATGTCCCTACTTCCAGGGAGCTTCACGAGCAGGATTTCAGGGCTTCTCTGTTTAATGCCCTTCTCTGCATTAGTGGATGGGCCCTTTTCTGCCCTGGGCTGTATCAGTGATGCATCAGAGTGGTTGGTACATGGATCCAAAAGTCAAACTGGTGTCAGTAGAGCACATGGCTGTCTTCCTGCATCTCCATAATAAAGGACATTTATTATCACTGTCACTGATGTGGCCTTTGCTGAGAACCAGCACTTAACCACTGGAGCAGTCAACATACAATGCTCCTACAGCCTTCTCACTGCAAACTCAAATGGACCAGTTCTGTGAACGTGGCATGGGGGTCATGGACGGCGGACTTGGTGGGGATGGTTTGGGGTTGGACTTGGAGATCTTAGAGGTCTTATCCAACGCTAATGATTCCGTGACTCTATGATCCTATGATTTCATGACATCTCAAGAGCCCCAGGCTGGTTGCTGTCCCTCCTCTGTGCTGCCCTCCCCCCAGTTGCTTCCAGGGACTCTCCATTCCCACCTATTTCCCAAGGCCTCATTTTGGGTTCCAAAATGTCAGACAAGCTAGGAGAAGAAGAGGAGCCAGATTGCTGTCAGATCAGCACAAAGGGAGAGTAGGAGTTACTAGTAAAGGAACTTTCCCTGCATCCTCAATGTGTAAACAAAGGAGAAAAAAAATCATATCCAGCCCTATCACTTGCTGAACAGGCAGCTCCAGACTAAAATAAATTACCTCTAATATCTGAAATATTGGAGAAAAGCAAATAATGTGACAAAGATAGGAGAAGGACCTTTGGATTTCTTGGCAGAATCTCTCTCACAAGCAGGAGCTTAGAATTTAGGTAGACACTTCAGAAGTGCTGATGGTCATCTGTGATGGATGTGGTAGTGCAAATACGCAGAAGATGCTTTTCTTCAGCTAGGAATGGTGAGATGCCCTGTAAACATGGTGGAAGAAAGGAGCTGGGTTCGTTTCTTGGGCAAGATGCAGTGGGTAGCCACAACAGGAACTTCCTGAGATGTGGGCTTAGTGCCCATGCTGCAGGCTATTAGCCTGGGGCTTCAGCATCCCAACGGGATACCTGCAGGTGGAGGGAGCTGTGCCACCCTCTGCCTCATTCACCCTGGACCCAATCCAGTCCGAGAGTGTCTAGACCCCAGCAAGAGCCCGACGCATCCCTCTGAGGTCTGCACTCAGGGATTTTCCTACCAGGGCCTTGGGGGCTTATAGAGCTGGAGACCAGACTCAGACATGTTGAAGCAACCATGACACACTTGCCAAGAGGGAGTACCAGGAGCTACAGGAGAGTTTTTACAAAGTGACTCACTTGCTGAGCTCTGTCTCACGGCGCATTAAACCCTCTGAATCAAAGACTGAAATGCAGGGCATGTCTTGCCCTACAAAAACACCATCAGCCGCTTTACTTTTTAAGTACTGATTTGCTATTGATTATGTGTATGAAGATGAGGTAGCTCCCTGCCTCTCCTGCCAGTTCCCACACTCTCAATCACTTCATTAGCAAATGTCAGAGTGGAACAATCTCACAAAGCCAAGTTTTTGCTCTTAGAAGGGAATAAATTTGGCAACTCAGAACCCTCTGCCTCAGCATACTGGAGTTGACCAAACGGCTGCAGAAGTACAAGTGATAGGATGAGAGGCAGTGGCCTTAAGTTGCACCAGGGAAGATGGAGGGTGGATATTAGGAAAAAAAAATTTCTCCGAAGAGCAGTGATGCAGTGGCACAGGCTGCACAGGGAGGTGGGGAAGTCCCCATCCCTAGAGGTGTTCAGGAACCGTGGAGATGTGGCACTTAGGGACACGGTCAGTGGGCATGGTGGGGTGATCTTGAAGGTCTTTTCCAACATTAATGATTCTGTGATAAGTGGAAGAAGACATAGCAGTCAGACAGGGCTGGATGTATCTCCCTGACCCTGCAAATTGCATAAGAAGCCTTCAGAAGTCTGGCAGCCACAAGAGAGGAGAGGCGTGCCTTGGAGAGCTGAAGTGGTCTAAAAGCAAATCATGGTCAGCAGACCCAGGGTGCTGCTGTGGCAGGATGCTCTGGTGCTATGATGCCACAAAGCTCAGCACCTCTTCCTGGCAAGGAAGCCACTCTAGTGCTGACGACAGATGGGTGAGGAATTCAGGGAAAGTCTGGATTTTGTGTTGAGGGACACGGTTTAGCGAGAACTACTGGTGATAGGTGGATGGTAAGACTGGATGATCTTGTAGCTCTTTTCTAACGTTGGTGGTTCTGTGGTTCTGTGATGCATGCCCATGGGGTCTGAAGGCAGCCGGCCAATCGGTCAGGGCAATCAGGGCCAATGAGACACAACGTGCAGGTGCCAAGGCTGGGCTGGATGGGATCGTGGGCAGCCTGATCAGATGGGGAGCAACCAGCCCACAGCAAGGGCGGGTCTGAGGGAGCTTTAAGGTGCCTTCCAACCCAACCATTCCATGCTTCTGTGACCTTGACATTTACTCATTCTCCCCATTCTAATTCTGGTGAGTCAGCAGGACGACAAGAGAGGCAACGTTGGATATCAGGAACAAATTCAGCCCGCAGCTCCCAACGCTCTCCCCACAGCGCTCTCTTCACAGCGCCTCCTCTCCCGCCCCTCCGCCCCGCCGCGCTTCGATTGGCCGCCTCTCCCCTTCGCCCCGCCCTCCGATCCTTCCCCGCTCTCCCATTGGCCGCTCCCCCCGCCCGTCCCCCCGCTCTCCGGGCGCGTGGAGCTGTCACCCCGCCGAAGGAGGGGGGGGGGGTGGAATCGGGGCGGCTCCCACGTGGCGCCCACGGGCGGCAGTGTCCCCCCCCACCCCCCCCCCACACAGAGCTCAGCGCGGGGCGGCACCGCCCCGGGCAGCGGCAGAGGGAGGGAGGGAGAGAACGGGCACACATCCGGGCCTCCGCTGCGCTCCGCACCGCCACAGCGCCCGCGGACGGACGGGGGGACCCGGAGCGCAGGTGGTGCCGTCCCGTCCCGTCCCGTCCCGTTGGCGGAGAGGCGGAACTTCGGCCGAAGTTGCGCGGCGCGGAGGTACGGGGGAGCGGGGCGGGCTGCGATCGGCGCGGGGCTGCGGCTGAACGGGCTCCGTCTGTCTGTCCCGGTTCTGTCTGTCCCGGCTCTGTGCCCGCTGAGCTGTCCCGCTTCCCCGCCCCGCCTTTCCTTCACTCCGTTACCCCTATTTATCCCGTCTGCATCGCGTGCTCTCCCCGCTTCTTTTTCCCGTGTTCGCCCCGTTGCTCCATCCCAACTCCGTACCCCGGACCCGCCCCGTCTCTTTTCCGCACTTTTATCCCGTATTCACCCCATTCCTTCATCCCGTTTCTTCATTTTTCCCATTTAACACCGCCCCTCCATCTCGTTTCTTTGCCCTTATTCATCCCATATTCATCCGGCTCCTTCATCCTATTTCCTTATCCCTTATCCTTCCCATTTCTTCATCCCCACTTATCCCATGTTCACCCCATATTCCTCCATTCCTTCACCCCATTCCTTCATCCCCTTTCCTCGTCCCATATCCATCCCATTTCTTCATCCCATATATTTATCCCATATTCATCTCACTCGCTCACCTCATTGCTTTATCCCATACCCATCTCGTTTCTTTTTCCCCATTCCTTCTCTGCATTCCTTCATCCCATTTCTTTACCCCTGCTAATACCCTATTTATCATAGAATCTTAGAATTTCCTGCATTGGAATGGAGCCACGGGGATCACCCAACTCGTTCATCCCATTTCTTTATCCCATATCCGTTCCATTTCTTCATCCCTGTTAATCCCATATTCATCTTATTTCTTCACCCTACTCCTTCATCCCGTTTCTTTACCCGTGTTTATTCCTTCATCCCATTCCTTCATCCCATTTTTACAGCCCATTCCCATCCCATTTCTTTTTCCTGTATTTATCCCCTATTCATCCCATTTCTTCATCACCCCATCCCCTTATCTGGGCACACCCCCCTCCCCCAGGAACCTATGCCCACTGTGTCACAGGGCCCCCCGTGTTCCCCCAGTATTCCCCCAGGACGTGGTGCTGCCTTGCATATGCTGCTGCCTGTCTCTGTGCCTCCCCCTGTGTCTCCATGTCCCCCCATGTTGCACCATCACCCCATGGCACCATGTCCTCTCACGTCACCACATCCCCCCATGTCACAGCATCCCTCAGCAGAGTCCCCCTGTCCCAACGTGTCCCTGCCGTCCCCAGCTGTCAGGAGAGGGAGGTGTCAGCGTGGGACAAAGAAGCACCCAGGACCCCCACCCCCAAGAAGCACGGGGTTTATTTAGGGTCGTGCAGCTCCATCACCTCCCCCTGCTGTCTGCATTGTGCTATCAATTGCTCAGCCAAACCTCCCCCCCCCATCATAAAGCTCCTGAATGTGTGGCCCTACAGAGCCTGTTATGAGCCACATCACTTTTCTGCCTTTCTGTCCTCCTTTCTTTTATGTTTTCCAAAGCAGCATTGAAGGGCCGAGTGCGAGCTTCTGCTGTCTGCCAGCCCCATGCCATCCTGCACCCCATTATTTGTAGGGACACAACATCATGCTGGGATGGGAACTGGACAGGGGACCTTTGGGGACTCTGTGACCCCCTCAGGTTGGTGCATTTCAATAAAGGGGTGGATGGGGAAAGGAGAGAGAGTAGTTCAAAGCTTTTGGGACATCCCTAGTGATGCATGGGTGATGTTGGGATGGTGCATCTGTACTCTTCCCGTGCTGTGGCATCGCTTGGTGCTGCCAGGGGATGGGGTATTGTGATGGATGGGCAGCAAGCAATGGGGTTTGTGCCCATCTGGGGATGTTTTTTCCTTCTATCACTGTCTGTGCCTTACAGGTGTAGCAGGAGCATCCCCTTCTCATCCTTTCATCTCATCAGTTTTATTAGATCCCGTTATCAGAAGCAGAGGGATAACAGCAGAGGGTTAGAAGCTGGAAGTGGAGGTGGAGTCATTAATCAGAAATAGTGCCCCAGTGTTCCATGCACCTCTGTGTGCACACAGTGCTGCTCACAGAGCTGCAGTGGGGCTCTGCTCAGACTCTGGGGTAGGAGGATGTTCTTTGGTAACAGAACTAAGTGATAGTTTGGGGCCAGAGTGCAGAATCACTGCCTCCATCTGGGGCTGTGGGGTGGTTCAGTCTGACGAATAGGATGGACCGCAGTGGAATCCATCCAGGATGACTTTATGGAAATCCAGCCTCTGTGAGCATGGTGTGGGGATTTTATGTGTGGTTGCCAGTGGGCAAGAGGAGTGGTTGTATGGCTGCCGTGAAAGTTCTATGGCTTATCTGGAGCAATTAATGGTGCGGTGCAGGAACTGATGCACACCAATCTGCATTCATTTCCATTCACTCACGGTGTGCCCATGGTGGTTTTGCTCGCCTGTGCAGCCTGTTGCTATCAGAGCAGCCCTTCTGCATGGCTGGGGTTATCCTAAGCCTGTTGTCTCCATTGGGGCTCGAGCTGTAAAGCAAAGCATCTTCACAGCCCTGATGCCCGGTGCACAACCCAAAGGCGTGGGGAGGCTTTAAAAGAAGCAAATATCAGCCAATAAAATAAAGTGAAATAAATCAGCAGAGAAAATGAAAGCAACCTTCCAGTCCTGAGTGAGTTTCCTCTGGTGCATTTTTTTTGACAAGAGCTTTTTGTGGCACTGGAAACCTGCGGGAACTTTCCGTGGTCACTGCCTGGGATGCAGGGAGGGATGGTGGGACCAGGGTGTCGGGAGCAGTTATTTGGGAATGTAACGCTCTCCTTAGCCACAGTGTCTTTCCCCACACAGGGGGAAAGCAGTCCTTCACCCCTCCCCACATTTTGGCCTTGGTCCCTATTGTCTCTCAGTATGTCCTGGTTGCTTGGCAACCCCGATGCTGTGAAGGGGACTTCATCATCCCCGTGTCACCCTCCTCCCCGTGGCTGTCTGCAGAGAGAGGGAAACGGCCCTCTCTGGCTCCTGTCCCCTCCCCAGGTGGCTCTGCGATGCAGGAACCCCCAAATCAGCATCCCTCTGTCTGCACTATCCATGCTCCCATGTTCCCCAGCTCAGGGCTGAGCCCTTCATCTTCCGATTCCCCTAAGTCTGTAAACTCCCCATGGCCCTACAGAGCCTTCATCTCTTCAGACCTAGAAGTCAGAATTGGTGCTTGAAGAAATGTGCTCTCTCTGACCCAATGGGGTTTGCTCACCCTTGCTTTTACCCGGGTGTTATCACAAGGCATAGAAGTGTTTCTGTTCCGAGTTTTGATGGGATGTGCCAAACTTTGTATGGACAGCTGGCTGGGTTGCTGGAGTCCTTGTATGGGGCAGTACGGGGTCTCTGTGCTTTGTTCAGATTCTTTAATTGAGGTAAGGTCATCCTGGAAGTCCTTTATGGGTAAAGTCTGTTGAACTTACAGATCAGGGAAGCTGGAGCTGTTTGCGTGGCTTCTTGTTTCTTAGCAAGTGCTGCTGCTTTTCATCCCATCTCCCAGATGGACATCTCCGGGCTCTGTTTTGCCTTCGGATCATCTCCCAGCTGCACCTTGACCAGCTTTAGGGCTGTCCTCATGGGTCAGAAGAACGTTCCCTCATTGCTGGCTGCGTCTGTGTTCTCCCTGCCCTCTGTATATTTGTAAGTGCTTTGCACACGTGCACACAGACCTTCATTTGGGAATCTGTGCTGCTCAGCAGTGTGTCCACAGGACTCAAGGGGGGCTGTTCACTTTCTCTAAAATAACTTGAAAATGAGGAAGGTGCTGTATGGCCTGCAGCGGTGGCTGGGAGGGTTGCTGAGCCTGGGAACAATAATGTGGAAGAAACCCAAGTTGGCACAGTTTGTGCTTTAAGGCGCCATCTGTGCAAAGCCTCTCCTACTTGTTAGGCTTAGTGCTAGTGCTAGAGATAATTCCCTATGTGGGAGGCATGGGTGTCTGGCTTGGGGGTTTGTTATTTTCCTTAACAAAGTTGATAATGTTTGGGAAGTAATGAATGTTTGGGTAGCTCTGCAGGGAAATGGGTCAGTCTGCAAACTGTTGGTGAAAGCAGAGCTGCTTTCTCTCTTCCCACTGCCCTGTCCTGTATGGGCCCGTCAGTGCTGGGAATTGGGACATTGTTGTGCTCTCTGGGTTTTGGCAACCCCCGGGTTGGGTTGGCAGCTGGTCTTGCTCTTTTGCTGAGCTGGAGGGGCTTGGGATGTATCTTCAGCAGAGGGAAAAATAAAAAAGGAGCTGTCTTTTGTCCATGCTGAGCAATGCAAAGCTGAAGCATACTCACAGTTCAGTTGGAAACAAAATGTAAGCAGGAGATTTTGAATGTCGATGTGAGCAGAGGGTCAGAGAGTCCTCTTTGCTCTGCCAAAATTTTCTCACTCTATTTATTCTAATTACCTTCGCCATCCTTCCACCTCCTCTGTTGCTGCCGAGGGACACGGATTGGGGTTGCTCTGCTGTTACTATGGGTGCAATCCCCAGCCCACCTTCTTGCTTAATGCAGTGGAGATTTTGATTCCTGTTCTCAGTTTGTTGGAAAGTGACCTTTGTGTCTTGCTTTTTTCGTTAGATACTTTTGTTGGGGCTCAAGAGAGAAGAAGGAGAGGTGGCTGAGATGTGGAGATGGCTCTGGCTGGGAGGTAGTGAGAGTTCTCTTGTTCTGGTAGAGGGGAGGGCATGGTGGGCAAGATACCAAAGCAGTAGGTGTCCATCAACCCACTGGGGCAATGGGACATGCTATGTTTCCAAGCTCTTCTTTGGAATCAGGGGAGTGATAAATTATTTTTTTTCAGTTGAGAGAGCAGCTGTGGACCTGCTGAGAGTAATAAAGTGCTCCTGCTTGGAGCTGGCTCCCTAGCTGTGTTTTCCCCCCACACAGCACTGGACAGCACAGGTCCTGCAGTGGTGCTAAAAGGATCTGATTCTGCTTGGTTCATGGTGCCTGTGGCTGGAAGGGTGATGCAGGTGGGCAAGTGAGCCGGAATTATTCATTTTTGTTTTTCCGCCCCATTTTGGTCCCGAGCAAAGCAGGGCAGTGGTGTGTCATTTTCTCCCAGCAGTGCCACCACGGGCTCTGGGCACAGCTGCTGTGTATCCCAGTGTTCCGTACCACTCTGTGCTTCCTTTCCAAGGGCTCTGACACCCTACTGGAGCTGTGCAGAGGGAGCCTTAATGCCACAAAGGCTTGGGGTGGAGGAGGCAGGAAGGGATCTGCAATAGAGCTGTACTGTGGGGATGGAGCTGGGATCCCTGGTGGTGCTCCGTGTGGAGGTGGGTCTCAGGGATGGAGTCAGAAAGCTTGTCCTTTAGATAAACTCTGCTTTTGTAGCTCAGAGAGCAGCTGACCATGCATGCATGTGCATCAGTGATGCTTTAAACCAGCGAGCAGTTCCATTCTCTTTTGGGCTCATAGAATAATGGAATTATTGAGGTTGGAAAAGACCTCCAAGATCCCCAGGTCCAAACCCAACCCATCCCCACCATGTCCACTCATAGAATCATGGAATCACTAGGGTTGGAGAAGACCTCCAAGATCAGCAATCCAACCCCATCCCATCCCCCCATGCTCACTGACCGTGTCCCCAGGTGCCACGTACCATGCTGTGTGCAGCCCAGAATTGCACTGGTTGCACTCCTTGCTCCTGCACGCCAACCAGGAGCTCATTTGAGGCTCCTTTGCTGGAATCCCATGGCCTGGCCACTGGATTGCTTCTGGAATGGTGGGGAGCACTCTTGTTAAACAGTCATTAGGCACTGAATTATTGAGTCCCTGCAGCGGCAAACAGCAAACACTCAGCTTACAGTTGTCGCACCTGGGTAGCACAATTGGGGCACTGCCGACCCAGTGGAGCCCAGAGGCAGGATAAATCTTCTGTCGGTGCTCTAAGAAAGGGTTATGGTTATTTGGTCATTGATGTCCTTGTGCAGTGAAGGGTGTATGCTGATTGCTCAGCTGCCCAAGAACAATGAGGTTTGGGCCACCTGTGCTCTGTGCACTTTCCACTTGCCCTGTTCATGCTCTGTGCCCAGCAGAAGGACCCAGCCCTGTGACTCACCCCATTGCAGCTGCATCCATCTCTCTGGTGGGAGCCTGTGCTCTGCAACTTTCAGACCCTACACTGTTTATGCATCAGAGGGCGCTGGGCATTGGATCTTTCCAATTTGTTCTGTGGTCTTTGTGGGGGCAGCCTTGCTTCTCTTGGCTCCTTTGTTGCTGGCTGGTAGGAGAGCTTCGAAACTCATCAGCCACGCAGACGGAGAGGCACAGGAGTCATTTGGTTAAGTCATGGGATTCTCTTTTGTTGTTTTGAGACAGCCACGGGGCAGTGGAACCCCTAGGGCTTACAGCTCTAAGTGCAACAATTAAAAGTTGGAGCTATTTAGCAAACTCTGCATAGCTGTTTTTCTTCTTTCATAGTTTCAGCTATACCTTTTAATTAATTCCCTTTAATTGCTTTTAATTTCCTTGCCTCCCCCTTTCTCCCTCAGTATAAGCAGTGCTGTCATCCTCTCTGATTGCCTTTCATGTTGGAGGCTCCACGTTTGATTTCACATCACCCACGTTGTGTCTCTGAGCTATTCAATTCCTGGAAAGCTCCAGCTCCAGAGATACAATCTAAGTGGGTTCACAGAACCTAAAGGGATCGTATGCTTCAGGGCTTTGTTGATATGGGAGATAAACAAAACATAACGAAAGATCCACCCTCCTTGGACAAGGGCTGCTTTCCATCACCCGTATCTTTGTGCTGGGGGCTGCTGCACTGGGATGAGCTCCTGGGCACCCCAGTACAGCCCTGCAGGAAGGCAGCACATCTCATTGCCTTCTGGCTGCTGGCATTCTCTGCCAGCCAATGGGTTTAGGATGGTCTGCAGGACAAGATGTGCAGGTATGTGGCTGGATGAGGGAGGCAGGGTGCTGCTTTCTACCAACCCGTCGTTAACACGTTGACATTTGTCTCTGATAGCTCTTGGTTTTAATGTGCACAAAAGGACACGATGCCTTCTGGTGGAGGTACTTTCCAGCCCAATGGAAAACAAAACCAGATGAAAATGCTGACAGATATCTCGGGTCCAGCCCTCAGCAATGGATGTCGGCGTTGCTCCGTGGAGCCTGGCCAACATGCTTCATCTGATAGTGCTGGGAATCAGATATATAGGTTTTCTGTACCACTGCTCTTCTTGAGTGTAGTCACTGTGCTGTCTAATCTACCCTCAATTCCTGCTGCTCCTCTCTTTAGAATGGTGTTTAAGCACAGCACACCCCTTTGCTTTCCATGGTTCAAAACCTCCTTGGCATCTTTCCTGAAGGACTGATGTTTCCACTGCTATTGTTTAGTTGCCTCCAGGTGCTGCAGCACGGAGCTACATTCCTACGGGGCTCCACTGTGACTGATGTTGGGGTTAGTGGGGAAGCTGATGGATTGGAGTTGGCCTACATGATCTTCCAACCTTAATGATTCTTCAGAAGCTCTTGGCTGGGCTCCATCCACTTGTGCTTGTGCTAAAACCTGGGGGAGTTAAAGCTAACAATGAGTCTTGGTGGTGACTGCACCCCACCTGTGATAGGGCAGTTGTGCAGGTCAGCATATAGAAGCTGCTGGAGGAATTCGTTTGGGCTAAACTAGATGCTAGAGTGGAAAGAAACAGCTGAGTTTGAGTGGAAACTGAGACAGTGGGATGATGGGTGTGAGAAGCATGGTCTTGGGGCCTCGGGGTGCTAAAAAGAGCAGCAGTGAAAGCAAGTGTCTCCCACTGAATGGACTGATTCATGCTCAGAATGGGTTATTGCTGCCCCATTAACAGCCTAAATGACAAAAGCAGTAGGAACACAGCTTTGCCACATGCCCCCCCCCCAAGGCAGGAGCCTGTTCTGATGGGCAAGGCGTGGTTGGACACAAGGAGATGGGACACAGAAAGGAGGTGGGACAGGAGGTGGTGGGACATGGGGAGATGGGAAACGGGGAGATGGGACAGGAGGTGATGGGAAACAGGGAGGTGGAACAGGAGATGATGGGACCTGGTGGGACAGGAGGTGGTGGGACAGGAGATGATGGGACAAGAGATGATGATACAGGAGGTGATGGGAAACAGGGAGGTGGAACAGGAGATGATGGGACCTGGTGGGACAGGAGGTGGTGGGACAGGAGATGATGGGACAGGAGATGATGATACAGGAGGTGATGGGAAACAGGGAGGTGGAACAGGAGATGATGGGACCTGGTGGGACAGGAGGTGGTGGGACAGGAGATGATGGGACAAGAGATGATGATACAGGAGGTGATGGGAAACAGGGAGGTGGAACAGGAGATGATGGGACCTGGTGGGACAGGAGGTGGTGGGACAGGAGATGATGGGACAAGAAATGATGATACAGGAGGTGATGGGAAACAGGGAGGTGGAACAGGAGATGATGGGACCTGGTGGGACAGGAGGTGGTGGGACAGGAGATGATGGGACAAGAGATGATGATACAGGAGGTGATGGGAAACAGGGAGGTGGAACAGGAGATGATGGGACCTGGTGGGACAGGAGGTGGTGGGACAGGAGATGATGGGACAGGAGATGATGATACAGGAGGTGATGGCAGATATTGAGTGCTGCTCTGGAAGGCACAGGCTCTGCACAATATGCAGCAGCTTAAGTTTATGAGCTGGTTCATTTGGCTGCTGAGCATTCCCTTTTGTAGGGCAGGATTGGTAGCAGCTGGGCTACCTGGGGCTCTCCTGTACCCTGTTTTGTATCCTAGTGCTGGAGCAGCTGTGGAGCAGATAGTCACCATCATGCACAATTCCTGCTCCCATGTCAATAACTGCCAGGACCGTGGGTTGCCAAGGTCTTCCCGTTGCTATAGCAAGAGGGGATGGGGCTGAGTGCTGCCTGAGCTGTGCTGCCACACATTTCCCCAACCAACAGCTCCTAATTGCACCTGGAACACGCTGCGTAGATCACCAAATTAATATTTCATGGCCTTAAAAAAAAAATAAAAAATAAAAAAAATTAATTATCTAGGCATTTTCCCCTTGAATCAACCGAAGGATCTCTCCAGCTGGAACGAGTTTGCAGCACGAGTGGCGAAGTTACAATATTTATCTCCATAAACGTGTCACCTGAGCCACACTCTTCCTCGTGGGTAATTAGCAAGAGGCCAATCAGCACCGTGCCGGGCAGACATCGGTTTGCCTCTGGGCGTGCCGAGGAGGTGATTTATGAGAGGGATGGAAGAGCTGTGGGTCTGGCCAGAGCTCTGAGCGAAACCGTGGTGGAAAAAGGGTGAAAAAAAAAAGAGAAAAAAAAAAAAAAGGAAGAAAAAAAGAAAAAAAAAAAACAACCAACAAAAAACAAAAACCAAAAAACAAAACAACAAAAACACCCAAGAAAATAGCTGAAACATTTGCAGGGCTGTTGGCATAACTGCTGCCTGCCCCTGGAGCATCCACCCAGGCAGGAGGCAGTGCTGGTAATTCCATCGCTGCGCCCAGGGACTTGGATGGGGTTGATGAGAATTCAGGTGAGATGCAAATGTGTGTTGGGCTGGAGGGGTTATGGGGGGCCGGGGGGGAGTTACATGCTGTCCCCTCCCCTTTTTGTGTTTAAAGTGTTATTTTTGAAGTTTAACCCTGTACTGAACGCACCATGGAGAGTAGCCTGTGTGATGTGTGGGGTGGAGGGAAGCTTTGGGCAGGGCTCTGTTTTGAGCTCGGGGCTGCATTTTGCATGTCGGATGCTGGCCAATGCACAGATGCATTTTGTTGTTTGTTTGGTTTTTTTCCTTCTCCCCATCACAGAACCTCAGCTTTTAGGGAAAATCTTGAAAACGGATCTGCTGAGCAGCACTGCAAGTTCTCTGAGCAGGGAGGGCTGTTGTCTTCTGTAGAATAATGGTCCTTGGGGAGGTTTTCTCTCCATCCTGGTGCTCGCCTTGCCCCAGCACTGCTCACAGTTGGGCTGGTCCTTTCCTCAAGCCATTCTCACAGTGTCTGAGCTCTGCCATGCCTTCATCTGATCATCACTCAGCAGTGATGGCTGAATGGCATGGAGCAGTCTGAAGGGTTATGTCCTGCTGTAAATGTCACGTCCTCTGCTGTTCATTCAGGGCTGATATTGATGTGGTTGTGCTCCCCGTGCCCCTGGGAGGCAGGAGGAGGCAGCTCTTGTTCTGCAGCGTTTATTCTGGTTCTGTCCTGCAACTCTCCTCCCTTCCTTTTCCCTTTTCCCTTTTCCCTTTTCCCTTTTCCCTTTTCCCCTTTCCCTTTTTTTTTTTCCTTTTCCCTTCCCTTCCCTTCCCTTCCCTTCCCTTCCCTTCCCTTCCCTTCCCTTCCCTTCCCTTCCCTTCCCTTCCCTTCCCTTCCCTTCCCTTCCCTTCCCTTCCCTTCCCTTCCCTTCCCTTCCCTTCCCTTCCCTTCCCTTCCCTTCCCTTCCCTTCCCTTCCCTTCCCTTCCCTTCCCTTCCCTTCCCTTCCCTTCCCTTCCCTTCAAAGAGGAATTCTATTTATTTCAGTCTAGTTCATCTTCAAACCTCAGAGCTTCCTGCTGCAGGAAGGACCACTTTCTCATTTATTTATTTTTTATTTTTAAGACATGGGAGAGAAACATAGGAAGGTCTGCAGTGAAATGCAGTTGCACTCTCAGAACCTCTTTGATTGCAGCCTCGTAGAACTGGCACAAAATGTGTGCAAGGTTCAGAGCAGCAGATGGCTGAGGTTCTTCTCAAATGTAAGGGACACCGAAGTCTGTTGTTATGACCTTTGCAAACTCTATAGGAAGGGGTGATGGGTTTGCATGGGTGGGATGGAAGGAAATCAGTGTCGATGGATTTTGGAAGTGGAAAAGAGGTGGGGAGGGGAGTGTAGGGCTCACCCCCATCTGCCAGTGGCTTGAGCTGAGCGTTGTGCTCATGTTAATTTCTGTTAATGAGAAGGAGCCAGGAGATCCAGCTGCTTGGTGTTCGGATGCAGAGCAGGTTTGGGTTATGGCAGAGCTGGAGCACACAAGTTCTCTCATGCAATGCAGTGTGTGAAGGACATCAGTCTGCTCACCAGATTCCCCTTCCCAGCTGGAGGAGCTGGCAGTGCTCCTCTCCCACACTTTGGAAGAGCGGAGCTTCACAGCTTGGAGCTACCAAGCAAAAATGCAGGGGAATTTGCTATCTGCCCCTTGCGGATGGTTGTCTGTGCTCCTTATTTTGCATGGTGTGTGTCCTCCCCCCCTGGCAGCATCCCTCTTTCGTAAGGGTGCAGCTGGGCTCAGCGCTGCTGGGAGTGTCCCCTGTAAAGGAGCAGGCGGTGCTTTTCATCACTTCTTCCGAATGCAACTCCCAACCCGTCCTGAGTCATGTGCAGAAGTGCAAAACAGGGATCCTCCTGTTTTCCTCCAACTGGCAGTGCTGAGGGAGGGGTGATGGAGTGATCCGTGTCCAGCTCTGCACACACTGCAGGAGAAACCAGGTGCACAGAGTGAGGCAAAGAGGTGCGAGGGGAAACGAGAGCAGTGTCAGCAGCTTGCTGAGCCAAGGGCCAGCTGGCAGCAACGGGGGTGAGTATGGCTTTTACAAATGTGCCTCAAGTGGGAGTGAGTTGCTGCGTGATGGAAAATAGGTGCAAGCCTAGCAGTGTGGTGGGGGATTGCCTGGAGGCTGTGCCATCTTCTATGTGCAGTGCAGAGTGGGTGCACAGCTCCCGAGGGTTCTGTGCTGTGCTGCTCAGCCTTGGTGCTGCGGTTGCTTAAAGCTTTTACAAATGGGAAACTGCTGTGAGGATCAGCTCCATGCAAGAGGTGCTGGGAGCAAAGTCCTGGCAAAGAGAGGTGTAGATGGTGCAGGTATAGAGAGGTGTAGGTGTGGGTATGGCTGCTGGCCTCCAGGTTTGGGAGAGATCATTGCCAGGTGTGACCGTGCTCTAGAGAAGCTGCTTTTTTTCCATTCTGCAACTGCAAGTGACAATCTCTGACACTGCCACCTCCAAAGGGTGCCCCGAAGTGGTCCCTGACCCACCCCAGGCTCACATCTGCAGACATCTGTCCAGTTCAGCTGGTGGGAGCTGAGCTTGGGCAGGGTGCCTCTGTCGTTTCTGGAAGAATCCCCTCTTCCTACTGCTCTGAGAGTGCCAGGTTAACATCTCCCTGCTGCTGACCCACGCAGGAGACAACGCTGTCTTGTATTTCATTTTATGTTGATATTAAAGATATCCTTTAAAGCAGTGTCAGCTCACACTTTTATGGTTAACAAAATGCTCACCGCTTACCTGGGGTGTATTTGAGAGCAGCAAGGAAGAGGCTGTTTTAAAGTAATAAGTGAGGGCTTAATTAATTTTCATTATTTGCATAACAGCATCCTCTAATTAATAGGTTATGTGCAGCCTTGGAGCTGGCACTGGAGTGGAGGCTCCAGCGATGCCCTGGGAGAAGGGTTTTATTGCTGGGAAAGGCAGCTTTGCTCCATCTTTTGGTAAATCTAGCAAGCAGAGGGTGTCTGAGGCAGTGCTGTGGGGCAGAATGCACTTTTCCTCAGTCAAGGATCTTCCTTTGGTTCCATCTCTGTTTTTCTCTCCTGTTCTATGCTGCAGTTATGCAGCATTTGCTATAACAACAGCATCAGGTTGCATCAGGTGGCATGGGATACAGGGCTTGGTTAAAAGCAGGCAAGAATAGCTGCTATCTTTTGGGGTGGGAAGGAGATAGAAGACCTCACTGTGCTCTCTGAGCTTCCCATAACAATAACCTGCTGCCTGCAGAGCTCTTGCAACGTGGCCTTGGGTCTGCGTTGGAATTCACACTCGCTCATCTCAGCAGGGACCTTGAGGCTTTGCTTTTCTTCTGGTTAATCCGCTCTGTCTCCACAAAGGAAAACTTCTGATATCTTTCCTTGTTTTCATTCATTTTCCCACCAAACTCTTGTGAGATACAGTGTGCTCTGAGCTCCTGTAGATATTTCTGGGAACTGAGAGGGTTTATGGCTGTGCACTCAGGATCGCTCGTGACCAAGTGTCTGTGCTCATGGGTGCCCGGGAGCCCACAGCTTGCTAACTTCCTTCAAGTGAGATAAGCCTGATGAGCTGAGCGAGGCATTTCTGTCAGACAGCAGCTGTTTTGGAAATAAATGACAAAGAAACACGGGTTTCATATGTTAAAATGCGTATTTTTGTTGCACGTGCCACAGTATCCCATCACCAACAGCAGCCTTCTGAGGAGGAAGCGTGATTTGGCTAAAATTTCTTGGGTAAGGCAATAAAATTAACCTCCTATGCAAGGAACTGATACTCGTGAAGCTCATCTGTTTGGATGCAAATCACTGCAGACCTTTCCCTGGTACGGTGAGGAAAGGGGAGTTTCCATGAGCCTCACATCCACTCCACAATTGAGCTGCTGAGTGGATTAATAGTGATGTAAGAGCAAAATGCCCTATGAGAGACCATTTGTACTCCATTATGCTCTGCGGACTGCTGCTCTTCGGATGGAGTCTTGACACAGCTCTTCGGATGCTGCTTACAAGAAAGTCCATTTCTGTAATACCTTCAAGAATGGCTCATGGCACACATACCTGGGAGCACTTTCCCAAAGGCTTGAGCTTTTCTTTTCTTTCTTGCAGAAACAAGCCAAGGAGTCTTTAATTAGTGCCTTTAATTAGAGGGTGGGACTCCCATTTTATGTCTTACCTAAGGGACTGCATGGGCACCAAGTCTTGCAGATGTCACCTTAGGGCATTGCTTCAGTGCTCACAAGTAGTGTTTTCTTCATTGTGTTGTTTTTTGGGTGGGGTTTTTTGGGGGGGTTGTTTTTGGTTGTTTTTTTTTTTTTGGCTTTGGTTTGAGGATTCTTATTGAATAAAAGCCTAGATCTGGTTTTGTACCAACAGGTTCCCAGTTTAGGTGCCAGGAGAAAAGGAGCAGCTTCCTAAGGACTGTTGGAGGCTGGGATGTTGACTGAGCTTCAGGAGTTGGGAGTCAAAACCCTACAGAAGGGCACGGTTAAAATGCAGAGCTGTATGTAGAGTGAAGAAAGAGCTGAACGCAAAGAGGCTTGTTGCTCTCCTGTCCCTAACCTCAGAAAGTGAAGAGGTAAAGAGATCCAGAGAAAGCACAATGAGAGAGAAAAGCAAAAGAGAGATCGATGTTTTTCTGTTGCAATCATTCCTTTCTGCAGCTGTCTCATAAAAGCAGTGGTGTTTTGTCGTGTTCTGTGCTTTATGCCTCCGGTGACTGTGCTGGGATACCTGCCTTTATATAGTGGACAATGGCAGTGCTGTTGGCATTGAGCTGCGTTCTGAGTTTTGCTGCACCTCATGTGGATTCACATTAAATAAATAGAAGGAGCATCCAGCCTACAAGAGCCGTGCTGTGCGAGCAGGCATATAAACACGACAGTTATTCTTTGGTGTTCAGTTCAGTGCACACCTCTCACTGGAGAGGAGCTGGTATTTCAGACCTCCCGTAGCCCTGTTTGGAGTCTTGGTGTAGGGGGCAAGGATATTCTGGGTTTGGGTTAGGCCCTTTAGAAGTCTGAGAGGATAGAAGATAGTGTTGTGTTAAATGCATTTTTCTTTGCTTTGTCACTGGTGCCAAGTGCTTTCAGTATGAGGAAGTCTCAGTGTTAAAAAGTGAAACAGGAAAAACAAATCTCAGGTAGGATAATGAGGATGTGAGGATGTTAAGCTGGCAGTGCAAGGGGCCATGTGGTTAGATTTGTGCCATTGGGCAGAGTAGGTAACGCTGCTGGTGATCTGGGACAGATCCTTCTGCCCCTGGCTGGCTTACTGAACAGCTCTTCACTCCATCTGTCACCCCGAGAGGTCATGCCAGAATGGTGACAGTTAGGGACGTGGTTAGTGGGCATGGCAGGGATGTGTTGGGGTTGGACTTGGTGAACTTGGGAGCCTTCTCCAACTACAGTGATTGTATGATTCTGTGAACCAGGCTGGAGCCAGGTTGGAACAAGGTTGATAAGACAAGAGCTGATGGTCTGGTTGCACCAGAAAAGGTTCAGCTTGGATATTAGGAACAATTTCTTCTCCAAAGAGCAGTGATGCATTGGCAAAGGCTGCCCAGGGAAGTGGTGGAGTCCCCATCCTTGCAGGTGTTCCAGAACCATGGAGATGTGGCACATGGGGACATGGTCAGTGGGCATGGTGGGATGGGTTGGTCTTGGGAATCTTGGAGGTCTTCTCCAACCTTCATGATTTGATGATTATAAAGCTAGATGCTGCATTTTTTTCCTGTAGATTCTGTCTATCCCAGTTGGCTTGAAGCCTGTGAGCATGGTATCTTCTAGAAGCATGGCTGCAGGAGCTCCAGCCCTTCGGTGAGCACCGCAGCTCTCACGCCGCGTCCCCCCACCGGCTGATGAAAGCAGGCTGGAGAGCGGCTATGGCCGTGTCCCCAGATCCTTTACCAGGGCCTTTGGCTGACACATGCACCCATCAGCACGAGTATTGCTCATCTGAAGAGCAGTTTTAGACAATACCCTTGGCTGTCATTGCAGGCTGTTCTTCTCGTGCCCCCGAAGCCTTGCAAATCACTCATGGCTTGACATGGTTGTTGGCCTGTATGTGAGGAGAAATCTACTGAGAAGTTGTTTTAATTACGAGTTAGTGCTAGCAAATAAATAATGTTCCCTCTGCATTGTGCGTGGGGAGACGGTTTTCTCCCGTGCCTTCAAATCTGGTGATTAATTATAACCATTAATCCCCATGAATGACAGCAGTGTATTAGGAGCAGAGCAAATGTTAAAGTAATTTGAGAGACTGTCGTCAGGTCATAGGCTAACCTCTTCTTATTTAGTATTTTCATAAGGTGTATGTATTTCTAGACTTGAGATGTTGGCTGGAGATGAAATTTGAAGATTGTACAGAGATGGATCATGTACAAGGGCAGTGTTGGGGTCTGAGTATCACAGCCCAGACCGAGAGCAAATGGTAAAATCAGTGTAAAATCGCTCAAAAGTTGGATTTAGGAAAAAACAAACTATTCATAGGCTGAAGCTGAATTTGGCAACTTGATATGTTCGAAATCCCCTGGGAGAGTTAATTTACTTTTAATGTCCAGGCATTTCGTTTGAAATGCCAAAATGAAATGTGTCATCTTGGAAATGCCAGAGCGTTTCTTTCTGACATCTTCTCAATGGAGCTTTTCAACTCCTTTGTTTTGAAACGGCGGTTTTCAGTTAGAAGGAAGAAAGGTTAAACAAGACGGTTAAATGACTTGACAGTGAATGAAGACATTTGATTTTGATTTACACAGAACGTGGAGGGGTGGCACGCTCGTTTTTTCATGTAGCTGATCCCCTTTCCCTTTCCTGAAATCTGTTTCCAATTGACCTCAGCCATTCTGATCCCTACTTTTAGCACAAATAGGAAATGTCAACGGATTAAAACATAAAATCATTTTTCCTCCTCTTCCAGTTCTTGGAAGGGCTTAGTTGGGAAATGGTGAAAACCACTGATTGAAGACCCAAGAGGGAATACAGAACAGCCTTTCAGCATCTGATGCTCCTACATACAGGATTTCTTGGCAGGCTGAAAGAAGAAAATTGAAGCCAGTTCCTCACCTGCTGGTAGGAGCAGCATCCCTGGCACGCTTCTCATGCAGGGGCATGGGCTGGGATCTCATCCGACTCATCCCTGGTGAGCCGAGGAGGACCTGTGGGAAGCTGTGCTTAATTTTCATGCCAGTTCTCTTTGATCCTTTTATCAATGACGTGGACAAAGGAGTTGAGTGCACGCTAACGAAGTTAACAAAGTATTGTCTAATACTAAAACAGGAAGAGCCACTGATTCCCTCGAGTGTAGAGAGTCCTACAGAGAAATCTTGATAGATTAGGGCACTGGGCAATCACCAACCAATACGAAATCCAGCAGGAGCAAGTGCCAGATTAGGCACGTGGGTTGGTGTAACCCTGGATGGGTGCCTGTGCTGGGGGCAGGGAGCCGGAGTGCGGCCCTACAGAGAGGGGGGGTCTGTGGGGTTTGGCTGATGACAGGCTCAGTGTGCATCGACAGCACGCCAGAAGGGCCAGCTGTACCCTGGAGTGAGGGACGTGAGGGGCTTCATGGAGCTCTGAGCATCAGCCCTGGCTGGTTCCCTGGCACTGCTCTCCGGAATCCCTTTACACGTCTCAGCTCTGCCATGGGCTGTGCCTTCTCTTGGCTTGCCTTTTTCCTCTGCGCTGTGTGGCCTGATGTGGGTTCCTTCCCATGGTAGTTGTGAGCCCCTGATAATTTCATTTAAGGCTCTATAGGAAACTCTGCTGCCCTGGGGAGTGAGTAATGCTCAGCAGGAAGGAAACTGCTGAAATCCAAATAGAAATCCTAACAGGGTTGTGCAAAAATGACTCGGAAAGCACCACTGGATTTCAAACCCAGGGCATGAAATCCTTTACATCTTTTATTTCCCCTCTCTAAGCCATTCTCTGGAAATCTGTGTCAAGGAGACACAGATTCTGTCCTGTTACCAGTCACTGCAGAGAGGAGGTGCTGCTTGCAGAAATACTGAGGGCATCTTGGAGGCTGCAGCAGCCTGTGCATTGATGGATGGAAATCACAGAACCACAGAATCATTCAGGTCAGAGAAAACCTCCAAGATCTTCAAGCCCAATCCCAACCTGTCCCACTGTGTCCACTCACCATGTCCCCAGGTACCGTATCTCCATGGTTCTTAAGCACCTCCAGGTCAGCTTTGTGTCACCTCTAGGGGAGCAGACAGAAGTTTGCTGGGTGATCCTGAGCATCATCCCATCTCGTGGGAGTTACGGGATGCCAACATGCTGCTCTCCACAGCTTTGGACAAGCGTTGGGATGGTGATGGCTGCACTCCTCTGAGTGGTCCCAGCTGTGGTGAGATGTCTTCAAGAAGGGTGAGCCCAAAGCTGAACATGGACTGGGGTGTTGGGGTTTCTCTTTGTGCATTGCTCCTGCCTGGCTTCCTTCACCCTTTGCAGCATGCTTGGCTTTGAGCTTTTGGGCTTTAAACCAGTACAAACACAAGGTTTTTCAAAGCTTATTTAGTGGCGAGGCTGAGAGAAGGAAAGGCTGTAGGGCCCAATGCAAAATTAATTCTCATTGCAGTGGCATTGACCAATGTGGGATCTGGTTGATCCAGGCAGGTCACAATAAGGCTGGAACAAGAACAGGTTGCCCAAGGAGGTTGTGGATGCCCCATCCTTGGAGGCATTCAAGGCCAGGCTGGATGTGGCTCTGGGCAGGCTGGTCTGTTGGTTGGTGACCTGCACATAGCAGGGGGTTGGAACCGGATGAGCACTGTGGTCCTTTTCAACCCAGGCCATTCTAGGATTTTATGATTCTAAGGCAGACCTTCACTACTGTTCTTCTTTTCCTTTGTCTGCTGTGGCCCTAATTCTGCAGACAAGATGGATTGTCCGTTTGGGGTCAGTAGGGATGCTCTGGGCATCATGGCATGACTGGTCATGTGCACAGCCCCATGGCTTTAGGGTGTACATGGATTCCAGGAGGCTCTGTGCATCTGCAGGTCCTGCATCCTGCCCCTCAGATCCGTTCTCCAACCACAGCAGCCCAGCATTGGTGCTGAAGTAGTGTCCAGCTGCACAACCCCATATTTTGGGTGCCTCTGATTTTTCTTTATGCAGTGCCTGCATGGCTGTGCAAGGCAAGGGACATGCTGCAGAGTGTTGGCTGTTTTCACGTGGGCGCAGCGGGGTTTTGGAGTGGCGAGCTGTCTGTTATGGGAGACATCTACAGAGCGGGAGATCTGAATTCCTCTGTGCCCTGATATAAGCAGGTATGAGCATGGGGAGAGCTGGTGGTGAGGCTCTGGCTCACACCTGTTATTTGTGGGATGCTTTTGTTATCTTTTGGAGATGAAATGTAAACCACCGATGAGCCATGCTCCTTTTAATGTAAAACAGTACTAATAAATGTTATCTTGCAGTCCCATTCATTCCTCGAGGTCACAGAGCACTCCATAAATTGCACTTCAGCCTGTCGCATTCCAGCTGCTGAGTGCACCGAGATGCAGCAGTGTGTGGGAACAGATGAAACGCTATCTTTGAGGCCACTGATTACATTACCCACGGGTTAATGGGAACGTTTCAGATTTCCCTCACTCCCCCTTGTTCCAGTCTGCATCGGTCTGGAGGCTGGGCTGTGCCTACGTGGCCTCACCTCCTTCCCATCCAGAGCAGGCCAAGGACAAGACGAGTGTTTTGGAAGTGGGGCTGAGCGTGCCTGAGCTGAGCTATGTCTCTCTGGGGACATCCTTACTGCTCACACCACACACCCTTTGCCCTCAGCCTCATGCACGGGGCTTTTGGCAAGGAGGAAATGGAGGAGGTCGAACTGTTCTGGCCCACGCACAGCAGCCTAATTGATTTAGCAGTTTCTTCAACAATCAATCAAACAGACAAACAGGACCCTTCCTTAGCTCTGAGCCATCTGTCTTTTTTTCTGGTACTCCTCCAAGCTTCTCTCCAAAAGCAGGGCAAAATAGTGCTCTGAAGGTGAGGGGATGAAGATGTGTCATAGAATTATAGAATCATGGGATCGCAGAATCATGGAATTATGAAAACCGTAGAACCGTAGAATGATTGGTTTAGAAGAGACATTGAACATCATAGAACTAAAAATGGCTGGGTTGGAAGGGACCTTGAAGATCATATAAACACAGAAGAATAGAATGGTTGGGTTGGAAGGGACCTTGAAGAACACAGAGCCACGGAATAGTTGGATTGCCAGAGACCTTGATGGTCACACAATCATCGAATGATTGGGTCAGAAAGTACTTTGAAGATCACAGAACCATAGAATGGTTGGGTTGGAAGGGACCTTGAGGATCATAGAACCATAGAATGGTTGGGTTAGAAGGGACTTTGAAGATCACAGAACCGCAGAACCATGTAATGGTTGGGTTGGAAGGGACCTTACAGCTCTCCACTCCTACAGGCTGTGGTCTGGCTGCCCTCCCACCAGCTCAGGCTGCCCAGGGCCCCATCCATGACATGGGACACTCCATTGATGGAGGAGCACCCACACTTCTCATAGTGCCAGCATCTCACCTCTCTCCATTTGGGAGACCCATGCTGGCAGCTGAGATTATTTTCAAGCAGCAGAAGAGCCCTCAGAGAAAAGTGCTCAGGTTATTGTGCTGACCCAAGCTGCGAGCCATCTTCTGCCACTGGAGCCATTTGGAAAACAATTTGCTGTGAGGCAGGGAGTGTGTGGCTCTGCTGCAGCCCGCTGACATGCCGGGTCCCCTTGGCACTCATTAGCATTCAGGTGGCAGCACGCCGCGTAAAGACAGAGACTGGTGCAGTTTTTCTGGAAAAGCCATTAGAAGAAATAAATTAAAGAGGGGGGGGGGGAAAAAGCTAAAATCAGCATTAACGATAATTTCCTCTCATTAAATGGTAACAGTAGTGCAGAATGCAGCCCCAGCACTGGACTGGAGTGTAGCTGGCTCCTGGTTGGGCTCCCAAGGGGAGAAGCAAAGTATGCACTGCAGAGTGGGGAGATGCTCAAATAGAACTGCAAATGGGGCTCTCCCTTGGTTTGTACTGCAGTGGGAACAGTGCTGCTGAGACGAGAGGTCAGAGCCTCTGGTGTGGTGGAAAGAGAGGAGCAGATGATATGAGGGGGTTGCAGAAGCACCCATGTGCTTCTCCAGTGGTGGAAAATGATCCTGCTGGAGGCAATCTCCTGCACCTGCAGGCTCAGAGCTCAAAGGAGCAGATCCTTGAGGGTCTGGCCCCACGTATGTGGGGTTGGCTGGGTGTGTGGGGCTCTGTCTGGAGTGGTCGAGTGTCAGGCTCACGTTGCAGCTTCTCTTTCAGCCTTGTTACTTGCTGGCTCTCTCTGGATACACTTGCCTTTATGAGCATCCTAACCTCCTGCCATCATTCTTCCCCTTGAAACTGGAGTGGAAGTGATAGTGTGAGACGATGATGTACTGAAAGATGTGGAGGCACAGACCTACGTATGTGCAGTGAATCTTGCTTCTCTCAAGAGCCCAAAATGCATCGCTCAGCACTGCTGTGAGGCTGTCATTGTGCATCTGAGCAGCATCGTCCTGAGCCTGCGGACAGCCTGAGACAGTTGTAGGAAGTGTGAGCTTTTGCTGCTTTGGGAGCTCTGAGCTCCTCCATTTCCCTTGCTTACCTAAACTCACCTTTTCCTGATTTTTTTTTGTCTGTAATTGGACTGGATATGGGAAGTGAGATCCAAAAGTACCATGCTTACTCATGTTTGCATTGGGTCTGCACCACTTGGCTTCTAAGGGACAAAATCTAGGACCTCCTTTGTTCCCTTGCCCACAGAAGTCTGCGGCTGAGGGTCAGAGCTGATGGAGGGGTGAGCAGCATGTGAAGCTCCTAGATGTCTTGAAAACAGACCTCTTAGTGGACAGACCCTGTTAATGACCCCAGTGAGGAACCACCTGCAGTGCTTTAGGCTCCTGCACATGTGCCCCAGCATTTGGGAGAGCCATCAACCAGAGCGAGAGCATTATGGGACAGTGGAGAGCCTGTTCAGCAGCCAGAGCAGCTCTGAGGTGCAGCTCTGTGAGTCCCAGTGCTCCCAGTTCATCTGCCTTTACCACATGGGGTTTGTGAGCTGCATGCATTCAGCTTCCACCCCACTGCAGATGCTCATCCACACGGGTGGATGGTGCTTTTAGCAGATGAGTCCTAGGACTGCCTGCAGTGTCTGTGCAGCCTAGGATAAATCCTGGACCTCATTCAGAGCTGTCTGGTATCTCAGGGAGTCATTCCTGTCTGCAGAGCAGCCAGACTGATATGTCCCTGCAAGGCACTGGGGGGCAAAACCTTTTGCATCTGTCTGATGCATGCAGACGTACTGAATCAGATTGAAAACAAAATCTGCTAGTTCATGAGACATGACTCAGGGCTGTTTGGGTTAATGGAAAAGTTGAGCAAAGTGTAATTGTTGCTGCATAAAGAGCACATGGAGGAGTGATGGAGGTGATGTGGGAAAGGTGTTACGGTGTGCTGCATCCTTACCCACGTGGGGAAGGGAAGGAGGTGAGGGACACCTTGAATATACTCAGAAGGGTCAGAAATAGCCATATTTGCAGCATGGGTGCTCTGCTTATCTGCAGTCTGGGTGTTTCCGTCCATATTCCAAGCAAGGACTTAAGGAGAGTTCCGGAAGCGGTGTGTTGGCACAGAAAGATGTCTTTGATGCAGCACTGAGACGGAGTGCAAATCTGTGCATCCTCTCTTATCCCCTCCCACGCCTCACGCAGGCAGTGCTGCTGCCTGGTGGGGGCTGAGCCTGCTGCCTGGGGTCACCCTACAGCTGTTGCCACTGCTTTCAGGGAGCGCAGTGACGGAGATGCAGCTTTAGATAACATCCTGCTGTGCTCCCCTGCATGCCTCTACAGAACCATCCTGTAACCCCCCAGGAAGAAAAATATTTCCTTTTCATCGCGGCAGTGAAGCTGGAATTTATGAAGGGTGCTGGTGTGCAGTGCTTGAATCCTACCTGGAACCATCAGAACCAGGTGCTGTCTGCAGAGCTCCCAGTGCGTGCTGCTGCAGGGCTCCTGTTGGGTTGTGTGATGCACAGAGAGGGAGAATAAAATAGGAATAAATGGGAGAATAAAATAGGAATAAAAGATGGTTTTGTCCCCCGGCCGGCATGGCAGTGCTAATGAAATTCTGCGGAGGGCAGAGTGAGGGCAAGGCAGAACCGTCAGCAAAATGGATCCCGATGGCAGTAACATAAATATGGGGGGATGGATAGAGCTGGAGGCACTGCCCTGCGCCGTGCCAAGCACCACAGCATCAGACTGCAGTGCCCTACTTAGGAGAGCACACGTGCCCTCATTTTGGCCAAACCTGGGGCTGACGGTGGGGAAAGGGCAGAAGTGGCCTCACACTGCTGTGGGATGACAGCTGGCTTTGTCCTGGGGAAATCCCAACCCTTCTGCTCACTGCGATGCCATTTTTGTGTGTTCCTCCCTGATTTTCCTCCTGCCCAACTCAGAGGCGCTCTGTCTGGGCTCTGCTGCAGATGCGGTGGTCCCATGGCTTTCCTGGGCTGTGAGTTCATCTGCCTCATAGAGATCATGGGCATCAGCTGCACAGTTCAGAGCCAGGTGTACACAGCCCCACAGCTGTTTGAATCAAAGATGTTTGGTGGAAGGGAATGAGTAATCCTGGGGTTTCCCATCAGAGAGGCTCCAAATGCCGGGGAGTGTGCACTGTTCCTGTGTGTTGATAGGTGGTGAGTGATCCCAGTCCAAACTGGGGATGATGCCATCCCAGTCTTCTCTGTGTTAGGAGCTCTGTGTCAATGCAGAGCTCGAGTGCAGCTCCAGCAGAATTAAATGTTCTGGCTGCAGCTTGGCCCTGAGTTTCTGGGTACCGTCAGATTTCCATAGCAGCCTTCAGAGTCCAACCAATTTCTCAGGTTGGGTCCTCTCTCCCCAGCGTGCTTCCAGTCCCTGGCTTTCAGAGTCTCTCTGTTACAGAGGAGCTTTGGGCACAGCATTTTCCTGTCCATATTTATTCACCAGCACTCTCAACGTTGTTATTCCTGGAATATCCAGAGAAGCCCAATCTCAGATCTCTCATCCGCTCTCTGTTGGTGCTCCTGGCAGTGATGGAGACACAGCCCAGCTGAACACAAAGAAATGTTCTAGCTCCTGGCTGCTAGCTGCGGCCAGGTGGGGTGACTCAGCCTGGATTTTCTATGGCTAGACTGTGGGGGCTTTGCTTCTGCAATCAGCTGGCATTCAGTGCTTGGTTATAGGGTGTGCACACGCAGAATTCCTCAAGGAGTGCACTTCCAAAACCTGCTACAAGGTGTTCAAGAACCGTGGAGATGTGGCACTTTGGGGACAAGGTCAGTGGTTATGGTGGGGGTGGGTTGGGGATGGACTTGGGGATATTGGAGGTCTTCTCCAACTCTAATGGTCCTATGGTTCTATTTAGGGTCATCATCAGTGTGCATGGTGGGGATGGGCTGGGACTGAGCTTTGGGATCTTTCCAGCCTTCATGAATCTTTTATTCTGTGATTCTCTGATAACGCTCAGCATCTGTAAGGCTGTTTCTATAAAACAAGGGAAGTTGCTGGTAACAGAAGGAAAAGCAGCAGCTCAGAAGGTAAAATGCAGGTGAAGTGGAAGCCGTTGGGTGATACAAACTGTTACAAACACCAAAAAATATATTCTAACTCTGAAATTCCATTTACTGCCCAAGAACCCAAGTATAATTAAACAGTAAATCAAAGGAAATAATTAGCAGAAATTGAATTGCCGTCCAGTTGAGGAATAGCAGGAAAAAATAAAAACACTTGAAAATGTAAGAAATAAGAACCTAAATGTAAAACTGTCATAATGCCAAAAGTGTGAGGGACAGCTTGGCAAAAATGTAGGGAGCACCAACAGAATATTTCCAAATGTAAGAGCAGCAGAAAGCCAGGTGAGAGGTCTGTAGATGGCAGGAAGAAAGGGAGCAGTGAATAACAACAAGGCTGTGGCAGAAATGTTATATTAATTATTTGCGTCACTTTGTAGCTTGGGAGGAGCCCTTTTTTTGTGGACAGCAAGCAAAACAAAGTGTCTTTCAGAAGAGTTTTAATGGGGGAGATTCTAGAACAAATCAGTGCAATGAAGAGTAGCTGCAAACAAGAACTCTTGAGTTTACTCAAGAGCTTTAAGAAAATTCAGGCTTGAATTTTCCAGCTGCCGCTTGGCTGTGTAAATAGAATGGGAAGAGGAGGACACAGAGATAAGGCGGTGCTGGATTCAGGCAGGACCAGCGGTGGTCGTTGTTTTTACTTCCACACCAGACAGCTTTGTTGAATCTCTGGAGCTGCATTCGTGGGCAGATGAATAAATATGATAGACAGAGGAAGAGTCAGCCTGAGTTTTACAGAGCAAAGTCATTCTTCATCAGTCTGAGTTCTGAGGAGGAGACAGGAACGGGGAGAAAAAGTGTCCTTGAATTTCCCCAACACTTTGGCACTGTCCTTTGCCAAAGAACTCCTGAAGAACTTAAGCTGTCACAGGACGAGATTTTCTGGTGGATTAATGACAGCGTAAAAGACTGAGGAATGGAGGAAATGTTCATTTTTCACCGTGGTACCACGGGTATCCTACGGGTGCCTGAGCTGTGCCATCAATTCGTAAATGATGTGGAAGCAGGGAGAAGGCAATGTTTGCTGATGTACTGAATTATTTCAGCCACTTAAAACTAGAGAGAGGCATGGGAAGGTCTGCCTGTAGCGTGACTGAGTTAGGAAACAGCAAATTAAATACAAATATGTTGGTGAAAGCCAAGGGGTGCCCTCCAGGAGATGATCCCTTTCTGCTCCTGCACAGCAGTGGGCTCTCAGTGTGCCTGTACCATCCACTCTCAGAGTGGATGCTTCTTTGAGATGTCGGAGCTCCAGCTGATAAGGACTAACTTAGAATCATAAAATATCCCAAGTTGGAGGGGACCCATAAGCATCATCAAGTCCAACTCCTGGCTCCAGGCAGCACCATCCAAAAGTCAGACAACACTGAGGCCACAGAGATGAGGCCACAGAGATGAGGCCACTGTGATGTTTCACCTTGGCAAAGAATTTCTGAGGGCATTCACCATTGTTCCAGTGCTTTCATTCTTGTGTCGTTTTGTGTTTTCTCTTAAAACAAAACAAAATAAAGCAAACAAAAATAAACAACAGTGGATAGCATTTTGCCAATGTGCATTTTCTGTTCCATTCATTGGAAGCAGAACTAGCTCAACGCTGGCTGTGGTTGAAGCCCCCGCCAACCTCAAAGGACTTCATTCAGCACCCACTTTGTTTCAACAATTAGCAGTACGAAAGAGCATCTGGCATGCAAATTGTGCGTTAGGACAAATGCCCAAAGTGAGGTTCTGCACTGGCAAGCAACAGTGCAAAACAAATAAACAAAATCTGTCTTGCAGTCTAAGATCTGCTGCTGGGATGGCTCCAGATGCCTGCACGTTGACACAATACATTCATTTTTTTTTTCCCCGTGATGCCTCTCCGGGGTTGGCCTGTGCAGCAAGAAGGGTGGCTCTGCCAGGCATCATTCACTGATTGCTGACTTCTCATGAGGTTCGTTGTAGCTGTTCAACAAATCATATCTTTTCTCCCATTTTAGTATGTTACCAAAGCCAAAGATGATATCTGTTGCCACGGAAAAAGAGGGCAATCAGAGAATCATTTAGTTGGTAAAGTTGGAAAAGTTCTCCAGGAACACCGAGTCCAACCCCAACCCATCCATCCTCACCATATCCACTGACCATGTCCCTAAATAGAACCATTTAGAATCATTAAGGTTGAAAAGGACCATCAAGATCGCAAAGGCCAACCCCAACCCACCCCTACCATGCCCACTAACCATGTCAACTGCTGGCATCTACCTGGCTGTCTGTGAGGCCTTTGACGTGGTCCTGCACCACATCCTTATCTCTAAATTGGAGAGAGATGGATTTGAAGGCTGGACTGCTCAATGGATGAGGAATTGGTTGGATGGTTGCAGCCAAAAGAACGTGGACAGTGGCTCTGTGTCCAGCTAGGGGCAGTGATGAGTGGTGTCCCACAGGGGTCTGTGTTAGTACTGGCGCTCTTCAGCATCTTTGTCAGTGGCACAGATGATGGCATCGAGTGCACTGCTCAGCAGTTTGCAGATGGCACCAAGCTGAGCAGTGCATTGACACAGCAGAAGGAAGAGATGTCATCCAGAAGGACCTGGACAAGCTGGAGAAGTGGGAACATGAGAACCAAACATGAGCAAAGGACTGGTATTACCTTTCATATGGTAGAGGGGTGGAACTGGTCTCCTCCAGACGAAGCCATTCTATGATTCTGTGATTCTTTGTTCCTAAATCAGTAGTAGGGGAGGGAGGAAGAAGAAATATTTATATGAAAAATAGTAGTTTTGGGGGCTAATGTTCATGGAAATATCCTTTCCAGCCCGGCTCTTGATGCTCTTTACTGCAATGAACTGGATAAATAACAAAACCATAAGGATCTGAAAGCTGGCAGCATAGACAACCGACTGATTTCTGCACGTGTTTCCAGACATTCTCTCCAAGTTTTAAGGGAAAAAGATGCAAAGGATGAAATTCCCCATTCAATTCAATAGGGTTTTCCCACCAGCCCCTCTCTTGCACAACCAGGATCTCTGACAGCTGACACCAAGGACTCATTTCCCATTCCCCCAGTGATCCTGATGGATGCTGGCACCGGCCTGGCTGTCATACCGCAGCTGTGCGAGTGGCAAAGTGCAGATGCTAATTTTTAGGGATGGCAGAAGGCATTTTGGAAAAGCACAGAGCGTTTTGCCCGCTCTCTCTGCGGGTCTGGTTGGGATAGAAAGTCCCAGCGGATTGAACCCTGTGCAGATGGGCTCTGACCTCGCTGCATCCCAGGGCAGGTGCAGATGGGAGGAGGTCAGAGCTCTCATATTTGAAGCATTTTCTAAATTTAAGCATGATGACGACTTTTTTTTTCCGGTTTCCAAACAAATCCTTCAGATGAATGACTCAGGGGGGTGGTAAATGAATTCACTGTGATTTGAAGTGACCTGGGCTTGCTGGCATCTCCGATCCGTTGTGGACCTTCTGAGCTCAGAGAATAAAAATAAAATAACAATGACAACAATCCGCGTGTTCCCAGTGAGAGTTTGGGGTTTGGCCGTGTAGCTTTGACGTGATTCATTGGAAATAACCATGCTACAACAGTTAGGATTTGCCTGCAGTGAAACAGAAGGGTGTGCTGGCTCTGCCCTGCTGCTGTGCTTAGGATACGGCACTGCTTTCCTCCAATGGGTTTTGTTGTTATTGTTTTTTTTTCCACTTCTATTCGTTTTTTGGTAGATCTCCACCATGCCATAGCCAAAGGCTACGAGACAGTCCAGGAGAGGTTCAGGTTGGATAATAGGAACAATTTCTTCTCCAGAAGAGTGGTCAGCCACTGGAACGGGCTGCCCATGAAGGTGGTGGGTGATCATCCCTGGAGGTGTTCAAAAAATGTTTAGATGTTGTACTAAGGGACATGGTTTAGTGGGGAACGTTGGTGGTATATTGGATAGTTGGATTGGATGATCTTGGAGGTCTTTCCAACCTCGGTGATCCTATGATTCCACGATTCTGGTTTTGAATCAACTCCTCATTTGGTTTCATCTCCATTTCTGTAATCCTTTATTTATCCTATTAGCTGCTTCTAAAAAACTCCATTTCCCCAGTGCGTGTCCACCTGTTTTGTATGAGCTGAGGAAGGTCTGAGCTCTTGCTCAGTTTGTGTAGAGCACATTTCTTTCAACAAGCCAAAAGAAACGATGAGGCTATATACTAAAAAGGGCAAAAAAACCACATGCTGTGCTATTTTGGTAGGAGCAAATTATGTGTTCTCCAAATTACCATTGGTTATGAACACAGCATGTCTGTCTGTGTAACAATGTCCTGCTTTCACATCACCACTAATACATTTAAAGTTATGATAATGCCCATTGAAATCCCAGCGTCTCTTCTCTGAGATCTGATTTATTCCTACCAGCAAATGTCAGATGGAAGTATCAGTTTTATGGCTGTATAATTCACACATTGTTAGGCATCTTATTAGGAAGGACTTAAACTTATTTAAAAGTGGCATTAAGTTGTTCCTTAAATATATAGAAAATATCAGTACCCTAGATTTTCTTTCTTTTCTCTTTTTCCTCTCCTTTTTTTCTCCTTCTCTCTTCCTGTTTGTTCTGGTTCTGTTCTGCATCCTCCCCTCCCCCTCCCCTTCCCCTTCCCCTTTCCCCTTCCCTTCCCTTCCCCTTCTCCCTTCCCCCTTCCCCCTTCCCCTTCCCCTTCCCCTTCCCCTTCCCTTCCCCTCTTCCCCTTCCTCCCTTCCCCTTTCCCCTTCCCCTTCCCCTTCCCTCCTTTCCCCTTCCCCTTCCCCTTTCTCCCCTTCCCTCTTCCCCTTCCCCCTTCCCCTTCCTTCCTTTCCCCTTCCCCTTCCCCTTCCCCTCCCTCTTCCCCTTCCCTTCTCCCTTCCCCTTCCCTCCCCTCCCTTTCCCTCCTCTCCCCTTCCCTCTTCTTTCTACTTCTTACTTCATTCTTTTTCTTTTTTTTTTCTTTTTTCATTGTTCTTTCTTCATTCTTCTTTCTCCTTCCTTCCTTCCCTCTTTTTTTTTCTTCTTTATAGTGAGGAGCACATTGAACTGAGGATGCATTTACCTTTTAATATTATCTTCATGAGCATCAGCTCTTAAATACCACTCTGAAACCATGGTGAGGAATGCGGTACTGTAAATACATCAATAAGTAGGTTAGATTAGATTGCATGTAAGAATTTCCCCATCTATCATACCATGACCAAATTCAGCACTTTTTGCCAGCTATAATAAAAAGTGTTTCTTTGGGAAGATGATAAAGTCCTAAATACCCCCACGTATATCCCTTCCCATCCCACATCTGTTGCAGGACAGACTGGTGGCACTGGCACTGTGTATATCTCTGTATAAGAAGTTTGAAAAACACTTGAGGCTTGCTTTGAGCACCATATGGGAACATCTGCAACCACGACCCAGCTGGGCTCCTCCCCACTGCCAGATGCCAGAGCAGGTGCTTGGAGCATGCCAGACTAGGGGCTGCCTTGTCCCACTTTCATGCCATTCAGGATTCCTTTCACTTTTCCCCCGAGTCACCTTTTTCCCAGGCAGAGCTGAGAGAAATGGGGGTCTGCAGAGCTCCTGGATCTTTATGCCCTTCTCCCATCACCCCTGGGAGCCCCAAGATGGATGATAAAAATGGATGAAAAGGTGAAATAGATAAAAAGGAGTAAAAGTGGCCAGCGCAACCCTGCAACCGCATGTACAAGCAGAGCATGAATACTTCCTGGGGCAGGAGAGGACTGCCGTGTGGGGATGGTTTTTGGAACATGCCTATGTAATCCAGAACCTATGCACCCCTCCACTTTTGCCATCGGATTCAAATTAAAGGATGTTTCTGTTTAAGAATGGGTGAGCTGCAGATGGTTTTGCTCACTTACACCTTTTCCATCTCCTCGTGGAAGGGACGTAACGTTTGCTGGAGAATGAACAAATGCCCCTTAGAGCTCTAGCAGGGGCGTGTGTGTGTGGGATGCATGCAAATGTGGATGCTAGCAGTTCTAAGAAATGATGATTTCCTGAAGCCTAAGTGAACACCACATTCCAGGAGTTGCATAATTTAAATCAGCTTTGTTCTGTTTTACTCCGTCTGCTATTGTGAGCTGTCACACAAAGAGCCATGAAGACTCTTCAAGAGGCATCTTCTTATTTTTCCTTCTCGTAATCCCAGAATCACGCATCCACACTCGGGTCCCATTGTAGGAAGCTCTCCCAGCCTTCAATGTGCTGTGAAGGAGACACTTTGTGGGACAATAGGCCAATCAGCACTTGTGTGCTCCCACCCTACCCTTGAAGAGGAAGTCCAGATGGAATGGTGTTGTAGCCATCACCGTTAATGAGTTCTAGGAAAGCTTTGGTGGTGCCTCAGCGTGAAAGCACAACAATGAGCCCAGCTTGCAAAAATAGATGCTTGCTGTTTGTCTGCTCGAAGGTCTGTTGGAGTTTAGTGGGGAAGTCAGCTCCAGCATTCGAGGAGTCTGAAGTCTTCAGCCCAACATCCAGGGTAATGGACAGCAGAGAGGAAGGTTTGCTTGACTTTTTGGCCTGTTGAGTCTTAACAGGGTCCACAATAGGACTTCCCACTAAGAGTAGATCCTTGGGGCAGTAAAATCATAGAACCGTAGAATCACAGAATGGTTGGGTTGGAAGGGACCTCAAAGCCCCTCAAACCCTACACCCTGCTCTGGGTTGGGTCCCCCCCAACCAGCTCAGCCTTCCCAGGGTCCCCTCCATGGCCTCAGATATCTCCAGGGCTGGGGCACCCACAGCTCTGGGCACCAGTGCCAGGGCCTCACCACCCTCATGGTGAAGATCTCCCCTCCGTGGATTCTTCTCTGAAGAACCTCTGAAGAAGCCTGGTGCGGCTGTGCATCTGTCCCTGGCAGTCCTGAACTGGGCATTTCATGTGCACTCCTGGGGTCTCTGCTGTCGGCCAGGGCTGAACCAGAACACTTTGTGAGGACTCTGTCAGTGCTTCGATGCTGTATGATTTGCATTTTTCTTCAGGGCTGAATCCTGTACCTAACTCTGGGCAGACGTGGGGAAGCTGTACCCTGTCTTCTCGGTGGAAAAATATGATTTCTCGCTGGAGGGAAGGATCAGCAAGTGCCCCCATTGCCCCAGATATCCATATCTCAGTGTGTAGCATCATCCCTTCACTCAGTCTCTACTAAGGAATTGGAGACTTTGTTTTGAGCTTCCCTGGTTTGTTTGGCCCAGAGAAGAAGTGAGAAGAGGTTTCATGGTGGCCTGCAGCCCCTCATGGCCCTATAGCTCCTCATGGCCCTACAGCTCTTTATGTCCCTACAGCTTCCTCACAGATTAACTTTCTCCACAGTCCCTGATGTTTCTTCCAGAAGACCCATTCTCTTAGTTGGTGTAAGGTGACTTTTACTCAGTCCCACATAGCCAGGGGTGTCCTAGGCTCATAAAATTCCATTAAAAATACTCTATTTCTATGGAAATCCCTGTGCCAAATTCCCCTTTGGATGCTGATGAGGCTTGTGCATTCACCCAGGTGCTTTCCAGGTCCTCACATTGGGTGGAGAGCTGAGAATCTCAGGAAAACTGCCACAAAATACCGTGGGATTGTTTGGCACTTGTGGTCATGGAAATAAAAGTTGCAAATGGAGCCTTTGAATTTTCCAAAGCAAATAGAAAAGAACCCGATGTGCTTCTGAGCAGTGCTCCTTCTGGCAGCTCTTGAGCTCAGAGCTGAAGGCGTTGCTAGTGGAGCGCTCACCCTTTGGCTTTCTGCAGGGGGAAAGAAGGTGGATTGTTTTCCAGCAATGAAATTTCCTATTGAAAAATGGCATGCTTCCTTGTCGTGCTTGTGAATGGGACACCCGCAAAGCTGAGCACATTGCTTCTAATTACAGGCACTGCGAGGCCAAGCGCTGCAGCCAGGCAGGAATGTGTACCTTTTCATATACTCTGAAAAGATAAAAACTGTGTGTTTTTTTTTTCCTTCTCCCCCTTTTTTTTTTTAATTTTTTTTTTTTTTTAAATGTATGTAATGTATTAAAAGCAGGAGCGCATCCAGCTGGGCTCCCTTTGATTTGTTCTCGTGTTAATATTGAAGAGAAATGTGCCTAATCGCAAAAATTAGTCCAACTTGCTAGCAAAAAATTGCTCCCAAGGAATGGTGCTCATTCCTCCCCTTCACATCACCTCCAGGAGTGACCTGAGTTGCTAGAGAAGTGCACTTGGGTTTCCCTGTAATCCAGCTGGCTGGCTGGGCACTTTGAGACAGACTGCACACATCTCCTTGGGAATTCTGTTCTTGGATTTCTGGCTTTTCTCTATTTGTGTCCAAAATTTTCATTTCCTGGGCATGGTTTCCATATGGAAGGAGATTATATCTTAGAATAGAGTCATAGAATGTCTTGGGTTGGGAGGGACCTCAAGCATCATCTAGTTCCAAGATACGTTGGTGTATGAGCTACTGGGCAGGCAGGACCTGTGTCTGACTGTGATGAATGACAGTGGCATCATCAGAAACCAGAAGGGTCTTGGGGACCACGTGCTCAGGGACAGTGGCGAGAAACCTGTGTCATTCCTTTGGTCTGATGGATCGCATGGTGTTCTGCGTCCAGCTATGGGGATTTCCTAGTGCTGTTTCTGTTTTTTTATCCCTGTGGGTATTCCAGTGCCCCCACAAATCCTTCAGCAAGGAGTGGGGAAAATCATCCCTGTTTGCTTGTCATAAGCAAGCATGCTCTGCTAGCTTATTTGGTAACCCTGTTTGGCTGAAGAGAGCCTGGTGGTGGCCATACAAGAGAAGGACTGCCCATTGCAAGGCCATGAAGAAGCAGGCTCCTCCAAGCATCCCAGCAGGAAGGAACTGGGAGGGATGGAATCTGCCATCATTGCCTCTCTGTGGCTCTGTACCCTGGCTAGGCAGTGCAAACGCCCCAAGGTGCAGGGCAGCAGGGATGGCTTTTAGGGCACTGCCACTGTGATGGTGCAGCCCGGGTCTCCGGCTTTGCATCCTGCCATCTGGAGATAGCCAGTCACCATAAGGACCTGGTTCAGCAGCTGGTTTGCATGCACACATGTTCCTCTGTGTGCATTGGGCTGCTGGGTGCTGTGGGATCAGGCTGCCGCTTCCCCACCTTCTTGCTGTGTGCAATCAGAAGTTGTATCACCATCATTATGTGCATTCCTTTGTCACCTCCAGGTCCTGTGCTCACTCACGCAGGAGCCCTGCTCCTCTGCATGCTGCACTGAGACACAGAGCCTACCCAAAGCAAGGCAAGGGGCTGCAAGCATGCAACAAGCAGAGGGGAATGAGAATGTAATGACCCCAAATCTGCTGCAGGAGAAGACCCAGTGCACGCAGTGTAAATGCAAATATTGCATTCATGTCTGTGTAATTGCAAAAGACAGACATTCGGGTGTGTACTTGAGATACAGGAGGTGACTGTTAGGAGTGTGTGAGAAAGGAACACCTGGAGGGACTGAGTTAAGGGCAATTACCCATCCCAGCCCTGGCATTCCTTCATTTTGAAGAGCTACCCTGCATAATTTCCTCACATTATGTATGAGGAATATATATATATATTACATACAGTTAATTGGCAAGTAGTTTGATATGCAAATAAAGAGAAACATTACCAGAGAAAGATGCAAGCTGTGCTTTCTGCTGCCGTGCTCCAACCCTTGCTTTTCTGGGCAGCCTGATCTTCTCAGTGACTCCTTTTCTCCGGTGCCTGAAGATGTGATACCTCTGTCTTTATGTGTTAACTACTTATTTTTTCTACCTAGGATAAAAAAAAAGCAAGGGTAGGGAACCTCCAGGTCGAGAGATCAGGTGTGGGGAGAGATCAGGGGATTATTTTGGGGTGGCATGGAGATGTGTGCCTTGCAGTGGCTCTGCAGTGCCTCTCTGCTCTCAGGGAGGGGTTTCCTACCAGACAGGCAGTTCTTTGTGACCATTAACATTTTCTTTCTGTGGGCAATGGAGCATCTGTAGCAGACTCCACTGAGATGTCACTTCCAGAGCACCGGTGCTACAGGCAGTGGTGTTGAAGGATGTTTTTAATTCAGAAGATTAAGCGTAAGTAGATTAAGGATGGGAGAAAGTGTGGATAGACTCAATACTGTTCTGTCCAAGGGCAATTTGAAGTGTAGACTTCCTCGCTGATGAGGTCAGAGATCACAGCTGGTTGTGTAGGCAGAGGACCGTGAGGCTGGGGACTTGTGGGGTTGGGATCTTGGATGGACCCCACAGCCCAGTAATCACAAAACTGCCTCGAGAAGCAATATGGTCAGCTGGGGGCCTGGTAGAACATCACATAGGTATCATGATGTGTATGGTGAGACAGGCTGGAAAGTCAACAGTGCTACACTCTGAACTTTTCCATGGGTTTAGGGTTTCCTTGCCTTGCTTAATGACATAAAAGCTGCCCGAGTGTGGGTGCTGAGCTCACATCTGCTCTCTCCTCCAGCTTTGAGCTACTCTGCTTGAATTATTCATGGCAGTATGTGCTCTGCCTGCAGCCCCTGCCATGGCAGCTCACCCTGCAGAGCAGGGCACTTCCCCCTCTGAGCAGGGAGCCCGGGCTGTTGGGATGAACTGGGCAGTATTTGTTATTTATGCACTATGATTTGATGGGCTGACCGAGGCACAGAGCGCTATCAGAGCTCTGTATAAAGAGAGAAAACTGCACGCAAACATCTGTAGCTGCTGCTTGACAAGCCCTGCTGTATAAATAATACCGAGGAGCAGCTCTGCAGGGCTGCAGAAGGGCAGATGCCCTTATAAGTCGAGGCAGGAGGAAGGGAGAGGCTGTGCCAAGGCACTGGCTCGGTGCGGTGCTGATGCCACGCACTGCAGGAAGGACTGGGTGATGCTGTGTGAGCTCCTGGACGTGGTTTTCCTGGGATATTGTGTGTTTGACGTGCGTTTGCTTGCTTCTCAGCTCATGTTACTGCAGCTCGGTGTTTGTTTAATCTCTTGTGTGTTGCAGCAGGGAGCAAGGAGCGGGCTCTGCCTCGTCACCAGCACCTGCATGTTTTTTCATGATGATCTGATTCTGCCATGCAAGGAGCTCTGCAGACCGTCCAGAAGGGCACCTGGCAGTCAGGCAGTCAGATGGTGTCCTGCTTGCTTAATTCAGATTATTAGCAAAGGAAACCGTACGCCTGTTGCTCCATCATTAATTTCATCCCAGTGCATCGAGACAACCCAGTCTGCACTTTGGGGTGAGGGCTGTGGTGCTGCAGGGTCCCATCCCCAGATGGAGCTCTGACTGGTGCTCAGCAGGGAGCATTTTTCTTTTGCGTTTGCAAAAGGCAGAAAAATGGCATGTGGGCTCCTCGGCTCCCCATCCCAGCACACGCAATCTGGGCACTCTGCTTTGGGTGAAGAAAGCTCAGTTTAGGGCACCTCTTTTGTGCAGCACCCCAAGGGGGACTGGTGCCTTGCCCTCACCTACAGCACTGCGGGAACACAGTGTAAGTCTGCTCGAACTTACCATCATGCCTCTCTGCATGATGGAAAGAAGGTTTTCTATTAAACCTCAGGGAAATAACCGTCCTTGTTAATGAGCGCGGAAGTAATGAGCCACAGCGGGGTGACTGGAGAGATTTGGGCCATCGCTCTGGAAGATTGCATTGTTTCTTTAAATTAGAGAAATAATTTAAGCAAACAAACGAACAAAGAATTTCTGGAAATGAAAGCAGGGTACAGCCGGGATGATTTGCTCTCTTCTGTTTAATGGGTGCAGTGCCGTGAACAATTGCACTGCTGACCTCAGAAATCTATCCATGGTAACTGGTCACGGGAGAGAAACATAGACAGCCTGCCACCAACTTGGGATTCAAGTTAGATTTTCTGTTTTTCCATGGTCTTGGGCCAGTCAGGGACTTTCCATGAGCAGCACCCGGGACAGAAATCCCCTTCTGCTGTGTTGCAGCCAACATCACTGAACAATGACGGGTCTGAGCCTGCTTTGGGGCTGGCTGTGGCGTCAGTGGGTTTGATCCCAGCTCTGCTGGGATGTGGACCAGGCTGGAAACAGATGGGGCCGACCATGGGACTGCGAATGGGCGCTATGGCAAATGTAGGAGATGCTATAAGGATGGCTCTATCTGCACATGCCTGCCCAGGGGTGCTTGCACGGCCACGTGTTCAGTCCTGGGTTAGTTTGGGATCCGTTCAAGATCTGCATGGGGATGTCCCATGATCTGAGTCCTACAAGGGGACATCAAGGCACTGCCAGGCTGGAGCTCGTCTAGATGTAAATAACAAAAATACTGAGGCCTTGCTCATCTGTTCCTCAAAAGACATTTTTGGAAGGGTTCACTGTGCTTTTGTTCTTCCAATAGGCAAGTGAGGAGAGAGCATTGTTTTCTTCCCCTCATCCATTCCCCTTATAGGGAAAGAAGGAGGACTTGGCCACCCCAAGCCATGTGTCCCAGGGGACCTCGGAAAACAAAGGGCTGTGTGGACAAAAGTGCCGTCATCCTGTTCTGTACAGGACTGTGGGACCAGCACATGGGGTTGGGATGGGTTTTTAAAACTATAGTACAGCTTGTTTTACAAAAGATGACTGTCCTGAGCCCAACTGGTCTTGTTTTATCCAGGCTCCACGGCTGATCCTGCTGAGAGCCCCTGAGATACAGAACTCTATGGGAACTGAGACCACTTGACTGCATTCAGCACCTTTCAGGAGCAGCCCTAGGTAACTATTCTCATTCTCTGCATGGACTGTGAGTGAAATTGGTTCTGAGTTCTGCAGACAAGCCGCAGTGATATTTCTTGTTGTCCATTCCATGGATCTATTAACCCGTTCTGCTCAGGTCACCCGCTATACTCTGTGACAAATCAATGCCTTCCTTACCCCCACACTGAGCTGCTTTGCACCTCCTGACTTCAGCCCAACAGTGCTTCGTTTTTCCAGGTCTCCACGGGGGTGGTGGTGCCACGTGGGCACCAACAGGCCCAGGTGGCTGGACGGAAGCAGCAGGACTGGGGACAGGCTGGGGTTGGACTCGATGGTCTTAGAGCTCATTTCCAACCTTAATGATTCCGTGATTCTATGCTTTATTCTAATCCCAATGGGATTGTTCTTGTGCTGCACCACAGACATGAACTCTCCTTCTTTGCCCAGAGGCTGGATGGAGCAGAGTTGCTGGAAGCCAGGTGCCAAACTTTCCTGGCGACGTGGATTTTCATTCCCCTAAATGCCGTCACTCTGTAGATCAGTGACCTGACTCTACGATAATAACCAGTGCTCCAAAGAAATCACAACTGCATCACCTCCCTCCCAAAAAATCAAAGAAATCTCCTTTACCTCCAGGGAGGGAATTTCTCGATCACCATTCTGGCAGTGGTAGACGGCTCTTCTGCTGAGGAGGTTTGAATTCAACTTGCAGAAAGCTGGAAAAATAATTACAGGATTTTTTGTGGGTTTTTTTTGTGTGTGTGTGTGTGGTTTTTTTTTCCACTCCTATCTCAAGTAAACAAAGGCTGAAAATTGTGGAATCATAGAAATCCTAGTGTTGGCTTGGGTTGGAAGAGACTTTAAGGATCATAGAATGATAGAATCACAGAATGGCTAAGTAGGAAGGGATGCTAAAGCTACCCAGCCCCACCTCCCATCAAATCCAGCTGTGCAGTGCCCCATCCTACTCAGCTTGCTCCAAGGTAGACAAATGGAAACTAAAGAGCTAAACTGTGCCCTGTTCTACATCCTGGTGTGGTTTCACTGGTGCCATGAGACCGTGCATGAAGCCATGGGTAGGGTTTGCTTCGAGCTTCCTTCTTCCCAAAGCTCGGGATGTGAGCTTGAAAAGCACAGTTCTGACAGCCGAGTTTGAAGAGAACTGAGTGAGAGTGAAGCCAGCAGGATGCTGTGGATGTTACTCTGAAACACTGAGGATGAATGATTTCCTGTAGGGCTGGCTTCCTGAGCAAGCTTATATCCCTTATTAAATTCTGCGTGCCAATAAAAGTATCAGCTGGCAGAGGGTTATAATTTTTAACCCTGTCTGTAGGGTTCCGCCACAAAAAGCTGGTTAATAAAAGCTAGCAAGCTGACCCCCAGATCTCACCATCATCTTTTATTGCCGGCATGGCAGTGGGGTGAGGGCAGCCCCCATTCCATGGGCTCTGGGCACCCCGTGGCACAGAGCCACATTCTCTGTGCTGCCTTGTTGGTGACATTTTCGGGACCCAAGCCTGAGGACTTTGACTGGGCGGTTTCCTGTTTGGACAATCTCCATCTCAAATACTCTATATATGGCATTGTGAGGAGAATAAAGAAATAATAACCCTTAACTCTTGGAAATTATGGGGAGCTCAGCTTGAGTTTCCAATGAGGAGGGGAATGATGTGCATTGAAAAAAGGCTCAGGAAGTGAAAGGGAAGAAAAAGGAGAAATGTGTTCATCCTAAGACTGCAGAAGGGTATTTTTGGGGTATTTTTCCCATCCTTTCTGCATTTGTGGGGATGAGGAGCTTTCCCAGTGCCTCAACTCAGTGTTTAAACTGCTGCTGTCAAAGCTTTGAGAGTAACTAAAACAAAATGTCACAGGTCGAATGGATCCTGTCCAGTTGCTCAGTTTATTAGGAGCGCAGTGTAAATCCTGGGGAAGGAAATAAATGGGCAAACATCCACCACCCCTGCTCTGCATCCCAAATGGGCATCCTAAAGGGCGTCCCAAATGGGCATCCCAAAGCACTTCCCAAATGAGCATCCCAAATGGGCATCCCAGGGAGCATCCCAAAGGGCATCCCAAATGGGCATCTCAAAGGGTATCCCAGATGGGCTAAAGCATGTCCCAGGTGGGCATCCCAAATGGGCATTCCAAATAGCACCCTGAAGGGATATCCCAAATGGGTATCTTAGTGCATGTCCACAGCACTCCTCTCCCCATCAACTGTCCATGCCGACGCTGCTCTCACACCAGGTTATTCTTCAATTTGTTGTAATCTGGAAATAAAGGAAGAGAAACAAAAATGTTCTGGGAGTGAAGTGCCAAGCCAAAAGCACTGAATTATTATTATCTGGATAATGGATTTATGCTCTTAAACAACTAATAAGACAAAATAAAGATGTTTGCAGGATCAGCCTGGGATCATCCTTGAGATACAGAACTCCCTGTGTAAGCTGGTATCACTTTTATTATTATTACTATTATTACTATTATTATTATTATTATTGTTATTCTTTTAATAACAATAATATTTCCCCCGTGAAGCCGTACGTGAGAGTATTATTTGTGTAAGAACTGGGAATGAACGCAGAATGATCAGTGTATCTTTTAAAAGCACTTTACAAGTCGCTCGGCATTGGAAAAGGTACAGCGATCCATCAGAGTGAGGCTTGGGGATGAAATAATTAGAAATCACACAGCCGTGGCAAAAGAAGATTAGTGCTAAAATTAGAAGCCATAAAGTTGTTTTTGGATGGTGCTGGAATCCAGGCAGTCTGATTGTAGTGTTCCTTAGGAAGATGTGAGGTGAGAGGTTTGTGGATGGTTTGCATTTGGCTGCATTAGGTGCAAGTGTTACAGCTGATGCTTGGTGGGATGTGCTGGGAAATAGTTTCCAGGGTGATCCTTAGGGAATGGAAGAGAATCAACATGTGAGCAGGAGCAGCAGCAGCCTTTAGAGGAGGTGGGTCTGCTGCTGGGCTCTTCCTTATGCTCCCCAAGGATGGGGGTGCCATGAGGGTGCTCCTCCTTCGGCTCCAGAACACCAGTGTCCAAACGTTGCACCTGGGTGGGATGGGTGTGCATAGTGGGTACCGTGGTGCAATGTCAGAAGGAGCTCCCTGTGTGCCAGGAATGTCCTCTATCTGTCCTGTAGGATGGATTGCATCTCAGAAGCAGGGCCTGTGTGTATTCCCAGCTGCACAGCTGCAGGTGGAAGTGAAGTTTTTCTGTGCTGCATTGATTAACACCTGTGGCAATTGGGCCCAGGTGTGCAGGCAGGTGGGATGGAGCTTGCCAAGGTCACCTGCTAACCCTGGCCCGAGACAAAGAAATTCTTAATACAAATGGGGCATTAATCTCTTAAAATAAATGGAGACCTGTTGGGAATTTGAGTTCTAAATGGATCTGCTCTGCTAAGTGTGCCAGCAGAAGGCAAATAACATGGGGCCGTAGGGCATGAAGCATCTCTGGTCTTTGCAGAGCACCATTCCTTTCCAGAGGAACCACAACTTGTTGTGTCTTGTAACACAAGAGCTAGAAAAAATCCTGAAATTGTTGGGCAGAGGCCCTAAATAGCAGGAAGTGCTTTTTCATCAAAGGTGTAACTAAAGCAAGGGACTCTCTGCCCACAGGATGTTGCGGATGCCAAAAGTAAAAGTGGCTCCAAGAAGTGATGTGAGAAACTTGAGGGCTAAGCATCCATTGAGGGCTCTTAGCATGGTGCTGCGCATGGGCTTCCCCCTAAATCCGAGCAAGAATCCCAGTAGAGATCCAGGAGGATACGAGGTAGCACCACCCAGATAAAGGCCAACAGTTGGGTTCTTGTGCTGTGTCATGGAGAGAGAGGAGTTTCTGGGTGAGAAGCCTGAGCTCTGTGGGATGTGCTGCCTAAATACAGAACGACCCGGTGAAGCTGAAGGCATTTAGAGGTTTCCTGCTGGCCCTGATGTGCCACCCCATGCAACCACAGCACAGTGCAGGAATGCAGGACAGCTCCCAGCCAAGGCTATGGAGCCCAGCATCAGAGCCTTGGGAAAGTCCAGCAGCAGGACTTTACTAATTCAAACTAATGCCTCTGAAATACTGAATGGTGGGAACAATTGGGTACCAACAAAAGACAAAGGGTGTCTATTTATTGTGATATTAAACAGAGCTGTATGTGATCTGATGGAGCAGCTTTCATATTCAGTGCATTTCAAAGCACTTTGCAGAGTAAGGAGCAGAATGGAGCCTATGGGACAGTCACTATGTGCCTGACAATAGCCAGAGATGTTGGCCAGGATGCTAGGGTGATCTGCACTCTCCTTTTTTCTCTCTCCCGTGAGTGTTTGGACAGGAAGCGGTTGGACAAGAACTGGCTGCAATTATTCATTATCCCAGTGCTTCGTGGCTGGGATCTGTGACCCCGTATTTGGGGAAATTGGAGTTAAATAGGAATTTTTTTGGTTCTCCAAAACATAAGCCATTGGGATAATTCAGCCTCCCTAAAGCTCAGTAGTATCAGCAGCTGGTCTTGCTTTGGCTTTGCCAGGTCCTAGGAATCTACAAAGGTCCTTTCCTTGGAGATATGCTCTCTTGACTGGCTCAGTTTCCCTGCACTTCTTTATGTTTGGGGAAATGGGGGTGGGGAAACATCTTGTCACCCACATGAAAATCCCTCAGTGCAGCTGGGCATGGACCTCTCAGCTAATGGTCTGCTCCACTCCTCCTGTGGTCACAGCTTCTCGAAGGCCTACATGTGACTTCAGCTCTGTAATTTTAGTGAAGCCAGAATAGCATTGCCACAGCTGCAGGAGCAGATCTTATCTTCTAAAACCATTTCTGTGGCTGGGAAATGTTTCTTGTGCCTTGCAAAGGGAGTAAGAGGTTAATTTCTTTTTTTTTTTTTTTTTTTCTTTTTTGGAAAAGAGGAAGCAAATGTACCTACCCCACCCTAGCACAAATCTGTCAGCCTAGGGCTGGGAGAAGGAAGCAGCCGGGGGAGGGATGGGCTGGGGGCATGGGTGGGGGCTTGGCTGGCTGCCCGTGGGCTGCTGCACTATGCTATATTTGGAGCCTGGGCTGCAATGTTCGCTGCATATCCCTGGACAGTTGTGATGAGTTATCCCTTCAAGGGGATAGAGTGAAAAAAAACAACAAACATAAGATATGCAGCAAAGCCTGGTTTAGGGTTGGAGATTGAGCTCTTGTGAGGATGGAAACCTCCTACCTTGATTCTTGTCATCTGGGTCCTTTATCACGCCGGCTCCCTCCTGACCAAGAGGGCCAAATGGCTGCAGCCTAGGTTGGCATCGTGTTGGTGTTGCAGTGGCATTCAACTGACGCTGAGTTGGCAATGGATTGGCATTCGGTTGGCGTTGGGTTGATGTTGAGTTGGCATAGAGCAGGTATTGGGTTGGCATTGGGTTGTCACTGTATTAACATTGGATTGGCATTGAGTTGGCATTGGGTTGATGTTGAGCTGGCATTGTGCAGGTATTGGGTTGGCATTGGGTTGACACTGTATTGGCATTGGGTTGGTATTGTATAGACATTGGATTGGCATTGGGTTCGCATTGGGTTGACGTTGCATTGGCAGTGGGTTGGCATTGGGTTGACACTGTATTGGCATTGGGTTGGCATTGTATGGACATTGGATTGGCATTGAGTTGGCATTAGATTGGCATTGAGTTGGCATTGTGTTGGCACTGCATTGGCTGCATCTCCTCATTCCCATGAAGAAAGGAAAATGGGAGGCAGACAGGGATGCCCTTTGAAGTCTGGGTTCCCCTGGCTGTTTCCTTTCTACTGAGCTCAGACTGATGTAGATGCAGGCTGATGTCATCACTGGACTTCCTGCTGCAGGAAACCTGGTGACCGCACTCTGAAGGTGGTCAGGACTGAAGGTAATGGTGATGTTGTCCTTGTTGTGTTTGTGTGAGATGGATTTGCACCCTCACACCCTTCACCAGGAGATGCTGGTGTGGCAGGCATAGGAAAGAATATGCTAGGGATGGAAGATATGGATGTGCAGTCCCAAAGCTTTCTCTTGGAGAGCATCTCATGGGGCTCTGCTGACCCACTGTGCCTCTCCCCACCTTGACCACTGTGGGAATGAGCTTCACCACGTCATTCCCTCCCCCTGCACTCTCTGCCCCCATTGCAGACATATTTGTTTAAGTGGCTTTCATTAACTCGCATTTCCCCACGTGAAGGTTTGGTCTCTGTCCTTCTGCAGTTGTCCCTGCCATGCAGCACTTTCCCTGCAGACCTCCCTTCACTCATGCCACGTTTTCCCCTGCTCTGTGGAATTGTTTTAACATGCTGTAAGGAAATGGTTTCCATGTGAGCCTCATTCAACACACTCCATTGATTATTAGGTGTGATTTCCCTGATCCCTGCCTGTATCTGCAAGTGAGCCAGAGGGGTGTAGTGATGGCTTGGATTTATCTCCCCCAGTGACAAGAGAGATAACTCCGGAGTGGCGTGGACTACAGGTGTTATCATTTGGGTGTCTCCTCAAGAGTGAAGGTTAATGTCTTGCCACTACTGATCCATCACTGCATTATCTGGAGGATTTATATCTCTTCTTGTGCCTTTCCAGCAGCAGTGCTTTCTCTTTGCTGGGGCTGAGATCTATGTATCTGCTGGCCAGTGCCAGCGAGCCCTTGCTCTCTGGATTCCATGTGTTGTGTTGTATTGGGAATCATTTCTGCTTGCTGCTCCACAGCTTCACCCTTACCTAGCAGAGGAGTGTGGGATGGATGGAGATGAGCCAGCAGACAGACCCCTGCTCAAGGAGGGGTTGTGCATTTACAAAGCCCCCATGTCCATGACTGCTGCATCCAGTTGGAGGCAGAAAGCTCCTGCTCATTTTTTGGGCTTCTTTTGTCTCTAAGGTTGCCCGGCTCTGTTCAGACAGAGTTTTCTGGGCTGGCTTGAGAGCTGGGACCGTGCAAACCCATCCATTACTGCTTGACTCACCAGAAGTGCACATGCACTGGGCAGAGGGAGGCAAGGTAAGACAAGCCCTGATCCCGTCTGCCAAAAAATCCACCCAAAAATGAGAGTAGCAGTAGCAGGGAGCAAGGAGAGGCTCTCATTTGGAAATTAAACCTCTTTTTTTTTTTTTTTTTTTTCCTCCAAAAAGCAATACATCCATCAAATTAAAATAAAAGGGCAAGTAACACGAGTGACAGTTGTATAGTATCAGATAACACCACATCCTGAATTCCAGTGGGATAGGAAATACGGAGCAGAAATCACTCAGGTGCTCTTAGATAGCGATAAGGAAGGCAATTCCCATTTACAGGCAGAAATAAAATAAGCCCTGATAAACCCTTCGCAACTCGATGGATTAGGGCTCTGCCTGTGCAAATTCATTATGGGCATGCAAAAGAATGGAGAGCTAAACTGACTGCAAACATTTATCCGGGAAGAGCTGATTCACCCAGAATAGATTTCTTTCCAGGGGGAAAGAGGGATCTGCTGGCAAGCTGTGTCCCTGCTTGTCACTTGTTATGCAAAGAAGCCTCTCCCTTTTGTAAATCAGGAATGGTGGGTTAATGCTGAATCCTACTCCAGCAGCACCAGAGTCCTTTGCACTTGGTGTAGGGGGTGCTGATGACTTCAGGAGGACTTCTGGTAGGACCACTGCCAGTGCTCGTTATTGAGGAGATTGCCATTTGCTCTGATGTTTTCGGAGCCCTTTTCATTTATTTTCGTTTATTTTCATATTTTCATTATTTCATATTACTCATTATGTTCTGCTTTATTTGCTCTGTCTCTGTAGGAGTGACTTTGTACTTGGGTCCCATGGCATGTTCTGCTCTCTCTTTATCTCCAGCTCAGGTCCTTTGGCCCATTGGGAGCTACCAGCATGGCTTGGTGATACAGCAACCCGAGTTCCAGCCTATAGCTGTCTGGAATGGTTGCAGGTGACTGTAGAAGTGCTTCCAGTGATGTGCAGGGACTGGAATGCCATCTAACACCTTTTGTTCTGGCAGTTAAGTCAGTCAGCTTGCTAATTTTGGACACAGAGATGGTAGGAACCTTGAAGAGTGAAGGAAACCTTGGTATTCCCTTCCCTGGTGTTGAGCTAATGTTAAATAAATAAAAAACAAAAACAAAAAAACCATGAAGAATCCACGCGTAAAAACCTCAGCTGAAATGCTGTCTATTAGTTTTGTCCCTGAAAAGGAGGTTTTGGTTTTCCAGTCCTGTGTTTCGAAAAGGCTCCTTAGGAAGCAAAGCACTGGAGGTGAAAACCCAACCCTACAGCCCCAAAAACCTCCCATCACTGAGGAGGGCTGTGAGCGCTTCGGGTTGGATTCCCCCACTGAAGGATGCAGAAGAGATGTTGTACATCTCCATAAGTGGGTTGTAGGACACAGAAACTGCTCTGGGCTGTAGGAAAGCATGTTCACAGCACTTTCCTTACTGCTCAATGCCAGGTTTTCTCATTACCTTCCCCACAACAGCCAGTGGAGGTGCTGGCACTGATTCTGGTTCTGAGGGTCTTAGCATTGCCTTGCTGTCTCTTGCCTTTAGGAGTCCATCCAGGGATGATAACCTCTGTACGGGACCACTCAGCATCTGCTGCTGCCCAGAGGGAAGGAGAGCCACGTTCCCACTGGCCATTACAATCGTCCCCCACTTTTTTCAGGAGCATTTTGTGTCTGTTTTTCCCTCTGCACTTCTGCAGTGCTGGGCTCTTGTAGCGCTCCAGAGTGATTCTGCTAATGGGATCTGACCTGATGGCTTTGCATATTTTAAGTAAATTAAACACAGCTGCTCGGAAAATCCAGTAACCTTAACAGCACCACGGCTCCGTTGTCTGCATTGTAATTATGGCGGCAACTGCCTGGAAGTTCTACTTTCTGGTTTATTTTTAAATAACTTCTGAGCTACTCTTTGATCAGCTTCTCCATCCCGAAGACCTTCCTGTCCACTGCCTGGGGTTAACCCTTACACCTCAGGCTCCTTTTTCAGGCTATCTCATGTACAATTGCAAAAATGATGCACTGCAGATGTTCGCAGCTCCTGTCTCGATACGTGCTGCCTTTTTGAGCTGGAGGGGATCCTGGGGGAGAATTTTAAGGCAGAGCTTATGGGCTGTGTGTATGATGCAGACATCCAAAGAGCTTGCATCTTGAAACGGGCCACTTTCTCTATGGCTTAAACCAAAATCTTCAGTACTTCCTCAAAAGGGTGGGGTTTATGTCACAGCAACAGCAGGAGGAGTTGGTTTTATGGTTTTATGTAGGAGCAAAGCTGGGAGCATCATTAGTTGTCCCTCATCTACCCAGGAGTGGATGATCAGCACACTCTCTCCCTTCATTAAAAACTCACACCATCTTCACTACAGGTTCTGCATGAGATGGAGCAAGCCCAGACTCATGGAAACAACTCAGGCTTTTTCACTAGAGCTTGCAAAGAGCTCGAGGAGCTGTATTTTAAATGTGTCCCACCACACATCACAGAGCTCAAGGTCTCCATCTGCACTCGAGGCCACATCGTGTTTGCTTCTGGCTACCCCACGTTGTGCCAGAAATGAGAGCTGGTGCATGGCAGCTCCGAGGGCACTCCTAACAAAGCTGCCTGCCAGCTTGTTTGCAGCCTGGTTCCTTGTCCATCCAGCTGGCTGGGGCTGGCAGCAGTCTGCTCTGCTCCCCATCTGCTGTCTGCAGCGAGGCGGCGGTGGCAGAGCCGCCCATTGGATCTGAGCAAAAGCTCTGAGTGCGTGTGATTGGGGCTGTAAAGTTTATGAGATTCTGTGCTTTATGGTAAATTTTAAATGGGCTTTGCAATCCAGGGTACATTAGAGTTTTTAAGGGAAAGTCAGTGTGATGTGTTGCAGAGCACAAGGTGGTAATTTCCCCTCTTATATTGATGCTATCAACAGTAAAAATGAAGCAGCTGCTTCTCAGAGGATTGGATTTTTAATGCATTCGATTTATATTATCTGTAGACTGTTATTTATTACATGGGGCTTTTCCCCCTTCTGTTTCTCCTGCTGGCTTCTGCTTTCCCTCTATTATTATAGCAATGCAGCGTGATCCTATCTCACACTTTCCATCTGCAGATCCCACAGCCCTTTCCTAACATGGCCAACTCCATTATTTCCATTTTTTTTTACCCAGGACAAGGAGAAAAGCCATCATTCCATCGCTGTCAGGAACCTCTGGCTCTTAGGCTGGGCTGGGAGGACAGCACTCGTATTTGTAACAGATGACCTTCTGTTGCAGTCAGTGGATGCTTGGTCAGTGCAGAGCCTGGAGGGTGTTTGACCCTGAAGGAGGTGTTGATATGGCTCTGCAGACATTAAGAACTGCGCTGACTCCATATCCATCAACTGCAGTAAGAGCTGAGGCAGCCAGCACTCATGTAGGTCATGATTCAGCTGCTAGACATGTATCTAGCTTTACCCTCAGGCACACTGCGTGGCTGCCTGCTGATAGTGAGCAGACATGCAGGTCCAAGGCCATACCTGTCAAAACTACACACAGGTCTTGGATAGCTGAGGAAGTCTAACATGGCGATGGGAACCTGTATTTCATCAACTAAATCCAGCACTTCCATTTGAGCTGGGTGAAGCAGTGGCTGGATGGCTGGGCCCAAAGAGTCGTGGTCAATGGAGTTGGATCTAGTTGGCGGCCGGTCACAAGCGCTGTCCCCCAAGTGCTGGGGCCACTTCTGTTTAACATCTTCGTGATGAGAGGATTGAGTGCACCCTCAGTAAGTTGGCAGACGACAACAAGCTGGGAGGGAGTGTTGATCTGCCAGAGGGGAGAAGGGCACTGCAGAGGGACCTGGGCAGACTGGATCGATGGGCCAAGGTTAACGGCATGAGTTTCAATAGGGCCAAGTGTCGGGTCCTGCATTTTGGTCACAACAACCCCAGGCAACCCTACAGGCTTGGGGAGGTGTGGCTGGAAAGCTGCCCGATGGAAAGGGACCTTGGTGTTCTGATGGACAGTGGGCTGAACGAGAGCCAGCAGTGTGCCCTGGTGGCCAAGAAGGCCGATGGCATCCTGGCTTGGATCAGGAATGGTGTGGTGAGCAGGACCAGGGAAGTCATCCTGCCCTGTACTCGGCATTGGTGAGGCCTCACCTCGAGCGCTGTGTTCAGTTTGGGGCACCTCAGTACAGAAAGGATGTGGAGGTACTGGAGCAGGTCCAGAGAAGGGCAACGAGGCTGGTGAAGGGCTGGAAAATCAGCCTTACGAGGAGAGGCTGAGGGAGCTGGGGCTGTTTAGTCTGGGGCAGAGGCGGCTGAGGGGAGACCTTACTGCTCTCTTCCAGTACCTGAAAGGTGCTTACAGTGAGAGCGGGGTAGGTCTCTTCTCACTGGTGACAGGTGACAAGACGAGGTGACAAATGGCCTCCAGTTGCGCCAAGGTAAGTTTAGGTTGGACGTTGGGAAACACTTCTTTACAGAAAGGGTGGTTAAACATTGGAATAGGCTCCCCAGGGAGGTGGTTGAGTCACCGTCCCTGGATGTGTTTAAGAGCCGTTTGGATGTGGTGCTCGGAGATCTGATTTAGCAGAGGGTTGTTAGAGTTAGGGTTCTATGGGTAGGCTGTGGTTGGACCTGATGATCCTTGAGATCCCTTCCAACCTGAGTAATTCTATGATTCTATGATTCACCCTAGCTCAGAGGTCGTAATCTGGAGTGAATCCCACCCAGCAGGTCAGGGACTGGTGCAGGTTTCATAGAACCATTAAGAGTGAAAAAGACCACTGAGATCAAGTCCAACACCAACCCAATCCCACCATACCTGCTCATAGAATCACTGAGGTTGGAAAAGAGCACCAAGACCATCAAGTCCAACCCCAACTCATCCCCACCATGCCCACTCATTAAGATTAGAAAAGATCTCCAGGATCATCAAGTCCAAGAATTAAAGCCATCCCCTAGGATGACCACTTGACATGCTCCCCATGAAGACCATCTTGACTGTAGGCTGTTCCCATGGCTCGTGCTGCTGGCTGTTGCCCCACAGATGGGATAAATTCAAGTTGCTGGCTTGTCAGGGCTGAAGCATGATTCCACTCGCTAGGGTCCAACCTCAAGAGCAGAGCTCAGGGTTGTGTTTCCTCCAGACATGTCCCCATCACCAGGCTGCTCAGAAATGGTCCTTCCCAGCTCAGTAATTCGCCCCACCCCAGAATGGAGAGATCATTGTGCTAAGACTCCCCTACCAGCATGCATGGTGAGGAGCAGACTCACCAGTGAGCTGATGTGGCGTTTTGGTGATGTGTTCCAGGAAGGCTGTTAGAAACATGGTGTCATGCCCAGGATGGTGTATTTGGTTCCTCTAGAAACCGTGCCAAGAAGCCAGAATGGAACTTGTGACTGCAAGGAAAGCTGCAGGAAGCCTGTTTGCTGGGCAGCTTTTCATATCACATGCATTTGGCAATGAGGGAAGCCTAGGCTGCTCCCAGCAGTGCTCTGTCCAATTTGGTAAATGCCACAAGGGCACCACAGTAGACATTAGAGCTGAAGCCCAGCGTTGCCGAAGGGAAATGTGTTGCCAGAGCCTGCCCTGAGGTGGTCAGGGCATCCATCAGCCTCCACGGAGCTGGGCCATCCCTGATGCTCTCAGGCAGGAAGCCAGAGCACTGCAGGTATTTGCAGCCTTCCTTGGGAATGCTGCCCAAAATAAATACGGCGGCACTCATCCACGGCGACAGTGACCTGCACTGAGCTCTTTGCCCCCTTGCTGATCACTTTGGGCTGTTCGGCAGAAAATGAGTCATTAGTCATCAGTGGTGGTGGTTACTCATCAGCTAATGATCTAACCTTGGGCCGAGGGTAAGGAAGGAGGTCACAGCGAAGGTGGGAGCAGCTGGGTGCTTTCAAAGCAGATGGACTCGTTAGCTGCTGATAAGGCCTTTTCTGGGACTGGTCATGGCCCTGCAGCCCACATTGTTGTGGTCACCGGGCCATCTGCAGCATGTTATGAGAGTCACTTGTGTTCTCTGCTTTGTTTGCTGCCTAAATATCCTCGTATTGACAGCCTGAGCTGCATGACAAGGAGGAGTGCCGCCTGTTGCAAAGATAATTGCTTGTGGCTTTTCTCTGCTCCTTGAATGCATGCACCCTGCAATTATCTTCCCCATTATTAAATTGGTCTGAATGGTCAGAGCCCCTGGATCCCATGTCCTGGCACAAACCTCCAAATATTGAGCTGATTTGGAAAATGTCGTTAGTGCTTTCCTATGAGTGATAAACCCAAAAAGGCTCAGGGTAGATACAACTTCAGCCTTAAAGAAAGAGGATCATAGAATCGTTAAGGTTGGAGAAGACCAATAAAATCCCCGGGTCTAAACCCGCCTGTACCATGCCCACCGACCATGTCCCCAAGTGCCAAGTCTCCATGGTTCTTGAACGCCTCCAAGGATGGGGACTCCATCACCTCCCTGGGCAGCCTGTGCCACTGCATCACTGCTCTCAGAGAATCAGTTTTTCCCAACGTCCAGCCTGAACCTCCCCTGGCACAACCTGAGGCTATGAGGATTCCCATTCTCTTGCCTATGTCATGAGACCCTGCCCCAGTAAACTTGTGCTGGGGCTGCCTGGAGAAGATGAAGTGCTCGAGGCATGGAGCCAGCTTGGAGCTGCTCGGGGACCTGGGGAAGCTGAGCCCAGCTGACCCGTGATAACACATGTCTCTGAGCATTTGTGTCACTCTTCTCATGTAAAATTTACCAAGTGGGAACGCACAGCATTTGCTCTGCCCTTGTCAAACACGGCAAATCCAGAGGTTGCACAAAAGCAGCGGCTGTGTTTTGTCACTTGGAGTGATTCCCGGATGACTGCGTGCTGCTAAGGCTTGATGGAGAAATCCTCTTGTCCTTGCAGCCTTCAGGGCTTGGTGGGAAGCCCTTCACCCCCGTGTCCGCAAATAGGAATCGTGAAGGTTGGAGAAGCCCTCTAAGATCCCAACCCCCCCACCATGCCCACTGACCATATCCCCAATTCTGGAACACCCTCTGGGGATGGGGACTCCCCACCTCCCTGAGCCAGTGCATCACCTCTCTTTGGAGAAATGTTTCCTAGTATCCAGCCTGACCCTCCCCAGCCACCCCAGCCTGCTCACTGCAGCTCAGAACCTCTTTGTCCCCTATGAGCTACCCACTGCCCATTGGTGGCCATCTGGGGTTCATTCTCCAATCCAGCACCCATTGGCAGTAGCCCAGCACCCACGTGGAGCTATCAGCTCCCTGTTTTGCAACACAGACTGCTGTCTCCAGCCCCTGTGAGTGCCAACTGATGGCAAGGTGCTGTTTTCAACTGGGCTTTGGTCATCCAAACAGTGTGTCTGTGGGAGGATTCAGATGGGTGATCATCCCCCAGGGAACGAGGCCATGACACTAGGCTGTCAGTGGGTGAACAGGATCCATTTCCCTCTCTATCTCCCATCTGTCCTCGGAGATGCATTACAGCGATGGGTGGGTTGGCACCCCCAGGGCATGGTGTTGCTAGGTGACTTTGTGACTCAGTCCTGTCCTGGAGCACAAGAGGAAGAGGAGGCTCAAGGGGAGACCTTATTGCTCTCTACAACTCCCTGAAAGGAGGTTGTGGTGAGTTGGGGGTCTGCTTCCAGGTAACAGTGGTAAGATGGGGTATGATGGACGTAAGCTGCTCCAGGGGAGGGTCAGCTTGGATGTTAGAACCATATCTCCTCCAAAGAATGGTGATGCAGTGGCACAGCTGCTCAGGGTCATGGTGGGGTCCCCATCCCTAGAGGTGTTCAAGACCTGTGGAGATGTGGCACTTGGAGACGTGGTCGGTGTGCATGGTGGGCTGGGGATGGGGTTGGGGATGTTGGAGGTCTTCTCCAAACTTAATGATTCTGTGAGGGAAGGGGACACAGCTGAGCTGGCCATGGGTTGCAGGCAGTAGGACCATGGGCCTGGCAGGAATTGCTGCAGAGCAGGACTTCTTAACCAGGAGTGCAGTTTGGGATCTGATGAAAATTTTTGTGGTTGTTTTCTTTTTTTTTCCCCCTTCTGCTATTTCTCAGGAAACAGTCAAAGGGGAGCAGGACACAAATTGATGCTCCTGTTTCCTTTGTGACATCTGTGGGTCCAGCCCTGCCCTCCCCTCACCAGGGACCTTTGCAGGAGCTAAGGCTGTGCACTGTGCACTGTGCATCTGTGGCACTGATGGATCAGCACAAATCAGCTCCAACAAGGACAAGATCCCCTCCCATTATAAATGACAGAAGTGCTAATTGCTGCTTTGTAAATCCACGGAAGATGCAGCCATGAATATGTGCTGCTGGAAGGAGCAGGCAGCAGGGTCACTGCAGCCACACAAAAGTGATACGAACAATGTTTGGTAATGCTCTGAGTGCTTTTGGCTGTCGTAGTGCTTTGCCCTGTGCAGCCTGTGCTCTGAGTGACATCTCAAGGTCCTCTCCAGAGCTGTTCTCTGCAGTTGTCATGCAGGGGCTGGGTTCTTGCCTACTGGTCTCCAGCAGTAAGAAAGGAACATATTTTTTTTTATGATCTGAGCTGATTCAGACATGTCAGAGCTGGATCCCAGTGCTGCTTACCTGAGCTGTTTTGCACTGCACCAGGTGGGATGCTCTGCTGTGGGACTGCCTGCTGCGTGCTGGCTGAGCTCACGGTGGGGCAGAGCCCAGGCCCCCTGCTCCTCTGTTATGGAGCAAACCTTTGTGTTCACCAGTACTGCCTTACACGTGTTTCGGATGCTTGGTGCAGGGTTATCCATGTATCCATGTATCTGTGCTGCTCCTGCACTGTGTTGGGAGTGGTGGATGGGCCCGGGGAGATGCATACTTTAAGCTGAGTGTGAGCTTTGTGGAGCAAGGTGGCATAGACAGATAAGAATGGCTTTGGGAAAGGCTCTTCTTTAGACAAGTAACACTGCAGAGGACCTTTATGTAGGCATTCTGAGCCTCCTTACATCTGTCTTCGCTCCAACATCCACCCTAGAGCCCTCTGCACCCCACACCCTCCCAGCAGAGCTGCCTTGGAACTACGCTTCATTCCCCACAGCCTTTAATCAGAGCCTGAAGCAGAGACTCAACTCTCATGCAGCTCCCACACCTCCCACTCCCTCCTTTGTAATCAGCAGGAAAATACCTCAGCTGCTTTCCCAGGGGGAGCGACCTGCTTGGCTGTAAACAAGGAGCAGGGAAGGCTGCTGGCTGGGCACGAGCTGTGCTCCAGGGCTGCACACAGGGCTGGGGTCAACACGGGTATGGGTGTGTGGTTATGGTGTATGTGATAGTGGGGTTCTCCTCACTTGCAGTAGCTGGGGTTTGAGTCTTGTAGCTGGAACAGCTCTAACAGTCCTGGAATGATTCAGTGTATGAAACATCCACTTGCAACATGCTTAGCAGTGAACAGTTGGCTGCTCAGCATGATGGACTTCGATGATGCCTGGTAATTCTAGTAATACTCTGCATTCTTGCACAGGCTTCCTTGTGTTGGCTCTGCCTGGGTCTTACAAACTGGTGATGTTTCTTCTGCAGTTCTGCTCCCTTTTTCTTTTCTCCCTCCCTCAAAGGAGCAGTTTCAGTCCCCATTTGTGCAGATGCACCACTTGGCCATGACAGCATCTTTCTGTGACTCAGGAGCGATCGTTCCCATCCCTGTGCTGGCAGAGTCCCCACGAGAAGCAGAAACTCCAATTTGCCAGGAAGGAATCGAACTGTTGTATTGATGGAAAATAATTTCCTCTCTCAGCCTGCAAGCTGATGTTGGTCAGATTGTTGGAGCTTCCTTATCTGCTGCTGGGATTTGTGGGACACAAACTAATGAGCTGCCAGCTTGCTGCCAGCAGGACAGCTAGGTGACGTTGCACCATCACACACAGGACACAACCTGATGGGATTGTGTTGGGATACTAAGAGGGCTCCTGAAAAGCCTCCCTGTTTCCTTTCTGAACTGCCATAGAGGTAGTTCTACTCCTAGAGCATGAGACCAGCAAAGTAACACAGAACAGCCTGGTGCTTTGATAGAAATGTGCCAGTGCAATTGTCTACAGGACAAGCATTTAATTTGGTATTGAAATGTATTTGCTTTGGTATGGGTGGGTTGCACCTAGCGTCCTTGTCCTGGGTCCTCGGTGTTATTGGACAGGGGCAGTCACTAAACTGGGATTTTGCAGGAAAAAGGAGACTTATTGTGGACCCAACAGCCATCACTTTCTGGCTCACTGTGGAGTAGACAGCTGTGGCCACCAAAGCCCATGTGCCTATCAATGCCCCAGAGATAGTGAGTGATGCTCTGAGATGCCAGCACAGCTTCTAACCGTGCCCCAAGAGGCAGTGAATGATGTTCTGAGATGCAGGCACTGCCCTCTGCTCTGCCAGTTTCACTTCTGCTCCCTGAGATGTGCCAGCACAGTAAGACAAAACTAGCTGGTTTCGGTGCCTGTGCCATACTGTTGTTACTTTTGCAGACGTGCACAATGGCGCTCGTGGTCACACACACCAAATACTTTCCTAAGGAAAAATGCATCTGGCTACGAGTGGCTCTGCACTGCTTCCCTCCAGACCCTGAGGTGAAATGGAAGGGGAACGAATGCAGCAGTCGCTCCCCCCTGTTGCATTGCTCACCCATTACAGTGCCCATTCCTGCCGCTTTCAGCTCCGTGGTGGACCCCTGGGTACTGTTTGCCTGAATAGGGCTGTGAGTGTTTAAGCAGTATGGCTAGAAACGGCCGTTTTATCCCATGCATCCGAGATCTCAGCCCATCAGACGTGAAGCGGGTCAGGACTCTCGTGCCATTGTGTGCATTATAGCGAACAGAACAGAACATGCTTGATAAAAAGCAAGGACTTGAAAGAAACGCTTCTGTAGCCCTCCACCTTTCAAGTCACACAATGCATCAAAGACCCCTCGTGCAGACTTTGAAAGGGGCAGAAGGCATTACCTAATGTTTGGAAAAAATGAATAATATAGCATCCCAAGTGCCTGGAAACTAATTTAGGAGTGCACATTGCACTCTGCTGGATTCGCTCCCCAGAAGAGTTGCGAACAAAAAAGAGTTTTTAGAAAAATTGCGTTGGGAGACCAATTTTTCCGCCTGGAAATGCCCCCTTTTTGTACTGTTTCTTGGTAAGAGTTCCTTATGAAATGATGAGATGCAGAGTGTACTGCAAACACTGGGTCTGAAGCAAAGCGTGAGAGCCCGGAGAGCTCCCCACCGTTCCTCTCCGCAGTGCATCTTTTTGTTCCTCGGTGCTGGACCGGCGTGCTGCTGGGATGCTGAGGCACCCACACGAGGGGCTGAGGCATTACGTGGTGGTGACGTTTTGTGAGGTCTTAGGGGAAAAAAAGACCACCTCTCCGAATGGCTTCTGCTTTTGTTCCAACAAAACTGATGTTGTTTCCTTTGCACAGAACCTGGACTGTTCTGCTGATAACCTCGCGGTGGGAGAACCACAGAACGGTTTGAGTGGGAAGGGACCCTTGCTCTGCCGCAGGGTCTTCCCTGAAGAACTGGGGGAATTGTCTGTGAAAGGTGTCACAGAGAGAGAAGCTGAGATGCAGGCAGGGCTCAGGAGATCATTATCTCCCCATCAGCACAGCTGCCTGCAGCCCCTGTCCATGGCCGGAGCAGGGAGGGCTGCCGTCCCCCCATACCCACATCACCCCCACCATCTTCCCTTGTCACATCACAGTTTATTTTTGCCATCTGTGGAGACGTAGTTAAATTTTAGTGCTCTCTTATCTACTTTTCCCCCAGGCCACAATTAACGGAGGCCAGGAGGCAGGCAGAGTGCTCGGGCAGTATTTACACAAAGAAGGGATGATAATGGGACAGGGGGACAGCGGGACATGCAGGTGGGCAGTGACATCTTGGAGGGAGTTCAGTCCTGAGGCAGCTCAGCTCTATGTCCACATGAACCACCCCAAACTCTCCCATGCCTCCATCCCATTAAAATCTTATGGCCAGGGTGAGAGAGAGGTTTTGGGGTGGTTGTATAGAGAGCTGTAAGCTCATCAGATGGGGCTGGGGGAGCGAGAGCCCTTCAGAAAATGGTGCTTGCCCTCTCCAGAGCCCAGCAGTCCTCTGATTATTTAGCATTCCTCCACTGCATCCCTAATGAGCAGGGGATGCTCTGTTGCTGACTCGCAGCGCTGATGCTCCCGGGCACAAAGCCCAGCTGGGAGCTTAGGCAGGAGCAGGGGACTGCTCGCTGCTTCCCAGCCCTTCCACTGCGATCTTCCCAGCCCTGCAGCACTGAGGGCTCAAGGTGAGATGGGCAGAGACCACCGGGCCCCTCATTGGCACTGCTGAACAACAGCAGCCCAACCCCAGGCTCATTGCCTGAGGGGAGGCCCATGCCCTGCCTTCGTATGATACTTCAGCATCCAGGGACTTCGTAGCCTCGTGCTTGGGCTTTGTGTTCTGTATTACTTCTCCTTGAATTCTGATCACTTGGCTTTAATTTTTGATGCCGTGCTGGATGCAGTTTGGTGGGCAGAGCTTGCTGTCACCTTGAGGCTTGACCTACAGTGAGGAGCAGGGCTGGGCTGCAGGCGGGCTTGCAGTGCTTCCTGGAGTGACATCCCACTGGTGTTACTGGTGCTGTGAGACATGGGGCAGCCAGGCTCTCTGCTTCCCGTGCCCGTGGATGGGATGGCTCAGTGACCCCTGGCCCAATTCTGGAGCTGATCTTGGGCAAGGAGTCACTCTGAAATGCGTTGTGCCAGGGGAAATAGCTCGGTCTGTGTTTTGTGGTGAGACTGCATACAGCTGGATGCTGATTCCTCTCTCCCTGTGCTGAGCTCTAAGCTGAGCAGGGCAGGCTATTGTCTTTGTCTTGTGCACAGGTTCCTCTGGTCCTTGCCTGGGTTTCTGGGACATCACTAACCAGGCAGTGTTGCTACTGGATGGCTCTGGTTTCTTCTCCCAGGAAGCCTGGATGGTGTTTACTGCTTTTCTGTGCAGGCCACCTTTGCTATTATCCTGTTCCTGGCTTGCTACCCATTGTGGAGAGCATTCAAATTTTTAATGTCTCGCTGTTGTACAGTAGTAGAGTAGTATACACAGGCAGTGCTATATACATAGTATACACAGACAGTGAAATAGGGAAAACTATGAAGTTCCTCTTGGAAACTGCAACATCTCAAATGCACTGGGGATGTCATCCATCCTTTACTGAGCTGCAGCCCCCACCAGTCTGATGTCAGAATATTCTGATGTCAGAATAGCTCTAGACAAGATGTGCTGTAGGTAGAAGCAAAGTAGGAAAGAAGATGATTTGTTTAGGCAGCATGCCTGGCAAACTGGCACTTTGGGAGCTTTCTGGTCTTGGGGTGACTTCTGCTAATGAGACATTTGGACTGGGCTGCTTGGCATGTTCATGTGAAGGTGTCTATTGGAGCATGTGTTGTGCCAGCTGAAAGCCTGCGTCATTGCAGAGACAGTGTCACTGCTTGCTGCCTGCTGCTTAGGGATGGCAACAGACCCCACCAGTCAGGGGAGCTTTTCCACTGACTGAAGCTGGCTCCATCCCCGAGGAAGAAGATGTGACACAACCTCTTTGTAACAGTTTATTCTTGGTGACAAGTGCACCTTCCCTGGTGACCTCTCACACCATGGAATAAAATGAGTGGGATGCCATTTCCCTCTGAGGCAGGCCAGCAGCAGGGCTGTCAGAGACAAGAAGCTTGCATGCCATCCTCCCTACAGTTGTGTACTAGTTCAGAAGGTTTCAGAACCCTGTCAGCTCCCGTTTGGGGCTGCCTCTGTGAAGGAACATCCTGCTGAGAAGGTCAGCCTCTACACTGAGTTTACTGTGGTGTGTGCTGAAATCTCTCTGATGGCAGCAGAATAGTGGGGATCCACCCACCCACCCACCCATCCACCCACCCATCCATCCATCCATCCATCCATCCATCCATCCATCCATCCATCCATCTATCCACCCACCCACCCGTCCACCCATCCATCCATTTATCCATCCATCCATCCGTCCATCCATCCTCTCATCTGGCTGTTTACCTATCAATAATCTATCTATCTACCTAAATATTTCTACTCAGATGGTTTCCAGACCATGGCTAAGAGGTCTTCTTCCGTGAGTGTGGGCACGTCTCTCTCCTCCATTCTCAACAGATGTGACATTTGCCATGTCAGTGGTAGAGCCTCCATTGGCTTCCACAATGCAAGGCAAAGCTCGATTTGTTTGTCTGCTGTCAGCACTTCATTTAAAACATAGCCAGTTCCTGAGTTCTGTTGAGAATTTTTCTTACTGTGGAAAAAAAACAAAAACAACCAAACCAGCCGATATCTCAATTTATCCTGGAGAAGCAGAGATAAGACAACAGCCTCCATTTTGTTTCACTGATGTTGTTATTCACACCTGGTACCTCTTTACTGAAAATCTGGTATAACTGCTTCCACTTTGGTGACAGTGTTCAGGGAAGGTGGTTTGAAGGAGGCAGCATCCTTTCTGGTTCTCTAAGCGCTGATTACTACAAAAAAACAGGTGGGGTAAGCAGTGGTCTGCACAATTGCCATTGTGTTGCCTACCAGGACTCCATCCGTTGGTGCAAGCTGGATAGTTCTCTGCTAGCAAAATTATTTCTTTTGACCTGTCATTGAGTATGTTCGTGCAGTGCGTTGAGAGATGGCAGTGATGTGTGCTTTGTGAGCTGAACAGCTCATTTTGTGTTTGTCTCGGTGGTGCGGGAGCAATAAGGAGCCCCGTGCTAGTGTCTGTTATGATAAGTGAGATTTGGAAGAGGTTTTCTGTCTGATAGTCCATCTAAAGCTGGGGGAAATGCCATTCTAACGGCTGTTAAAACACAATTGCTCACTGATTTACACAGTCAAGGAGTGCCTCTTTAGTATGAGATGTACGCTGAATAAAAGCAGCTCAAGTGGTGCTTTTAATAAATAGATAATGGAATGGCATTTCATCTCCTGCTTTCATCCATTATGTTGGTGGAAGGTAGTGTTATCTTCTGACAGATTCCACGATAGCAGAACCCAAAGCCAGAGCGCTCTCTTTGTATCCCTCTGAAGCAAATTGTGTGTGGCCAAAAGGACTGAGGGCTCTGCCAAGCTGTGGTGACCACGCGAGGTGGCATGGGGAGAGCCACCTGGGATGGCACCAAGATCCCCTCCAGCCCCGGTTGGGTTTGGTTGGGAGGGAGCACTGTTGGCTCTGCCAGCAGCTCTCCCCATGCCGTTGGGCTGGCCAGGAAGCTCCATGTGGCCACAGCTGGCCGCCGGCATAGGAAAGAAACAGGCCACGTTGGGAGGCAGGAAACAGGCCATTTATCCTGCCATGCTCATCCTTGCTTGCTCATTGTTTCCGTCAAAAAGCCAGCACTTCGCAGCTCCATGAATGAATCCAGTGTTATGCCTCCAAAAACAACTCGGCTGGTGAAAAATAAGAGCTGCTGTCGTCTCCGGTCTGCTCTGCTCTGCAGTTTTTCCCCATTTTTTAGGGGAGGAGCATTTTAGCTCCTCTCCTGATGCAGCTCAGCAGCTGGGAACAAGGTGAGCTGGCACTGCATCCATAGCCAGCTCTCAAAGTGCTGGCTGTGAGGGAAGGGCAATGAGAACGATTACCAACCAGAGGGAGAAATCACTGGGAGAGGCTGAGAAAAGGTAGGCGAGGGAATGGAGCCAAGCAGAGAAAGGGGAGAGTGACACAGTGGGCAGCCAGAAGCACCCTTGAGTGCTTCTCATCTCCCCATCTTGTAGCACAGTGACGAAGGAAGCCATGCCCACGAGAAAATGCACTTACGTCTGCTTGCTTCTCTGAAACTTGGATGCCTCCAAAGCCTGGAATAAGGGTCGGATGTTGTATGGGAGTGGCAAAGAGCTATGAATTAGCAGGCAGACGTGAGATTTGGAAGGGAAATGAAACCTCCATATTTGGGGTTTGTAACAGTGCTGAGCTATTGGGGCTGAGAACACCTTCCTGGAAGCCCAAGAGGGGCCAGGGCTGTTGGAGGCTACTGTAGCCCCTGGATCTGAGCTCGCACCGCGATGCCAGGCTGCCTGGGCTCCTCCCATCCCTGCTGGCCTCGTTTGTGATGCTTTGCTCCAGGGAGTGCTGCCAGCGCAGAGAGGGTCTTTGAAGCTCTGCCCAGGATAGGGCAGAAACCAGGAAAAGAGCGGAGATTTTGTAGACCCAGCTGGCTGGGGCACTTGGTGCTCCCACAAAGGCTGGGGAGGTGGCATGCTGCAGAGGAGGGCTGCAAAAGAGGGAGGAGAAGCGGTGAGGCAGTGGGTGCTGCAGGCATGAAACAGCAGAACAGAAGAGGACTCACTGGGTCACAGCAGCCTCGAGTTCTAGAGTCCATGAATATCACCCACCTTGACCTGATTGAGGCTGCATACACTCCAGAGTCCATCACCTCCCCGGGACTCCTCTTTTGGTGACCAAGCATCAGAGAACCATGGAATCACAGAATGATAAAGGTTGGCCAAGACCTCTAAGGTCACCGAGTCCAACCCCAACCCAGCCCAACCCCACCATGCCCATGCATAGAATTGTTGAGGTTGGCCAAAACCTTCAAGGTCATCGAGTCCAACTCCAACCCATCCCCTCCATGCTCACTCACCATCCAGGAAGAGATCAGAAAGCAATCATGTTGCTGCCCTACTTCTGTAAAGCTTTCAGTTGCCTTTCTGTTTATCTGCTGACTTTCGTCCATTCCCATTATCTGGTGGTGGGGAAGTTTTTCAATAAGCAGGCCTGGAGAACAGCAAGGCCATGAGATAAGCACCATCTCTGCAGGCAGATTCATTACTTGCTCCAATCTGAACCAGGAGAGTGGTGAGCCTGCTTTGCTTCACCTTTTTGTTAAGAAAAATGCAACACTGGGATTTGGAAGAATCAAATCAAGGCACTTTGTAGGGGCTAAAAAACCAGTGCTGGAGTAAAATGGACTCATTAAAATACAAATTATTTAAGAGAAAGAACAGGAATGCCATTATGCAAAGTGTCACTGACTCATTTTCATTTCACAGAGCGCAGGCTGCACTTTGACTGCATGTGATAAATGGGTCCTTTCTCCTCCTCCTCCTTCCCTGTTTTTTTTTTTTAATACAAGGGGAAAAAGATGCAATTACTGCCTCACTGCTCTTCAACCTGTTGAAAAATCAGGCCCTGCTGGAGCAATCAGAGCGAAACCTTCAGGAAACCCTTTCGGATCACCTTTAGGATCAACCACTGCTCCACACAGCCTCGGCCATGGGATGCTTTTGTGGCATTGCCACTCATCCATTCATTCCAGTGGGAAAGCTCCCATTTGGGGCAGAGTGCACTGGGGAGCACTGAGGGTCTGCACTGCTGCATGCAGAGGGCTCTGGCAATGCTCCCATAAGCATTTCCACCCCTGAGTGCTTACACAGCAGCACCTGACCAGAGACCAACGCCGTGGACCATTTTTCCTGAGTAAGGATTTAAGACAAGAAGCCTTTGTCTGCTGTGGTTGATGTTGTTATTTCTTTTTCCCTCTTCTAAATAATTTGCTCTGGCTGCGCCGTCTGGAGTGGGGAGATGTTCTGCCTCGTCAAGCATTAATCGCAGCCGAGGGGAGCTGCTGGCGGAGCCTGGTAGTGCGGGGGCTGAGGCTTTTTGTGGAGGTGCTTGGGAAATGCTAAGGAAAACGTGCTGGATGAGGATGAGGGCAAAGTGAGGTCGAGTCGGCATCTTTTTGGGGAGGGGGCTGCATTGTACAGCTCACCCTGGCTTTGCTAGGGGAGAGAGATGCGTGTGGGCAGCTTGCTAGAACCCTTGAGGAAAAGGTTATTCACCAGAGGTGGTGGGCATGGAATAGGCTGCCCAGGGCACTGGACATGGGCAGTGCTTGGGCAGTGCTCTCGGCTGTAGGGTTTGGGTTTGGATGGTGCTATCTGGGGCTGGGGGTTGGACTCAGTGTTTTTAGGGATCCCTTCCAGCTTGGGACATTCTGTGGTCCCATGATTCTATGATCTCCAGCACGTGGAGATGAGGTACCCCAAGCTGAGACCCTACATTGTCTTTCTTTTGGAGGAGATCTCTTCCAATCCAAACCATTCTATGATTCTTTGATCTGACCTAAGCAGCCAAGTAAGACAGCTGCTTAAGGAGTTTCTTTGAAGAAGTCTCCACAATCAGCATGGCTTGATTTCACCAAAACTGTTCACGATGGGATTCTCTTCTCCGAACAGTGGTGATGCAGTGTCACAGCTTCAGGGAGGTGAGGAAGTCCCTGTCCCTGGAGATGTTCCACAACTGTGGAGATGTGGCACTTGGGGACATGGTCCATGGGCGTGATGGAGCGTGAGGGTCTTGAGGTCTTTTCCAACCTTCATAGTTCTGTGATTCTATTTGGGGTCATGGTGGGGTGGGTTGGGGTTGGTCTTGGGGATCTTGGAGGTCTTTTCCAACCTTTGTGATTCCACAATTCAGGGATTTTTAGCCAAAGTGTATTTTTGCATCCAACATTTTGTAACGTCTGGCATTAGGTAAGACTTTGATTTAATGCCTTATCTCTTGAATTCACCTTCAGCAATAACAATGTATTCTAATCCCCAGCTCCCCCATGATGGATGGGGCCTGCTTGGGTTAAACATCTGCATTTGGAATCATTCGTCCATTCTATTCTTGAAGCAGGAAAAGCCAGCACCCACCCACCCACAGCTCAGGGCAGTGCTGGTGCTCACTGCCTCACAGGACTGAGTAACATCTGCTTTTCTAAGGCAGAAGAGTGAAAAAAAATAACAGTAAGCCTGAAGACATGGCAGCACACTGCTGGCTTGAGGAGGAGCTGGTTGATGCCTGGGAAAAAGGGGAAAAGTGGTGATGCTAACAGGATGCTCAATAGAGTGCAAGTGGAGTGCAGAGAGCTGATTCACACAGGGCTGCTGGACCCTTTCCATTTTCTCTTGCTTGCAAAAGACCTTTTCTTTTGCAGCGTTTCTGGATTTGGAGCCATGGAGAAGAACTGGATTTCAAAGGCATTGTGCTGCCTGTGGGGATGCTGGCTGTGTCCATGTGCTTTTTCCCTTTGGCGCCGTTGAGCTTCATACCTAGCAAAAGTGTTGTTTTCTCTAGGGACATGAAAGGGCAAATGGAAATGTCCCTGGTACAAGATGCTGGATTGAGCTTTGGTTGATCTCCCTGGGGACACAGAGGTCAGCATCAGAATTCAGAGAATTGTAGAATCACAGAATCATCCAAGGTCCCCAAGCCCAACCCCCACCCAACCCACCATGCCCACTGACCATGACCCCCGTGTGCCACATCTCCATGGTTCTTGAACACCTCCAGGCACAGGGACTTCTCAGTTCCCTGGGCAGCCTGTTGCCACTGTATCACCACTCTGAAGACAATGATCCTAATACCTCACCTGAATTCAGCTCTGCTTGAAGCCCAGGAGTGGGCTGGGTCCTACACACTCACCTGTGCTTGCTGACATACCTCTGGGATTTATCTCCTCTCCCAAGCAAATGCCAAAATTATTTTCCATTTCTCTTCAAATCTGCCTTTTAAAGTCTCACTTGGGCAGCATATGTGCAATGGAGCAGTGGGACCGGAACAGAATGTCACTTCCACTCCTTCCACCCAGGCACACTGCAGCGAGCTCAGTGACAAGTCTGACCCAAAACTCATTTTCCAGCAGGGCAATGTGTCCCCAGAGGTACAAGCTCCTCATTTCTCACATTTTCATGCCCACAGCTCTCCAGGTGATGACCCTGGCCAGCTGCTTTCCTGCCGTGGTCCCATTCTGCTTGGATGGCTGCTGGGTTCCTGCTGTTTGTGCAGCACAGAGCTGATTGATCAGCAACAACGCTGTATTTGCTTCCAGATAAGAGAACGCTGAATATTGGGGCTGGTATTGAGCCTCCTGAAATCCCCCTGGAAACAGCCTGAGTCTGTGTGACCGCTGTTTGCAGAGATCAATCGGAGCACGTGTGCTTTGTTGTGATGGCACAGCCCTCCCTTTTGAATCAGGGTGCCGTGCCACTGTGAATCAAATGCCTCACAAAACCTGTCTATCATCTCTAGGCAATTATCTTTATTAACTGAACTTGTAATCAGCTCCCAGAACAGAATCGGGATTGTTTGGCATGATGTGCTTTCCTCAGATCCCGGCACCGACTGTGTCTCTGTCCTTTAATTCCTCTGTGGGTGACTCTCAGGGGTGTTCCCATTGTTTTACCCATCCTCGGTGCCAGCTGTGACAACCTGCTCATCATGCCATCCCATTTTGCATCCTTCCTGGTATTCCAGGATGCATTGAAATGCACAGCAGCAGGGCAGAGCTCTCAGCCAGCTGGTGGAGGGCTCTGGGGAGCAAACCATCCAGGCCGGCCGATTTAACGTTGTTTATCGCTGGTGGATGCTGTTTAACAAGCTCCGTGGTTACTAATGGACTGGAAAGCACTCCATCCTCCTCGTGTGATACGAGAACATCATCCTGCTCCTTTCCAAACATGGAGCAGAAGTATTGATTGGACGCTTCTGCCTTTTCTGCATCATTACTTTTCTCCCGGTCTGAGGCTGTGCTGCTGATTCACAAGTGGTGGGTAATCCTGCTGGGACTGCGTGCCATCCCAGCCCATACACATCCAGCACCTCCTTGCTGAGGGTCTGCAGCTATGTGTGAAGCACAGGTCTCCCCCATGCCATCCCTGCTCTGACACCGTCAGTTCTAGACAGTGCCCAAGGAGCAGGAATTCATCTCCCCACCCTGTTGTGCATGTCTTTGCATTCATTAAAGACTTAGCTGTTGTGCTGCTGCCCATTTGCTTGGCTTGCTCCCTCCTAGAGCTCCAGACAATCACCCCCCTGTCCTTCTGTTTGTAGAAGCCTCATCCCTCGGGATGAGCTTTGCCCCCCAGAGCTTCTCGTCATTGCATTCCACATCTCTTTCTCATCCTCCCCCTCTCCCTTTCTTCCCTTTTGCGCAGATTCCTTCTGCTGAGGGCTTCTGAAATAATAAATCAGGGGCCCTGGGCCACTGGAGATCACCTGTCCTTGTTAGCAGCATGGCTGCTGCTGGCTTCAGCTCCCGTGGGACTTCTGCCCTTTAAATACCAATTTATTCCAGCACCAGCTCTGCTGTCAGCCCACTCCCATCAGGACACGAGGCAGCATGGCTCTCGCTGCAGACCTCCCTCCGCGTCTCCAGGCAAGGAAATTGCAATTTTCCTCCACCACACTCTTATCCCTTAATTGCTGCTGATTCAGCGAGGTGGGAGGCAGTGAGGGGCTCCACCTGCAATTATTGTCGACACGGCTGGGGGGGTGACAGCCCAGCCATGTCACTTTGGGCTTGTTACTGGGTTTGGCTGAGAATTGCCTATAGCAGTATTTGTAGCTCTCCCCTTGGGTGCAAGACCACCCATAGCTGGTGACTGAAGAGGTTATCATATAAATTGGTGCAGGCAGATAGTGATAGGAAAAGGGGGAATGGCTTTCAACAAAAAGAGGGGAAATTTAGGTCAGATGTGAGAAGGAAATTCTTTATCCAGAAGGCGGTGAGGCCCTGGCGCTGCTGCCCAGATCTGTGGGTGCCCCATCCTTGGAGGTGCCCAAGGCCACAAATGAACCCTGTGCAGCCTGAGCTGGCATGGAACACACCCAATCTATGTGAGGGGTGGGGCTGGGAGCCCTTGGGTTCCCTTCCAATCCAACCATTCCATGCTCCTATGGTTCTATGATCCTCAAAGTCCCTACCAACCCAACCATTCTATGATTCTATGATCCTCAAGGTCCCTTCCAACCCAACCATTCTATGGTCCTGTGATCCTCAAGGTCCCTTGCAACCCAACCATTCTATGGTCCTGTGATCCTCAAGGTCCCTTCCAACCCAACCATTCTATGGTTCTATGATTCTATGACTATGAAACTCTTTTTCTCTCCTGATGAGTCAAATGCCATGCTTTTGAAAGGCCAGTTTAGTGACACATTGGTAGGTTGGATCTTGGGTCATGGCTTGATAAGTTAGATTTGCACCCATGAGAGAGTTGAAAGCAACCCTTTGTGTTGATAATATATATATAAATAGCATACCCATATGTAATAATAATATACATAGATACATAAATGACACACACCTCTGTGCACTGAGCTCTCAGGATGCACCCGTCCACTACTCCCACACTTCCATCATGTGGAGCTCTGCAGGGAGAAACGCTGGGATTCACAGCTCCCATCACTGTGATGCGTTGCAGTGAAGAGTTGAGCAAATGGGGAGACTGTGAAACATTATTTTGTCTATAAGGAGTCCTGGAGCTGACTTTTTGTCCTTCAGGTCCATTCTTTGGGCAGTGATTTCTGTGCACTAAATTACTGGTGTGAAATAAACCTGGTTTGAAGCTTGGATTTCCTACGGATCATGATATGAAACCCTTGCATAGATTTAGGGATCCTTAATAGCAGTGAGTGACGATGAAGAGGAGTTGGCAAAGGAGGAGAACGTTCTGTAAAGTTTGGAGGAGCAGGCAGTGGGGAGCATGGGGAGCAAGCCCTAAAGGAGGCTGCTGCCCTGCTGAATGCAGATTGATCTATCTGCTCAGCACTCAGGAGAGGAGATACAGGCTTGGCTGTTTCTAAGGAAAATGCCATTTTTCTGCTGAAAATTCCGTGTTTGCTTTCCTTGCTCCATCTTGGAGCACTTGGCTGGGCCAGACAATGAGCAGATAATGAATCTGCCGAGATGCAGTTATTGATATCACTGAGGTCATTATAGTGAGGGCTCTGCTGAGCTCTCCCTTAGAAAAGGACATTTTTCAGTAGGCTGTGGTCATGACACCAACAGTTTCATTCTGTATGAAATCTCGGATAGCAAAGCCCTCGGCCCGGGAGCACTTTGTAAATGCGTTATCAGGAAGGTAAATCGGGTCAGCTGCATATTTTTTTCAGCCAGAAGAAGCAAAATGGCTCATTTGCCTCTCACTATTAATGCAATGTTCTGCAAGGACCTATGGCCTGATCCACGGCTTCTGAAAGCAGACAAAATTGTTTCCACCTACACTGGGGAAGTATCTGCTGAACTGCTCATTCCGGGATAAGGAAAATTTGGGGGATTGTAGAAATGAAAGCAGAAGGTGAGTAACCCACAGTAGGAGCCCCGAAGCAATTTGTTTGGTCTCAGGGCTGGAATGGTGTGGACAGAACTGGTGAGGAGTCGTGATTTTATGGGAGAGCGAAGCAAAAATAAGTGCTGGAGAAATTACAGCATGGGGAACACATTTTCAAAGCTGCATGTAGCAATTGCACCAGGGTGGCAAATTGTGCAAGGCACTCTGAGCTGATTGCAATGGAAATGCGTGATGTGCGGCCGTTGATGGGATCTGGGTCTGTGCAGATGTCCTCGACCTCCTCCTTGTGTCCCCTAGCAGATTATATTTGCGCCACTTGGGTTTTTATCACCACTCACGTGTTTGCTTTGGGATGCTGGGAATGTTTTGTGGCACCGGATGTAGTGCTGCGGGTAACGGAGATGTTCACAAGCCCTTTGAGCATCTGTGGAGGGCTACACACCTCACCCAGCTTCAGCTGTCGCTGGGGTCCCTCCATCAGGCTCTGTAAAGCACCTCCATGTTCTGTCTTTTGTTATAAAGGTGGGAGTATTCTGAATAATACTAAAATAACATCTGCTCGTGTTTAGGATCCATTCCACGATCATTATTTTTAGTAACTCTCACCCAGTCCTGTACTAAAGTGGACTTGAAATTCCTTCTTGATAAAGAGGAGGTAAGGACTGAAATATTAATAAGAATGGACCTTGCTCCTGCCTTCAGGTGTGTTTCATGGAATCGTAGAATGGTTGGCTTGGAGGGATCTCAAAGATCATAGAACTGTAGAGTGTTTGGATTGGAAGGGACCTCGAAGATCATGCAACTATAGAATGGTTGGTTTGGAAGGGATCTTGAAGATCATACAACTATAAAATGCTTGAGTTGGAAGGGGCCTTGAGGATCATAACAACCATAGAATGGTTGTGCTGAAAGGGACCTTAAAGATCGTCCAGTTCCAATTCTCAGGTATCATCTAACCAAATCCTACACATCAAGCATTTAGATGGGGCCCCCAAGTCTTCTCCATCCCAGGTAGTCTTTGGAGCTCATTTTGGAGCAGTTTCTGTGAGATATAGGGGGAAATTCTCATGATGTTTTTTATTTCTTGCCAAAACTGATTTTTTCAAAATTTTAAATGACATGTTTTGGCAATAAGATAAGGATATTCTAACAGTGATAAACTTAATTTTACCCATGAAAACTTTAAATTTGATGTCTCCTGATTTTTCCAGTGAGGCAGAGGTCCTGTAAGCTCTCTCCACGACATCTTTTCATTCCATAGCCTCACAATGAAAGCTTTCACTCATCACTTTAAGACTGCATGGGCTTTGTGGCCTCTTTTTAGTTCTTTTTTACTGTTTTCCACTCTGCTTGCAATCTGCCCAGCCGAGGTGGGGTCCGCCACCACCCTTCCTCTTCTCCTTCCTTCTGCTAGCCCTGTTTCACACCCTGCTAGAAGCAGTTTATTCCCTCTTCCCTTACAGCCTTGGGGACCCATTCATACCTCCACCAGCCACCAATCTCACGTGGGAAACATTATGTCCAGGGTTTAGTGGGGACCCCATTTCCCACCAAACACTCCACGGTGTTTTTGCGCTCAGACCCATAGCTGAGACGTTTGGTTTGTCACCGTTCCCCCCCTCTCTGAGCTCCTAGTTTGCAGGAATTCGAGGGCTGGGAACATTTCCACGGGGGCACGGGACGAGAAACCACCCTGGGAAATGGCAGGGCAAACAATGCGCTCCCGTAGCGTGGCATGGAGGAGGCCATTGTTCCTCCAACAGATTGATGGCGCAAGCCGCTCCTATGGGAAGAACCCAACCACTTTTGTGGGTAGAGCCCATCGGGTCCTACGGAGAGCATCCCTGCCCCACGCGTTGTCCATGCCGGCTCCTCCTCAGCATCCCTTCCTCGCAGCCAACTCTCGGCTCCATGTCCTGGCTGTGCAGGAAGGCGGTGGGTGGCCGCTGGCACTCCTCCCCGTGCCGTGTTGGCAGCCGCTGGATGCTGCCCAAGTTCTTTTGCTTCGCCCTTATCTGGGGCCAAACGTATTGTTCGCACCGACGTCTTGTGCTGATTTACCCAGACACTCCTTAGAAACCCGGCGGCCGGAGGAGCTGCAGATAGTGGTTTGGGTGTGGGAATGGAAGCTGCTTATTTTTGTTCCTGCAGACTCAGAGAGGGTGGGATAAGTTTCTGACTCTCGGTTTTGCCTTCTGCTTCAGGAAGACAGACTCCTCTTGTGGTGGCAATGCTGATTCGCCTCTGGTTGTGATTTGGGGTTTTTCATTAAAGCTAGTGACGTGTAACTCGGCGTCCAGATCAGATTTATTGCATTAACTAGAATCTGTATTTCCTTGTTGTCGTGATACCTTTGCCAGAAAGGAGCTAGTGTTTTATTAACTGTGGAGTTTAACTTAATGCTGAATTGGGGGCAGGACCCTTAGAAGAACCCATTTTCTTGGGGTCCCTCTCAAAGATGGAGGTGCATATCTTGCTCCCCATGACCCACACATGGGGACCCCGGTGTGGCCGCCCCAGGACGCATCCCTGCTTTTGCCAGCCGTCCCCACCCAATGTCCCACTCTGAACAAGGGGAGGGACCTGCACCAAATCCTGTTATTTGTCTTTCAACGCCGTGGCTGAGCCCATTGGATTGTACACATGCCAGGAAACTGGGTAGGGTCAGGCTGCATCCCCAGCAGAAAGAGGCGGCACGCTCCAGTGAGCTGAGCTCCAATGGTGGCAGTGCCTGCCAGGAGGGATTTTTTGGAAGGGTACAGACCCACAGCAAGGGCAGGATGGGTCAGCGGCTGCTTTGGGGCCAGCTCCAGTGGTCAGGAGGTGGCATCTCAACAGCTTGTGGAGTCAAACCCAACTCTGAACGCCTTCTTGGCATCTTTACGTGGGTCCGTGGTGCAGAAAAGCAATGTAACTCTTTTAGTTTAATGACAGGCAGCTCTGTCTCTAAGAGCTTTCATCTTGTTTTGCCCCATTCTGGGTCTCTAGGAACATGGTTAACAGGGACATGGAGCAGGGTGTTGTGAGCCTGTGCCCTGTGGTCAAAGCAGAGAGGGTACGACAGATCAGCTTGAGGGGAAAAAAAAAAAAAAAAAAAAAAAAAAAAGGTTCTTTTTCTTTAGAAAGAAAAAAAATAAATCATCGCAAAGGACTCTGTGTGCTTGTTTAGAAAGGAAAGACAAAAAGATCCTGGTAAAATTGGTCCACGTCCCACGTGCCGCTCAAACCTTTATAGTACAGGTGGACGGGGAGGGCTGCGTGCCAAATTCTTTTGGTTTAGAGGGAGTGGTGGGAGTGAATTCTCATAACCGCTCCTAGAAAGGCTTAGCCTTCCCCACACAAATCAATGACACTCTCCGCTCGGCTGCAGGCACCGGGGCAGCTCCGACACAGCCCGGCTCACGCTGGGGACGGCAGCGTCGGCACGCGGAGCAGAGGTGAGCGGCTGCTCTGCTTCCCCACTTTGCTCTTCGTTCCCCAAAAGATCTCACGTAGGTTGTTTTATCCTTCCTGTGGCTTATGGGGGTGAGGGGAAGCAGCCTGTGTTTTCTACTCGGAGGGTAGTGGTGTTTATTATCCCGGTGCATTTGATCCCCTGTAATAATCCAGCACCGTTTCCGTGCAGTTTTAATTGTTGTTCCAACCCGATCCTGTGGTTCTCTCTCTGATTTACTCGTTTGGTATCGGGAATCATTACCAAGCCCAGGGATTCTGGCTCTGTACCAACCCCTACACTGCATCTCAGTTTATGGGGTTTCATCGCAGGTCTGGCTTGGTGTTATTTGTTGCTGTGTTTCGGATGGGAAATATGGGTGTGAAACACTTCTGCGCACCCCTGGGGTGGGCAGCGGGGTGCAGAAGGGACAGGTGGATCGGTTCGGAGCTGGTTCCGCTTGGTCTTGGTTTTAGGAGTTATTTTTGTTGGGATTCTTTGCAAAAAAACTTGACAGGAAAAAAAAAAAGTTAAAAAAAATAGAAATATTGTCATATTTAATAGGAATAATTTTCAGGCTGAAATTCCAGCCTCTCCCTGGAACTTTTTGCTGCCTTTTTAGCGAAGGCAACGCCCCAGGATGGTGCTGGGTTCTAGTATTTCTAACAAATCCTTCCTACAAGGCATTCCTGAAACTGTCTCAGGGTCCCTCCCCAGCTCCAGACCCTGCCCGGGTGATTCTTGGGGACAGCACCAACGCAGCGAGCTGCAGCTTTGTGCAAGGTTTGTTTGAATGGAGAGCTGCTGGGAGCAGTGTGCTGGGGAGGGGAGGAATGAAGGTGCTGCTTTCCAACTGTGCGGAAGTACCGTGGGGACCTGGAGCTCGTGCTGCCCTACAAAGGTTGGGGCACCACCGCTGTGCCTGGGTGTCTTGTCTGGGGGGGATAAAGCTGCACATGGTGCCTTCCCCCCTTCCTGCTGATGGGTGAAGACTGGAGGTGGGTTGGGGTGATGGAGAAGCCGTGCCAAATGGGGATGCAGAGAGCCAAAGGGTTCCCGTAATGGGATCCTGAGTCCTGGGCTGTGCACGCTGCAACACTCGCCTGCATCTCCTGCTCCTCTGGGGGCTCCTTGGTGTTCCTCTGGGGATCTGCTCCAGGATGGTGGAGGAAATACCTCTTCCATGCGTGGGGCAATGGGGTGGACTAGGGGGTGCATGGGGCTGGAGCACGCTCGGGGCTCAATCCTACACAGATTTCCATGTCTGAGTCACCTGCAGATACACAGTTGCTCCCAAGGAGCGGGGCTTCCTCCTGTAGGGAAGAAGCTGGCCGCCAGGCTCCATTCATCTCTTCCCTCATGTTCTCTGCCCCATTTCCATGACCTCCTTATTGCACTCAATCACTGCACCCAGCAGAGGCCCCGGGCAGCCTGGCAGCGTTAGCACCGTGTCCTGCTGCTGCCGGTGCTGTTTACTCAGGTGTGGGCAATGAGCGGCCCCCCCTGGCGTACTGCAGCACCCAGCAAGTACCAACCCTGCCAGCGGGGTTTTCCAGCCAGCCTGGGGCCGAAATCCCTTTGAAATTCTTCCTCTAATTAATAAACGAGTGGCAAGTTTCACTGACATAATTCCACAGCGATTGCTCTTAATTAAAGAGCAGTTATTAAAATAGTTGCAGAGTGCTGAAGCCTCTCTCTCCGCTCTGTACTCCTCATTGGTTTTCCATTCTGTGCCACCGATGGAATGGATTTTTTGCGGGACCACTGGGAGGTGACCCCGCAGACTTTTAGAACTCTTTGGAGGAGGATGGGATGGAGGAGCATGGGGTTGGTGCTTTGCTGGTTGTTTTCCTTCGGGGATGAATAGAGGGAGGGGATGTGGGGCTGAGATCTTCTGCCAAGAAAGAGTTGGAGGCATCGTGGTATTAGTCAGAGCCCTTTGATTCCTTCCTGGAAGCGCGCGCCTGATGGTAATGCTGCTCACATGCCCACGTCATTTTCGAGTGTCACTCATGAGCTTCCCCTCATTATGCAGCCATTTCTCACGGCTCCTGGGTTATGTTCTTCCTCATCCCTCCAAGAGGTGTCCCTGTCCCGAGGAGCAGGCATGTGCTAGCCATGAGGACACAGCCTTTTGGGGAAGGACACCACATCCAGAGGCTTTGTGAGCTTCTCCCCCTCCCTTTCATCATGTCCAGCTCTTGGCATGATCCATGTCCACCTTCAGCTTCATCACCACTGCCAACCCTATCGGTGTTCACAAATGTCACTGCTGCTCCCCACGGAACATTCCTTGGTGTGATCCACGTCCATGTGTCCAACTGCACCACCACTGCCAAGCTCACTGGTGCCCCCAGATGCCCTTACAGCCCTGTGATGCTGTCAGCAGCATCAGACCCCATGGGATGTCCTTGACCTTGCGTGTCGGCCACCGCAGCAGAGGAGGAGGGGACTTCTCACCCCATGACACATTTCTATGCACGGGGATGTCAAGGCCACCAAATCGCATCCGCATCCCGGACTGTGGGGAGAGGCAGCGTTCCCCCACCCCGCCCTGCCCAGTGCCAAACCAGTTTGGGAAGTGGTTCCATGGTGCTGCCGGATGAGGCAGCCCAGGAGGAGGTGGGAGACCAAGTTGGAGTGAGCTGCTGGCACTGCTGGGAGGAGCAGGGCGGAGGGATGGAGAGCAGCCAGCTCCCTCGCTGTGCAAACAGCCCACACCCATGTGCCGTGTTTATACCGCCGAGCTCGTCGCCATGGCATTGGGGCACCTCTTGCCAAGGTGAGCTGAAGCTGATGGAGCAGATCCTCTGGGAGGTCTTTGGGATCAGCTGGATCTGGGGTGTTGATAAGCCTGGTGCCACACGGGTTCTGCTGCCTCCATCCAAAATGTGAATCCTGCCACCCAAATGGGGTGGCCACCACTGGAGCACCTCACCCCAGGACCAACTCTGTAAGGATATGGACTCAATGATTCTCCCAACCCAGGATATTCCGTGGTTCTATAAAATGCCACCTCCACCAAGCCGGGAGGTTGCCCTAGGTAGGAGAAAATTGGAGAAAGAGGAGAGGGGAGGAGAGGAGATGCTGAGAACAGAAAATGGCAAAGAGAAAAATACAAGCAGGGCTGGGCTGCCTGCTGCCTTTAGAGACTGGTTCCCATCACTGCCAAAACACAGAGCATCATTGGGTTCAATTCTGGTAGCTTCTGCCCCTTTAATCCTGTTTGGAGATAAATTGAGGAGATCAGCTCCTTGACATTGGTTACATTGGTTTTTCTACATGTAAAATAGCTCGGTAATCACCTTCATAGGTCTTGGTCTGGTTTCAAAAGGGGTTGGAGACTCTCTGGATGGAAGTGGGCATAGTGGGCACGGTGGGGATGGGTTGGGGTTGGAATGGATGATAGCAGTAGTCTTTTCCAGCTTTAACAATTCTATGGATCTATAAGTGGGCATGATGGGTTGGGTCAACAGTTGGACGTGGTGATCTTGGACGTTTTCCAAACTTCATGGTTCTATGGTTCTGTGACTCTGTGCAGGTGGTGTAGTGAAGGCCAAGAGCTCTATCAACCCAGGATCATAAATTCCCTGCTCATGGTTGCAGGGGAGCCAGTTGCAATATTGGAACCTTTCTGCTATGCACACACGCACTTTCCAAATAGTTTTGTTGCAATTAATTACAGCATAATTAAAGCAGAATGACAGCGCTAACTAAAGGCAAAATCTTGGGAAACAAATAGCATTTGGGCTGGTTTTGTAATTGCTCCAGGTTCCCCAGATACAAATTACACTGTCAGGCTCCTGATTGATGGGAGAGCTGCACACAACAATACCTTGGGGCTGGCTGCTGCTTGGGCTGGGGCTTGGGTGGCCATGTACCACTGCTGTCCTTGTGGGCAACCCCATTGGTGTGCAGAACTTTGATGATCTTAGTGTTTTTTTCCAACCTAAATGATTCTGTGATTCTCCTCCCTTGATTACATGAGGCACCCCATGGTGAGCAGCGCATGGGTGTCATTGCTTCCCTGCTCCACGTCACTCCCCCCACTCCATGGGGAGGATGCAAAGAGGTTGTGTCCTCATCGGCTTCAAGATAGAGGTGAGCAGTTTATTTTAAAGATTTCTTCCTCCACTCTGCTTTCTGGCCGTGCTGGGAATATCGAGCATTGTTGTCACTCTTCGTGTGGGAAAACTCTTTCAAGATTAGAGGAATGGAGTGGGTGTTTTCTCTCTGTTAATTAAGAGGAGTGAAGTTGTGACTTTTGAGCAAAGCAGCCAGCAACCTTACAGCTGCTCAGAGGTCATGTGAGTTAATGCATCTCAACAAACGCCAGCAAAACCCCAGAGTATTCCGACACCACTGCCTGGCTGGAGATTAAAAATAGGGAGGAATGCTTCTAAAAAAGTCTGGAGTTAAAAACAATGAGAGCATCACTTGTGACAGCAAAACTACTGCAGCACTGGGGTCTGGGATGTGGGACAGCACCTCCTGATGTAGCCATGGTGTCACACCAAGGGATCCTCAGTGCACGTAGCCATCCATTGCTCCTGCGCATCCTTGGCTGCTGGTGGAACTGGAAAGCCCTGGTGAAACAGGAAAGCTGTGGGGTTGGGTACCTCCCCCATTGACTTTGGGCTCTGGGATCCCCCAGCACCTGTGGCACGTGGGGATATGGCCACTGGGCATGGTGGGGATGAGTTGGGTTGGGCTTGGTGACCCCGGAGGTCTTCTCCGAGCTGAAAGGTTCCGTGATTCCATGGTCTTCCTCTGGGCTGGCAGCCGGGCTCCTGCTCTGCCAAATGAGAGGCGGCAAGAAGGAGACTCACACTGATTAATTTGAGCCCGTGCTGTTCTTATCCTGGTTTCAAAATAATTGTCTCTCGTGTCCACAATTTTATCTCCTTACATTTTGCTGCATATTTATGAGGTTTCGGGAGGCTATCTGCAGCCACATTAAACCAATTTGCTCCTTGAAATGTCTGACCTTTGATCTGCCAGCCACTGCCTTTCAGAGCCAGAAAAGAGCCTTTAATAACGTGTCACATGAAAGGCTCTCACTGCGGAGCTGTTGCTGGCAAACCTGACTCTGGTTAATAAAGTATCGGATGAATCAATTATTACTTAATAATTGTTACCTGTATTTTTGTGCTGAACAGGGAGAGCATTTCTGTGCTCTTTCCCCACTCCCATTATTATCTCCTGTTAGATGAAACCAAGACAAATGCATGCACGCAGCTAGAGCTGACAGTTCTCACACAGCAGCTGCAACCTCTATAAGCAGCTCAGCTTCATGCTGGGCTCCTGCAGAGCTGCAGAGGCGTGGGGCTTTCTGGGGCCAGGAATTAACCAGCCATGCTGGGGACCGTTCATTTTACATGCTCCTCACATATTGGAAATGACCACGCAGCATCTCCTATAGCTACAGAGTCATTTTGCTGGGAAAAATAGAAGCAGTTCCGGCTGACCTGTTGTGAATACAAACATGTGGCTGCAGTGGGGGGATGCAGGGCAGCTCCTGGGGGGTTGCACCAGCTCACTGCAGCGCCTAGGTACAAAGCAGCACTGCCCTGAGCTCCAAGCCTTTATCCATAGCCTCACCCATAGGCTCTAAGAGTCCTTTTGCTGGGCTGCAGGCTCTGCACCTGGTGTGATCTGCTTGTTGGGGTGATGGGGGACATTGCTAAGGTTCTCTCCAAACCCAGAGCATCCATGAAGAGTACCAGGTGGCATCATACCCTGCTAGCACTGCTTTGCCAGAAGGTGCAGTGTTTTCTCCTCCAAATTTGGATTGTTTTACAGAGACCATAGAATCACAGAATCACAGAATCACAGAATCACGGAATGGTTGGGTTGGTCATAAAGGTCATAGAAGCATAGAATGGTTGGGTTGGAAGGGACCTCAAAGCTCATAGAACTATAGAACCATGCAGTAGTTGGGTTGGAAGGGACCTCAAAGCTCGTGGAATCATAGAACCATGCAGTGGTTGGATTGGAAGGGACCTCAAAACTTCTGCAGAGTGTTGGGGTCACATCCCACATCACTACGACTTAAACATGGAAAGAACAGTGGTAACGATTTCTTTCCTGTACCTGTATCAAGGCCACTTCAGCCAAAATCAGCAGCGAGGCCAGTGCAAATTTCACAGGGGTGAATCACAGCAATAACAGCTTCTGACACCTGCGGGGTTCCCTGATGCTTCACTCTGAACCAATGCAATGTCCAGGAGCAAAGCCTTGCTCCGAGTGGCATCAGAGTGGCACCAATACCCATCCATCCTGGAGGTGGCCTTGGCAACACTCTTTGGTATTTATGTATTTATTTTCCATCTCTTCCCTTGCTGCTTAACAACACCAGGCTTTCAGAGAGGAGTAGTGAGGAGCTGGGAAATGTAGGAGGCATCCAAGTCTCCTCAGGCTGCTCTCATCTTCCCCGAGACTTCTTATCTGCCATATGGAAGGGATGTGCTCTTGACATCTGCAACCTGGAAAGTTTTGAGTTGCGGGAGAAGAGGAACCATCTGCACCTCTCCTAGCACATCTGTGATGCTTTGATTGGATGAAGAATTGGTTGCAAGGCTGTAGGCTTGCAAAAATGCAGGTCAAAATTATCATTGAAATGGAAACTATTAAAAACTGGGAGAAGAAGAAGTAAAGAAAAATAGGGAAGCTTGAAAACACCATGGGGTGATTGCTCTCTGTCACTCAGATGTGCTCCAAGAGCATTAACAACGCTGCTGGTTAAATTCATTACTTTAGAAGGCCATAGAGTCATAGAATCATTAAGGTTGGAGATGACCTCCATGATCTCCAATCCCAACCTCAGCCTATCCCCATTCCCAGTGACCAAGACTTAAATAGAACTATAGGATCATTAGGATTGGAGAAGATCTGCAGGATCCCTAAGCCCACCCTCACCATGCCCACTGACCACGTCCCCAGGTGCCATGTATCCACAGTTCTGGAATGCCTCCAGGGACGGGGACTTCACCACATCCCTGGGCAGCTGTGCCACTGCATCACCACTCCTGAGCAAAGGGAGAAGAAATTGTTTCTAATATCCAACCTGACCCTCCCCTGTGTCCATTGTGATAGGAGTGTCAGGCCCAGTATGGTGCCCCATGGGAACACAAGGAGGGGTCAGGTCCCCTCCTCGTCTCCTCTGACCTGAGCTTTTGGAGCAGGGATGAGAGGGTGAAATAAGGTCAGAGGAGAATTTCCCATCTAAACCTTGTCAATTTTTTTGAAATTCTGACTTTGATACTCAGTGATCCTGAAGATTTTCATAAACCTGAACTCCTTACATGCATTAAAGAACAAACACAGCAAAACAGATCCCATTCTCTGCATTACCCACTGCGTTTTGGCTGGAGGCACCCAAGCAACCTCACAGCATTAGCACTGACCCACACCTCACGCCAAGGTGCTCCCCCCCATTCCCAGCCTCAAATCCCATGTGCTCAGCTCCTGCTCCCCTGACCATATCAACGAGGAGAAGCTCAGGACGAATCAGTTAACAGAGCAATCTCACCTCCCTGCTCCAGTGTGGGGAATGGCTGAACTTAATCCCATTTACCCAGGGCTGAAAGCACTGTGTAGGGTTTGCTGCCCCTAGGGTAGGAGCACTGGGACCTTGCTCCTGGGTGTCAGTGAGCCCAGGGTTTTGCAGATGCTCTGTAGACATCTTCCTGCAGCACATCCCTGCCTCCTTGGCCAAGGGGAGCCTCGGGGAGAGCGCATAATTTCAGGGCTGGCAGTGCTGTCTGCACAAAGCTAGAGTTGGTTTCTATGATTACAGGGATAATAGCATGGGAAACCTGGCTGCAGAATGGCACGAGAGCAATTACAGTTGCAGTTCCCTGCAATTATCCCCATGCCCTGCAACGCAGCCCCCGGGGTTGTTCCTACAGCAGCACCTGGGGCCAGGCTGGGGGCAGGAGGACCCCAAAGAGGTCCAGACCCAAAGAGGGTCAAGGTTTGAGTGAGGCCAAAATGGTCCCCACTGCTCCCACTACAGAACCTGTTCAGTCGTGCCTGGTGGAAATCAGTTTGTTGGGTGTTGCACAGTGGAGGGAGGAAGAACGGGGACGGAGATCTGGGGAAGCCAGGGGTTTTGCTTCCCCGTGCACCCACAGAAAAGCACTTTGCTTCCTTATCCCTCAGCTGGGGATCTGCAAACATATAGCATGACAGGGATGCAATGGGAAGAAATCCATTAGAGCAAGGGAAATGCTCAAAGTCACCTACCCACAGCACTGCAAACCTTTCCCGGAGCTGGGCTGACCCCAGGGTGCAATATCATACCCTGTTTCACAACACTGCTTGTGGGCTTCTCTCTATCTTCGTGCCTAGTGGTAGAAAAAAGTGCAGTTTTTCTGGGATCTGGGGTTGATGGGGGATGCATGTGGGGTATGGGGTTCAGGGGGATGCATGTGAGGTCTGGGGTTCATGAGAATTGTGCACGTGGTCTGAGGCTCATGGGGGATGCATATGCAGTCTGGGGGTCATAGGGAATGCGTATGGGGTTGATGGGGGATGCTTGTGGGGTCTGGCTCCCCACGGTGCTGGCTGTGGGCAAGGTGCATCCAGCACCGTGCCTTGGGGCATTGCTCACCTGAGCACCGGGTGCCCTCGGCTCCTCCCAACTCTCATTGTGATGGATGGATGGTGTTGTGGAGAAGCGCTGGATGGAAAATAAATGTCAAGAATAAAAAGTGATGCTTGAAGGGCAGGAATAGAGCCTTTCCTGTGCGAGGAGCCGCGCTCCAGCTTGTGCTGTTTCAAATTAAGTTTTCAGTTTCCTAAAGGCAGCAGACAGTGCTTCACTCCATTCTGTCCCTGCTGTCATTAAAACTCGAGTGTGTTGTCTGGATACAGTATTTTGCCCTACCGTAAGAGCTCTAATCTTTTTTAGGACCATTTCTCGCCGCTATCTGCAGCCTCCCCGACCGCGGGGTGAAATACAATCGCTGTCTTCGGGAGCTGCACATCCCCTTTGTCTTCGGCAAAGGCAGAGGAAAATAACGACAGAGCAAACCGCCTGAATTTCCCCGTCCCCCTCCGCAGACGCCGTTTGTTGGGCTGCTTCCCCCGCTGCCACCCGCCTGTTGCAGGGGATGCGAGGAGCCTTCATTGTCTGCTGAACAATTCCCTGCAATTTGCTTTTCGCTTTTCCTTTAGGGCTCCTTGAATTCTTTTTACTCGGCGCTGCGTATTTTTAGCCGGCGCTCCGTCTCTCTGCTTCCCCGAACTGTTTGTGTTTGGAAAAGCCCCGGCTTTGCTGCTGGCGGTACCTTTGTGGAGCATTCCTCCTTGCCCACAAACCCTTCCCTTCCCCTCTCGCTGCTGGGAGCAGCGAGCTGCTGGCTTCTCCCATTTTCCAGTTCCTGCTGGGATCCCACAAACCCTGGGATCCCACTTTCCTCGGGGCCAGAATCCTCCTGCTTTTGCTCCTGCTGCCAGCTGAGCCCTGCCAGTCCCGATCTTTTGGGGGATTTGCACTGTGTCCCACTGTGTTGGATACTAGAATCAATTTATTTTCCAAAGGGTGGTGATGCAGTGGCACAGGCTGTCCTGGGAGGTGGGGGAGTTTCCCATCCATGGAAGTGTTCAGTGCTGGAGATGTGGCACTGGGGGACGTGGTCAGTGGACATGGTGGGATGGGTTGGGCTTGGGGATCTCAGAGAGCTTTTTCAACCTTTGTGATCCTATTTTTACATGATTCTGGCTTTGGTGCTGATGCCAGCATCGTCATGGTGCAGTCAGGGACCAGCACGTGGTGGCCACCACCTCTGTCTCCCAGCAGGGCTCCCAGCCCCAGCACTCATCCGAGCCCCAGGCAGAGAGCCAGCTCCCACTTATCCTCCAGGCAAGGTGGCATTGGGATTTGGAAGAGCTGACTCCAAATGTTGGCTCTGCCATGGGCTTCCTACATGGCCCAAGGCGAGGCACAGAGTATCTCTGTTCCTCATCTGTGCAAACCAGGTAATCTTTGTTTTCTCCCACTGTTTATTTTGAGTGTGTGTTTGGAGACAGGCTGCTCCTTTCCTTCTGTCTTGTTTGTACAGTGCTTGTGAAGCACTGAGCATCCTGCTCGTAGCTGCTGGGCAAAGAGTAAATGGTCACTGCAATTAGTGGTAGTCATCATCATAAAAATAATAATAAATCTTGCGCCTCGCTCTGTAAAAACCCAGTCTCATCTGAAGATGCTCCCAGCTACCATCAGCAAACAGTGTGTATTTATTTCCTCACCTTTATAGAATCACAGAATTGTTGAGGTTGGAAAAGAGCTCCCAGATCCCCAACCTCAACCCATTCTCACCATGCCCACTGACCACGTTCCCATGTGCCACATTTGCACGGTTCTTGAGCACCTCCAGGGATGGGAGGTTCTTGAGCACTTCCCTGGGCAGCCTGTGCCAATGGTTCTTTTTATCCTCCTCCTTATCTGTGCTGGTGACTGGAGGTGCAGCCCCAGCACTGTGTCTTTAATTCCCATTTTCATGAGCATCACTGCACTGTGGCTTAGGAGAAAAATGGGATCTCTGTTAATCTTGCTGCCAATATCTCAGAGCTGTTTCTGCTATTTCTTAATAACAAACTGCCTTTCTCTGTTGTCTTTCAACATCAGATGAGTTCTTGTTCCCATTTCCCTTTAATAAGTGTTATTTTGCTTCCATTATTACTCAATAGTAAAATCTCTTCCCGTCGACTTGGGCAGAAGTGGATTTACGGCTATGAAAATAAACTTGGGCGTGATGAGATCTTGTCATTTTATTATCTATAAAGTACTCCGCATGACTTTGTAGTTATCAGAATGTAATTATACATTTAGACTTTTCCACCGTCTCTGTTTTGTATTCTTCTTAAAAGGGAAATGATGAAAACTCAGAAACCCACTCTTAACTAGAATTTACAACACAACCACCATTGGCTTTACCCTGGCTTCTTCCAGGGGCAAAAAAAAAAAAAGAAAAAAGAAAAAATCTCCATCTGTCGGGACAGTGCAGATCTGCCCAACGTGGTGTTCATGTTTGGACACATCATTGGGATTTTTTTTTTTTCATGTGCGTTTCCTGGTTGGAGGTGCAGGATTTACTGCCGGGTGCTAATTGTCATCGGAGGTGCTGGGTGTGGGCAAATCGTTGTATAATGCCCGCACCCTTCGGGCGGCTCAGGGTGCGGTGCTGTCTTGGCCTCACCGTGCAGTTTAAGATGTATTATTACCCAAAAGCAGCACGCCCTTCCGTGCTCCTTTGTTTTTATTGGGATAGTTCTGGTCCTGCTCTCTGAGTACCCAGCATGGTTGCAGCTTGATGTTGGATGTCCAGCCAGCCCTGCTGCCCCTGTGGAGCTGTGCATGGGGAGCACATCAACCATCGTGGGATCACAGGATCAATCATCACGACATAGAATGATTACAGCTGGACTCAGTGATTTCTGAGGTCTTTTCCAACCTTCATGATTCTGTTGATGATTCTGTCACTTGGGTTGGAAAGGCCTTAAAGCCCACCCAGTTCCAAATCCCTGCCATAGGGACACCTTCCCGTAGACTGGGTTGCCCAAAGTCCCATCCAGCCTGGCCTTGAGCACCTCCAGGCACCTTCAATCAATCCTGGCACCTTCTCCATCCTGCAGTGAGACGCCTTTGGCACTGATACAAGGGCAGGTGGCGTGGTTGGAGACAACTGGGATGGGTGCTGGTTTGACCCAAGAGGAGCTCAGATCTTCCCACAATGGATGTGAAGTGGGAAGATGGGGTCACATGGATGGGAACATGCCATTGTTGCTTCCCAAAGTCAGTGCAGTTGCTTTGCACCTGTGCTTGAAAGGGAAGCATGAATTCTTTTTTAGGGACTTTGGGATGGTTTGCCCTGCGTAAGGACTTTCACGGGGCTTTCTGAATTTTGCACTTGGTGTCTGTGCCATTCCACCCGTCTGCCTTGGCTTCTCATTTCACCATCCCCTATGTCCAACCACGTTGGAACCAATCATTTCTCCAAATGGAGACTTTTCTTGCAAATTTCTTAGGTCAGAACTGTCCCATTGCTTTCTGTAAGCACATCACACGTCACACCTTCTCTACCCGAGCAGAAACCATGGTGGCTCATCCATCACTTCCACCTGGCATGGAGCACCCACCATGTCCGTGTCCTTTGCGCACCTCTGAGTCTCCTCTCCTCTCCCACCACTCTGTTCTCACTCCATGAAGGATGTTACTACTTTTTCTTGCCTGAAGTGTAGAGGCTGTGTTTAAATGACACATCCAAGGCCAACTCAGAGAGAAGTCTCACCTTCCCCATGCCACATGATTGACTAGGGGGGCAATGACGCAGCCCTCTTATTAGGGTAATATAATTTTCCATCTCAAATAGGAACTGGGGATGTTTTAATGATTGGGCTCATTAGGTGGACTTTCCACTTAAAGTGTCTGGCTGGCAATTAAGACTGGGAGAAGCATGACTGATGACCACACCTTCTGTGACTTAATGGGGAGTCTGAAGGCTGATCTTATTATCACACCGATACACTCTGTGATAAAAAAGAATTTAAGATACTCTCCAGAGATTTATGTGCCCATTAGGAAGCTGCCAGGAGAAGGTTAAGAGAACTTGTAAGGTCAAAGCCGAACAGAGGGAAATACTAAATGCTTGGGATCGGGGACAGAGGACCCAGTTTCTGCTCTTTGCTCCGCTCCTGACCCTTTACATGGTCCTTAATGCACCATTTGGTTTCTGGTTTCTCTCCTGTGCTGCTCACCCACCTGTTTCCAGGTGGATCTTGTCTCCTTTTTCCCTTTTTCAATAACAGTTTCCCCATCCTCAGGGCTTTAGTGTGCTTCTGCTCTTACCCACATAGTCGGAGGAGCAAGGACCACCTCCTATGGGAGACAAGGGATAAAAAGTGCATGGAGTGAAAGGAAGTGGTGTTCAGGGCAGGGAGGAGGCAGCTGAAATCTAAAGCAAAGAAAAAGGTTAGAGCCAAATTTCTATTCTCTTCCAAGAAATGTCCTCTTGGGTCCTCAGTGATTCCCCAGCCAATTCTGCCCATGTTAAAATGTGACCCACCATAATATTTTACTGAAGCCTGGTGTTTAATGGGCTGGAACTCATTGCAGAGCTCACAGTGCAGCTCCAAGCCTCCTGTTGGGGACCATTTTCCCAACATCAGTTTGGTGTGGCTTGTCATGATGTTGGCCTTGCTGATAGGTTGGACACCCTGGATACGAGAGCTGGCTCCTTCAGCTTCATACTTAGCTTTCATGTCCTTAAGTACAGTTGAGGAAATAATTCAGCAAAATACGTTTTAGTCCAACACAGAGTTTTGATGACATTAAACTCTCTGGCACTTGGGTCCATTTGGTCAGATTAATAGACAAATTGTCTATTGTCTAACGAGTGGAAGAGTTTCATTCCAACATGAGCCTGACTTGCACATGGAACCCAATTGATTTGCATCAACCCTCCCTTTGTTTTTAATTAAACATGCTCTATGACAGATGCCCAACACTGAGGCAGTGGAAAAAAGAAAACAACCCATATATTACTTAGATTTGTGTGAAAAATAACTGAATATGAAGGCACTGGCTTTATGTCTGTAAGGAATCCCTTCGAAGTTGATTTCTTTGACCTTGGAGGCTCTACGTAATTTCCCCTCCCCTCTCCCTTCCTTACTGTACTCCCATAATCTCCGTCCTGCTTCCTTCTCTTCCCACATTGCTCCGCATCCCTATTCATGTGTTTGAAGCTCTTAGGGGCAGTCTGGCCTCTCCCACCCATTTTCATCATCTATTCTCTTACCCAGGCTTCCCATCCTCAAGTTGCTCTTTCCTCCCTCCCCTTGGGAAATGGGAAATGAGGGAACCTTCACCTCTGCCTGGCCAAGTGTAACAGCACACTTGCTGCGTTCAGCAGGGGATGAGCTCCCTCCCTCTGCTTGGACAGCACAAGGACTCCACCCATAGCATTAGTCCTATAATCACAGAGTGACCTTGCTGGGCTGAACCACATCATGGGAAGGCTTGCAAACTGTTTGTAACTGCTTTTCCCTTCCTACAAACTCCACTGTCTTCTCTATCACCCCATGCTGTTCCCATGCTCGGTGGTTGGGGATGTACATCCAGTATAAGGGAGTGTCCTAGCATCCCACCAGCATCTAAAATGCTATTTTTTAATAAAGAGGTTTCGGTCAATGAAAAAACATCCTTCAGGTAGGATCTGGTGCCAAACTGAGTTGTTGGCAACCAGCCTGCAGCAGGGGGTTAGAACTGGATGAGCTTTGGGGGCTCTTCCAGCCGCACCATTCTATTGCTCTACGACCTTTGGGTTCCCTTCCAACCCAACCATTCAATGGTTCTGTGATCTTTGAGGTCCCTTCCAACCCAACTGTGCTATGGTTCTATGAATTTTATGCTATAAAAATTGCTACAGAGCTACAGTTTTGTGAGCTCAGAAAATGGGTTTCCATATCACTGTGGGTGGATGGGAACACATCAGTGGGACAAACAGTCTTAAGACCATAGAATCACGGAATCATTAAGGTTGGAAAAGACCACTAAGATCCCCAAGTCCAACCCCAGCCCATCCCCACCATGCTCAGTGACCATGTCCCCAGGTGCCACATCTACCCCAGTCTTCTTTCCAAAGAGCAGATCCAGCTCTGAGTAAAGGTGTGTACGCATGCACACCCTTACATGGGAATAAGTAGGCAAGAGAGTGGCAGGAACTGGAGGTTAAACACAACTCTCACCCAGCATTTATCCAAGCAAGGAAATTTCTGACTGCCTGTTCCCTAGGAGGGCAGAATATGAATATACTCCCCATGCAGGTAAATAGTCACAGCGATTTCACAAGGACTCGAATTCCTCCCATAGTGTGAATATGAGCTAAAAAAAGGGTAAGAGCGCTTGGTTTGATGGAGAACTGCTCTCCTTTGGCTGATCTTGCCAGGCTGCAGAGTTCATTTTTCCACTGACACATCTCTGATAAAGAGCATGTGGCACAGGGAGCCAAGTGATTGTGTTGTCATGGCAAAGCCGAGCGAAAGAAGAGCAAGATTTAACATCGAGGATGCTCGGAGGCTGGGAGGAAAATGGCCCACAGCCATAAGTCATGCAGCATAGCTGAGATGGGCTATGCATTTTTTGCCAAGTGCGGGCTGCTTGGTGACTGACATGAAATGGGCACAGGGTTTGGTCCAAGTCTTGGTGGGCACAATTCCACGTCGCAGAAACCAGCGGTACCAGTGACGCTACTGCTGACAGCCTCCACAGAGAGATGAGTTGTCAGATTGGCCCTGAGGTGACAAAAAATAACAATCTGGAGAATTTCACATCAAGAGACCTTCCTTCTATTGAGCAGAAAGAAGAGAGGGTGACCCTGAAAAGCACATGACTATGACAAGGTGTTTAATGTGCTCCGGAGCGGTTGGTTCCATAGCAATGCCTGCTGGGGATGGGGGGCTGAGATGGTTGCAAAGCAGGGGAGCCCTGCAGGGAGACCAAGGATGCACTGCACACCTCTTTCTGTGCAGCCACTGTGGGCTGTGATGCAGCACTGCCCTGTGAGCACAAAAGGAGTTCTGCCTCCACCACCGCCCATCCATCACCTTCTCACAAGCCTGGAAGCAAAAAGAAGGAGAAAAAAAAAAAAGGAATCACGGGAAAATAAAGAAGCACTGCAGCCAGCGAGCTGTCCTCCGTATTCCACAATTCTATAAATTTCGTTCTTCCCTTCCTCTTTAATCACCAGGCATATAAAACACGCTTGCAGGAGAATCATATTCTCCCCATTAAAGTTTCAGGGGAGAAATACCGGTCCCATCTGCCTGTTCAGCAAAGCAGGGCAGAGCAGGGCCGTTTTCCTTTTCTCCTCCCAATCTGCTTTATGGCAGGAATTGTCTCTTTTAGGGCTGGCCATTCATAGCAGTTTCTCATTGCAGGCTCCTCATAATTATATGTGTCCAGGGGATCCGCGTCATCCGTGCGCCTTTTGGATGGGCAGGAGAAGAAAGCATCCTTCCCATCTCCTAAGTGACCCCCAGGGTCTCCTCTGTGCTCTCCTAAGGCTGTCACAGACAAACGGCTCGGATGGTTATTGATAACCGTGCCCTCGGAACTCCTTCCTTGTGCAGAAGGACACGGCCCTGTTTTTGCCACGGAGCCTCATCCTTATGCAGCGGCACTCAAAATACTGAGGACTGAAGCTGGCTGCAGATTTATGCTCCTGCTCTGCTGCTGTTAAGGTTGCCCAGCTCTGTGCGTAAATCTGAGCGTGCCGTGCTTAGGGCAGTGTGCATTTCCAAGAAGCAGCAGAAGGGATGGGCTGCCAATCACTGCACATCACTGCAAGGCGCTGCCAATCACTGCACATCTCTGCCAATCACTGCACATCACTGCAAGGCACTGCCAAGTACTGCAAGCCAATGCCAAACTCAGGCTGTTTTGTTTTTTTGCTGGGCGAGAGCAGCCACAGAGGGATGTGTGTTCTCCTTCCTGATGGCTTGGCCACAAAAGCAGCTCTTTTTTGTTTATTTTTGGGGCAAGAAGATGTTTGGCTTGACGTTGGTTCAGGTTTTTATTTTTAAAGCGTCATATGAGAAATGCAGCAAGAGGAAACCACACTCTGTTCCTTAAAATAAATGGAAGGAAAGACAGTGCTGTGCAAATATTCTCTGATGCACGCAATTGGTGTGCATGCCACAGAAGATGTTGCACTGGGTCATATGTTTTCCTATGCACCATGCTTCCATAAGGCTTGGTGGGGTGCTGGGGCTTGCAAAGTGCTGTAGCTTGCAACATGCAGGAGCTCCATGGTGATGCCCTCTGCAAGGGGGAGAGCACCCCTCTGTTCCCCAGGAATGCCAGCAATGCTCCCAACGCCTGGCACTGGCCTCAGGGCGGGCTTAGCAAACAGAGGCAGTGGTCAGGACTTGCTGTGAGTGCAACTGCAAACATTGCTGAAGTGCCAGCTTGGGTGAGGAAAGCCCCGGCTCCTGTTTGATGCTGGTGTGCTGCTTTGAAGTGCATTGCTGGTGAGGTGCTGGGTCCCTCCCTGCCCATGAGACTAATGGAGATAGGTGCATACACATGAAAACGCAAGGTAAGAAAAAAGAAAAATACACAACATGAAATGCAGGGTATTTGGGAACGTTTTGATGGGTTTCATGGGGCAAATGGGGAGAATAAATCATTGTGCTAATGGGGGGCATTTGTGGAACAACATAATGTGTATTAGGAATGGCAGAGATGAGAGGGTGGATGAGTGGATGAAGAGGTAGACTTCCAGGTGTCTTGTTTTACTGTGGCCTTTTAACTCCCTTTAGAGAACAACACGTTTAAGCAGAGACTGACATATCTGAGCAGTGAAATGCAAAACGCAGGTAGAGAAATGATAGGGAAACAGAAACATAGAATGGTTGGATTGGAAGGGACCTTGAAGGTCACAGAATCATAGCATGGCTGGGTTGGAAAGGACCTTGAAGATCACAGAGCCATAGAATGGTTGGGCTGGAAAGGACCTTGAAGATCACAGAGCCATAGAATGGTTGGGCTGGAAAGGACCTTGAAGATCACAGAGCCATAGAATGGTTGGGTTGGAAGGGGCCCCATAGCCCTCCACCTGCTCAGGCTGCCAAGCCCCATCCATGGCCTTGGACACCTCCCAGGATGGTGCTGTGTCCCCAGCCCACCTCTTGTGCTCTCCCTGTAAGCCAGGAGCTGTCAGTAAATCCCATGCCAACATCTTCATGGTGCAGCTTGCACACCTGGACCTGCTCACTTTTGATCTGGCTGGAAAACTATTCTGCATATAACTGGAACTTGTCTCTACAGTGCTGCAGACCCAGAGTAGCATCACTGAAACCCCTGGATTCAGTGCATGGTCACACCAGTTGAAGTAAGAACACGTTTACCCCAGAAAAGCCCAACCAAAGCGTAAAATTCATCTGTTGAGCCCCAGCAGCCAAGTGCTGGCTGCAGGCAGTGCCCTTTAATCCAAACTCTCCTCTGGACTTCTCCTTTGAGTCCAGGCACGTGAGCAGCTCCAGTGTCCCTGGGAAATGTTTCCTTGTAAAGCCTTTGTGAACTCGTTGCATGCGTTTATGCCACAGTTATCACGCGTGTAATTTAGGCTGACATCGTAATGACAGCACGGCGAGTTCAAAATGGAGCAGTAAATATAGTTGTTAGGGGGAAAAAAACAAAAAGATCCCTGCCCATCGTCCCGAATGCCTCCTCACGTCATGGGAGGGTACAGATGGAGTCCAAACACCATCAGCAATTCTGGGTCCCAGCTGGAAGCTGCCTGGAGTCCAGGGCAGCCAAAGCAAACAGGCAAGAGCAGCTCTCTTTGTGGGGCAGAGCTCTCTTTGCAGATCAGAGCTTTTTCTCCTGATTTCCTTTCTTTCTGGGGGAGAGCGCCCTGCACCACCCCATCTCCTGGAACCATCTGAACAGTTAACCCTACTGACTGCCTGCTATTTCTCCATGTGCTCAAGCTGTCTAACAGGAGATCTTTTCTTCTGCTTTTTCCAGGTTAAACCCTGTGTTTCCCACTGGCTGTGGCTGCATTCACCATTCTGGGCCCTGCTAACACACACACATCTGCAGGACCGGGACAATTAATTCAGCTGCCTTTCAGCTTTCCAGCAGGTTGGTACGGAAACCAGGGGCTCTGCTTGCAGGAGGAGCTAAGACACAAATAAGGTCTGAATGTGACCCCTGATCTGTAGTTAAATTGCTCCATACCTTGAGAGATGGATCATATTGTCCCCTGCAGACAGGAAGCTGTCTTTGGATATGCAGTGCCTGGCCACACGGTGAGGTTATGCTCATCTGTTACCTCTGGTCTTTAGAGAGCTCATTAGCTGCTGGGTTCACATAGCAGAAGACTGGATGAAAGCACTGTTCCTTCCCCAGCTGTCCTTGCGGCGGATTCATGTTTGCTTTGCAAAACATTCAGCTCTTGGGCTGGGGATCTGTGTGCCTCAGAGATTCACGTGGGCAGGAAGAGTGATGCAGAAAAGTCTGGCTTTGCAAGAAAATGGTCGTAGAATCACAAAATGGTTGGGTTGGAAGGGACCTTGAAGATCACGGAGCCGTAAAATGGTTTGGTTAGAAGTCACCTTGAAGATCACACAGCCATAGCATGGTTTGGCTAGAAGTGACCTTGAAGATGACAGAATCATAGAATGGTTAGATTGGAAGGGACCTTGAAGATCACAGAGCCATAGAATGGTTGGATTGGAAGGGACTGCGTGTGACTAGGAGGACACTCGTATGGGTAGAAACTGGGTGGATTTCATCCCAAAGATGTTCTCTCCTTTTTGCTTTGGGGTTTGCCATTGGCATTTCTTTTGGAAAGGTGATAGTATGACAGGGTGGCCTGGGAAATATCCACAAGGCTAGGACCACATCAACAAAACCATCATGCTTAAGAGTTAAGTTAGAGGTGGTGCTGTAACAGTCAAACTGACCCAAATTATCCTGGGTTAAATTACCATGGGGAGACACTGGCATCTTTTAGGGGGTCAGCTGTGTGGGGCTGGGTGCCTTCTGCAGTCCACGATTCTATGGAATTTTTGCCCCATGGTGGGGTTGGCCATGGGAGCATAGGCTGAAGCCAGGACCCTCTTTCAGGTTATGGCTTTAAATTGTACCAGGGGAGGTTCAAGTCAGATATTAGGAGCAATTTCTTCTCCAGGGTCATCAGGCACTGGCACAGGTTGCACAGGAAGATGGTGGATTCCTCATCCGTGGAGGTGTTCCACAACTGTGGAGATGCGGCACTGAGGGATGTGGGCACAGTGGGGTGGGTTGGAGTTGGGCTTTGGGATCTCGGGATCCTTCTCCAACCTTCACGATTCCGTGATTCTGTGATTCTGCTCCTGACGCAGAGAACCGAGCAGAGTTCCTGCAGGCTGCATTGCTGCTCTGCAGAGTCACCTTGCAGAAACGAATCTGCAAAGCCACTTCTGCTCCCCGCTGCGTGTCCCTGTGGGAGCTGCTCTGCACTGGCCGTACCGGAACATCCGTATGCTTAGAGCTAAGGGCTTTGACAGCAATTAGAAATGAAGCAGGAAAAATCATGTTTTCGGAGGAAAATCCCCCCCCCGTGTAGGCGAGGCCGTCAGTCCCCGTGTTGGAGCCTGCCCATACCTGCTGCCAGCCGGCCCCATCCTGCTCCAGCACCGCTGCAGCTCCGCTCCTCGCTGCGTTCCTGCACCCCACGCCCAGCACCAAAATAGCGATCCCCCCCCCCCTCCTCCCCACCCTCCCGTGACTCAGGCGGCCAGCAGCACCACGCACATCTGCTTCTCATTCCGTGTGCTCCGACCCTTTTATTTATACTCCCCGAGCCCTTCCTTTGGCATTTCTCTCTCGGGATGGAGAAGAAAACAGGGAGCGGCTCCAAGGCTTCCCTCTCCTTTCCCCAGCTTCTTTGGGACCCCCGGCTGGACCCTCCCAGCTCCATGGGGGTATTTATTGCACAGTAAGGCTGTGCCCGGCGCCTTGCCCGGTCCATTGCAATCTGTCCACCCGGAAGGCCAGCAGCCAAACCAGTTTTCCGTGGTTGAGTCGGGCACATTTTCCGCCGTGTTTTTTGTCAGGAAGCAAACCCACCCAATGTGTGCGCCGCTCAATGGGAGCCTTTTTGTGTGTGGGTTTTTTTTTTTTTTTTTTTCGTTGTTGTCGTTGTTGTTGTAATTCCTTTTCCTCTCTCTGGCTGTGGCGAGGAGTGGAGGGGCTGCCCCAGGGTGAGCACAGGAGAGCTCAGAATGGGAGGAAATGTGTGGGTTTTTTTTTTTTTGCCATTTTTAAGGCCATACACACATCCCATGCTGGAGGTGCAGCTCCCTTGGCACCAAGGTGGGGACGAAGGAAAGCAGCCAAAAACACATGGGCTAAAATGCCACCATCACCATCACCCACCCCGTGAAACCCCAGCGAAGCACTGTAGAGGTGCTGGAGAACGTGGTTGAATGGCTCAGGGTTCATCCTGCTGGGACACATGAGGATTTTCCTCCTGTTCTCTCTTTTATTTTCTCTCCTTTGGGATTATTATTATTATTATTATAATTCCCATTTGAGTGGAGCGGTTGCACAGGATGAATGGGAAGACGGCTGCCTTATGCTTGATGTGCTTTGCTCCCCTCAGAGGACTTATGTGCACACAGACCTATAGGCGCACGTGTGTACATGTATATTTACACCCCACTGGCATAGGAAGTGGAAATGTGCAGACACCTGGATCGTGTGCTCTATTGGTGACGCCACGCTCAGAAGTGTTCTGAACACCCAGGTGTGTCCTGGAGAGCAACAGGGCTCGAGTAGAGCCCTGCAGAAAGGATTCTTGTTGGGCATGAAGCACCTTCAGCAGTGCAGCGTGTCCCAAAAACAAGCAGAGAGGAGCAAAAGGGATGCAGGGCACCCTAGCCTCCAACCAGCCCCAGCCTCATTACCCAAGAAGCTGCTTCATTAAAAAGAAGAAATGTTTGACAACGAAGGCAGCAAGGACTGGAATCAGTTGCCCAAAGGAGTTGTGGATGCCCCATCCCTGGAGGTGTTCAAAGTTGGTTGGATGGGTTTTTGGGCAACCTGATCTGCTGAGAGGAGTTCCTGCCTGTGGTAGGAGTTGGAATTAGATGGTCTTTAAGGTCCCTTCCAACCCAAACCATGCTGCAATCCTATGATGGGGGTCAGGAGTTGGATCAGAATGACTTTAAGGTCTCTTCCAACAAAAAAAAACATGCATCCATGTTGGATGCAACCACCTCATACTCGCTCCCATAGCTTTTCCCACACCATGGCTAATTCATTCACCCCAGCCCTGTGAGTTGGTGCAGCCCTCAAAGCACCATCTAGAGCAAGGCTGTGCCTTCTGTACAGCTCCAGTAATTATGTTTATTTGCCTGCTCAGGCTCGTTTATCACTGGGATCCCCCTTTGCCAAAACCTGCTCAGCACAAGAGATGGCCCCGTAATATGGCATTCGGTTTTAAACCAGCTGCTGCCCACAGTGACCTACAGCTCCTGCTTTTGGAGATTTATATGAACTCTAAAACTGGAAAGGGTGCTGGGTAATTTCAAGAAGCCAGAAAAAAGAAAAGCAGCCCTTCAATTATAGGAAGCAGTGAGCTAAGCTCTGTTCTTGCCAGAGCTCCTCTTTGCTTTTATCTGGGACCCCAAAAATGTTTTCAGCATCCACATTGCATTGGTCCCACCGTGTGTGGGGCTGCTGGATGGAATGAAACGTGGGATTCACTGGGTATCCAAACCCAAGCTTTGTCCTGGAACCAAGGAGCTGGATGTGAATTGGTGCTCAGGTTGGGCTGTGACCTTGGTGCCAGTATGGGGATGCTGGGACTTTGGGGATGGTGCCAGTAGAAATAACCAGAAATCTCACAGTCTAACTTAAGTCCCTTATGTGTTTGGGGCTGTTGCAGCTGATGGCAACCAGATCCTACAGAAGGTCATCAAGTCTGAGTCTTATTTTCTGTATGGGTTCTGGAAACGGGAAAGAATGGCTGTTACTAAAACAGAGAAGTGCTAAAGTACAACACTGCCAGGACTGATGGGCTGGAAGGGGTTCTCCAACCCCTTTTACTTTGGATTCCCTTATGGGACTTCATGTGAATTTTGTTTTTGGATGAATCAAGGAATCTCTGATGTTGGAGAAGACCCCAAATACTAAGTAGTGTGTGTAGGGTCCCTGCAAGCTCAGCGTGCCAGTGAGATGGTAGCTGTTAATAAGGGTAAATCCTGGTGTGCTCAGGGATTTTACTCCAAGTGTTGATACTTGGAAAATCTGGTTAGTGTTGGAGAGCTACCATGCTAGAGGCCACCCATGTGATCTCAATCCCTGAAGCGTTATTTACGTGACCAAACCCTGTCCCCCTTCCCAGCAGCAGCCCATAATGCCCCCTCCAATCCTCACTCTGAGCATCCTCCCAGTCAGCGTGACCCTGTTTGCATCCTTCCTCACACAAAAGCATCACCTTAGACACCTCTGCCCTAGTCTACCTTGCCTAGATCTAAGCAAAAGCATCTTTTTTTTTTTTTTTTTTTTTTTTTTTGGAGAGGGGGAAGGGAATGCTCGGTTTTGGGTGGAGAATCCTATTATGAGCCATTTTCCTGGCTCAGCCTCGCTGTCCCAGGGCAGGATTTGTCCCAGAGGCAACGCCGCTCCCCGTCAGCTGGCAATATTTCCATTGAACTGCTCCCCTCCCACCGCACCCCTGGGCCTGCCGTCCGTCATCCCCATGAGAAAGCCGATGATTCCCCTGCAGGGAGGCAGCGGTGGGTGCTCAGCACCAGGGCAGAGCGATGGAGGTGAAGCCCCACCTTCCAGCCGCAGGGAGAAGCACTGGGTGCGAAGGCGGGTGGTTAATCACACCTTGTGCCGGAGACAAGATGTTCAGTGGGGAGGCGTGCTTAGGGAAATATTTGCCTTTGTGGTTTTTACATCCTCCTGCCCTTCAACATGATCCCAGCACTCACTCTGAGCCTCTGAGGATGGAGTGTGAGTGGGTCTGTGCTGGGAGAGTTGTCCACCGCCGTCCCCCCATTCCTTGTTGGTGGATAAGTCATGGGAAGGGGGGAAAGAACTTTTCCAAGGCAGCAGTGGCGTGGGAGCATCCCTGCTGATGCAGAACATCCCCAGTCTGGAGCTGTGCAAATCAGCGTATCTGACAGAAAGGAGCTGTTCTGTTTTGACAGATGAGGGTAATCTCACATGCACATCTTAATTGCTTCATTAGGAAGGTGCAAATAAACCCGGGGTAAAAAGGGCTGTACATGAAGGGCTGGTGGATGGAGGAGGGAGAGCAGCCAGCCCACCCTGGCTGCAGGGATTGGGAAAGAGCAGCGGGAAAGAAAAGAAGGAGCAGAGCCAAAGTGTCAATCCCTTGAGTGCTGAGCACCACAGACACAGGAGTTTGCATGAAAGGGAATGGGGATGAGCAGAGCAGCTTGGATCCTGCTGCTGCCTCACCTGCAGCTGGATGTGGTCCATATCCCTTTGGGATGCTTTGCTGGATGGTTGGATTATTCAGATCTCAGACAGAGCTTCTGCCTGCAGGGACTGAGCACTGAGGATGCTATGCTCCATGAGGAATGGTGTGGTTGCATTTGGGATGAGTTTGAGCAGTCCTGTGGGTGTGCATCAGAGGTGGCTATTCTTTCAGATTGGGGCATTTCTTTCAAATGTGGGCATTACTTTCTAAGTAGTTCCATGTGCCTGCTCCTACACGATGGAAGTACGACCAATATAGAATCACAACGTTGGAAAAGACCTCCGAGATCCTCAAGCTCAACCCCAGCCCACCTCCACCATGCCCACTGACCATGTTCCCAAGTGCCACGTCTCCATGGTTCTGGAACACCTCCAGGGACAGGAACTCCAACACCTCCCTATTTAGCATGCCAGTGCCTGACCACTCTTTGGAGAAAAACTCCAACCAACCTGAGAGCAGCATCTTGCAGGACCCTTACATGAGAAAATAAGGCTTTTTTTTTTTTTTTTTTTATTTTATTTTATTTTTTTTTATGTGAAAGAAGTGAATGAGTTTGAAGCATTCCCATAAATGCAGTGACCTCAGCCTGGTCAGAACATGGCTACGTTAGGTGCCCTCCACCTTTTCTCCTTCCTAAGTTTATTTTATCAGTGGGATTTTCTGTGTAGCTCCGTGAGATTGGTTCAGGATTTGTGTGGGGGAGTGACATCTTTCCTCAGACACTGGGGCTGTGGATGCTGGTTTTGTGCCTGGGATTTCTAAGGACCCCACCCTGTGCTTGGGAGGAGGGAGAGGAGGAAGCTGGAGGAAGGCTCTGCTCCCACCCAGCCCAGCAGTCCTTCCCCAGGCATGGGAACCACAAGGACACTTCTCAGCCTGAGTGCCCAAGGGGAAAAATGCCCTCTCTGCAAATTTATGTAAATGAATTACCAGCATTGTCTTGCTTCCTACCCACCTCCAAACTATCCAAATGAGATAAAATCACCTTTAATTTGCTGGCATCCTGTGAAGTTATTGCTTTCCTGAGTGCTTTGCTTAACAGAACCACATCACGAGAGGACCGGGAGGGGAAAACAAAGGAAAATGAGTCCATTTACACCAGCGGGAGCTGTGCGTTGTTTTAGAAGCATAGCATCACAGAATGATGAAGGTTGGAAATAACCTCTAAGATCACTAAGTTTAACCTCAGCCCATCCCCGCTGTGCCCACTGACCATGTGTAGGCACAACATCTGCCCTTTCCAATCCTTGTTAACACGGGGAGTCACAGCAGTGTTCCTCCTATCTTCCAATTCTAGTTCTCTTGCTCTCTTGCTGATGATGCCTGAACTGGAGAGGATAGACCCAAGTGTCTGGGGAGAAGTGAGGATACCTCTGCAAACAATTGTCAGGGTGGTCCGGTGTCTTGGTTTTGATATCTTCTGCACTCAGAGCGTGATCTGGTGGTTAGTGATTAACGTAGACTGACATGAAGATGCATTTCTTCATGTGACAACCTTTTCGTGCTAATTCTTCTTCCAAACAAAAATGAAAATGACCAAGACTGCAACAGACATTTAATTTCTCTTACTGTTTTCATCATGGAATCACTAAGGTTGGAGAAGACCTCTAAGATCCCCAAGTCTAACCACAGCCCATCCCCACCGTGCCCACTGACCATGTCTCATTTTAGGATATCTTAAGGAGATACCTTTGTGTCTCCTCCTTCCGAGAGACTTCAGGGAGTCCTTCAGGGACTGTTTATGATCATACACTCACCTTGGAGAGCACATCAGATTTGCTTTCGTTTATGGGCAGTTTAAAAGGAGATCTTCTACGGAGCTGGCACATCTGGTTAACATGGTGAATCCCAGCATGCTGTAATGAATCAATTTGTTTCAGACAACAGCCATAATTAGCACGGAGCTGATGCTCAGGCTAGGGGATGCAAAGCTGCATCTTCAGTCCTTGGCCACAACCTCCAGACCTGTGGCACCTGGTCCTGTGCCAGGGAGTCCAAGGACGGGACTGGAACAATCACAGCTCCTGGGTGAAGTCAGTCCCCAAAGCGTCGTATGGAAGGGAGGGCACTCCCTGCACAGTCCCGTTTTGGAGGTGTAGGTGCCAACACTCAGCAGTATGAAGCAATGCAGCATAACCTTTTCTCCACACAGCAGATCCAGTGTGTGTCTGGAAAGATGTTGGCTGTGGGAGGATGTGGAGGAAGCACAATGGGGAGGGACTCGTTGCACAAAGTTCCTGGGGGAAGGGTGTGCAAGAGGAGCATGTGATGGTTATGAAAGGTGGAGAGGGTGGGGATTGAGGAGGAAGGAGACAGAAGAAGTAAGGGAGAGGGAAGCAGAATTAAATCCCAGAGGATGTGGAAGGGTTTAAAGGTAATGCAGAGACAAAATGGAGGCAGGTGATGGTGGAGGTGTGAGTGAGGCAATGGGGAGGAGGACACTATGGGGAGGCAGGGTTGTTTGGGTGTTACCGATTGGAAAACCCTTGCTCATGTCCTGCTGTCTGTGTTCTGTCCCGTCCTAGGGCACTAAATGAGAATATGGCCAATAGCATTGAAGATCTTATTGGGATCCCATTCCCAAACCACAGCAGCGAGGTCCTGTGTGGTCTAAACGAACAGCGACATGATGGTCTCCTCTGCGATGTCATCCTCATCGTCCAGGACCAGGAGTACCGGACCCACCGCTCTGTCCTTGCTGCCTGCAGCAAGTACTTCAAAAAACTCTTCACTACCGGCACTTTAACTGACCAGCCCTATGTTTACGAGATTGACTTTGTCAAGCCTGAAGCACTTTCTGCCATCCTCGAGTTTGCCTACACCTCAACCCTCACCATCACCACCTCCAACGTCAAGCACATCCTCAGTGCTGCCAAGATGCTGGAGATCCAGTGCATCATTAACGTCTGCCTGGAAATCATGCAGCCCAGCAGAGGGGAGGAGGAGGAAGACGACAAAGAAGACGAAGATGACGACGAAGACGAAGATGAAGATGAGGAGGAGGAGGAGGAGGAAGAAGTGGAAGATTTTGTCAATCAGGAGAACCTGACTGATGGCCCAGAAGTAAGCTGTCACCAAAGTCCTTCCAAGTCTGATCTTACTGAAGAAGCGTTTACCGAAGCACCTAAAGACTTTCCAAATCACTACCCGGCCAACAACTCCTCTGGGCACTTGGGCGTGATACGAGACTTTTCCATCGAGTCCTTGCTGAGGGAAAACTTGTACCCCAAGGCAAACATCCCTGAAAGGAGGCCAGCCCTCTCTCCTTTTGCCCCTCCCTTCTTCCCCCATCTGTGGAATGGTGATTTTAGCAGCTTTCCCCAACTCGAAGAGCCGCAGATAGACAATGGCCCCTTGGATCTGGTGATCAAAAAGAGGAAGATCAAGGAAGAGGAGGAGAAGGAAGAGCTGCCTCCGCCTCCTTTCCCTAATGACTTCTTCAAGGACATGTTTACCAACACCCCAGCAGCTCCCTTAGGGCACATTAAGGCAGAGACCGACTACAGCGCTTATCTCAATTTCCTCAACGCTACCCAATTCGCAGGAGTTTTTCCTCCATGGCCCCTGGAGGAAGAGAGGAAAATAAAGCCCAAGGCATCCCAGCAATGTCCCATCTGCAACAAAGTCATCATGGGGGCTGGGAAGCTGCCCCGGCACATGAGGACCCACACAGGGGAGAAGCCGTACATGTGCAGTATCTGTGACGTCCGCTTTACCAGGTGTGCACCCGGCGTGCTGGGGGGTGGGGGAGGCTGGCTCCGGAGCTGTTTGTCCCTTTTGTCCCCAGAAACATAGCAGAGAGAGCAGGGCCTGGTCCCCGACCCTTTGAGAAAGTGGGAGGGAGAAGAGGGAAAGAAAGAAAATGAACTCACCCATTTTGGTGAGCTGTAGATCATAGCTGCTCATCGGACAGAACTTAAGGAACCAATGGGATATTTTCAATCTCATCGTCATTTAGCACAATGGGAAAAGAGGGAGCTGGAAAACAGATGGCAGCCTGTGGCCAGAGAGCCAAGAGAGCTTCATCCCTACCACGCTGGGAGATGCGTTGAGTGGGAAGGGCACTGAGTGGAGGGAAGTCATTAGTTTGGGTTTGTGCATCATTTTGGCGTTGCTGTAGGCACCAATCAAATTACGCCTGTTTGATTATGACTGTGCTGTGCTTTCTGAGGCTGGAGCAGTCCTAACGATTGCATTTTGGTTTGCAAGGGTTGGATTCATTGCCTCTGCCATCGGCACCCCCTGACATCTCTGCATCAGCCTACATGGCTTGGGTACCTCACGTTGGGTGAGACCAGGCCTAAAGCCATGCTGCCCACAGATAGGCACCACTGCACCTCTCTGCACCCCAGCAGAGCCCTCAGAAGTGAAAAAGTAGAGCAGGCTCCAATAGAACTATGCACATGTCATGCTGCAGCTTGCTCTGAAAGTCTGGGCACATTTAACTGTAGAGCAAAGACAAATAGATTCCTGGACCTGCTCTTGCTGGATATAATTAATATCTAATGAGTACAATCTTTACCATAATAATAATAATAAAGCTTTCTGACAGGGGGATGGTGCTTCAGCTCCCGGCTGTGAGCTCCATTAGGCTGAGCCAGAGGACAATAATACAGTGGGCAAAGCAGAGATGGTGACAATGGCTGGGTCCCCGGGGTGCTTCATGTTCAGCCTCTTTTCTTCTCTCCGCTCTGTGATAACATTTGAGCAGAATTTATGTAGATGATGAGCAAAACTATGTTTCCACGCTCCCAAAAATAAGTTTCCGTGCTCCTTTCCATCTACGTGGCAGCTTCTGTGTTACGATGCATTGCCACCATTCCCATAACGGGGATAATCTGGAGGCTGTAGTGTACAGCTCCCCAAATCTGATAGGAATGACAGCTGTATCATTGGCTTTGGCTGGGGAAACTGAGGCACAGAGTGATGTTAGCACTGCGAAAATGTCTAGGAAGGCTCAGAGGAGAGCTTGGGTATCCTGACCTCTGGTCCAAGCTGTGATAGAAGGGCTGGGTCAGCAACATGGAGGAGGAGTACTGTGGGTTGGTTTTCTGGATGAATCCCTCCTGTGCATCCTTTCTGCACTTGTGGAACTGTGCAGGAGCAGAATTATATAGAGAGATACAGAGAATGAGTTTTTCGGCTGGGGCTCCCCCAAACACCCCACTGGACGCAATCACCATCACTTTGTGGGTTTTCACATTTAGGATCTGCCTCTTTCACTCCCCTCTCCCAGGGCCATCTGCCCTCAGGACTTCATTTAATAGCTCGTTAATTGTTTCAACAAAGACTGATCAGGTTCTGGTCTGCTGTGGTGCACTGCTGAAGCCCTATAGAGAACGCTGCAAAAAGTTCAGCTTTCCTACCTGGACAGCCCCAGAGGGCTCAAGGAGAAACTATTGCAGCCAGAAAGGTTAATGTTATTTGTTCACATTATTCGTGTTGTGACAGCTTGCAGAGCCTTCATCGCTCTCCTAATGCAATTGCACTGAGGATGTTCACACAGAGAGGGTGTGTTTCTCCCTCTGCTTTAACCAGCATCCTCCATTGCACCCCACAGCTGCCCCAAATGCAGCACCCAGCCCAGAAGAGCACCCACCATGGTCACCCTGTATGCAGGATTTACAGCCCTGGCATGCCGTGTGTTTATAGGAACAGCAATCCTGTGAGGTTAAACATGGCATACATGGGTTTAAATTCTATTATAGGTGAAGCTGGGAGCTCTGCTTTTCATTACTGTTTTCCAACACTTCCCATTGTGTGACCCGGTGTCCATCTGCCTGCAGCTCCACTGAATGTTATCCATTTGGGCTGCAATTTTCTGTGCCGCTTTGTCTGCTTCTGAGAACTGATTTCAGCACTTTGGGAGACTGAGGGGAAATGCGGCTTCACTAAGATCTCAGAATAATGCCATCTTTGACAGTTTCTCATTTGGCTCTTGAGTTCTGGCCCCACGGAGCACCGAAGATGCTTCTTTCTGCCTTCCAAAGTGCTGCACGAGCTGCAAACCTTGGGAAAGCACTGGGGCTGCTCCTTACAGGTGATGACCAAGTGGCTCTGTTGCTGGGGACACCTCTTTGCATCCTTCATGGAGTGCTTATATCTCTGCCTAGAGGCTTTCAGGCCCCTCTAGGTGGGACTTTTATGCCTGCAGAAGCCACGGAATCCTGCCTAGAGTAGTCCCAGATGTGATGTATGGGGCCATGGACTCAGCTTGCGCTTCCATTGCCCTCCTACATCCATCCCCACCACCCAGGTGATTTCAGCAGCACTACTGAGGCAAGCAGGAGCCCCCAGAAGAGATGCACATCCCCGTGAGCAGAGCTTCAAGATCACGGGCTCTATGTCCCCTAAGCACAGCTGGGTGAAAGACACAAGCATGGGTACAAGTGCTGGGTCTGCTCTGTCCTGTGCATGGAGCAGCATCAGCTTTCATGTAGACGCCAGGGCTGGATCATCTCACCAAAGGCAGCAGAATGGCAGGAATGAGTATGTAGGCAGCAGAATGTGGGTTCTGAGAGCTCAGCCTGCCAGCATCAATATATTTGGGCTTGTTTTTTCCTCTGTTGTCATCCTTTTATCCTTTATGTACTGATGACATTGCTCCATCTACTCTCCTCACTCCTCCCAGTGTCTTGGAAGGATCGGACTGAAAGCATTCCCAAAATCAATGGAATTCTCCCACTTTGCTATTCCATGTAGAAACCCCTCTTGTGTGTTGTGGCTCAATTCACGTGCAGCCAGCTTCTCTTATTACAACTGCGTGCCTCAGCTGTCACAAAATAAAGGAAAAAAAAATAGCTTCTGGGCTGCCAGCTTGGGAAAATATTCTGGTAGCTCTCCGTTGTTGCTTCCCACCTTAAAAATCAGGTGAGCTGTATAGATGGATGCCATGGGGATGGGTGCTGCAGCATCCCCTGCATCTGAACCTTTTGTGAGCAGGTGCCGTCGCGCAGAGCAGCGCGGTGCTGCCAGCCTCCGGCTACAAACCCGGGCTGCGGAGACACCTAGCGGCCAGATGTGGTCATCTACGCATGGAATTTATTCTGGGTAGTTTCTGTGCGTGTTGAAGGGTCTGCTAGGAAAAGTGTTGGATGCTTCGTTCCCGGAGACACCCAAGTTTGTTCTGGACAGGGCTGATGGAGCTGCGGGTGTTATGGTTCATTGCAGGGCAGCGGGATCGGGTGACCTTTAAAGGTCCTTTTCAACGCTGTGATCCTACGGTTCTGTGACCTTAATGATCATCCACAGAATCATGGAAAGGTTGGCTTGGAAAGGTCATTAAAGATTCCTTAGAAGCATAAAACCAAAGAAATGGTTTGGGTTGAAGGGGACCTTGTCACTGTTCATTACAGGGAGTCTGATGCGATGACCTTTAAGGGCCCCTTCCAACTCAAGCAATTCTATGATTCTACAATTTTTTGCCATTTGTTTAGGGTGGGTTTATCAGATTTTTCCCAACCTGAGCCATTTCGGGTTGGTCTGCAGAATGCTGCGGTGCAGGGATGAAGCCGAATTCTCTTCTTTTGCAGGCAGGACAAGCTCAAAATCCACATGCGGAAGCACACGGGAGAGCGGCCCTACCTGTGCATCCACTGCAACGCCAAATTCGTCCACAACTACGACCTGAAGAACCACATGCGTATCCACACGGGCATCCGGCCCTACCAGTGTGAGTTCTGCTACAAGAGCTTCACCCGCTCCGATCACCTCCACCGCCACGTCAAGCGGCAGAGCTGCCGGATGGCGCGGCCGCGCCGGGGCCGCAAGCCAGCAGCATGGCGGGCGGCGGGCTTGCTCTTCGGTCCCAGCGGCCCACCGGTGGAGAAGGCCTTCATGGTGCCGCCGGCTCTGGAGGAAGTAGGCGGCCTTCCCGTGTGCCTTCCCGGCCCCAGCCCCGAGCACTTTCTGAGCGGGACGAAGGCGGCGTTCAGCCTGCAGGAGCTGGAGGACACCCAGAGGAAGCTGCTGCGGCAAGCACAGCTGGACATGGAGCGGAACGCGGGCATCTTCGCCTTCGCCCTCAGCCACAGCGACAACTTGGCGGCTCAACCCTTCTTCCCGCTGGCCGACCCCTGGGGCACGGGGTTCAACGGCCTGGCGGGGCTGGGCCACGTGACACCCATGTCTGAGGCCACCAACTAGCCCGTGGTGGGGCCGCTGCCTTCCTCCCCGCCAGACTCCGCCGTGCGCTCGGGGTTGGGTCACCCGATGTTGGTGGCTCCGTCCAAGGCTGCTGTTGTGCTCAACGCTCCCAAAATGTCACTTGCCTTAGCATGGGGCATGGCCATCCCAGGGACTCTCTGCCTGGGGGACACTGGGCACCCATGAGCTGTCCAGACTTGGGTTTGGTATGTTACATTCCTTGGCCATTTGGGTCAAAAGGACTTTTGGGAGTTGATGGTTGGTTTTTTTTGTTGTTGTCTCTTTTTTTGTGTGTGAGGGCTTTTTGTTTTTTGTTCTTTTTTGTAGTTAATTCCTAACTCTGGCAACAAAACTAGTTCTGAAGGGGATCCTGGTTGGTTAGTCCTAAACCATCCAAAAAAAAAAAAAAAAAAAAAAAAAAAAAAAAAAAAAAGGCTCTGGTATCACCCAGGCGGAATCTGGGTGGAAAAGGGGATATTTTGCTTTTTTTTTTTTTTTTTCCTTCCCATTTCTCAATTTCACACAGAGAACTAAACCTCATTTTGAGCATTTTCACTTCAGTTGCTTAAAAAGGTGAAGAAAGATTTGTGGGAGAATAAGAAATGTTTTGATCCGGAGCTTTGGGAAAACAAACCACGAGGGAATTCTGAAATGAAAATCATTTCAAACCAAAGATTCGGAATTGCTCACTGAGAATTCACCATTGCTGACCATGGATGTTTGTCCTCAATTCACTCTTCCATCTAATTCCTACCCACATGTTGATGACAAAACTCAACAAAAACGCTTGGGTGTCCCTGAATCTGCAATGCTGGTTGGAAAAAATTCCAGTGCACAAATTTTCCTAATGCAGGCATCAAGGGGGTTTTGTGGGGAAGGGGCCACTGAAGATCTCTTGCAGACAGCGTTGTGTCTACTTGCCAGCAAGTAGAAATAATCTGTGTTCACCGTTTGTTGGTTCAGATCTAAATGTTAAAAACTGTGGCTTTTCTTTTCCTTTGCTTCAACAAATGAAAGGGAACGAGGGGACCGCCGTCCATCTCCGTCCGGTCCTTGGTTTGCCCATGGATGGTTCTGTTCTGAAGCAGATGGGGGCGGTAGAGCAAAACATATGGAAAGAAGAAAGAAAACCTTTTAAAGCTGCATTAAACTTTTTTTCTTTTAACTCTGTGTCAACTTCCTACATGGCAATGTTTTGTAGAGGACTGGTTCCTTCAGGTGTTTATTTTGCAGTCATTGTAAAATATCCAAAGATGCTGAGTACTGTATGATCTACAAGAACTTGAAGCACGTTGGGTTTTTTGTTTTTTAGTTTTTTTTTTCCTGATTTGTGATTTTGCTTCTTCTTCTTTTTTTTTTTTTCCTATTTGTCTATGGGGGAAAACATTTGCAGTTTTTCTATTTATAACTATTTTTATGTGATTGCTTTATGTACAAAACAATGGGGGAAAAAATGAAAAAAGAACAAAAAAAAAAAAAGGAGAGAGAAACACACATACCAATAAATTTGCCTTAGTTGCTCACGGGACAATCACCCTTAACTTTCATCGAAGCTAGAAAGCGAATGAAAATTTTTAAAGAAGAAAGAATTTTACGTATTTATTAAACTCTGAATCGATGCTGTTAAATTACTAGCAGGACTCAGTGCTCTTGCCTGTGGCCAAGCTGAGGAAGCTGAGCTGCCCCCCAACTTCGGCTCCACCTGTACAGATTTTTGGAACTCCAGAGCGATCACATGTTCTGAAGCACCCCACTGGATGGGGCTGCTGGCATGGCAATGCTGATGGCCACTAATGAGTTAAGGTTGATTCTCCCGCGTTGCGCTGGGTTGGGTTGTACAGAGCCAGGAGAGCATTTTGGGGCAGGTGGGTGGATGAGAGCAAACCCTATGGTGGTGGCACATGGTGACTCCAGGCCACAGGTTTTCTGGTGGGTGAGCGTGTTTTGGGGCTGACATCCTCATCTCATCCCAGCAGCAGAGCACTGTGGAAGGTGCCTGGAGAGCTGTGGGTGCCACATTCCTGGAGGTGCTCGAGGCCACGCTGGATGGGCTTTAACCATCTGTTAACCATCCCTTCTGAGCCAGCTGTTCAATGGTTCTATGCTTCTGCGATCTTCGAAGTCCCTTCCAGCCCAAGCCATGCTGTGATTCTGTGACTCAGTGCTGTAGGGCTTTATGCAGCTCACGGGGTGGTGGTCCTTGATCATCTTACCCCATGTCCTGTGGTCCTGACAGTGGACACCGTTGTGAGCCCGTTATTCACGCTGCAGCTAAGAAGCTGCAGAATTTCCAAGTTATTTTAATGCTATTTTTTAAAAGAGGTGCAGAAGCCTGGAGGGTAGGTTGTGGGTATCAGCAGTGGGACCCACTCCATGTCATTCAAATTCCACACTAGAGAACAGGCACCCTGTGCCTATTGGGACACCCCCATGCTGACCGTTTCAGGTGTGCTTTAGGAACGTGGTTAGTGGGCATGGTGGGGATGGGTTGGACTGGATGATCTTGAAGATCTTTTCCAAACTGAATAATTCCATGGCTCTGCCTGCCAAATGATTTCCATCCATTGGTTGCACGGAAACAGGCAGGAGAGTGATTTCCCTGTTGAAGTTGGGGATGGACCGCCTTCAGCATCATTATGGTGGTCTGTCTTCCATCTGCTCACGCGGTTTGGAAATCTAGCTTGGACTCACTGCACTGCTTTTGCAGTGAGTTACAGTGAAGCTCCTCACCACCAGTGACAATGCTGATGTTTGGGCAGCCAGCTGTTAGCCAGTCCATCTAGGGCAGACCAGACAAACCCCACCACCTCCTGAAAGAGAGGTACAGTGCTAAGAGAGCTCTGGTCTCCCAAATCTGGCTTCGCAGCTCGCATGGTGCTGAGCATCCTCTCAATGCCTTCATCGTGGGGAGTGAATTTTTCATTTTATATTTTAAATCTTGTGGCTTTCCACCCAATCTTATAGTCTAGTTTACTTATAATGTAAAAAAAAAAAAAAAAAAAAAAAAAAAAAAAAAAAAAAAAAAAAGGACTTGCAAGGGGAGGGTAAAATGAAAATGTGAAAACTGGGAGCTGTGCGCTAATCAGGCACATGGGAATTGCAGGAAGAAAACCAGCTTTGGGAGATGCTTGTTAGCAGCAACATATGGCTACACTCTGCTCTCGAGCAGCTGCTGTTATCTGCTGGAGCATCCAGAGCAAAAAAGAAAAGAAAAAGAAAGGAAGGAAGTGTGCACTTTGGGAAGCAAGAGGCAAATATAGGGAGACCTTTTTGTTTTCGGGAGTGTCTTGTGATCAGGTTTGTGGGGTCTGCTGTCACCTTTTGGCACAGCCTGCATTTCCTTGGGCTGCGTGCGACTTCCTTCCCAAGTGGAAAAATAAAATAGAAAAAAGGGAAAAAGACAAAAGCCTTTCCTGCAGAAGATGCCCCATGGCCCTGCTGCTCTCTGCCCCTTTGGCCTCAGGAGCCGTGCCACCCTGCTGGCTGGAGGGAACATAGCTGTAGCGTGGAAATGCCTTTTTGTTCGTATTTCTCTTGTGTTGTACTGATGTTTCACACGACTTGCACTATGGGCTGTAGGCAGAATGCTGTCAGATCTCTTGTTCTCCTCTCTCGTTTGGTCGAGACTCCCCTTGGCTAATGAAGCAGCAGTCCTGTAGATGTCCCTGTTGCACATTTTACACCCCTGGAGGATAATAAAGTGTTACAGAAGCAGTGAGTCTTTTCTTTGTGCTCCTGTGGGCCTGGGACATGGGGAATGATGGCGTGGGATGGTGACATTGCACGAGCGGGCACAGTGCCCTCGGAGGAAACCCGCAGGAAAACAGGGGTGCCCTAAGTGAAATTTGGGGGTTTTCCATCCTTCTTAGTTTTGCTGTCCACGACCTGCCGACAGCTCAAACCCGCACTGCCCTCGTGTGGTGGACTGGGGACAACTCTGCCACCAGAGCAGCGCTGAGGACGTCGGCTGTCACCGGTTCCCATAGGTTTGGGCTCATGCTTGTATGGGGCAGGTGCAGTCCTCCATCGTATCCTACTACATCTACCAACCAAGGGCTTTCTGCACACCAGTTAACCACAACCAAATAACGTGATGTCACCCTTCCTGCAATCACTCGGGACCTCACCTGACAGCCACGACTTTTCAAATGTGATGGAGAGCGGCTCAGCAACCACCCCAGCCAGCTCCTTCAGAACCCTGGGATGCACGCCATCCGGCTCCATAGACTTGTACACATTCAGTCTCATGAGGTGGTCTCGGACTTGCTCTGCCCTTACAGTGGGGGGGTGAATTATTGTCCCTATCCCCACCTCGAGGTTTAGGGATGCAGGGCTCAGGGACGTGACAAATACTGGAATCCTTGCTGCCAGTGAAGACCAAGGCAAAGGACTCGTTCAGTACCTCAGACTTCTCTTTGTCTGTTGAAGCCAGTTCTCCTTTTACATTTACCAAAGGAGGTACATTGGCTTTGGCCTATCTCCTGGCCAGTGTACCTCGCCAAGTTCAGTTCTGCCTGTACCTTGGCTTTCCTGATCCCACATCTGCAACTCCGAGTCTGGAGTTCTTAGTCAAGACACCTGATGGGATGTTTCTGGCAAGAAAAGACGCCAATGCTTCTTATTTCCATCAAGAAACTGAGGCATAGACTCATGGCTCCCTTGCAGCATGTGGGTATCTGAGGATGTGCTGCCGGAACACTTGGTCCTGGCATGGTGTCTTCCAACCCAACCATTCTGTGGTTCTGTGACCTTCAAAATCCCTTCTAACTCAACCATTCTATGGTTCTATGATTCTCTGACCCTAGCTCACTTATCAAAGGGTGGACATCCTGGAGCCCAATCCATCTCTGGCTCAAGAGGAGTGAAGAAAAGCAAGAAAATGAGAGATCAAGTAGGGTGGAGAACAGAAACGCCTAAGGATTTGTTTTATGACAGGTTCTGTGTCCTTGCCTCCAGCATCCCTTGCCATCCAGGGGGCCCAAGGCACCGTCTGGCTGCAGATCCCCAGATGGGGAGGGATGCACACAGTGGGGATGTTGCATCCCACACACCCATGGCTCTGCACCAGCTGCTGCTCTAACTCCCCATATGCCAACCCATATGCTCACTCCACATGAAACATCATGGTAGCGGTTATTTGGAGAGGAAAATGGACAACCAGGAGGCACCTCAAGCATCTATTTCTAACTCCTGCTGTGGGCTGGTTGCCACCTATCAGATCAGGTTGCCCAGGGCTCCATCCAACATGGCCTCCAGTACATTTTGTGAAGAAGTTACACATGCAGTACTTTCTAGGAAAGCTCCATGGGTTCAGACAAAGCTCTGAAAAGTGGCATGGGGCAGTGCTGCTCTGTCTCTGTCACCAGAAAAGGGCTGGAGGGCTCTTCACCCCCTGCAGCCATGCCATGGGGTGAGTGACATGGTGCACTGTGTTGGGAAAGACGTTGGGATAGCACAGTGCTGAACCCAGGGCTCCTCCTGGGAAGCAGCTGAGCTTTCTGCCTTCACTCCTCTCTTTGTAAAATGGAAATGATGACTTGATCCATCTTTGCAGAGGGGATTATGGTTTAATCCGAGGCTCTGTGGCACAGGAGCATACATTAGCCATATCGATTGGGATGCTGCCTGCCTGCTCTTGCTGTGATCACTCTGAGGATGTGGTGGGATTTGTGATGGGAGGAGGTGGGAGCTGTTTGGGAGCTAATTGCAGTGTAAGGTGCCAGCAGGGCAATGGGGCTCATCCCAACCTGGGGGCAGCCTGCTCAGGGGGACATGGGGAATGTTTGCTTCTAAGGGGTTTGAGTCATGCCATTACCTCCCTTAATCTTTGTAAACGCATCATTGCTCTTGGGTGGATGTCTGCTGTCAGTTGGGATATGGTCAATGGCTCTAAGAGCTCAGATAGGTGCAAAAGTTGGAATAAAGAGAGAGAGACAAGCTCTAAGAACAGGAGATCAGGAAGAAATGGAATTCAGGTTTGAATGCATCATCCTATAAAAGTTGCATCTCACCTGACAAGGACCAGGTGCTGTGATTTAATGAGGTAAGGGTGGGAGTAATGCCTACAAGTGGAGCAGGTGGGCCAGTAGGAGCTATGGAGCCTGGAGAGCAGAAAATAATGGGATGCAGAGACAGGTTGACTTGATGCAGTGTGAGCTGTTAACTGGTAGATGGTCCAAGAGCCATCTTCCAGATGGTCCCAGTCCCATCTTTTGAAAGCCCAAGTAAAAGCCTTTCAGAATTCAAAATGATCATCAGCTTTTTAGCATTCTTTCTCTTGCTCTCCTTGCTGTGGCATTCAGAGAGCTCAGGCTGCTTAAGGAGTGTTAACTGCTATGTGATGCTTGAAATCCCAATGATGCCCTTGTGTGAAGCCGTTTGTGTCAGTGCTTGGGCAGCCTGGAGAAACCGACCCCAGCTGTGGGTTTTTTGGCTTGCTTCACACTCATAAAAATAGTCAGAAAGGAGATGGTGCTCTTCCAGCAATGCATGCATAGAATCGCAGCACAGTTGGGTTGGAAGGGACCTCACAGAACATTGTGTGATTGAGTTGAAAGGTACTTGATGATCGTGCAACCACAGCATGCTTGGGTTGGAAGGGACCTCACAGAACACTGTGTGATTGAGTTGATAGGTACTTGATGATCGTGCAACCACAGCATGCTTAGGTTGGAAGGGACCTTGGAGATCATAGAACCATAGAACAGTTGGGTTCGAAGGAACCTTGAAGATGATTGAAACATGGAATGCTTGGGTTGGAAGGGACCTTAAATATCATAGAAATATGGAATGTTTGGGTTAGAAGGAACCTTGAAGATCGTAGAACTATAGAATGGTTGGGTTGGAAGGGACCTCGAAACCCACAGAACCCCATACACTGCTGTGGTCTGTCTAAAAAAACATTCCCCTTTGCCCTAGAACATGCATTAATCCAAAATGGGTGAAAACTCTGCCTGGTTCTCCATCTTGCCCAGATTGCCAATGGAGCAGTGCTGTGCTAACCTGGGTCCAACACAGACTGTGTTTATCTGGCCATACAGAAACAGGTTGGGTTGAGACCCTGACTGTTTTGTCACGAGATCCCCAGGTAGTCATCAGACATGTGAGACAGAACTCTACCCAACCCTGATCTGCAGCTGTCTGTGCTGTTGCAGAACCAAAGCCTCAGAGGATCTGCATGTGCATGTCACCTTCCTGCATCTTCATAATTCATTGAGTTATGTCTGAAGCAAGCTTCTAGCAGTATGCTTTTGTTACCGTCCTTAAAATTCGATGCAGAAAGGAAGGTTTACGGTAGTGGTGTTCCCTAGGGGCCAGTGCTGGGGCCTGTCCTCTTCAATATCTTGATTGATGACCTGGATGAGGGCACTAAGTTCATCCTCAGTAAATTTGCAGATGACACCAAGCTGGCTGGAAGTGTCGATCTGGAGTAGTGAGGCCCTATGGAGGAATCTGGACAGGCTGGATAGCTGGGCTGAAGCCAGTGAGGTTCAACAAGGCCAAATGCAGGGTCCTGCACTTTGGCCACAGGAACTCCAGGCAACGCTACAGTCTTGGGGCAGAGCAGCTGGAAGACTGTGTAGAGGAAATGAAGGATTGTCCCCCTGTACTCAGCAGCTACTAGAGGCTGCACCTCCAGTACTGTGTCCAGTTTTGGGCCCCTCACTGCAAGAAAGGCATTGAGGCCCTGGAGCGGGTTCAGAAAAGGGCAACAAAGCTGGTGAGGGGTCTGGAGCCTGATGAGGAGCGGCTGAAGGAGCTGGGATTGTTCAGTCTGGAGAAGAGGAGGCTCAGGGCAGACATCATTGCTCTCTATAACTACCTGAAGGGAGGTTGTAGTGAGCTGGGGGTCAGCTTCTTCTCTCATGTAACTGGTGATAGGAGCAGAGGGAATGGCTTCAAGCTGCGCCAGGGGAGATTCAGGTGGACGTTAGGAAATAGTGCTTCTCTGAATGAGTGGTCAAGCAGTGGAATGGGCTGCCCAGGGAGGTGGTGGAGTCACCAACCCTGGAGGTGTTCAAGGAAAGTCTGGATTTTGTGTTGAGGGATATGGTTTAGTGAGTACTATTGGTGATAGGTGGATGGTTGGACTGGATGATCTTGTAAGTCTTTTCCAACCTTGGTGTTTTTGTGATTCCGTGATTTTGTGATTCTGTGATAATTTATTTCATTGGTTTTTCTGCACCAGAAATAATGGCAGCCATATTAATTGCTGGGGAAAGTAGAGATGAAACTGATAAGGGAACAGCTTTGTTTAGGGTGATGAATTAATTTAAGTTGTAAATTCACCAGAAATCTAAAAACTGAAGGACTGATTTTTGCTTCCTTCTCTGTCCCAGGAATGAGAGGGAGCCTTAACTCTTGTGTGTGGTTGATGTCAATGGCTTCTGTCACTGGGATCATCTGTTCAGCTCTTCTACATGGCAAAATGTAGAATTTCACCTTTTGGGGGTGATCACTGGCTGCAATTTCACCATGCAGGGACGTGGGCTGCTGTGAGTTGGCAACGAGGCTGCTTTTGCATTCAGTGATGAGATGAGCATCCAAGGAATAATTCCTCCTTTCCTACAACAAATATCACAGGCAGAATAAAACAAAATTTTGATTATAGAGGGAGCTTTGATGGCTCATTTCCCATCTGCCAGGACAGAGGTTATGCATTGAGCCCTTAACTTCTCACTGAATTGGAGGAGATGTTTCTAGAAAGAAACCGTAAAAAAAAACCCAACCCAAACCAAACCAAACCAAAAACTTTATTAGAAAGTGGCAGTTCTTCCCCTTGAGTGCTCTTCTCAAGGTTGTAGGCTCAAAGTATGTTTGTGTCTACCTTGGATGATCTCTGCAAGGAATGAAGGAGGGGAGAGAGAATGAAAGCTAGGAGATGTAACCACAGAGTGGAGCTGGAATGGGAGCTACTGACTTCTGAGACAGAAAACAGAGATGTTTTCCATTAGTGAGAAGATATAACATGGGGAGACTGAATAGCAACATTCTCCCATAGCCATCTTCTAAACAAAGAAAGGACATCTGCAGGGACACCGGCACTCAGTGGAAATTGTTATGTCTTGGAAGGAAAAAAAAGAAAGAAAAAGACTCCCACTGTTTTCTAATTGATTAGTTCAGTACAATCTTGTAGGTCTTGCTTTCTATCCTTGGAGGAGCAGGGAGGACACGAGCCTGTTTCCTCACGTGTACCCTTGCCTCCAGTTTGCAAGTCAGCCTTCATCAAGCAGTTGAATTTTCAGCTGTCACAGAGACAGAGTGGAGGAAAAAAAATCTGGTAACTAAGCAGGCACCTGAGGATCGTCCACAAAAAGACAGGCAGAGGCAGTAACCATCACTGATAGAGGTGGCCAAGCAGTAGGCAGCATTTCAACTTGCTTGGTGCTGAGAGCTATCAGACAGGTGGTGAGATCTCTGGTTGTGCTGGAAGCTTTTGGAAAGGAAAGTCAGTGCATCAGTTGTTGAGATGAGTCCTCATGTTGATATGCATGAAGCTTCCCTCATCTTCCAGACATGGCCCAAAAACTCAGATGGGAAGATACAAAAGTCTGTGCACTGCTTCCTTCAGGTGAACGTCCTTCTGTCCTGGCAGAACAGACCTATAAGGCATGAGTTCAATGTGTGTTGGGGCCTAAACACTGAGATCATAACAGTGCGTTGCCCGAATCTTCTAACCTCAGGCATGCTATTTACCATTCTTCCTCTCTGCTTCTGCTTTTCCTCCAGTGTTTTCAACTCTGCTCTTCAAACCCAATATTTAATCCCTTCTTGGATACAAGAGCAGCTAAAACTGAGATATGTTGCTTAGAAAATGGTAGGTCACAGCTCCTTGAGGTGTGGAAACTGGAGGAAGGGATGGATGAAGAGGCATGGGTCATAACAGGCAAAAGGGTAAAAATCTACCTTGGGTTTTATTCACTGTGGTTTGTAGAAGGGTGGTTTTGGTGTCAGGGAACATTCCCCAGTAGGCATTGGCTGTAGAAGGCATCATGCCTCAGGCACACGTCTTGAGTTACTGTTCCATGAGATTATGTTTTTCCTCTTTTTCTCAAAGCTCAAAATCATTTGTAAGCCCCTTTCTGGCAACCCCAGGGGAGCTGGAACTAGATGGAACCAGATGATCTAAAATGTCCCTTCCAACCCAACCATTCCATGGTTCTGTGACATCTCAGGTATTTGATGACACCAAGCTGAGTGGTGCAGTTGTAACAGTGGAAGGAAGGGATGCCATTCAGAGGGACCTCAACAGACTTAACAGAGGTGGGCCTGGGTGAACCTGATGAGGTTCAACACGGCAAAGTGCAAGGTTTTGCACTTGGGCCAGAGGAATCCCAGGCATCCATACAGACTGGAAGGAGCGGTCCTTCAGAGCAGCTCTGTGGAGAAGGACCTGGGGGTCTTGATAGATGAAAAGCTTACCATGAGCCAGCAGTGTGCTCCTGCAGCTCGGAAAGCAAATGGGATCCTGGGCTCCATCAGCAGAGGGGTGGCCAGCAGGGACAGGGAGGTGATTGACCCTCTCTGCTCTGCTCTTGTGAGGCCCCATCTGCAGTGTTGTGTCCAGGACTGGAGCCCCCAGTGCAAGAAAGACAGAGAGCTGTTGGAGAGGGTCCAGAGGAGAGCCACAAAGATGATCAGGGGACTGGAGCACCTCCCCTACGAAGACAGGCTGAGGGAGCTGGGCTTGTTCAGCCTGGAGAAAAGAAGGCTGCGGGGTGACCTCATTGCAGCCTTCAGTACCTAAAGGGAGCCTACAAGGAGGGGAGTCAACTTTTTGAAAGGGGAGATAACTGCAGGACAAGGGAAATGGTTTGAAGTTGAGGGAGGGAAGATTTAGGTTGGATGTCAGGGGGAAGTTCTTTACAGAGAGAGTGGTGAGGTGCTGGAACAGCTGCCCAGAGAGGCTGTGGATGCCCCGTCCATCCCTGGAAGTGTTCAAGGCCAGGTTGGATGGGACCCTGGGCAGTCTGGGCTGGTATTGAATGTGGAGTTTGGTGGCCCTACATGTAGCAGGGCATCGGAGATTCATGATCCTTGAGGCCCCTTCCAGCCCTGGCCATTCTGTGATTCTGTGTGATTAAGTTCCCTTCCAATCCAACCATTCTGTTGTTCAATGCTCTTTAGCACAGCTTCAATTTAGGTGGAGACCGGGGCAGTACATCCCCCCACTGTAAGGGCAGAGCAAGTCCGAGACCACCTCATGAGACTGAATGTGTACAAGTCTATGGAGCCGGATGGCGTGCATCCCAGGGTTCTGAAGGAGCTGGCTGAGGTGGTTGCTGAGCCGCTCTCCATCATATTTGTAAAAGTTGTGGCTGTCAGGTGAGGTCCTGAGTGATTGCAGGAAGGGTCACGTCACTCCCATTCACAAGAAAGGGAGCAAGGAGGACCTGGGGAACTACAGGCTGGTGAGCCTCACCTCTGTGCCTGGGAAGATTATGGAACAGATCATCCTGCTTGATCACATGAGGAATGAGCGTATGATCTGAGACAGCCAGCACGGCTTCACCAGGGGAAGGTCATGCTTGACCAATCTGGTGGCCTTCTATGATGGAGTGACGGCATCAGTGGATGAGGGAAAGGCGACCGATGTCATTTACCTGGACTTGAGCAAGGCGTTTGACATGGTCCCCCACCACATCCTTAGCTCCAAATTGGAGGGATGTGGATTTGATGGGTGGCCCACTCGGTGGATAAGAAACTGGTTGAAAGGCCGCAGAAAGAGGGTGGTCATCAATGGCTCTGTGTCCAGGTGGAGGCCGGTAACGAGCGGCGTCCCTCAGGGGTCTGTCTTGGGACCGGTGCTCTTTGACGTCTTTATCAATGACATCGATGGCAGAATTGAGTGCACCCTCAGCAAGTTTGCTGACGGCATCAAGCTGAGGGGTGCGGTTGACATGGTGGAAGGAAGGGATGCCATTCAGAGGGACCTCAACAGACTTGAGAGGTGGGCCCGGGTGAACCTGATGAGGTTCAACACGGCAAAGTGCAAGGTTTTGCACTTGGGCCAGAGGAATCCCAGGCATCCATACAGACTGGAAGGAGTGGTCCTTCAGAGCAGCTCTGTGGAGAAGGACCTGGGGGTCTTGATAGATGAAAAGCTTAAAATGAGCCAGCAGCATGCTCTTGCAGCTGGGTCCCTTACTAAGTGAGGGGGGGGTTCTGTTAACGGGGGATGCTGAGAAGGCAGAGATCTGAATGCCTTCTTTACTTCCGTCTTCAGTGAAAAGGCTCTCCCGCAGGAATCCCACACCCTGGAGGTTAGGGAGAGGGTCTGGGGAATGGGAGACTTCCCTTTAGTCAGGAAAGAGGACGTGCGTGAGCGCCTAGGCAGTACTAAGGTCCACAAGTCCATGGGACCTGATGGGGTGCATCCACGTGTGCTGAGGGAGCTGGCGGAGGTCATTGCCGAACCGCTCTCCATCATTTTTGAGAGGTCTTGGGCAACAGGGGAGGTCCCTGAAGACTGGAGGATAGCCAATGTCACTCCGGTCTTCAAAAAGGGCAAGAAGGAAGATCCGGGAAATTATAGGCCTGTCAGCCTCACCTCTGTCCCTGGAAAGGTGATGGAACAGCTTGTGCTGGATACCATCTCCAGACAACTGGGAGAAAAGGAGGTTATCAGGAGTAGTCAGCATGGATTCACCAAGGGGGCTCGACCAACCTGGTGGCCTTCTATGATGCTGTCACATGCTGGGTGGATGGGAGAAGAGCGGTAGATGCAATCTACCTTGATTTTAGAAAGGCATTTGATACTGTCTCCCACGACATCCTTATAACAAAGCTGAGGAAGTGTGGGATAGACGAGTGGACAGTGAGGTGGGTTGAGAACTGGCTGACTGGCAGAGCGCAGAGGGTCGTCGTTGGTGGTGCAGAGTCTGGCTGGAGACCTGTGACCAGTGGTGTCCCCCAGGGGTCTGTGCTGGGTCCGGTCTTGTTCAACATCTTCATCAATGACCTTGATGAGGGGATAGTGGCCACCCTCAGCAAGTTTGCTGATGATACGAAGCTGGGAGGATTGGCTGACACGCCTGAAGGCTGCGCTGCCATTCAGCGAGACCTGGACAGGCTGGAGAGCTGGGCAGTAAGAAACCAGATGAGGTTCAACACAAGCAAGTGTAGGGTCTTACACCTAGGGAGGAATAATTGCATGCACCAATACAGGCTGGGGGATGAGCTGCTGGAGAGGAGCTCTGCAGAGAGGGACCTGGGCGTCCTGGTGGACGACAGGTTGGCCATGAGCCAGCAGTGTGCCCTCGTGGCCAAAAAGGCCAATGGCATTCTGGGGTGCATTAAGAAGAGCGTGTCCAGCAGGTCGAGGGAGGTGATCCTCCCCCTCTACTCTGCCCTGGCGAGGCCTCATCTGGAGTACTGTGTCCAGTTCTGGGCTCTCCAGTACAAAAAAGACAGGGATTTCTTGGAAAGAGTCCAGCGGAGGGCCACAAAGATGGTGAAGGGCCTGGAGCATCTCCCCTATGAAGAAAGGCTAAGTGAACTGGGTCTGTTTAGCCTTGAGAAAAGAAGACTGAGAGGGGACCTGATCCAGGTTTATAAATATCTGAGGTGTGGCGGCCATAGCGGTGAGGCCAGTCTCTTTTCAGTGGTACGTGGAGACAGGACGAGGGGAAACGGACATAAGCTGCAGCATAGGAAGTTTCACACGAATGTGCGTAAGAACTTCTTCACGGTGAGGTGACGGAGCACTGGAACAGGCTGCCCAGGGAGGTTGTGGAGTCTCCTTCTCTGGAGATATTCAATCTCGCCTGGACGCCTACCTGTGCGACCTGGTGTAGGGAACCTGCTTTGGCAGGGGGGTTGGTCTCGATGATCTCTAGAGGTCCCTTCCAACCCCTACAATTCTGTGATTCTGTGATTCTGTGAAAACAAATGGTATCCTGGGCTCCATCAGCAGAGGGGTGGCCAGCAGGGACAGGGAGGTGATTGTCCCTCTCTGCTCTGCTCTTGTGAGGCCCCATCTGCAGTGCTGTGTCCAGGACTGGAGCCCCCAGTGCAAGGAAGACAGAAAGCTGTTGGAGAGGGTCCAGAGGAGAGCCATAAAGATGATCAGGAGACTGGAGCACCTCCCCTACAAAGACAGGCTGAGGGAGCTGGGCTTGTTCAGCCTGGAGAAAAGAAGGCTGCGGGGTGACCTCATTGCAGCCTTCAGTACTTAAAGGGAGCCTACAAACAGGAAGAGAATCAACTCTTTGAAAGGGTAGATAACAGCAGGACAATGGGAAATGATTTTAACTTGAAGGAGGGAAGATTGAGGTTGCATGTCAGGGGGATGTTCTTTGCTATGAGAGTGGTGAGGGTGCTGGAACAGCTGCCCAGAGAGGCTGTGGATGCCCCGTCCATCCCTGGAGGTGTTCAAGGCCAGGTTGGATGGGGCCCTGGGCAGCCTGGGCTGGTCTTAAATATGGAGGTTAGTGGCCCTGCATGTGGCAGGGGGGTTGGAGATTCATGATCCTTGAGGTCCCTTCCAGCCCTGGCCATTCTGTGATTCTGTGATTCTGTTATCTGTTTCTCTCCCTTCCCAACCCCCTCTGCTCACTCAGCACTGAAAGCTGGAAAAAGATACAAATGTTGATCAACCAAATATTTAAAATTCAGTAGTTAATATCACTGTGATTTAACATAACACTCCAATGTACATTAATGAAAGATGGTCTTGTTCTGAATGATAAGAAAAAAAGGGAGTAATTACTTAACTGAAGTCTAATTTCATTCATTGTTATTAGGTGGATTTAGATTATTGCTTGCTCAAGATTAGAGATTTGAAGTACATGGCTGAAATCCTCTTTCTAATTCAGAACTGCTAAATCCTTTGGTGTTCCTCCATTATTGTGTTTTGATTTGCATCTATGCTCATCTTCAGGATATAATTGAGCAAAACATTTTCTCTTTTCTTCTCTCTTCACTGTTCTCCTAACAGCAAGTGCCGCAGGCACACTAACACTGACTCCTCTGGGTTGATAATTACAAACTTCAAAGCAAACGATAATTAATTTTATTCAAAAGAAGACACCAACAGCATGAAACCAACTAAAAAATGTCTTCTAAAGATTTTTTTACAAGAAGGACTCCAGACCTCGGTTCTAAGTACACTGACTGACATATAAGTGCCACTGTTCATTGCAGGAGTTGGACCAGATGATCCTTGAAGAGACCTTCCAGCCCAAAAGATTCTGTGATTCTATTCCACAGGTGGTGGATGGCATTGATACTTGAGGAGCTCCTTGGCATGTTGCCTGTCTCTCCTCATCATCATTAGATGAAGAGACAAATTATTTGAGTTATTGCATGCAAAGTGAGTCCTAGTGGAGGAGAATTAATTGATTACTTTAGTATCAATATCATTTGCATGGTCAAGGGACATACATTTTTTCTCACTGATGTCCAACCCACACACTACTCTGGGGCAGCGGGATGTCACATTCACTGTCACATCCCAGCAACTGAATATCACATGGAGACATGGAGCAAGTAGTTTGGGATGCCTTGAGTAGCAGAAGAGGGGACATCGCTAGGGCAGCTGTTGAGCTGTTACCAGCTCTCAGCCAATGGGTTAGGGATAAGGGTTGGGGTAGGGATAAGGGTAAGGGTAGGGATAGAGGTAGGGATAGGGGTAGGGTTAGTGCTGGGACATCTTTTGTGTGTGTGTGTGAAACGGCCAGAGCTCACGCTGGGAGCCAAGAACAGACAAGCACTCAAGCATTAGATGAGGTATAATCCTCCCTAATCCCATTTCTAAACCCAGTCACTAGAATTAGCATTATTACCATGAGGACACTACGGCAGACCATTTATTTAACAATTACTGACTCTTTATGAAGAGGGCAATCCCAAGCCTACAACTGCACGCTCCCTCCTCCATCTCGCATGGAGGACACGAAGGGACAAAACCAGCAGATATGGCTTGCACTGTCAGTGCAAATGACAGCAAAACCATAAGCAGAAGCAAATGTGAAAGACCCTCTGCAGTCCTACAGGGCCAGTAGATGCAGATAGGAAGGTACACAGCAAACCAATTTGTGCTCTTCTATTGCCACGACCCCAGGCCAAGGCTCAGCCCCACTCCAGCTGCACACTCTCAGCAAAGCCTTGGGTATAGTTTGGGCTGTAGGTCAGGCCAGGGACCATTAGCAAGAACATTTTCGTGTTTCTACTTTGTTTTGAAAAATAAGGTCTTGAGATTTTTCTCATTCCACAGCAGCTGGTATCTCCACTATCCCTATCTGTAGGGATAAGAAGGTGGTGTTTGGCACCTCTCAAAAGACAAGGCACTTTTAGCTTGCAAATTCTGCATATTTATATCTCTTTTGAACATTACAGAACAAAAACATGCTCCAAATACCCTTTTCTGAATACAAAAGACTCTTCAGCTACTGCCTTTTTACCCAATATCCCCACCACCATTTCCAGCTGAGGCCATTATGGAGCCATGTAATGGAGTGGAGTCAAACCAGTTGCTGTTCTCAAGGGAAAGCAAAAAGTCAGGAGATGGGAGAAAATGGGTGGATTCTTCCTTGGCAATGGTCTTATCTCTATAGTATTGTGAATTGTAAAGATGATGACTGAAAGAGGATTCGCAAGGAAAATATTCTCCCCTATCATTTTGTTAACTCTGTAAGCTGAAAGCACATCACTGTGTCTAGACAGCTTTGTGAGGAGGCTGACAGTTGGCTGTCAAGAACACAGGGTGGTGAAATGCTATGTGCACCTCTCCTCCAGCTCCAGGGGAAATAATGGTATCAGCAGCAAAAGCATGAGGAGAGAGCAGCCAGCGAGGGGAGATCAGACAGCAGACAAACCCACCGGGTATCATTTTTTGGGGCACCACCAGAACAGGGCAATTCCTACATGGAGTCCATCAGCAGAGGCATAAGATAAATGCAGGACATTGTCTTGGGCAGGATGACACCAGATTCAAGGCATGTCTGGCTGTCTTTCTTAAGAGTGGAAAGAGTTCAGACTGATTTTCCCTCCCCAGACAGTGCAGTCAGCCGTAATGCTGAGTGTTCTGTATTGCAAAATCCAGCCTACCAGCCCCAAACTGCGTAGAGCACCTGGAACGCCTGAGCTGTCAAGCTCAATCAACTGGGTTCTGTTTCTAAATTGCAGATATCCTGGAAAGGATCTTCTAGAGAGCTGTGGGTGCCCAAGGCTATGGCTGGGGCCTTGGGCATCCAGAGCTGGTGAGGGGCAGAGCAGGGGGGATTTTGAGGTCCCCTCCAACCCAACCATTCCAGGGTTCTTTGGTTCTGTAACCATCTTCACGGCCGCTTCCAACCCAAACATTCCTTGGTTCTTCTGCTTCCCTTACCTTCAAAAGGGCTTTCTTTTCCCTCATTTTTGGCCCAAATACAAGCTGAGCTTCACAAAATTTAACACCAATTATTGCACCCACTTTGTGGTCCTTTGAGGCTTTGCATTCCCAGGCAACTCATGGGGATCACCTGGGGGCTTCATGTGGTCAAAATGGTCAGTCTCTGCTCTGCAAAAGCACTACCATCTATCATTTGTATTATAGAAATGAATTGTAGAATTATTGGAGTTTGAAGGAAAACTTGCCTTCAACTTGCCAAAACTTGCCTTTAATTTTTACTTTGTGCAAGATACTTGCATTAATGATATCAAGGAAGGCACAAGGTCCTTGGAATGCCTCTGATACCATGCACTGATACCATGTTGAGTCTGAGATCCAAACTACTTTTGTTGCTTTAACCTTCAAGCCAGAGGCTGGATAACAAGGCATTGACTCTCAAGGATGACACTACTTGCCTCCAGCCACCGCTGATTACAAACTGCTGCAGATTACTGTTTCTGTAGACTTGAAAACTGATTTATCTTCGAACGAACACATACTGTACTATTATTGCTTCAGCAGGGGGGTTGGACTCAAGGATCTCTTGAGGTCCCTTCCAAATCCTGCAATTCTGAGATTCTGTGATTACCAAGCATTACTCTTTGACATTTTTCATGCTCTTTGCAGCCCACTGCTTTGATTTCAGTTGATGCTTCTATTGATTTCTATGTGGGGTGCATCCTTCTTGCTCTCTTGTAGCTCTTCCTTGCTTTGCTCCCTGTTGTGACACATTACAGCCTGATCAAATTCTGAATCTGTCCTTTGCAGCCTATGTTCTCTGCATTTCTTATCTCTGGTGCTTAAAACTCTGTGATCTGTAAGAGGTATACCTGTAGTTATGTCTAACTTGTGTCCTGCCAGGAGTTTTTTAATTACCTGTACGGTTTTATTACATAATGGCAATGTTTGCTCCATTAGACTATTGGCATCTTTGCAGGAAGAAAACAAACCTGCTGACACCTATCAGGTCGACTAATTACAGACAGTTTGTTTCCTTTTTTTTTTTTTCCCCCTTTCTCTTTTTCCAGTTTACCTGGTCAATGCTGGCACTAGATCTGGCACTCATACTGGCACAGAAGAAGCTAACTCAGGTTAACTGCAGTTGGGGATTTGGTTTGATCACGTATTATGAGAAAACACAACACTACTTCCATCTTCATCATCAGTATTACCCTAAGGCATTTAAGATCTCATTACTACCTGTCCTTTCTTTAAAGCATTTAAAGTCTCATTATTATCTGTTCTTTCTTCACCTGTAAATGTCAAAGTCTGAAAAGCAGAATATCTCCTTGCCTGAGGCTGTAAGCTGTGAGGTTTTCCTACTGCCACGTTTCATAGGCGTTGACACACTTCCTTTATAGAGCAATCTGGAAAGTGCAATAAAGGCAGACACTCCAATGGTTGGTATTAAGATGGCTGTTGCAGGAAATCAAGGGTGCCCATCTCAACTTTAAGATGTGGCACTGCGTTTTGGAAAGCACTGACTTTAAAAAGGATTTATGGGTCACTTTTGAAAATATTGTGAGCACACGTATTTCTTTTTTTTTTTTTTTTTTTTTTGTAGTAGTAGCAGTAGCAGCAGCAGCAGAAGTAGTAGTAGTAGACAAGAGAGGAATGTATACCAAGGAGGCAAATGAATACAAGCAGAATCAGAGAATCACAGAATCACAGAATCATGGAGGCTGGACAGACTTCCACAATCGCCAAGCCCATTCCCATGGCCACTAAACCATCTTCCCAAGTGCCACATCTCCACTGTTCTTGAACACCTCCAGGGACGGTGATTCCACTACCTTCCTGGGCATCCTGTGCCACAGCATTGGCGCTCCTGAGAGGAGAAATTGCTTCTAATTTCCAACCTGAACCTCTCTTGGCACAACTTAAGGCCATTATTACTTGTCCTAAAAAGGAAACTGTTATTATCCAGTGTAAGTATTTAAATATAAGTTTAAGATTCCATACTTTAAAAAAGACACTGGAGAAGTAAAGAGGATTTGGAATAAATGTTAAAGTCTGGAAACTTTCCTTGCAGTGAGAGACCAAAGAAACTCAGCCTGATTCATTTATTTAAGAAAACCACTCAGACGTAATTCACTTCCACTTGTCAAATCCTTACATGCAATGGAGATGTCTTCTTAGGGACATGAGTCTAGCACAATGAAACCTTCCCTAAAGGTATAATGAGCATGATGTTGAAGCTAAACAGATTCCATGCAGATAAAGAAGGAAATGCTCTCGCTTTCATGCCAGGTTGGTGGATTTCTCCCACCTCAGGCTCATGGATGGAGCTGAGCTGCCTTCTCCACGACTGATGGCCAGTAGCTCTGAGCTGCAGAGATTATGAGCTTGAAAAAAGGGATTCTATTGAGGAAATGATTTGGCCTTTGAAATAAATAACGTAGAGGAGATGATTGTAATGGTCTGTCTTCACCATAAATTTGAAGATTCTAGTTAAATGTTGACTTTTAACCTCTTAGTGACTTAAATACTGCAGCAAGAACAGCCTAGTTTTTTATTATGGCCATATTTTTATTTTGTGATGTCTCCATCTGCCTAACAGTAATATACGTTTTATACCTCTAAATAAAAATAAGCAAGGGAGATTTCTGCAGCTTCTCTGAATGCTTGCTTTATTTGTGCTACTCATCAAAATAACAGCAACTATTTAAATGATATTGCCCTAAATCACCAGTTTTTGAAAGCACAAATATTCAAAATTCACAACTAACGCTTGGCAAGACCAATAATAACATGAAGAAAACTTTTATCTCAAAGGATTCTAGATATTTCATAAGCTAATAGAGAAAATATATGGAGAAATCACTTCCAACTCTGCTACTGATGTAGCACAGATGGTGTAGAAAAGTGGGGTAAATCTCATTGAGACTAATCTATACAAACATATGCTTAATTAGCATAGTGCATCTCACACAGGGTAAAACAGAAGCAGACTGTATTGCAATAACTGATCACGGCATAAATTGGTTTATTTTGATCCTTCCTTGGGAGGCACCAACTACTTTTTTTATTGTGCAGATTTCACTGTAATGATGAATTAATTTCAGTTTGCTGGAAAATGAAAACAGAAGAAGGGAATATGGACGGCAATAAAAAAAATAAAATAAAAAATCAGAAAAATGATCGCATTTATGCTGAATTTTATTCTTTTGGTTGATGCCACTGCCTTCAGCAGACCCATTCACTACGCAGATTTAAGTGCATACACAAATCCTTGCTGGACTGAGGCCTGACATTAATTCAGAAACAAAGCCATTGTCCCCCAGGCCTCCTCTCAATTACTCTTGTTTATTTAAGTCAATAAAGATAAACGGGTGTAAATCTCTCTGTAAACAAGGCTATTTCAGTTTAACGATGGCTTACTTGGGGTTAGCATAAATGTGTTTCTAATCAACTTCAGCTAATCCAAACTGAAGGACATAGGCAGAGGAATGGTGTTGTATTTGGGGTAATAGGAAATGATGGACGAACAACCTGAGAAAAAAAACAGAAATGTTGAGGACACAAAGCATGTCAGATCTATACAGATCAGGGAGGCAAAGGAAAGAAATGCTATCTGCACTGGCTATGGGCAGCTGAGAGCAGTCAGGCCCTTGCTAGCAGGGTGAATCATAGAATCATGGAATCACTAAGGTTGGAAAGACCTACAAGACCCCCAAGCCCAATCCCAACCTCTGCCCACTGATTATGTCCCCAGGTGCCACATCTCCATGATTCCGGAACACCTTCAGGGACAGTGACCCCATCACTTCTCTGGGCAGCTTGTGCCAGTGTCAACTGCTCTTTCAGAGAAGAAACTGTTTGCAATATCCAACATTAACCTCCTCTGGCACAATCTAAGGCCATAATTAAAGTGTTCTGAGTTCAAGCAGTGTAAGAAGTTCCTTGGTAATGGCTGACCACACCTACAGTTAGGCATAAAGCTGGGGCTTTGAAGCCAGGAGGCTGCCATGATGTTGAGATGACCAAGTTTAAGGTATGCGTAATGTCTGTGATTGCATCTGAGCTACCAAGCCTTTGTAATTTTCCTCTATCACAACCTTACTGCCTTGACTGCATGGAATTCCTGACCCATTTCAGGGCAGAGTAAAATAACTAGGCACTGGCTGTTAGGATACATGGGTATGTTAAGATAGTTTCATCATTTACTCATGAGAATTATACCATGCAAGTCAAAATAGCGGCCTTCCAGTACCTGAAGGGGGCCTACAGGAAAGCTGGGCAGGCACCTTTTATAAGGGCAGGTAGCGACAGGACAAGGGGAAATGGCTTTAAACTGGAAGAGGGTAGATTTAGATTAGATATCAGGAAGAAATTCTTTACTGTGAGGGTGGTGAGACACTGCAACAGGTTGACCAGATGGGCTGTGGATGTCCACTCCCTGGAAGCACTCAAAGCCAGGCTGGATGCGAGTTACCTGGCTTTGAGCAGGCTGTGAGCAACCCGGTCTAGAGGGAGGTGAGCTTGCCTATAGCAGGGAGTTGGAACTACATGATCTTTGAGGTCCCTTTTAACCCAAACCATTCTATGATTCTATGATAAATACATAAATCTTCTGATTATGTTACGAATTTCTTCCAGGAGATGTCCGTTCTAAAAATCATTGTCTAGCTCTACTACATCTGGCAGATGCACTTTGTAACAGGAACACCAAACAGTTTGTACTCTGATAGAGTCAGAAATACGTCTCTGCTTTTAGTGCGTTATTTTTCACTGATTATTTCTTCAGTCCACTTTGACAAGCTTACATAAGAGGCTATCAAGTTCTTTGCACCGTGTGTTCTTTTCATTCTTGTGCTTTTTGCTTTTTTTTGCTTTGCTCTGAAATCTTCTAAGAGCCTGATCTGAAACTAGAGTGATTTATATAGTATAGGAAATATACTTCTGCATTTTGGAAAAGGCAGTGAACAGATTAGAGTTTCAACATTACAGACATTTTTCATTACTAAAAAGATAAAAAGAAGAGCAGGAAAATGAGATATCCTTTTACGTACTTTGCTGTTGCTCCCAGCTTTAAGTCTTGGAGTTTTTTAAAGGAGGAACACTGCTCCTTTGCACATATTTAGTCTACTACACGCTGCTATGACTGAGAAGTTTCTGGGGAAGCAGCATTGCAGCCACTGATGTAAAAATCAAAGCTCTTATTGAAGGATATGCTAGAGCTTCAATAGAGTGAGTTTAAGAAATCTGGGAGCACTTCACAGTCCTTCTCCGTGGACTCACAGTCATTTTCAGCATATATTATTCCCTGTCTTGAACATGCTGGCTGATCCTTTTGTACCCAAACTCTGTTTGGAACTCTCCCTTTTGTTATTTTCTGTAGAACAGATCATTTTGACACTCTGCTAAGAACAACCTCAACACGGAAACTATCTGCCCTGTCTCCAAAGCCCTGCCTTCTTGGCAATACATTTCATGTTTGTCTTCATCTTCACGGTAATATCTGATAGTGTCTGGTCATTTAGAAATCCCAGGTGTTTTTGAACTTATCTGATATCGGTTTTCTTTCTTCTGTCTTTCAAGGGATTTGCTCACAGCCTTTGGGAAGTCAACACACAGCACGGTGCAGCTGATCACCATTTCATCATGTTGCCTTTAGATCACAGATTACTCCCTTTGTTCTTTCTCCCCGACAGGTGAAACAGTGGCTGGGAAATAGCCACGAGAACGTCATTCTTGAGAGTGTTGATCCCTGGGAGAACCCTTAGAGCCCTTCCTAGAGATGCTGATGCTCTTCCACCATGGGTTCAAATCCAAGAGGGATTCATATCCATCCACCTGCACCCCGCTGCTGATGTGCAAATTGTGCTGAGCAACACTGATTTACCAGCATCTAGCAACACCCAGCTTCAGCATGAGGGACTGGATATTGCTTTTTATTTTTACCAAAGGAGGCACTGCTCCTGAGGGTGCAGGTATGGGAGTGCTTTCTGGGGCTGCTGAAGCTGCAGACACACACCTTGCCTGGCTTCTCCACAGCACCCGCGCTCCTCAGGCAGTTTCTGGGCTCTGATGCTGTCTGCTTATTTTGCCTTTCCTTTCCTAAAGAAATGAGGCTCATGCAGCTCCTGTTTGTTTTTTGCCAGAAGTCCCCCAGCATCCTCTCCCCTCCTTTTTTTTTACCTATTTCAACCCAACTGGACAGAGATGCAGAGGCTCTGAAGACACGGCTGCCTGCGAACTGGCTGCAGCAGAACAGCCGTGTTAGGGATCAACCATGGGGAAAGGCAGAGAAAGCTCTGAGGAGACTCTGTGGGACTGAGGGGCAGTAAGGGATTCTGGGGGGCTTCGGCTGGAGTCTAAGGGGGTACTGAGGGGCTCTGGGAGGGCTTCTGCTGGGGTCTAAGGGAGTTCTGGAGGGGCTCTGTGGAGGCTCTGAAGGGACGAGATCCCCCTTCTCCATCACCCTCACAAGGCCTCCGCAGCGGATGGCCACAGTACCACAGCGCCCCTCAGTGCGCTTGCGCACTACACGACACGCAAACTCTGCCCCTTCAACCACCACCAGAGGGCGCGTCGGCCGGAGAGTGACAGCTGGAGCAGCCAATGACGAGCGCTGTTTTGCAGCGCGGCCGTGAGCCCGCCCACCCGGTTCCAGCCCTCCTCGTCTTGTTCTTTTTTTTTTCCCCTTACCGCCGCTCCCATTGGCAGCACAGTCCGCCAATCGGCTTCGAGGAAGGGTCAAACCAATCCCATCTCTCCTTCCTATCAGCCGCAGGTAGATCGGCCAATAGGCCGTCTCCCCTCCCACCTCGGTGGGCGGAGCGTAGCAGTCACCAACAGGCACGGGAAGGGCGGGCGGGCAGCACAGAGCGCTGTGGGACGCGGCGGACGAACAGCAGCTCCGAGAGGAGAGGAGAGGTCGGTGTGGGGCGCTCCGGCCGAGAGGAGGACGGGACTGAGGGTCAGCGGGAGCGGCGGGGAGAGGCAGGAGAACAGCGGGGTATTCCGAGCGGCGGGGAGAACCCGGTGCTGGCTGAACGGGCCTGGGCCCGGCGGGGGCCGCGCGGCGCCTTCTCCCCCTTTGTTGTGGTGGGGACGCGGCCGCGTTCGGGGCGGCGGGAGCGGGGAGGGAGGGGGGGAGAGTGGGATCCAACGCGGGGAACAGCATGAACCCACAGCGCGTGTCCGAGAGCCGTGCCTCCTTGAGCTCCGGCGGCCGTGTCCCTCTGGGGAAGGACCTTTCATCACGCTCCTCTCAGCTCGTGCATGGGCACTGCGATGCTCCTGTGAGAGCAGCGTGGCAGTTCATCTGTCTGTGCTGTTTTCTTGTTTCTTTCTGTTTTTTGGAGGGGAAGGGGAGTGCCTCGGTGCGGTCTTTCAGCCTTTGCTTCGGGGAAGTAAAAGATGGGTGAAGAGCCCTTGTGGCACCCGACAGCCCTGGAGAGCCGTTGGGTTCAACGGGCTGCAGCTTGGTTTTGTGTGTTGTTGGTTGGGCGTCGTGATCTTTGACAAAAGAAGCCGTGTGTGTTGTGCTCCCTTTCAAATCCCTTTACATTAAGTAGGTAGTTTTAAGGAAAAGTTCTGTTTTCTGGATCCACTGCAGGAAAAATTTCTGAAAATGCTGCTCCTGGTCACAGGTGAGTAACTTTCATCTGCAGAGAGAAGTTAGTAATGACAGCTTGTGAGGAGCCCACACTTAACAGCAGGTTTGCCTGTCCGTAAGTGTTCCACTCTTAGCCTGGAGAGCTGCACTTTCAGACTGATTCATGGCGTTATTTTTGTGGGGTTGGAGTGTGCAGTGAGGCTGATGAGTCTGTTCTCCAGAGTGGAAGAACCTCCTGTTGTTAAGTTGAAAGGCTTATCTAACGGAACGCAGTTGTTGTTTAGACTTTAAGAAGCATTATTGCAGTGTTGGAGCCGTGGTTGTGTGGTACATGAGTAGCTTTATTGTTTGATGGCTTTAAAACTTCAGTGTTCGCGAACTCCAGTGAATTACAGGGTGATGAGAATACAAATAAAGGTTTGAAGTTTGCAGTTGCTTCTCCCTGCCTCACTCCATTTGCTTAGCACTATCGTGGTGAAAGATAGCATTGATTATCAGTGCCTTTAAAAGAGGAGTGGGGGAGGATTGCACTAAGAGCTCAAACTTGAGTGTGTTCTTAGCATCACCTTTAACAGTAATTTGTGTTGTTTAATGACTTGTTAGAGGATTGGTCTGTAATCGTGTGGTTCAGGGTTGGACTGCACTGACAGTCACCAAAATGAACAGGAGTGCAGGTTCAGTTTTCTTTAAGGAAGAATCTGACCATGCGTAATACGGTTTTGGAGAAAACTTGTCAATGTTCCTGAGTTTTGTTTGATTGTAGTAATAATAATAATTCCCTTCCTTTCCCCTCCCCCCAAAATAAAGCACATCTGAAAAAAAGTGAATTTGAAGAAATTGGTCTCTTAACTGATATCTTTTCCTCTCCTGGAAACCGGGGGCACGAGCAAAATCAGATGAGTTTGAATCACAGTGTATCTCTAAATGCAAAGCCCGGCTGGGTGCTCCTTCACCTTCTTGCTCCACTTGATCTTTTAGAAGTGTTGAGCACTGGTTGATGTAATTGAGTGTATTGGAGCTCAGAAATCTCTGCTGCTGAGCGCAGATTTAAAAACAAAACTTGTCTCCATCTGTCTAATCTCCTTCCCACAATCGTACTGGGAGAACAGGCTTGGTAGTACGTTCTGGCTAACAAAGAATATGAATTATGGTTGAGACTGAAGAAAACTCCCAAGTTTTCTTTCTATAAAGAGCAGCACACAGAGTTTTAATTATTATAAAAGTATTCTAGATTTTTTCAAATGTACTCAATGCTGCCTTTATTACTGTGCATGTAAATGCCCTGTAATTGAAAGCAGCCATTTATGGGCCTGACTTGCTAAGTGAGCTGTAAATTCTGCTTTTCAGATTGGATTTAATGACTTTTATCATAAAGCCACAAACTGGTTGTGAGCTGTGCCGAGAGGCAAACAATACCTAAGCTTACTTTGCCAAAATATTTGTAATTGTGGATTTGTTAAACTGAATTGCTGCAGGTCATGCGATGGGATTAGTTTTTTGTAATAGAATGGGGAGTGTAGGCAGTGCTGTGCTCAATACTCTCTGGGCTAGAAGAAATTGGTGACCACAGAAAATGTTGCTAAACGTTGCTTTCAACTTCCTGTGGTGTTGCTGGATTGCAGAAAGGAAAACTTCGTTCCAGATGACTTTTTATTGTGATTGTGTTTGACAGCCAGGGTGTGAAGGGAGACCAAGAAGAGACTGTGAGAGAGCAGCTCCTGGGTCTGCTATCAGTGTAGTCTGGGGCTTGAGTTTGATTTAATTAAGCTGGAGCAAGATGAGCTTAATGGAGGACACTCTTCAAGCTCTGCCTGTGGTGGAGGAAGGAGAGTTTAACGAAGTTGGGAAACTGTTAAGTTATGCAGATAGAAGCTGAAGCAGGCACCCAAGTACCTGTTAATCAGTTCTGGGACTGCTCCTTTCACATTTACCCAGGAGCATTTCCTTTCTAACCTAATGGAACTGACTCTTGCCTGTTACACATGGAAAGTTTTAATCAAAACAAATTAGGTGAGAAGAGCTTAAACTGCTGTGGCTTGGAATGCTCATTTGGTGCTTTTGTGGCTCTGTTGAGGTCTTCCAGTATTAAGGAGCAGTGCTGTGAGTTCATAAATACTAAGTATGTGGGAGAAGGCTGCTGCTTTGCAGACAGGTGAATTGGCTGCCTGCAGCTGTGGTACATTTTTCAGGCTTCTAAGAGAATTGCTAAGATATATTACTCTTATAATTATTTCAATCAGAGGTCAGTAAAATTAACGTCTTCACTTCTTTCTTGTATTTCTGGTTGCATGCAATTCGGTGTCACTGGGTGAATGGTGTTGCTTCCAATCTGTTAGTTTTCTTCTAACAATAATGTTTTAATTGCGTTTTGAGTACTGCTTAGTAACTGGAGAAAAACTCAACTTCTGAAGCTTTTCTGTTGTTGTGTTGGTGCTTATTTTAGTTCTGCATATAAGAAATGTGAGTTTTCTCATTTGATTTGTAATCAAACATCATAAAATGCGTGAGAGGAAATGTGTATGTTCAAAGTAGAGGTATAATTCTCCTCAATGAGCTATATGGGGAAAAAAGTTGTTATGCAAAGTTTCAAGATCCCCTGGAGCATAATAAACTTCAAAATCTGTGCGCAAATTGAATCTATATAATGGCATGTAGCAAAATCCTCATTCTAAGGTTGTCCCAGAGAAGGAATTCTCTTTGCTGCTGGCCCTCTGGATCACAGGCAGCCTGTCTTGAACTTCAGCAGCTCATGCAGGAGCTGAGTCTGGAGCTTGGCTTTGCCAATGAAGCTGTGGCCAGATGGAGCCTTTGGGGAGACGGTGTTTCCAAGCCCTCCCCTCTGCTGTGTAATTGGCTGCAGGGCTCATCTGGGGGTAGACCATGGCACAGAGCTGGATTCTTCTCCCAGCTCTCTGCCACCATTGGCCCCACAGCAACAAACTCCAGCATCCTAAGGACAGGGAGGGAAGGGAACACGTGAAGCTGTACTATCCCAGCTTAAATGTAGGGAGAGAAGGAGGTGCATCACCTGAGTTCTATGTGTGGTTGTTCTTCAGAAACCTGTGTATGAATAGCAGACTTGAGCTTATCCAGATGATAAAAGAGGTATCTAACACACCTTTGTAGGATAAGAATAAGCCCCCATTGGGACTCAGGGCATGTTTTGGAGGAGTGCAGGAGCAGAAGTGAGATGTCCTCTCTTGTCCATTCCTCTAAGTTCTGTAAATAGAACGTATTCCCTCTGCAAGGAGAAAGAGCTTTTAGCTACAATATACAAAAATCAGGTTTCCTGCAAGGTGAGATGGTTAGTATTGGGGAAATTTGTTTCAGATTCAGTGTCTTGTTACTTGGAATAACGCAGCTTAAAGATTCCAGAAGCAGGCCATAAATTTTGTTATGCTTCAGTTCAGTACAAGGTGAAATGCTGCATCTTTTCGAGTTTCGCAGTTTTAATGACTTTGCATTGATATAGGTGACATGGAATACTACGTGT